>NC_088683.1:159917248-160542248 GCF_028017835.1 Emys orbicularis
GGAGAAGGGCTACAACAGGGACTAGCAGCAGTACCACATGAAAGCCAAGGAGCTGCAGTAGGCAAAAGCCAGGGAGGCTAACAATCGCTCTGGTGCTGAGCCGCAGACCTGCTGCTTTTACAAAGAGCTGCGTGCCATGCTCGGCAGAGACCCCACCCGCGCCTGCAAGAGCCTTGTGGATACTTATGAGGCGCCCGAGGCGCAGGCCCTGACTGTGAACAGTGAGGAGGAGGAGATGGACGAGGAAGAGGAAGAGAAGTATGGGGGACAGGCAACCGGGGAATCCAGCTGTGAATTGAGCCAAGGCCTGTTTTTGACTCCGCTGTAGTCCAGCCAGTCCCGACAGCTGAGCACGGCTGAGCCTGATGCAGAGGAAGGAACCTCTGGTAAGTGTGCTGTGTCCTTTGAAATTACAGGAATGGCACCCCAAAGTAGCAGGACACATCTTTTGTTTATTTTTTTACTTGTGCTAGAAGAGGTAGTAGAACAACGAATAGAGGTAGAATTGCTATCTGCTTCTCATTCCCCTGTAGAGTTAGGCAGAGGAGGCAACACGGAGCAGTTTAGTTATGTCCACGGGGATGTCCCATAAATCCTCCGCAGAGATCTCCATGCAACTTTCATGGAGGTACTCTGCAATCCTCTGCCGAGGCTTTCTGTGGAGGGCTGCCTTATTTCTTCCACCACAGTAGGACGCTTTCCCATGCTGCTCAGTGATCACTTCTGCAGGCACCATTGTAGTACACAGGCTAAGCAGCATACACACCAGGGAGGCCAGCAGCAGCTGTGCTCTCTGTGACGTTGCAGTCCATATAATTTTATAAAAATATGCTAATGAGTGAATATAATGTAACTGAAATATGTTTCATGCAAAAGGTCTCTTGTAAGGTATCATTACAAAGCTTATAATCTACTGAGTGTGATCATCCTATTTGTATAAATGTACCACTCTTGTATCTGAAACTAGAAATATGAAATATAACTCTGAGGACCTATTGTAATTATGCAAAGTGTGGGCCATTAATGGTGGTTTGGAATCTTGATGACTCCCATTAACCAGGACAATTGACTGCAGATGGCTGAGTTTTACCTGTAAGTCTTCCTGTATACGTGTGTGCTGGCAAGTGGGCAATGAAGTCTTGCAGTGACATGTGATCATGTCACCTGAACTGGAATACATCTTTAACCTGGTGTCTTTCCATTGAGAAGGAGGGGGTGGGAACCCAGAGAGGGACAAAGGATTCCAGCCTTATGCAAAAGATATATAAAGGGGAGGAACAGAACAAAGTGGAGGAGCCATCATGAAGAATCCCCTAGCTATCACCTGAGCTGGAACAAGAGCTGTACCAGGGGAAAGAATTGTGCCCAGGCCTGGAAGGTGTCCAGTCTGAGGAAAAAACTTACTGAAGCATCTCTGAGGGTGAGATTATCTGTATTCAGTTTGATTAGACATAGATTTGCGCATTTTATTTTATTTTGCTTGGTGACTTACTTTGTTCTGTCTGTTACTACTTGGAACCACTTAAATCCTACTTTCTGTATTTAATAAAATCACTTTTTACTTATTAATTAACTCAGAGTATGTATTAATAGCTGGGGGAGCAAACAGCTGTGCATATCTCTCTATCAGTGTTATAGAGGGCGAACAATTTATGAGTTTACCCTGCATAAGCTTTATACAGGGTAAAATGGATTTATTTGGGTTTAGACTCCATTGGGAGTTGGGCATCTGAGTGTTAAAGACAGGAACACTTCTGTTAGCTGCTTTCAGTGAAGCCTGCAGCTTTGGGGCAAGTAATTCAAACCCTGGGTCTTTGTTGGAGCAGACGGGTGTGTCTGGCTCAGCAAGACAGGGTGCTGGGGTCCCGTGCTGGCAGGGAAAGCAGCGGTAGAAGTAGTCTTGGCACTTCGGGTGGCAGCTCCCAGGGAGTTTCTGTGATCCAACCCGTCACACTCTCTTCCTCTGTTCCCTCAGGAGTGAGATAGCAGCTAAAATCAGCACCCCTGTAGAACACAGTGCCAGTATTCTGTGCTGTTGCCCTGTACAACTAGAATCTTACAAGGGATCTATTTCCTCCTCCTGTCTCCACACCCACAGAACACCTGGGCCAGACAAAGAGGAGAAAGAAGAGGACTCAGGATGACAGACTCAGACTTTACAGTCAGAAGGGACCATCATGACCATCTAGTCTGACCTCCTGCACATCACAGGCCACAGAACCTCACCCACCCACTCCTGTAGTAGATCCCTAACCTCTGGCTGAGTTCCTGAAGTCCTCAAATCATGATTTAAAGACTTCAAGTTACAGAGAATCCACCATTTACTCTAGTTTAAACCTGCAAGTGACCCTTGCCCCATTCTGCAGAGGAAGGTAAAACCCCCCAGGGTCTCTGCCAATCTGACCTGGGGGAAAATTCTCTCCTGACTCCAAATATGGCGATTGGTTAGACCTGAGCATGTGGGCAAGACCCACCAGCCAGACATCTGGCAGAGAATTCTCTGTAGTAACTCAGAGCCCTCCCCATCTTGTGTCCCATCCCTGGCTGTTGGGGATATTTGCTGCTAGCAGTCACAGATCAGCTACACGCCATTGTAGGCAGTCTCATCATACCAGTCCCTCCATAAAAGTATCAAGCTCAGTCTTGAAGCCAGTTAGGTTTCTTGCCCCCATTGCTTCCCTCGGAAGACTGTTCCAGAACCTCACTCCTCTGATAGTTAGAAACCATCTTCCAATTTCAAGCCTAAACTTGTTGGTGACCAGAGATGAGACCAGAATTGCACACAGTATTCCAGATGATGTCTCACCAGTGCCTTGAATAATGGTACTAACACTTCCCTGTCTCTACTGGAAATACCTCACCTGATGCATCCTAAGACCGCATTAGCCTTTTTCATGGCTGCATCACATTGGAGGCTCATAATCATCCTGTGATCAAGTAATACATCCAGGTCTTTCTCCTCCTGTCACTTCCAACTGATAAGTCCCAGCTTATAGCAAAAATTCTTGTTGTTATTCCCTAAATGCATGACCTTGCACTTCGCACTATTAAATTTCATCCCCTCCATGTTCCAGGAGATCCTGCAAGCCACTGCTGCATCAGAGAATGAGCAGAGGTCCTGGAGGATGACCCTTGCAGACAGCATGGACAAGGATAGAGTGGGAAGGAGAAAAGTGCAGGAAAAGGAGAGGGACATGCAGCAGGAGAGGCTTACGCTTCTTAGGCCTGGTCCACACTAACCCCCCACTTTGAACTAAGATACGCAACTTCAGCTACGTGAATAACGTAGCTGAAGTCGGAGTACTTTAGTTCGAACTTACTGCGGGTCCAGACGCGGCAGGCAGGCTCCCCCATCGACTCCGCGTACTCCTCTTGCAGAGCAGGAGTACCGGTGTCGACAGCGAGCACTTCCGGGATTGATCCCAGAAGATCGATTGCTTACCACCGGACCCGGAGGTAAGTATAGACATACCCTCAGACTGCAAACTGGTGTTGCAGACTCTGGTGGTCCTGCAGGTTCAACAATCCCATGCTCGCCTTCCTATGCAGCCCATAGAGATCTCTATATCGGGATCTCCTTACATCCCCCCATAACATTCCATGTGGCATCAGGGGTCGGTGCACTATTCTTACCACTCCACCTGGGGGGACATTAAAGAAAATAACTGCTTCACATACACTGATCTGTGAAAGACAGGGTTGGTGTATGTGTACCTGAAATGGAAATGTCTGTTCTTGCCCTTTCATAAGTTCTGTTATGTTCCCTTAATTTATCAAGTTTTATTAACTTCTAAATGTTTTTTTTTTATTCGCCTGGTTCATGTCACAGAATAAAATTCTGTTTTTGGAACATAATTCATCTTTATTAGTTCACAACATTTGCTGGCTGGTTCTGAGCAGTTCTGAAAGTGATCAATTTCCCATTACTGCACTGTGTCACGGAACCCATAACATCATTCACAAACAATATTAATAGCTGTATTGATACTGTTATATGCCTACATATACAGCACTCACTACAAGATTCATTCTGGGCCACAGAAGAGACAGGCCAGGTAGAGCGCACTACAGCAACACACACTAACACTGTCTTGCTACTAAAAGCATCTTTCAAAGCCTCCCTGAGCCGTATAGCTCTGTGTTGAACTCTCCCTATAGCCCTTGTATCTGGCTGTTCAAATTCAGCAGACAGCCATTCCACCTCCACCTTGGCAGAAACTTTTCCCGCTTTGCGTCAGAGAGATTAGGTAGGATGCAGCAGGCAGCTATCACCATTGGGATACTATTTTTCTTACTGAGGTCCAATCTTGTAAGTAAACATCGCAAGTGACCCTTCAAATGACCAAAGGCACATTCAACTGTCATCCTGCACCTGCTGAGCCTGTAGTGGAATCTCTCCTTGGTGCTGTCCAGGTGGCCAGTGTACGGTTTCATGAGCCAAGGGAGCAAGGGGTAGGCTGGGTCACCCAGGATCACTACTGGCATTTCAATATTCCCAATGGTAATCTGCTGGTTGGGAAAGAAAGTCCCTGCTTGCAGCTTTCTGAACAGTCCTGTGTTCTTAAAGATGTAATCATCATGCACCTTCCCTGACCAGCCCACACTGATGTCAGTAAAGCATCCTCCATGATCCACCAGTGCTTACATTACCATAGAAAAGTAGCCCTTTCTGTTGATGTACTCTGTGGCAAGGTGGTCTGGTGCTAAAATAGGGATGTGTATGCCATCTGTCTCCTCACTGCGGTTCAGGAACCCCATTTCTGCAAAACTAACCACTATGTCCTGCGCTTTGCACAGAGTCACAGTCCTGTGTAGCAGGAGGTGATTAATGGCCCTGCACACTTGTGTGACAATGGCCCCTGTGATGATTTCCCAACTCCAACCTGATTCCTGGCTGACCAGTAGCAATCCGGCGTTGCAAGCTTCCACAGTGCAATCGCCACTGGCTTCTCCACTGTCAGTGAAGCTCTCATTTTGGTGTCCCTATGCCGGAGGGCAGGGGTGAGCTCTGCACACAGAGCGAGGAATGTGGCCTTGTGCATCCAAAAGTTCTGCAGCCGCTGCTCCTCATCCCAAACCTGCATTACGATGTGTTCCCACCACTCAGTGCTTGTTTCTCGGGCCCAGAACCAGCACTCCACCATCTCCAGCTGCTCTGTGAACACCGCCAATGACTGAATTGTTTCTTTCTACGTCCCACAGCAATCTAGCCCCCATGGAATCATCATGTTCCCTGTGGCTCCTCTTGTGGCTCTGCAGATACTGCAGGATCATACACCCTATGCTTGCAATGCTCACAACAGCAGTGCAGAGCAGCGCAGGCTCCGTGCTTCTGTCACAGATGGCAGACAGCGAGGAGGGATGCACAGGTGTGTGGGGATTTTGAAAAGAAGCGTGTGAAATATTATGGGATGCAGATGAAATTATGGGATAGAGCACAGTATTATGGGAAGTTGACCCCATGCTCCCCGTCACCCTGTGCGACTCGTTTTGGACCCATCAGACATTGCAAAAACTTCCCAGAACACCATGGGCTGGATGGTGGCAAGTTGCACAGTGGGATACCTACCCACGGTGTACTGCACTCTGCATTGATACAGGCGCTCCTGGTGAGGCTACGCACTGCCAACACAAGGAGCCAAGTGTGAACACACACAAGTGATTTAATAACTGTGGCGGCTGTATGCCGACATAAGTTAGGTTGACATCATTTTGTAGTGTAGACATGGCCTAATTGTCACTATTAATCTGACATCCCATTGGCACATTAATGAGTGTGAAAGATGCATCCATGTAATTTTCTAAAGGGCTTCTGCTGGCTGGAATTCAGCCTCGGGGTCAGGCTGGGGAGGGGGACAGTTCTTGGTGTTGACAGAGCAAAGCACACAATCGTTACCAAGTGCTCGGCGGCTGTCAAAAGAGAGTGAAGGATATTCCTCGCCAGGTGGCTCGGCGCTCAGGCAGTGTGTGGAGGGTGTGATCTGGCTGTGGGTGATGAGGGATCCCTTGCTCTGCCTTAACTAAAGCCAGTGGAACTTCAATTACCCACGCGGCAATTAGCCACAAAATTCACTTGTCTAGAATGAGGGGGGTGTATTAAGGCCCAGACTGTCAAAGGTATTTAGGCACCTGACTGATTTCAGTGAGAGTTGGGCACCTAAATACACGTGAGGATCTGGGCCTGAGAGCCTATTCCTCAGCCTCAGTGTCCCACTTGAGTACTGAGCTGGGTGCTTTGGAGATGTGTGGGTGATGCGCTAGTCTCCCCTGCAAGGGGCATGGAGAAAGATGGGAGCATCTATATAGCAGTGTATCATCCAGCCTCACCCCCAACCGTAACTTGTTTTGCCCTAGTTCTGCCCCTGCTGTTTTGTGTGTGAGCCCCCTAGGGGTGAACTCCATGCTCACAGGGCTTAGGCACTTCTGCGCTGCCCCTTCTCCTTATGCCCCCTGCGACACGGACAAATCAGGTGTCAGCTCTTGCCAAGGCTTTAGGCCTCAGCCAAGCACTGACAAATTCATTGCAGGAAACCAGTCTGTTTCACCTGCGTGTTAGTGTGGTTAAGATGAGTACTGGACTTATAACACTGTGTTTAGACTTTATGAGATGCTTGTAAATTGCCGCATGCCGTAATCTCACTGGTAATATCTGTATCACACGCTATAAGGTTATATTTAAACTTTGCTTTACATCTGTAAAAAATGTTTGCTCTGAAACTGTAAACCTAGCAGGAGAGATCTCACCTGCTCAGCAAGAAGTCTATCAAAACTAAATGGGCCATTGTGTAACATCACAATAAAAAGACTTTGTTAATTGCGCCTTCGCATGCACAAAGAGGCTATGTGCAAAAGGGCTCATCCCATCCGCTTAGGGTGACCAGATGTCCCGATTTTATAGGGCCAGTCCCAATTTTTGGAACTTTTTCTTACATAGGCTCCTATTACCCTTCACCCCCGTCCCGATTTTTCACACTTGCTATCTGGTCACCCTACATCCGCTTGAATTCTGGAAGAGGGAAATAAAAACAGTTGACAAGAAAATTCTTCATCTCTTTGCTGTTTGGACTCCCACAGGACTGGAGCTATGAAACAGAAGCAGAGATACCCACGGTCAACCTGGCTTGGCCCTAAAAGACATTCAGACCTGACAGATTACTACAACTCTGTCACCTCTGGGGAACCATAGGCTGTAACTCATTTGTGTGTATATATATTACCTGTTTTAACCTTGTAAATAACTCATTTCTTTTCTTAACCAATAAATCTTTAGTTAATTTATTATAGGATTGGCTACAAACGTTGTCTTTGGGGTAGGATCTAAAGTGCAAGTTACCTGAGGTAAGCGACTGGTCCATTGGGACTGGGAGCAACCTGAATATTTTGTGATCTTTGGTGTATAGCAACCACCTATTACGTAGTCCAGCTTACCTGGGTGGAAAGATAAACTGGAATGCCCCAGGGGACTGTCTGTGACTTCATGGTAAGACTGTTATAGTGCTTTAGGAGTTCACATTTGTTACTGGGTTGGTGAAATCTAATTATAGAACATACAATTAGTTTAGGGTCTCTGCCTTGCTTCTTGACAGTCTGCCTTAAGGTTGGCACTCACGGCTGTGAGCCACTCAGACAGCGTGACACCCCCCGTACATGGTAGAACTGCACCAGTTCCACTGGTGATTGAGCCCCATGGACTGTACAGGTGGAGGGGTAGGATTTACCCCATATACATTAAAAATGCTGCATGTGTCTGAAGCCTCCTTTACCAAAATAATTTCCATGTCCCCTCGTTCATCTGGCTGGATGGGGCTTCACTTAAATGAAATGAATGGATCAACTGACATTGCCCGGGGGAAGCCAGTTTGTTGTAGATATTGGCAGCAGTGCCTATGTGCTGCCATTTTAACTAGGGCTAAGGAAGCCAGTTCTGTTAAACTAAGACCTAGAGAGTGTCCTGAGCCATCAAGTTTGGATCCTGATCTGGATCCTGACTCCTCACAAAATTCCAGATGGATCAGAGCCTAAAAAAAGGAAAGAACAAATTAAAAATTACGTAGACAAGTTAGATGTCTTCTAGTCAAAATTCACTTGTCTAGAATGAGGGGGGTGTATTAAGGCCCAGACTGTCAAAGGTATTTAGGCACCTGACTGATTTCAGTGAGAGTTGGGCACCTAAATACACGTGAGGATCTGGGCCTGAGAGCCTATTCCTCAGCCTCAGTGTCCCACTTGAGTACTGAGCTGGGTGCTTTGGAGATGTGTGGGTGATGCGCTAGTCTCCCCTGCAAGGGGCATGGAGAAAGATGGGAGCATCTATATAGCAGTGTATCATCCAGCCTCACCCCCAACCGTAACTTGTTTTGCCCTAGTTCTGCCCCTGCTGTTTTGTGTGTGAGCCCCCTATGGGTGAACTCCATGCTCACAGGGTTTAGGCACTTCTGCGCTGCCCCTTCTCCTTATGCCCCCTGCGACACGGACAAATCAGGTGTCAGCTCTTGCCAAGGCTTTAGGCCTCAGCCAAGCACTGACAAATTCATTGCAGGAAACCAGTCTGTTTCACCTGCGTGTTAGTGTGGTTAAGATGAGTACTGGACTTACAACACTGTGTTTAGACTTTATGAGATGCTTGTAAATTGCCGCATGCCGTAATCTCACTGGTAATATCTGTATCACACGCTATAAGGTTATATTTAAACTTTGCATTACATCTGTAAAAAATGTTTGCTCTGAAACTGTAAACCTAGCAGGAGAGATCTCACCTGCTCAGCAAGAAGTCTATCAAAACTAAATGGGCCATTGTGGAACATCACAATAAAAAGACTTTGTTAATTGCACCTTCACATGCACAAAGAGGCTATGTGCAAAAGGGCTCATCCCATCCGCTTAGGGTGACCAGATGTCCCGATTTTATAGGGCCAGTCCCAATTTTTGGAACTTTTTCTTACATAGGCTCCTATTACCGTTTACCCCCGTCCCGATTTTTCACACTTGCTATCTGGTCACCCTACATCCGCTTGAATTCTGGAAGAGGGAAATAGTTGACAAGAAAATTCTTCATCTCTTTGCTGTTTGGACTCTCACAGGGCTGGAGCTATGAAACAGAAGCAGAGATACCCACGGTCAACCTGGCTTGGCCCTAAAAGACATTCAGACCTGACAGATTACTACAACTCTGTCACCTTTGGGGAACCATAGGCTGTAACTCATTTGTGTGTATATATATTACCTGTTTTAACCTTGTAAATAACTCATTTCTTTTCTTAACCAATAAATCTTTAGTTAATTTATTATAGGATTGGCTACAAATGTTGTCTTTGGGGTAGGATCTAAAGTGCAAGTTACCTGAGGTAAGTGACTGGTCCATTGGGACTGGGAGCAACCTGAATATTTTGTGATCTTTGGTGTATAGCAACCACCTATTACATAGTCCAGCTTACCTGGGTGGAAAGATAAACTGGAATGCCCCAGGGGACTGTCTGTGACTCCATGGTAAGACTGTTATAGTGCTTTAGGAGTTCACATTTGTTACTGGGTTGGTGAAATCTAATTATAGAACATACAATTAGTTTAGGGTCTCTGCCTTGCTTCTTGACAGTCTGCCTTAAGGTTGGCACTCACGGCTGTGAGCCACTCAGACAGCGTGACACCCCCTGTACATGGTAGAACTGCACCAGTTCCACTGGTGATTGAGCCCCATGGACTGTACAGGTGGAGGGGTAGGTAAGCCAGTTCTGTTAAACTAAGACCTAGAGAGTGTCCTGAGCCATCAAGTTTGGATCCTGATCTGGATCCTGACTCCTCACAAAATTCCAGATGTTCAGATCCAAGGTTTTGGTTCAGGCTCAGTGTTCAGAACCCACAAACTTTCACCCAAACTCATGCTAAACTAGATTCCTTCTGAGGTAAGAAAAAAAAGCTCCAATAAGTCCCTTTCTTCCTTATTTTGCATCTCTACTGCACCTTCATCCTGCTGGGTTCTAGTCACATTTTCAAAGGCCCATCCAAATTTGGGGGAGGTGGATCCATTTGGTTCAGTCATAGAGATGGACACTATTTGCAATCTACACTTCTGGGTCTGGATTTCAAGTATCTTGCAAATGAGTCACCCTCATTAAAAAAGATGGCACCTTCTCTGTCCCAGGCAGGAGCATCAGAAAGTGGTGAAAGGTCTGGCGATGGGGAGGAATTAGAGGGGAATCAACACAGTTGGAACAATACAGTAGCCCTTTGGAAGAGAAAGATGGGCCACAACTTCAGGGAGCATTCCCCCAAACCTCAAGAGATGCTGTCACAAGGTCTACTCACTGCTTATGTAAAAAGCAACAGAGGGTCCTGTGGCACCTTTAAGACTAACAGAAGTATTGGGAGCATAAGCTTTCGTGGGTAAGAACCTCACTTCTTCAGATGCATCTTGCATCTGAAGAAGTGAGGTTCTTACCCACGAAAGCTTATGCTCCCAATACTTCTGTTAGTCTTAAAGGTGCCACAGGACCCTCTGTTGCTTTTTACAGATTCAGACTAACACGGCTACCCCTCTGATACTTCACTGCTTATGGTGCCTCCTACTGGTTGCTCTGGGGATTAGCCCTTTCCAGGTGCTGCCCCCTATTCTGGATGTCTCTCCATCCATCTTCTTCTCTCACCCCAGGAGCTGCAGCTTCCTGTTTGTGACTTGGCCCTCCAGCCAGGTCACTATGGTCCTCCCCTTCTGGGGTATCAAAGTCTTTCAAGGTGAACTGTCCCAGGCAGTCTGCTGTTCTCTGTATAGTCTGTGCCACTTCCCCAGTGACTGGTAGGGGTATCTGGGCCTTTCCTTTACTCTGGGTTCCAGCGCAGGAGCCCTCCCATCAGTAGCCAAGATTGGTCTGCCCTACTCCATACCTTGCTGTTTTTCCTCTTTTCCCCTTTTTGGTCCTCCCCCTTCTCTGGGTTTGCTGGCCCAAACTCCCTTGTCCCAGTGGGTAACTTTAGGCTACCTATCTACTTTTAATTGTGTAGGAAAGATAGGAAGTATGGCAAGAGACCACCTTGGCTTAACCAGGAGATCTTCAATGATTTGAAACTCAAAAAAGAGAGTCCTACAAAAAGTGTAAACTAGGTCAAATTACAAAGGATGAATATAAACAAATAACACAAGCATGCAGAGTTAAAATTAGAAAGGCCAAGACACAAAACGAGATCAAACTAGCTAGAGACATAAAGGGTAACAAGAAAACATTCTACAAATACATTAGAAGCAAGAGGAAGACCAAGGACAGGGTAGGCCCACTACTCAATGAAGGGGGAAAGACAATAATAGAAAATGTGGAAATGATAGAAGTGCTAAATGACATTTTTGTTTCAGTTTTCACCAAAAAGTTTAGTAGCAATTGGACATCTAACTTAATGAATGCCAGTGAAAATGAGGTTGGATCAGAGGCTAAAAAAAGGAAAGAACAAGTTAAAAATTACTTAGACAAGTTAGATGTCTTCTAGTCACCAGGGCCTGATGAAATACATCCTAGAATAGTCAAGGAGCTGACTGAGGAGATATCTGAGCCATTAGCGATTATCTTTGAAAAGTCATAGATTCATAGATTCTAGGGCTGGAAGGGACCTCGAGAGGTCATCGAGTCCAGTCCCCTGCCCTCATGGCAGGACCAAATACTGTCTAGACCATCCCTGACAGACATTTATCTAATCTACTCTTAAATATCGCCAGAGATGGAGATTCCACAACCTCCCTAGGCAATTTATTCCAGTGTTTAACCACCCTGACAGTTAGGAACTTTTTCCTAATGTCCAACCTAAACCTCCCTTGCTGCAGTTTAAGCCCATTGCTTCTTGTTCTATCCTTAGAGGCTAAGGTGAACAAGTTTTCTCCCGCCTCCTTATGACACCCTTTTAGAAACCTGAAAACATGTCCCCGCTCAGTCTTCTCTTTTCCAAACTAAACAAACCCAATTCTTTCAGCCTTCCTTCATAGGTCATGTTCTCAAGACCTTTAATCATTCTTGTTGCTCTTCTCTGGACCCGCTCCAATTTCTCCACATCTTTCTTGAAATGCGGTGCCCAGAACTGGACACAATACTCAAGTTGAGGCCTAACCAGCGCAGAGTAGAGCAGAAGAATGACTTCTCGTGTCTTGCTCACAACACACCTGTTAATGCATCCCAGAATCATGTTTGCTTTTTTTGCAACAGCATCACACTGTTGACTCATATTTAGCTTGTGGTCCACTATAACCCCTAGATCCCTTTCTGCCGTACTCCTTCCTAGACAGTCTCTTCCCATTCTGTATGTGTGAAACTGATTGTTCCTTCCTAAGTGGAGCACTTTGCATTTGTCTTTGTTAAACTTCATCCTGTTTACCTCAGACCATTTCTCCAATTTGTCCAGATCATTTTGAATTATGACCCTATCCTCCAAAGCAGTTGCAATCCCTCCCAGTTTGGTATCATCTGCAAACTTAATAAGTGTACTTTCTAAGCCAATATCTAAGTCGTTGATGAAGATATTGAACAGAACCGGTCCCAAAACCGACCCCTGCGGAACCCCACTTGTTATACCTTTCCAGCAGGATTGGGAACCATTAATAACTACTTTCTGAGTACGGTTATCCAGCCAGTTATGCACCCACCTTATAGTAGCCCCATCTAAGTTGTATTTGCCTAGTTTATCGATAAGAATATCATGCGAGACCGTATCAAATACCTTACTAAAGTCTAGGTATACCACATCCACCACTTCTCCCTTACCCACAAGACTCGTTATCCTATCAAAGAAAGCTATCAGATTGGTTTGACATGATTTGTTCTTTACAAATCCATGCTGGCTATTCCCTATCACCTTACCACCTTCCAAGTGTTTGCAGATGATTTTCTTAATTACTTGCTCCATTATCTTCCCTGGCACAGAAGTTAAACTAACTGGTCTGTAGTTTCCTGGGTTGTTTTTATTTCCCTTTTTATAGATGGGCACTATATTTGCCCTTTTCCAGTCTTCTGGAATCTCTCCTGTCTCCCATGATTTTCCAAAGATAATAGCTAGAGGCTCAGATACCTCCTCTATTAGCTCCTTGAGTATTCTAGGATGCATTTCATCAGGCACTGGTGACTTACAGGCATCTAACTTTTCTAAGTGATTTTTAACTTGTTCTTTTTTATTTTATCTTCTAAACCTACCCCCTTCCCATTAGCATTCACTATGTTAGTCATTCCTTCAGACTTCTCGGTGAAGACCGAAACAAAGAAGTCATTAAGCATCTCTGCCATTTCCAAGTTTCCTGTTACTGTTTCTGCCTCATCACTGAGCAGTGGGCCTACCTTGTCCTTGGTCTTCCTCTTGCTTCTAATGTATTGATAAAAAGTCTTCTTGTTGCCCTTTATTCCCGTAGCTAGTTTGAGCTCATTTTTTGCCTTTGCCTTTCTAATCTTGCCCCTGCATTCCTGTGTTGTTTGCCTATATTCATCCTTTGTAATCTGTCCTAGTTTCCATTTTTATATGACTCCTTTTTATTTTTTAGATCATGCAAGATCTCGTGATTAAGCCAAGGTGGTCTTTTCCCACATTTTCTATCTTTCCTACCCAGCGGAATAGCTTGCTTTTGGGCCCTTAATAGTGTCCCTTTGAAAAACTGCCAACTCTCCTCAGTTGTTTTTCCCCTCAGTCTTGATTCCCATGGGACCTTACCTATCAGCTCTCCGAGCTTACCAAAATCCGCCTTCCTGAAATCCATTGTCTCTATTTTGCTGTACTCCCTTCTACCCTTCCTTAGAATTGTGAACTCTATGATTTCATGATCACTTTCACCCAAGCTGCCTTCTACTTTCAAATTCTCGAGTTCCTCCCTATTTGTTAAAATCAAATCTAGAACACCTTTCCCCCTCGTAGCTTTTTCAGCCTTCTGAAATAAAAAGTTGTCTGCAATGGATAGTCTGTGCCATGCTGTGTTATTTTCCCAACATATATCTGGATAGTTGAAGTCCCCCATCACCACCAAATCTTGGGCTTTGGATGATTTTGTTAGTTGTTTTAAAAAAGCCTCATCCACCTCTTCCACCTGGTTAGGTGGCCTGTAGTAGACTCCAAGGATGACATCACCCTTGTTTTTAACCCCTTTTAGCCTAACCCAGAGAGACTCAACACTTCCGTCTCCTATGTCCATCTCCACCTCAGTCCAAGTGTGTACATTTTTAATATATAAGTCATGGAAGACGGGAGAGATTCCAGAGGACTGGAAAAGGGCAAATATTGTGTATGATGTTACACCCAATATTATTTATGGAAATATGGTTATGTTATGAATATGGTATAACTAAGATATACTTTATGCAAGATGGGTCTGGTAAGATATCATTGGAAAGGTTATAATTTACGGAATGTGTTTATCCAATTTGCATGCATGTATCATTTTTGTATCCGAAGCTGGGAATATTGACCATGTCTCTGTATTTCAAATGTGCTATGTGAGATGAGGCCAAACAATGTTAGTGGCTTGTTGAAGAAATGCACACAAGCACAAGGTTTACCCCAGGAACCGTGTGCAATAGAAACCTCTCAGAGATAGCTCTACACAATGGGAACTGTTTGACACAGGTCAGATAGCTCTATACAATGGGAACTGTTTGACCCAGGTCACAGCAAAAAAAGCTTTCCAGCAAGCAGGGGGAAGATATAAAAGAGGGACATGACAACATGAGGGGTCCTCACTCTGCCTACAACAACACACCTGAATACAATGGAGGAACGAAGACTGAACTGTGAGAAGTGATGGTCCCAGGCTAAGATCTTTAGCCTGTGTATGAAAACCTGGTAAAGCCAAGGCAACTTGTGCCTTAAGAATCTGCCAGCCTGTTTATCACTCAGGGTAAGACTTTGCTAATTTGTATCCGACCTATCTAGTGTGTTAAACTCAGTCTGCGGCTTTTGTTTATTTACTAAGATAATCTGCTTTGTTCTGTTTGCTATCTCTTGAACAACTTAAAATCTGCTTTTTGTAGTTAATAAAATTTGTTTTGTTTATAATATAACCCAGTTTCTGTAATTTCTAATGGGGAGGGGCGAGGAGGTGTGCATACCTTCCCCCACTTTGAGGGAGGAGGCGGATTTCATAATATACCTTTGGGTCTGCACTCCAAGGGAGGTGGACACCTGGGAGCTGAAGCAAGTCCCTTAAGCTGAGTCTTCCCAGAGCTGATCTGCAGCTGGGTGTGGCTCTGCCAGTGTGTGTGTTAGAGGAGGCTTTAATAGCCTGGCTCAGCAAGACAGGTTAAAGGGAGCAGAACAGGTAGACTCAGTGGTATCTCAGCACATCAGGTGGCATCCCAAGGGGTCCAACCTGTCACATTGTGCCCATCTATAGAAAGGGGAATAAGGACAATTTGGGGATTACAGACTAGTCATCTTAAATTCAATACTGGGAAAGATAATGGAGCAAATAAGCAATCAATTTGCAAACACCTAAAAGATAATAAGGTGATAAGCAACAGTCAGCATGGATTTGTCAAGAACAAATCATGTCAAACCAACCTAAGAACTTTCTTTGACAGGGTAACAAGTCTTGTGGATGGGGGGAAGCAGTAGATGTGATATATCTTGACTTTAGTAAGGCTTTTGATAATGTTTCGCATGCCCTTCTCATAAACAAACTAGGGAAATACAACCTAGATGGAACTACTATAAGATGGGTGCGTAACTGGTTGGAAAACCATTCCCAGAAAGTAGTTATCAGTGGTTCACAGTCAAGCTGGAAAGGCATATCGAGTGGGGACCCGCAGGGATCAGCTCTGGGTCTGGTTCTGTTCAATATCTTCATCAATAATTTAGATAATAGCATAGAGAGTACACCTATAAAGTTTGCGGACAATACCAAGCTGGGAAGAGTTGCAAGTGCTTTGAAGGATAGAATTAAAATTCAAATTGATCTGGACAAACTGGAGAAATGCTCTGAAGTAAATAGGATGAAAGTCAATAAGTCCTCCACTTAGGAAGGAACAATCAGTTGCACACATACAAAATGGGCAATGACTGCCTAGGAAGTAGTACTGCAGAAAGGGATCTGGGGGTCATAGTGGATCACAAGCTAAATATGAGTGAACAGTGTAACACTGTTGCAAAAAAAGCGAACATCATTCTGGGGTGTATTAGCAGGAATGTTGTAAGCAAAACACAGGAAGTAATTGTTCCGCTCTACTCTGTGCTGATTAGGCCTCAACTGGAGTATTGTGTCCAGTTCTGGGTGCCACATTTCAGGAAAGATGTGGACAAACTGGAGAAGGTCCAGAGAAGAGCAACAAAAATGATTAAATGTCTAGAAAATATTATTTATGAAGGAAAAGATTAGGTTTGTTTAGTCTGGAGAAGAGAAGACTGAGGGGGAATGTAACAGTTTTCAAGTACATAAGAGGTTGTTACAAGGAGGAGGGAGCTAAATTATTCTCCTTAACCTCTGAGGATAGGACACGAAGCAATAGGTTTAAATTGCAGCAAGGGAGGTTTAGGTTGGACATTAGGAAAAACTTCCTAACTCTCAGGGTGGTTAAGCACTGGAATAAATTGCCTAGGGAGGTTATGGAATCTCTGTCATTGGAGATTTTTAAGAGCAAGTTAGACAAACACCTGCCAGAGATGGTCTAGATAATACTTAGTCCTGCCTTGAGTCCAGGGGATTGGACTAGATGACCTCTCAAGGTCTCTTCCAGCCCTACACTGTTATGATTCTATCTCTTGCCCCAAACACACCTCACTTCTCCCAGGGAGTGACTGCAGACTACTTCCCCTGCTGCAGCCCCCTCCTGCTCTCAGCTCCTGGGCTTTATACAAGCCTCTACTGTTCCTACCCAGCTGAGCCTCATTTAATCAGTCCCTGCTCCCTGGCTCCTCCTCCAGGTACAGCTTGGGGAGTTAATTGGCCTACCTGGCCACCTTAACCCTTTCAAGTCTTGTGTGGGGTGGACTGTTCCACAGCCTGATGTACCTCATGATCAGGTACTTTTCCTGATACTGAGGTTAACATGCCCCTTCTTGATTTCATCCCATTACTCCTACTTACGCCCCCTTCCATCATTCATGGACAGAGGACTGTTCTCATGGGATGGACTCCACCTGAGTGGGGAGAGAAATAGACCTCTGGGTTGGAGGTTGGCACAACTCATTAAAAGAGCTTTAAACTAGGAACTCGGGGGAGATGGTTGGGAGATGCTCATATAATCTCCACGCCTGATTCTAACATTGAGAGCGAGGAAAATCAAGTAAGGAAGGATACAGCAATGGAGAAAGGAATAGCAGTGGGTAGAAGAATGGACATTAAGAGGAAGGATAGTGTTGATACCAGTCAGATAGGTGATAGTGGCAGTAGAATGACCGTACCCAGTGGGGTGAGGGATGTGGGCCAAGCCAAGCAGCAACAACTAAGATGTTTGTACACCAATCCAAGGAGCCTGGGTAACAAAATGGAGGAGCTAGAACTACTGGTGCAGGAAGTGAACTCAGATATTATAGGGATAACAGAAACATGGTGGAATAGTGGTAATGTCTGGAGTACAGGGATTGAAGGACATGTGCTGTTCAGGTAAGACAGAAATAAAGGCAAAGGTGGTAGAGTATCATTGTGTATTAATGATGAGGTAGTCTGTAAAGAAATTAGAAGTGATGGAATGGATAAGACAGGGTCTGGTTGGGCCAAAATCACTTTGGCTAATGGCAACAAGGATATGGAGGTAGAAATTACCACATCCGAGGTGCAAGTCAAACTCAGCCGGCTTAATGGGACTAAACTGGGGGCCCGGATAATCTCCATCCAAGGATATTAATGGAACGGGTACTTGAAATTGCTAATACAATAGCAAGGATTTTTAATGAATCTATAAACTCAGGGGTTGTAACCTATGATTTGAGAATTGCTAATATAATTCCTATTTTTAAGAAAGGGAAAAAAGTGATCTGTGAAACTACAGGTGTGTTAGTTTGACTTCAATTGTATGCAAGGTCTTGGAACAAATTTTGAGAGAGAAAGTAGTTAAGGACATAGAGATGAATGGTAATTGGGATAAAATACAACATAGTTTTAACAAAAGGTAGATTGTACTAGACCAATCCGATCTTCTTTGAGAAGATAACTGATTTTTTTAAACAAAGGAAATGCAGTAGATATAATCTACCTGGATTTCAGGAAGGCATTTGATACAGTTCCTCATGGGAAATTGTTAATTAAATTGGAGAAGATGGGGATTAATATGAGGATTGAAAGGTGGATAAGGAAACTGGTTAAAAGGGAGACTACAACAGGTCATGCTGAAAGGTGAACAGTCACGCTGGAGGGAAATTACTAGTGGAGTTTCTCAAGGATTGGACTTGTGACCAATCTTATTTAACATTTTTATTAGTGACCTTGGCACAAAAAGTGGAAGTGTGCTAATAATAATTGCAGATTACACAAAGTAGGGAGGTATTGCCAATACGGAGGAGAACTGGAATATCATACAAGAAGATCTGGATGACCTTATAAACTAGAGGAATAGACATGGGATGAAATTTAATAATGCAAAGTGCAAGGTCATGCATTTAGGGACTAACAAGAATTTTTGCTTGACAGAGGAGGAAAAAGACCTGGGTGTATTAGCTGCTCACCGGATGACTATGAGCTGCCAATGTGATGTGGCCGAGAAAAAGGCTAATGCAGTCCTAGGATGCATCAGGCAAGGTATTTCCAGTAGAGACAGGGAAGTGTTAGCACCATTATACTGGTGAGACCTCATCTGGAATACTGTGTGCAGTTCTGGTCTCCCATGTTTAAGAAAGATGAATTAAAGCTGGAACAGGTGCAGAGAAGGGCTACTAGGATGATCGGAGGAATGAAAAACCTACCTTACAAGAGGAGACTCAAAGAGCTTGGCTTGTTTAGCCTAACCAAATAAAGGATGAGGGGAGATATGATTGCTCTCTATAAATACATCAAAGGGATAAATACCAGGAATGGAGAGGAGTTATTTAAGTTAAGCACCAATGCTAACAGAAGAACAAATGGATATAAACTGTCCATCAACAAGTTTAGGCTCGAAATTGGACGAAGGTTTCTAACCGTCAGAGGAGTGAAATTCTGGAACAGTTTTCCACGGGGAGCAGTGGAGATAAAAAACCTAACTGGCTTCAAGACTGAACTTGATAAGTTTATGGAGGGGATGGTTTGATGAGACTGCCTACAATGGCATGTAGGCAATCTGTGACTGCTAGCAGCAAATATCTCTCACATTCCAGCACGTTCCGCTGCTCTCCCTGCTCCCCAGGAGCCCAGGTGGGGAGCAGGAGGGAGCCGCTTTTAACACCGGCCCCTCCCAGTCGCTGCTCTGCAGCCCTGCCCAGCAGCTGCCTGAGAGAGCCTGGCTGGGGAGCAGGTGGCTTCCACTCCCCGCCTGGCTTAGCTGCTGGGGACCCCAGCACCTGAGCCCGGGCAGGCAGCGGGAGTCACCTCCCCAGCTAGGCTCTCTCAGGCAACCGCCGTGCAGGGCTGTAGAACAGCATCTCAGTGGCTGGAAGGGGCGGGTCCTGCCCCTTCCACTCCCAGCATCTGGGCCATGCATCGCCCAGGCCCGCTCCTCGTTTCTCCCCCAGCATGCCACCAAACAGCTGATGGCAGCTGGCGGGAGGGACTGCGGGGGATGGGGATGAACTGATCGGCAGGGCCTGGCGCTGGAGGGGAGAAGGGAGAGAGGAGGGGCCTGCCGGTGGGTGCTCAACACTCACTATTTTTTTTCGTGGGTGCTCCAGCCCCAGAGCACCCACGGAGTCAGCGCCTATGGTTGGTAAGGAATTTTCCCCCAGGTCAGATTGGCAGAGACCCTGGTGGGGTTTCAGCTTCCTCTGCAGTATGGGGCATGGGTCACTTGCAGGTCTGAACTAGAGTCAATGGTGGATTCTCTGTAACTTGAAGTCTCTAAACCATGATTTGAAGACTTCAGTAACTCAGCCAGAGGTTAGGGGTCTATTACAGGAGTGGGTGGGTGAGGTTCTGTGGCCTGTGCAGGGGATCAGGCAAGATGATCACGATGGTCCCTTCTGCTCTTGAAATCTAAATATTGTGCCTAACTACTGAAACCCCCAAGATGCCCTCTAGGTCTGCATGTTCCTTTCCAAATCTGAAAGTACCAAAAACACAGAGGAGATCTGCTTCCCCCTCTTTTGTAAACACAGTGGTGTCTGAGCCTGACTGAATCCAGTTGATGGCTGTACTACAACAGGTGGCTGCAGAGAGACTGTTGAAATTAAATCTATGGTTTGCACCGTGCAGACCACCATGCCCGAGATTGAGAGGGTGCTACAAGTACTGTCCGGACAGATGGGTGAAGCCAGCTCCAGAAGGTTGACCTAGAGCATTGATTGTGAAATTCCTGAACTTTACCACCAAGGAGCTTATGCTGCAGAAATCCAGAATAAAAAAGGAGCTGTTATGGGAGAACCAGCAATTAAAATACTGCTCTTTCAAGATTATGCCCTTGATATGGTTGCAATGAGGGGAGCTTTTAACCAAGCAAAACAATTGGCCAGGATGATGGACTTGAAGAATTTTATTAAATACCTGGCAACGCTCCAAATTAAGAATGGCAAGAAGATAGTATGATTCAGTTCCCCTCAGGAAGCAGCTGATGGATGCTAGTTGATATTGATATATTAGTTCCTTTTCTTTTCCCCCCCTCTCTCATTGTGGTTGAAGGGTTAAAGATTTATTATCAATTTACCTCCTATTGTCTAACTCACGGGAAAGGAGCATCAATATAAAATCTATCATTTGATTATATATATATATATATATTAGATGGTGCTTCCTTATGGACTAATGTATCAAGGTTCTACTGGTAATAGGTGATTACTATACTTATAATGTTTGGGGTTCCAGGGGGTATGAAGATCTCCAAGCTTCACCTGATTCAGCCAAACCCTCTGGGTGTCAAGTGTGTATTTTTGAACTATTTAAACAGATTCTTCTTTTTGATTGTATGGTATTAATGTGTATTTTCTCTCCACTATCTCTTCTCTTTTGTTTTTCCACTTATATAATTCCTCTTTCTGCCCCCTCCTGTTACCCGCCCAAGCTGGGAAGTGACACCCTACTCCTGTATTATATAACTCTTGCTGCTTAGATATGCAAGAACTGTATGCTGCTCGGGAAAATTTGCAATTTCTCATTTATTCACAAAGCGACTTTATATTTTATCTGGTATATTTTAACAATGATGGCTCTGATAATTAAATGTGTCTCCTGGAATATAAAGGGTTTTAATAACCCTATTAAAAGAAAAAAATATACTCAGTGCTTAAAAAAGAGAACATTGACATTCCATTGCCATGCTCAAGGAGACACATCTGGCACAACTTGAAGCTAGAGAATAGAGACTGGTTAGTCCTCTCAATTTCTAGTTGCTTTAATTCTAAAGCGAGGGGCGTTGCTATACTAATACATAGAAAAGTTGAATGTTAATATTCTGAGCACGAGGTCTGACAGTGAGGGCAGGTTTACTGTCCTCAGGCCTGAAAGTGGCAATTCTATAATCATTTTTACCAATCTCTATGGGCCAAACCAAGATGATCATAATTTTGTGATGAGTATAAATGACTTGGGCCACCATCCTATTATTATAGCTGGAGACTTTAACTAACCTCTAGGCCCAGTCTCTGAAAAATGGTCTCCCTCTCCATATAAACACACAAATACTCACCAGGTACTTCATATATCCATGGCTGATTTAGGCTTACGACGTGTGGACATTGCGTAATCCTACAGCCAGAGGCTATCTTTTTTTTTTGCAGCTCATTCAACATATTCAAGATTGGACTATTTCTTAGTGTCACAAGACTTCATCAATTCTGTCACTGATTGTGGCATTGGCACTATTGTTATGTCTGATCAGGGTCCCATACATATGTCTTTTAGGTCTCTCTGCTGTTTGATATATCATTTGTTAACTCTATCCCGCAGGAGTTAGAACTTTATTTTTTAAAACAAATGCCCCCACTGCTTCATCAGCCGCCACCCTTTGGGAAGCCTTTAAAGCCTTCATCAGAGGCCGTATAATTTCTTGTGGTATCTTCAACAAGAAATGGAGAGAACAAATAATTGATACCCCTGTGAAGGAAATTAAGGCTTTGGATGTAGACTATACAGTACTTCTGCCCCCTCTCCAGAGAAATTCAGAACCCTCATCAGTCTTAGATATGAAATCAACAAACTTCTGTCCCATAAAGCTGAGTTTGCTTTATTCTGTTTGGAGCAAAACTACAGGGAATCTGGTAAAAGACCCGGCAAGCTGTTGACATACAGACTTAAGCAAAAGGCTAACAAAATTATATTGCTGCTATTTGCAATAGTAGCAATAAATTATATACAACCCAGTCAGATATTAATAAACAGTTTTATTCAAAACTATATTTAGCTGAAGAGGGAATCAGTAAAAATGCCCTAGATAACTGTTTTAGTGGATTGTTTCTGCCACAGATCTATGACTCTCAGAAGGAACTTTTAGATGCCCCTCTAGATATTGCGGAACTGATGCAGGCTATAAAAGAAATGAAAGTTGGAAAGACTCCTGGTGCAGACAGATTCCCAGCTGAATTTTACAAAAAGTTCTCTGAAACTTTAACACCTAGATTACTGAATATGTTCAATGAGGCCAAGAATGAAGAAACTCTCCCCCTACTGTAAGAGAAGCTGAAATTTCAATTATTTCTAAACCTGGAAAAGATCTTGGAATGTGCAGTAATTACAGGCCAATTTCTTTACTTAATTGTGATGCTAAGATTTTAGCTAAAGCTCTTGCTATGTGACTGGGCAAAGTTCTCTCACACATTATACATATAAATCAAGCAAGCTTCCTTCATAAAAGGGCTGGAGCACCCACAGGGAAAAATTAGTGGGTGCTCTGCACCCACCAGCCCCATGCTTCCCTCACCCCCACCCCATCTCCTCCTCCCCTCCTGAGCGCACTGTGTCCCCGCTCCTCCACCTTCCTCCCAGCACTTCCCAACTGGCCGTCACCAAACAGCTGTTTGGCAGCATTAGCACGCTCGGGGGTGAGGGGAGGAGCGGGAATGTGGTGTGCTCAGTGGAGGAGGCGGGGCTGGGGCGGGGATTTGGGGAAGGAGTTGGAATAGGGGCAGGGAGGGGGCGGAGTTAGGGAGGGGACTTTGGGGAAGGGGTTGGAATGGGGCGGGGAAAGGGTGGGAAGAGGCGGGGCAGGGGCGGGGCCTCATGGAAGGGGTGAAGTGGGGGCAGGGCTGGGGGCAGAGGCGGGGTCAAGCATCCACGGGAAAGAGGGGAAGTTGGTGCCTATGCCCCAGCTCCCCAGTCTTGTACCCCAGAACTGTACCATCTTGCACTGGTAAGAAGCCTGGTCAACGTAAGTTCATTACCCAGTCTGCCCCTCCCTCGATTTAAAGAGGACACACACTAGCCTTTGCAAACTGAGCTGAGATTTCCCAAGTACTTCACTCAAAACACACTGTTTTAGTTAAAATATAAAACAGGTTTATAAACTACAGAAAGCAAGATTGTAAGTGTTTATAAGAGGAAAGAATAGAGATCAAAGTTGGTTACCTAAGAAATAAAAATAAGTTCTACAAACTAAACAGGATTTGAATCAAGCAGTGGTTTACCCTGACAGATGGTACAAACAGATCATAGATCCTCAATAGACAATCTGAGACTCTTTTCCAGCCTGGGGCCACTCTCCCCCAATACAAAGTCTTTGTCCTCTAGATGTGTTTCCAGGTGTTGAGTTCTGGGGGGAGTGAGGTCAAGTGATGTTGTCACTTCTGCTCTTTTATAGTTTCTTCGAGGTTGCTGGAAAGAACTATGCTGTGACACGGGGGTCCGCCCCGATTGGTCAAGCAATCTCCATTGTTTACATGCTGTCTCTGTGAAATCTTCTGGGATGTCCCTTGGGTGAGTGGGTTCATTTAATGGGCCGTTAGCACGTCTGGTTATTCCATTGTTGTACCTGAAATGTTGGTTATGGGTGTTCCCAACCTCACAGCATATTTCAGTAACACATATTGCAATGCTTCATAACTTCACATATAATTATAGCACATACAATCCAACAGGATATTAATGTTCAACAGATCAAGAGTTTTAAAATGATACCTCACAAGGCATACTTTGTACAAAACACATCACAATTATATGACAGTGGTGAATATGCGGTGCTGCTTTGAGGTACAGAGTGTCACAATGCTCACAAAGAACTTTTCTCAAATTTACTCCTGTGGGAATTCTGCACCACTGTGCGTGCATAGAATTCATGTCCCCCAAAGATTTCTTTGCTTCCCCACAGAAAAATGACTTTCTGACAGGGAAGCTGTAAGAGCAGTCACACATAGGGTGACCAGATGTCCCGATTTTATAGGGACAGTCCCGATTTTGGGGTCTTTTTCTTATATAGGCTCCTATTACCCCCCATCCCCTGTCCCGATTTTTCACACTTGCTATCTGGTCACCCTAGTCACACACCACTCCCCAGCAGCACAGGTACATTGTTTCAGGCACCCAGCACAGCCGGTGAAGAGGTAAATCCCTGCGGGGCTGGGGACGCCTCAGCCAGTGGCTCCTATCCTGAACCAGGATCAGTTGCTAGTCCCAGCTGGGCTGGAGGCAGGAGAAGATGGGACTTCCTCTTCCCCTGCAAGGAGTGGCTGGGGTTGTTTCAGACCCACCCCCAGAAACCTCTCCCAGCTACAGGAAGCTCAGCATCCTCCCCTGCTTCCTGCCCCCATCACTTCTCAGCTGTGGGGGGAGGGGTCACTGTACGGGGAGCTGCTCCCCCATCCACCCAACCCTCATGCATCCGGACCTCCCATACCCAGACACCCCTGCCAAGCCTCACCCAGTACATCCAGAACCCCCCTAGCCGAACTTCATATCCAAACCCCACCCCACTGAACCTCAATCCCTGCATCTGGAGCTCCTCTGCCCCCAGAGCCCCTGCCTCCAGACCCCCACCCCTGCACTCAGATCACACCCCACTGAGCTCCCTGCATTCAAACCCCCACCATGATGCCCCACCCCCTGCACCACCAAGCCCCCACATCCAGACCCCCACACCACTGACCCCCAACTAGCTGCATCCAAACCCCCACACCACCAAGCCCCACTCCTCCAGCATCCAGACACCCCCACTGAGACCCCCACACCCAGGCCCCTCCACTGAGCCCCAACCACTTTCACTTGGAAGCCCCTGCAGAGTCCCATTGCCCCTGCACCTGGAACCCCCCCAATGAGTCTCTCTGCATCCAGATCCCCCCACAACTAGACCCCCTGCTGAACTGCCTGCACCCAGATTGTCCCACACAGAATCCTCTCACCCCACACCTGGATCCCCCCACACTGAGCCCCTCCACACTTGGATCCTGCCTGGTTGAGCCTGCCTGCCCCACACCTGGTGCACCTGGCACAGAGGGGCAGGACCCCAGGTGTTTCTGGGACAGGCCCAGGCCTTATGCTGTGTCAGGGTCACGTGCAGCCACACTGCTGAGTCCGTATCCTGGGGGTGAGGGGGCTGCAGGGTGATCTCCCACCTTTGTGCAACCAGTGGCCTGTGCTCCCCACTGCCATGCTGGAGCCTCTGCATTTATTTATTGACAAAAGAAACCTGCAGAATTTTTAAATATTGTGCATAGAATTTTTAATTATTTGGTGCAGAATGCCCTCAGGAGTACAAATTGGAACTTTCAATGGCAATCCTCTGATAAGAAATATTTAGGAATACTGATTCCCCAAAATATTCAGGACATCCCTAAGATAAATGTAAGCAGAGTCAGGATGAGCTCTACCCTGACATCTGGTGGTGAATTATGGCGAGTGTGGAAAAGAACTCCAGGGGCTGATCTTGTTTGCATAGGCACACCCACTCGCCTGGCATGAAACAACAGCAACTGAAAGTGGTTACTTTGGCTGGTGTGGGATCCCCAGTTTCTCTGTTATTGGGGCAGGAAGAATAAAGTTTTGTTACCCTGATTCTGTGAATCAAGGCCAGTGGAACTGTTGTATGACAGAAGGACTGAGTGAGTCCTTCACCATTACCTAAGTAGCACTTGCTTGACAAGGGGCATGGGTTACAATTCCCAGTGAATGGAGAGAGGATGGGGACAGATATTTGTATCTCATGGTATGGGTCCCCTCTGAGGGTTTGAAACACCAAGTGCACTACCTTCTTTCTCCACTGTTGAATATCAGAGCTAACTTTGATTCCATTAGGAGTCTAGTTACAGACTGCTGAGCTGAATTCATTTTGGGCTAATGGTGCACCAGCACTGGGGCTCCCTTACTATGAGTTGAAATTGCTCAGAGCTGAAATCACAAAAGAGCTAAAGTTATTAAGAGCTGAGATCACTGAGTGCTGTGTTAACTAGTGGGGGAGCCTGAAGCTATATTGCTAAGCAGCTGGCGGAGCAATTTGTGGGGACGACTGGAGGAGCAGCGAGCGGCGTGGAGCCTTGCGGGGCCGGTTGGAGTGGCCCAAGGAACGGCGAGCGGAGCTGTTTGCGGGGACGGCTGGAGCGGCTCACAGGTTGGTGAGCGGAGCGGCTTGTAGAGCAGAGCAGTTCGTGGGACGGCAGGAAGTGGACTGGCTCGTGGTGAAGACTGCGGCGGAACCCCACGGAGAGACGGCCGGCCGGCCTCGGATCACGTAAGGTGCCCCTTAACACCCTGCGTGCCCCCCCTTTTACTCTGGGGCTGCACTGACCAGGGACAGAGACTTTGGGGTTTGTTGAACTTTTGGGACTTTGGGTGGTTGCTGGACCCAAGAGACTTTGGGAGTGTTGGACTTTGGGGACTCTGGGTGATTTTTGGGTTGCTGGATTCAAGAACCAAAGGGAAAGGACACAGCCCAATTTGCTGGGGTGGGTTTTTTGCTCATGGTTTGTGTTATGAATCCTGTTTGTGGTGTTTTTCCAATTTAATGCTGATGTCGTTTACCTCATGTTATTAAACATTTTCTGCTACACTCAGACTCCGTGCTTGCGAGAGGGGAAGTATTGCCTCTTAGAGGCACCCAGGGGGTGGTATGTAATTGTCCCAGGTCACTGGGTGGGGGCTCGAGCTGGTTTTGCATTGCGTTATTGAAATGGAACCCCTAGATACTGAACCCGGCCCTTGTTGCTGCCAACTTAGATGGGCAGAAGGGTTACATAAATATAGAACCAATTATTGCCAAAGTGGCTAATGATTTGGGGAGATGGAGTTTGTTAACCCTCAGTTTGTGGGGTAAATTAATATACTGAAAATTAATGTCCTTCCAAGAATTTTGTATATCCCGAGGGGGTCTCCCTATAGCTATTCCTCACACTTATTTTAAGATTATTTAATAATATTTTCAGAACATTCCTTTGTGGTACAGGTAAGAAACCTAGACTACCTCTGAACAAATTACAGGTCCCTCTATCTTTGGGAGGATTTTGTTTTCCCAACTTGGAATCATATTTCCTTTTTGTGAAGGCAGGCATCTTTGTGGCCGCTAGCTATGATCATACAGGCACCACCTTGGATTTAGATTGAGCAAGAATTGGTACACCATCTCCCCCTTTCAGGCATTGTAGGATCAAATCATAGATTTGATGGCTTCAGGGCTCCTACAATAATGGCTGTGAAGCAAGCTTGGTCAAACGTGGCTAGAAAGTTCTGCTTCCATCCATTCTTCCATGTAGAGGCAGTGCTACAGAGCAATCTTATCCTTAAAATTGGTGGCAAAACTTTGATGTGGCGGGATTGGATGGACAGATGAATTATAACTGTGTTGCAGGTGTTTGAAATGATACATTTAAACCATTTGTAGCTCTTCAAGAAAAACTTGGCTTGCTGTTCTCTGGAGCATGGAAATATCTCCAGAAAGTTAAAGCATTTACTTACAAATGTATTAGGACTGCATGCATTGGTAACTCCAGAATCTCCAGAACTTTAATTATTTTGGAGGAAACTACCTGGATTTACTCAAGCCAGCAGTATCCTTTTGTGATTTTCTGGCTCAAAAAACTCCGCCAAAGATTGATAATTTGAGAGTTGCTTGGAATGGCAATTTGGATACACAACTATCTCTGACCCAGTGGAATACAATTGTATCTAATGTTAAAAAAGCAGCTATAGACCCAAGACTATGGCTTATTCACCAAAAGACATATTTTTGAGTATACTGGTTCCCACATAGGCTAATGGTCATGGACTTTATAAATGTTGACTGCTGTTGGAAATGTAACTCCCTTTGTGCTTTATTAGCTCATATGTTTTTGCATTGCCTATGTATAAAGAATTTCTGGTGTGAGGTGTGTAGTGAGGTGGTGTGGCCTCCTTCTGAGCCAGAGGGAGAGGAACCACTGTCTCTGCCTGGGTGGGTGGGGTCAGGCCAGGCTCGGCCCTCCCACTGGAAGTTGAGAGGCAGGGCGGGAAGTACAAAAGGTGGAGCCCCTAGCTCAGTTGGAGCAGAGCTAGGGAAGGAGACAGATGTGTCTTGCTTGCTGCAGCCTGCTGACCCTGCTGCTGAGCCAGGTGGCGCCCTGGACCTGGAGAGGACCGAGGCCAGGGAGGAACTGGGGGGACTGCTGAGTACCCCTATGAAGCAGAGGATCCTGAGACCATGGAGCCCAATCTGAAACTCTGGTAGGAAGTAGCCCAGGGAAACCAGACTTCAGTTTGGTCGTGTTGTGGTTTTACAGCCAGTCAGTGTGTTGTGGGAGCATCCCCACTGACCAAGTGGCGGGACACCCCACCACTGTTAGGGCCCTGGGCTGGGACGCAGTGGAGTCCCCCTACCCCTGGCACCCCACCCACCATAGGCCACGAAACCTGCATTTGTCTGTCGTCCACCAGAGCCAGGATGACAGCCTGCTTGTTAGCTCTCCCCTGCCTCAGGGTTGGAGCCTATAGACTGCTTTAGTGCACTGCCTGATTACAGGCCTGAGCCTACAGACCGCTCATTAGCTCAGCCCTGCCTGAGGGCCTGTTGACAGTTTGGGGTTCCACCCTGTTATAAAAGCGAGGACAATGCTACTCTGTTGGTTTCCCTGACACTAGGCCATGATCCTGGTGACATAGTGAGGCGGTGTGGCCTCCCTCCGACCCGGGGAGGGGGAGGGCGGGGGGAAGAAATGACCACAACACCATTACAAGGTGGATCAAAGGACCAATTTAATAATGGTTGCCAAGTTGGACCCTCTCCCTTAAGCTTCATTCTTGGATATATTCCTGATAGCTGAAGATTACCTGGTAACAAGGCAGCATGATTCCCATGTGCACATGGGTCACTAAAAAATTCATCCTGCAAAAATGGAAAAGTCGATTGCCATATTGGTGCCTGGCTCAGTGGCTGACCTCGCAGCTAACGAATGACTGGCATTGTGCAGGAAGGGAATGCCCCCAAAATTCCAAGCAATTTGGGCTGACTTTTTAGACTTCTATGATTAACAAAGACTCTGAAGAGAGATACGTCACGTCCCCTCCCTTTATCCTGATCTTCTGTATTTGGGTATTACGATGACTCTGGTATTTTGGTGTATTTGTAAAAATTCATAAAATTATTATTAATAATAATAAAAAGACAGTGTCAGCTGTCATCCTGGGAGGCTGGGAGCACTGAAACAAATGGCAGAAGCAACTGGAGGACATGAATCCTTTCAGCGAAAGATTGCAGCAGTAAATCTGATGAAGGGGAGGTAAAGTCTGATGTACGAAGACAGTATATAACAACTAAATATGAACACTGTAGCTTGGCTAAGCGATTCATACCTGCCAAGTGACACCCACGAATCCTATCGTGCTGTCACTCTGTCCAAGACGCATAATGAAGAAGCATGGCTTCCCCTACAATTCCTCTTTCTGGCTTCTTGGGGTATTCTTAGCATTAGAGAGCAGGCAACCTCTTTCCCCCCTGCTTCTCTGTCACTGCTCCAGCTACTGAAATGTTCCTGAGACTGAGATCTGGTAGGCTGTGAAATTAAATCCCCAATGGGCCGTGATGGAGTCCAGTCATGGGGGGCATTTAAAACTTGGCTGGACAGAACTTTAGCCGATGTTAAGTGAGGAAGTATTGTGCATTGTCTCCTTAGGGGTGGGCTAGCTAGGAGCTGTTGTTTCTCTGAAAGGGCACAAGAAGTTCATCAGCTCCTTGCAGTGCATTATAGGAGCGTTATTCCAAGCCCTGACCTCCTGAGATCCAAATCTGGGTCCATAAGCAGTGCTGCCAGCTCTCCCTGAGCTACCTGATTTTTGGCTGGGTCTGGAGCCGTCTGTGTAAACCAGCCCGGTTGGGAATTTCAGCTGTGCTCAGCAAGGGGGGAAACACCCTCTGATTGGCTGCTTTCACTACTTCCCTCCCTCCTGGGTAAGAGGAGCCAATCGGGGCTGCTGCAGGAGGCAGGTTGAACTCTCCCACCTCCCTTCAGTAGCTGAGTTTTGGGTGGTGGGACGAGATGGAGCAGTGGCACTGTTCTCACAGGAGGGGAGGAGGCAGCAGAAAGAGCCCAGCAGCTCAGTGGGGCTCCACTCCCTCCTACCCCCCTCATGAACAATAGATCAGTCCGCTGCTCACCTCTTTATCCCCCCCGCACATGCTTGGCACGGGAGCAGGGCGATGAAGAGTCCCTGGAGCTGTTCCACACCCAGTCTTGTGTATGGGGAGACGGAGATCCAGCTGCACCCCTGGCCTTGGGAGAGGGGGGTGAACAACCCCAGGAGATGCAGGAGAGGAGAAGCCGATGGGCAGAACTGATGTGGGGGCTGGGGGTGCATAATTACTTGCTGGGCTGGGGAAGAAGGGGCAGGGATGTGTGTGTGTGTGTGTGTGTGTGTAAAGACACAGTTAGCTAATTAGACTGTTGGGGCATAGGGAGAAGCTGGCAGCTCTGCTCCATCAGCAGCCGCGAGAGCTCCTGCAGCAGGGCTAGAATTGCCTCACTCTGTACAGCTGGGAGAGTTGGCAACACTGTACAGCCACCCACACGCCGGGGTGGGCAGAGGGAGCCAGACAGCCAAAGGCAGACCAGAAACACTGTAGAAACTTAAAAGAAAATCTCATGATTTTTGGCCAGTCATGTGGGGTTTTGGGTGGGCCTGACTTGTAACTATTGAACTTTTGGGGCTGGCGACACAGCACAAGGACAAACAGCTCAAAGCAACAGGGGCATGGAAACAGAATGCTGCAGGGAATTCCACTGCAAGCGTTGATTTCTGTAGCATAAATCTCCTCCTATAGGTCCTCAGATTCGAGACAGAACATTTTTGGATGTTAATAATTTATAGGGGGCTTACATTTGTGGGGAACGGACGGGAGTAACATTAGGTCTGAAATGGAGGCCGTCAAGCGAGGTCTGGCAGCAAAGAAACGGGATCTCGCAGCGGCCTGATGTGGTGGTGTATTATTTAACTGAGTGTTGTGTTTGCTCCTTCCCCATAGATTTCATGCATCTGATTTAGCATCCTAAATAAGATATCAAATATTAATACAAAATGTTACTTCTTCCTCGGGGACTCACAAGCCATTCTTGCAGTGTACTCCGGGCTGCCATTAAACAGCTTGGGGCTACAATTCTATTATTTTCCAGGAAGAGATCGCTTTTTCTGTGTCAGGGCCCTCAGCGCTGCAGAGAACGAGGAAGGTAGCGAGTGTGAGTGTGTGTGAGTGTGTGTGTGTGTGTGTGTGTGAGAAAGAGAGAGAGCAGGATGGAGCAAGGGAGATGGGAAGGGAGAAAAGGAAAAAGATAGACAAGGAGGGAAGGGAGGGAGAGTGACAGGGAGCAGGATGGAAGGAGACAGGCAGGCAAAAAGGAGAGAGAAAGAGGGAAGGTGGGAGAGAGGACTAGAGCTAGAGAGAGTCATAGGCCAGGAGAAAGGGAATGGGAGTGGGGAGGTCAAGAAAAAGAAAGGGAAGGAGTGAAGAGAGGGTTGGAAGACTAGAGAAACTGGGAGACAGGAATTGAAGAGAAAGAAAGAGAGGCAGGGGAAGAGAGGTGGGGAAGGGAGGCAAAGACAGAGAGAAACAGGGGGCGAGTGAGAAAAGTATGTTGCTGGTTCATAAGGTTGAGGCATTGTCCTGAGGGGACCCTGTAACCTCACTGGAAATGCTGAGACACCAAGTTTGATTTATAATAAACCGCAGAATAGAGTTGTTTTTCCTCTGGCTTTCACCCCCTTTCTTTCTTTTACAACTTTACCCAGATTGTAACGAGAAGGTGGCAAGCTCAATCTGTGGAGCCCAGTTCTGGCCAGGCTTACTGATTGGCATTAGATCTTTTGTTCCCAAATTGGGGTCCCCAGATCCCTGGGGATCTTGTGTGGGTTATGTGGGGGTTTGTCCCTTCAGCCATGGCTAGAGCACACTGGCATGGTTTCTGGCACTTTTGCCGCATGGAGGACACCATTTTGTTTTCAAAATAGCTTCCTCCACACAGTGTGACCTCTCATTCACCATGCGTGAGAGATCACACTGGTGGGGGCACAGGTGTGTTCCGGTAGTACCAGAAATGACTGGGGTCCAGGACATCTAGTCTGATGCCAAAGGGGTCCATAGGGAAAAAAGTTTGGGAGCCACTACACTAGACACAAAGTTCTTACCACATCCTGCATCTGAGACATAGCATCCCTCACCTGCTGGACTCCAGGATGTGAGATGACATGATTTGGAACCACGAGAGAGAGTGAAATGTGTGCTTGGGATTCCACTACACTAGACGATACCTATCTTGAGCAATTGGTTTAATTTAGTGTATGAAATCCAATGGCCTGTGTTAGGCAACAGGTCAGACTAGATGATTGGAATCACAGGCAATGGCATCTTCTGGTCCTGGGAGTGCTCAACCCTCCCCGCTCCGCCCTAAACACATTCTTATAAACTTAACAACGCTAACACATAGGTGAGCCAGGCTGTTTTCCAGCTGTTTTTGTGAGTGTTCAGTGAGCTGACACCAGGTCTGCCAGCATCAGAAGACCTAAGTCATTATCAGAGTCTCTGCTTCCCAGGATGCGGTCCCCCATTCTGTAGGTGTGGCATGCATTCCTTGTTCCTAGAGGTACAACTTTGCATTTGGCTGTATTAAAACACGTTTTGTTGGAATAGGCCCAGTTTACCAAGCAATCCAGACTGCTTTGTATGACTGCCCTCTACCCATCATTATTTACCACTCTGCCCACAGGCGCTAGGTTCTAATTTTCCCCAGGGGTGCTCAACCCCTGCTCAGCCCCAGACCCCGCCCCAACTCCACCCCTTCTCCCAGGGCCAGCTCTAGGCACCAGTCCTCCAAGCATGTGTTTGGGGCGGCACTTTCTAAGGGGTGGCACTCCACCCCCCCTTTTTTATTTTTATTTTTTATTTTTTTACTTGGGGCGGCATTGCCAGGAGCCGGCCCTGGCCTACCCACTCGCCCTGTCAGCGCGTGAGCCGGGATCCGTGCCCTCTGCCCAGCCCAGTGGCGCCCTGCACAGCCCACTCGCGGAAACGCCGCGCCGCCCTGGGGAGACTCGGAGCGGCAGCGGCAGCAGGACCCCTCCTCCCTCCCTGCATCCCGGGCCCCGCTTCCCTCCCTCCCCGGCTCCTCACACACTCCGGGAGCTCCTCTCGCTGCCGCCGCAGCAGCCCGGGCTGCGGTGGCAGCGAGAGGGGCTCCCGGAGTGTGTGAGGAGCCGGGGAGGGAGGGAAGCGGGGTCCCCTGGAGCCGAGCCCGGGCTGCGGCGGCGGCGAGAGGGGCTCCCAGAGTAAGGGCCGCCCGGGGGGGGGGGGGGCAAGTGTGGCAATTTGCCCCGGGCCCCGCAGGGGCCCCCACAAGTATGTCGGAGGCTCCCCTGCCTCCGTCTTCCCGCATCCTCCGGCATCTCAGCTGGTAAGGGGGAGGGCTGCGAGCTGCGGCCGAGCAGCAGGAACTCAGGCCCCGCTGGAGACACCATGCCGCTGCAGCGCTGTCCGGGAGAGGGGGTAAGCGGCATGGTAAGGGGCTAAGGCCGGGCACCCCCCCGACCCCATTCCCCTCACAGCTCCGAGCCCAGTCCCTCTGAGCCGGGTACCCTCTGACCCCATTACCCCCACAGCCCTGACCTCCAGCTCCGAGCCCCGCCCCACTGAGCTGGACACCCCCCCGACCCCATCTCCCCACAGCCCTGAGCCCAGCCCCTGTGAGCCGGGCACCCCCCAACCCAGAGCCCAGCTCCCCACCCAGCCCTGGGCAACAGCAGTACCACCCCCAGGCAGCGATAGCCCATTAGCACCAACCATCACAATCACCCAGCGACAGCCCATTATGTAATTGCAAATGTATACATACCATTAAAGCATTTAATGTTTTTAAATAATGTATTTAGTGTATTTTCAAATTATTACTAATTAATTTTTGAATGTATTTCACTAGTTATTTTTTACATTTCCAAATACATGTTACTATAGTACTGCAACTATTTTTTAAATGGAAGGGGCCCCCGAAATTGCTTTGCCCCAGGCCCCCTGAATCCTTTGGGCGGCCCTGCCCAGAGTGTGTGAGGAGCTGGGGAGGGAGAGAAGTGGGGTCCCCTGGAGTCGAGCCAGGGCTGCGGCAGCGGCGAGAGGGGCTCCCGGAGTGTGTGAAGAGGTGAGCGGCCGGCTGGGCTCGTCGGTGCTGAGCAGGTAGCCCCGCAGCCGGAGATCCTCGCCTTCCCGCCCGCCGGGGCTGGGCCAGGGCGTAGTGAGGCTGAAGAGCAGCAGGTCCGGGGGGCTCTCCAGGTCCTCGGCCGCTAGCATGTCAGGGGTGAGGGCGGTGAGCACGAACTGATCCACCTCGGCCACCAGCAGCACCACGAAGCCCAGGGAGGGGGCCGTGTTCTCCGCGCTGCCCCACAGCCGCACTGCCACCTGGAAGTACTCCCGCTCCGCGCCGCCCAGCAGCTCCACCCGCATGGGGACAGAGTCGCGGCCGGGCCAGGGCTCGGCCGCCGTGTGCTGGTAGCGGATCCCACGTTTGGGGGGGAGCCCAGTGCTGGGGCGGCAGGGGGTGTGGGTGGGGGAGGCACTGGTGAGCGGTGGGGGGCGGAAGGGCAGCCAAAATTTTTTTTGCTTGGGGCGGCAAAAAACCTAGAGCCGGCCCTGCCTTCTCCCAATCCCCCCCCTGCCTCTTCCTGTCCCCGCTCCACCCCCATCCCCGCCCCCTCGCCACCCTTTCCCCCCAGGCCCCCCCCCTGCCTATTCCTGCCCCTGCACTGCCACCCCCCCTCTTCCCCACCCTGTTCTGCCCCTTCCCAGAGCACGCCCTGTCCCCACTCCTCCCCTCCCTGTGCAGGAAGCACTGGGAGGGAGAGGGAGGAGTTGATCAGTGGGGGCCGCAGGAGGGCAGGAGTGAAGGGGAGGGAGGGGAGCTTGGTTGACGGTGGGTGCTAAACACCCACTAATTTTTTTCCACGGGTGGTCCAGCCCTGGAGCTCCCATGGAGTTGGCACCTATGACTCCGCCAATCTTTGTGTCATCGGAAAGTATTATCAGCAGTGATTTTATATTTACTTCCAGATCATTGATGAAAATGTTGAAAAGTGTTGGTCTTAGTACTGATCCCCATGGAACCCCCCCGAGCAATCCCCCATTCAATGATGATTCCCCACGGACAACCACTTCATTCATTTAACACGTACTTTACTGATATTGTATAGTGCTCATTTTTAATTAGCACGTTTTGTAGTACTAAGTCAAATACAGCTCTACCCTGATATAACGTGACCCGATATAACATGAATTCGGAGATAATGTGGTAAAGCAGCGCTCCGGGGGGAGCGGGGGCTGCACACTCCGACGGATCAAAGCAAGTTCGATATAACGCGGTTTCACCTATAACGCGGTAAGATTTTTTTGGCTCCCAAGGACAGCGTTATATCGGGGTAGAGGTGTACTTTACAAAAGGCTAAGTATGTTACATCTCTACACAGTTACTTTTATCAACCAAACATGTATATTCATCATAGAATGAATTCAGGTTTGTTTGACAAAATCTAACCATGTGTGATACTTTTCGGGGTAGCCAAGGTGTCTGGGGTGAATCTTTAACACCTGCTCACAGTGGGAAGCAGCCCTGTCACTGCCCACCAGGGGAAATTCTCCTGCTGCCAACACAGGTGCTCCGCTCTGGGTTCTGTGAGCCCTGCTTTTTCCCTGTGCAGTCTAGCAATTTACCCCCCACTCCTCCTGACTTTGTTACACTTGAGTGCCAAGTCCCTTATCATCTGGACACCTGCAATGGACACTGATCCACTACGTCTGTGGAAGCAATGCACCCCAATTCACTGCTTCCCCCTCCCCCAGTTCACCACTCTTCTTAGCACAAGGCACAATTGTAAAACAAAATTGAAGTTTATTGCACAGGACTTGAGAGAGAGATTCAAATAAAAGCAAGTGTAAGGGTTTGGAAACATTAGGTTACAAGCTAAAGAAAAACATACAACGCAATCTATAGACTAGACTTATTAACAAGTTACTTTCCTGTCTAATAAAGTATTTCTCACCCACTGGTCAATCCTGCCAGCACTTGTCCGGCTTAATAAGCTGGGATCCATCTTTTAGGAGACACTCCCGCTGACAGAATCTTACCCCGTTAATGGACAACAGCTTGTGCAGTTTCTTCACCCCTTATACAGTTATGGACTATTGCCTCTTATTGCAAGGTGGCCCCTATTCAGAGGCTTTTGGGGGGTTCTTGTCTTTGTAAATCCTCAAGCCTGCACCTGATTCAGGCTGTACATCTAGTGCTGGCTCGGCAGATATCCACTGTTCTCAGTGTTGATTGAGTTAGCCCTGAGATCCCCCTTGCCTCAGGTGACAAGTTTCACTTCAACAGTTTTGAAACCCAGTATCCTATATGTTATTGTGGAAGTAGAGCAAGAACTGACAGGGATTTGAAGGGGATTAATGCAAACAGTCTCTTCTGTGAGCAAGAGTCAGGCTAGCTGTTAGCCTAATAACACGAGATTTGTAGAAGCGAGGATTGTGTGAGGTGAATGGGAAAGAACTGTGTGAGAAATTGTTGCGACCTTGTGTAGATAAGTATAGAATGTAGACTAGAGTCTAAATAGATGTGAAAAATAAGATATCAGGATGACCTATGTATAAACAAAATGCAGCTGTTGCCCATTATTGTATGTAACAAAAGGTATAAATGCTTGCTGCAATTGTTTATCTTTTGAGAGACCTGCCTAGGAGGGGGAAACCCTGTGTCCTAGTGCACTCTCTCCCTCTATGCAATTGCTTGAGAATAAAGTATCTGACTTGCTGCACCCAAAAAAGAGTGAGAACTGTTTTTCTCCGACTTTATATAGCTCTAAAATTATTTCCTGTACAACCATTGTGCAATAACCATGACAATCAGCTAGTTCTTAGCGAGACCACACACAACCCCCTTCAGTGAAATATTGAGAAGGTGGTCAGATACAGGGGTAATATATCTGCTTGGGTATGGTTGGGCATGTCTGTTTCATACCATGTTAACTGGTATTAATTTTATTTAGGGTTGGAAGGATTATATTTTTAGCAGTAAATGTCAATAAATGTTGATTTCACTATACATACACAAACCGACAAAAATATTTTAATCAATAATAATGAAAATTTATAGATAGGCAATGTAAGAAAAATGCTGCTTGAAAACTTCTTAGACTCAAAATCCAGTGATTTAGATTTAGGAATTAGGCTTGTTACAAATGGACTAGAGAATGAACAGTAAAAACAGGCTGATTTGTTGATTTAAGGATATTTACTTTGTATATTTTGACATGTGCTATTGACAGTTTGTGTTTTAACAGTTTATAAAGTTTAACTTTTTGAATCTGTGTCTACTGTCATTAAATAATTGCCTGACTCCCATAATTTCCCACTATTATGAAAAATTATATCCATAAAAATTGAAAAAAAGCTTAAAATAAATATTGATATTATTTGACAAAATTACATATATATATATATATATATATATAAATGGAATTTTCCCAATCCTAATTATATTCTTCTCCTTTAATTTTTCATTAATTGACTCTTATGTCAACTGTTCCATTATTTTGCTTGGGACTGATGTCAAGCTAACCAATCTATAGTTACCTTGGTCATCCTGGTTGCCTTTTTTGTATATTGGCACATTACCACTTTCCCAGTCTTCTGGAATTTTCTTGGTATTCCAAGATTTGGTAAAATTTAAGATCAGCAGGTCAGAGAACTCCGGCGCAAGCTCTTTTAGGATTCTTGGGAGCAACATATTCATGCCTGTTCATTTAAAAATGTTGTCCCTAGCAGAGGTTGTCTAATGTCCTTCTCAGTTACTAATGGACTGGAAAGTACTTTCTCAACCTCATGTTCATAGAATCATAGAAGATTAGGGTTGGAAGAGACCTCAGAAGGTCATGTAGTCCAACCCCCTGCACAAAGCAGGACCATCCCCAACTAAATCATCCCAGACAGGGCTTTGTCAAGCCGGGCCTTAAAAACCTCTAAGGATGGAGATTCCATCACCTCCCTAGGTAACCCATTCCAGTGCTTCAGCACCCTCCTAGTGAAATAGTTTTTCCTAATATCCAACCTAGACCTCCCCCACTGCAACTTGAGACCATTGCTCCTTGTTCTGTCACCTGCCACCACTGAGAACAGTCTAGCTCCATCCTCTTTGGAACCCCCCTTCAGGTAGTTGAAGGCTGCTATCAAATCCCCCCATCACTCTTCTCTTATGGAGACTAAATAAACCCAGTTCCCTCAGCCTCTCTTCATAAGTCATGTGCCCCAGCCCCCTAATCATTTTCGTTACCCTCCGATGGACTCCAATTTGTCCACATCCTTTCTGTAGTGGGGGGCGCAAAACTGGACACAATATTCTAGATGTGGCCTCACCAGTGCCGAATAGAGGGGAATAATCACTTCCCTCGATCTGCTGGCAATGCTCCTACTAATGCAGCCCAATATGCTGTTAGCCTTCTTGGCAACAAGGGCACACTGCTGACTCATATCCAGCTTCTCGTCCACTATAATCCCCAGGTCCTTTTCTGCAGAACTGTCGCTTAGCCAGTTGGTCCCCAGCCTGTAGCAGTGCATGGGATTCTTCTGTCCTAAGTGCAGGACTCTGCACTTGTCCTTGTTGAACCTCATCAGATTTCTTTTGGCCCAATCCTCCAATTTATTTGGTCACTCTGGACCCTATCCCTACCCTCCAGCATATCTACCTCTCTCCCTCAGCATAGTGTCATCTGCGAACTTGCTGAGGATGCAATCCATCCCATCACCCAGACCATGAATGTAGATGCTGAACAAATGAAAATGTTATATGGGTATGTGATCCTGCTTCTTTGCAAATACTCAACAGAAATATTTATTAAACACTTATTCCTCTTCTGCATCTTATTAACAATTTTACCCTCTCTATCTAGTAATGGGCCTATCCATTGCTAGGATTTCTTTGGTTCCTAATATACTTTAAAAACTCCTTAGTGTCGTTATGCCTGCCAGCCATGAATTTTTCCTTGATGTCTTCAGCTTCCCATATCAATTTTCCTCATTTCATAACTTGCAAATTATATTGATTGCTATCTATTTCCTTTTTTTCTGTTTGCTATACATTACTTTTTTATTTCTAATTGCTGCCTTCATTTCACCAATGAATCAAGATGGGGTTTTAGCTAAAGTTGTCCTCTTTCTTGATTGTGGAATTGTGCCTTTTTGGCCATCTCATAAATGCTTCTTAAGGAACATCCAATTTTCATTCACATTTTTCTCTCTACATTTTTCTTCCCAATCTACTGGTTGGGACTGTCCTCTGTTTGTCCATAATGAATGTAATCAAGTCATGATCACTGGTCCCTAGTCAACCACCATCTTTCGGTCCATTGATTAACTCATCTTTATCCATCATAATGAAGTCTAAAATAGAGTTACCTCTTGCTGCGTGCAATACCTTTGGTGTTAGAAAATTATCACCTATAATTTTTTGAAACTATTGATTTTTTATTAGTTGCTTCATGAGACCTACAGCATACGTATCCCAAACTGAAGTCTCCCATAACAACACAATTTTATTTTCCACACATTACAGACAGGTATTTGAGTAACTCACCTCTTCTCTGGTTTGTTTCAGTGGTATATAACAGACCCTTCGTAGCTGGGTTTTATTAGCTACCACATCGATCCACATGCATTCAAGATCCTGCTGTTCTACGTTATCAATAACTCTAAGCCGGCTAATGGTATCTCTAATGTAGAGTACCACCCCCCTCCTCTTGTACCTGCTCTGTCCTTCCTAAACAGGTTATAACCAGTGGTTTTAACATTCCAGTCATTCACATTGTCCCACCAGGTTTCAGGAATGTTAGTTATATCAAACTTCTTCTCATCAATGAGAATTTCCAATTTCTCTTGTTTGTTTATCTGGACTCCTGGCACTGGTACATATGCAACTGAAACAGGTCCTCACTTCATATTCTTTGCCACAGTGGTTCAATTTGTTTGTGACATGCTGAGTTTGACACCAATCTTTTGTCTCCTGTGCTGTGAGGATGGGGTCTCAGAACGAGGCCTTTGTGATCTTGTGATGGGGATGTGCAAACAGCAGCATCATGTTATATCAGAGTTGGGGGCCAGGTTTGGATTTGCCAGATCTTCTGGAGAAATCCTGACCATGACCCCAAACATCTGTGTATTGACTGACTTCTACTGATGGGAATGAAACTCTTAACATTGGGCTTAGCCTACAAGTGACACTTAGCTACTTAGAGTGCTCATAATTTCCAGTAATATTCCACAATAATGGATGGGATCCTCACCTGCTTCATTTGCTCATTTACATGAGAGCATGAGAATGGCTGTATCAGAACATACCCATACTTGGTTGGTCAGTGTGTCTATCTTTAACAAGCCCATGATCATGGTAACTAACCTCAAATCACACCAAAACACATGTAGCAAAGATTGTTTGTTTTTGTTTCTCAGTTTGCCATCATCAGCGAGGTATTTATGGGAAGTTAATGTGAAGGGATGGGGGGATTGTATTTCAATCTAAAAATGGTAAAAAAGATTCCAGAAGGAGGTTGAATCTGTATGGTGCCTTCAAGAGCAGAGAGCAGAAGTCTTGGGCTGGTGACGTTATGGTTTTGGTTTTGACTAGCCTTCCTGCCATACATGAACAGACCAATTGTTCATCTAGATCAATACCCTCTCTCCCTGCAGTATTGGAAGGGACCTATTGTCCATCCCGTGTGGCACTATGTCTCCAGTTGTGGCCAATGGGGAGTGATTCAGAGGAAGGTGCAAAATCCCTACAATGCAACACGTCATTATGTATCCCACGAGGGGCATTTCTTCTTGACCTAAACTGATGATCAGTTTAGATCCGAAACCCCGGGGGTAGATGGTCCTTGTCATTTTTATCCCAGCTAGTGTAACGGTAGATGTGACTCATTCACCCAAAAGTGGTGGTTTAGTTTTGTACCATTTACTCTCTCTCTCTCTCTCTATATATATATATAATGTGTATGTATATAAAGATCGATATGTAGTTTATGGAGCATAACATGATTAGTCCAAAGCCCAACCAGAAACAGATTAACCACAGATCTTCTCTGCAAGAGGATCTGGGATGTTATAACCCAGTTACTTTCTACCAGCCACAGACTCCCCACTGCCAGGACAGCAGAACAAAGATGGGGCAGAGTGGCATCAGACCAGGAGGGGAGAAGCAGGGGGGAGGGAGGGGGGAAGTGGGCTTCCTCTTCATTGACTGCAGCAGCCCTTTTTGACTTTCTGTCCTGGCTTCTCTCTCTTTCATTGCCAGCTTGGAGCAGTTTATACAGCCTATATTTGCTGAGCCCTAGCCTGAGTGTCACTCCAGGCTAGGGGAAAGCTCAGGTGCCGGCTCCAATGCAAATCACTCAAGAGACGCTCGGTCACCTCTCAGCTGAGTCAAGCACTTACAAGGGAGTACATCACAGGAAGTGACACATCAGCTGTTTCCCCAGCCTTTCATATTGTTGCCTGCTCCCTAAGCGGGAAGAGGAGCCCAGCTCCAGCTGAACAGCATTAATTACAGCTGGCTTGTCAGGTGCACCAGAGGCAAAAGGTTTAACAGCAGCGTGGCTGAGGAGAAACAAATTTCTAAGGAGTCTTCAGCTCCCTGGATGTTGCTGATGATGGCAGTGGTTTCTGGAGCAAGCACAGCAGGCAGGATGGCTTGGTGCTGATGGAAAAGGGTATGTCTACACTGCAATTAAACACCCGTGGCGGGCCTGTGTCAGCTAACGTGGGCTATGGGGCTGTTTAATTGCAGTGTAGTCATTCAGGCTGGAGCCTCCACTCTGGGCCCTGGGAGGGGTGAGCAGGAACTTTGTTCCTCATTGCAGCATGAAGGGAAAAGAATGGCATTGTGTCGTATGGAGTTTAGAGAGTGCTGCTGGTACAGCAGGATTCCTGCCTCAGGGCACCAGTGCCAGCATTCACACTGCTAGGCCCTGGGTGAAGCAGGATTCACATCCCTAGCCTCTCACAGCAATGTGATCTAAGCCTCAGGGCACTAGGGACAGGATACACAGTGCCAGGCACTGAGCTGATAATTTATTTGGACTTCCAAAAAGTCTTTTACAGAATCCATCACCAGAGGCCAAGTTCCACCACCCGTACTCACATTGAGTAGTCCCTTACTCGGTGAGTATTCCCATTAATTTCAACTGGCTCTCTCATGGAGATAGGCATTACTCAACGTGTGTAAAAGCAGCAGAATCTGGCCTTATAGAAACTAAATAGACTTGGGAGGAAAGGTATAGTTCTCTCATGGATCAGAGAGATCAGAGGGCACCAAATGAAATTAATAGGCAGCAGGTTCAAAACAAACAAAAGGAAGTATTTCTTCACACAACACACAGTCACCCTGTGGAACTCCTTGCCAGAGGATGTTGTGAAGGCCAAGACTATAACAGGGTTCAATAAAGAACTAGATAAATTCATGGAGGAGGATAGGTCCATCAATGGCTATTAGCCAGGATGGGCAGGGATGGTGTCCCTAACCTCTGTGTGCCAAAAGCTGGGAATGAGCGACAAGGGATTGATCACTTGATGATTACCTGTTCTGTTCATTCCCTCTGGGGCACCTGGCATTGACCATTGTCAGAAGACAGGATACTGGGCTAGATGGACCATTGGTCTGAACCAGTATGGCCGTTCTTATGTTCTTAGAAATCAGCCAAGAGATAGAAAACAGGGAGTAGGAATAAAGGGTCAGTTTACAATGTGGCAAAATACCACAAGGTTTCCTATTAACATCAGTATCATTCAATACATTTGCTAAAAGAAGAAGAGGTGATCAGTGAGGTTGCAAAATTTGCAGATGACACTTACTTAGGTAAGTGACGACTAGAGAAGACTGAAGAACTTCTGAGGGACCTAACAAAGCTAGGTGAATGGGCAGCACAGTGGCAGGGGAAGTTCAGTTGTTGACTAAAGCAGGATAATGCACATTGGAAGGAGTAATTTGAACTACGGTACTTGTCTATATTGCTGTTGCTAAATTAACTCTAATGAGTCAGGGAAAAGAGCTGGTCAATTACAATCTCTGCTCAGGGTGTGGCAGTGGTCAAAAAAGCAAACCAAATATTAGGATGCATAAGGAATGAGATAGAAAACTAGGATTTTCCTGCACATCTGGGTAGAGATAGCAGCAATGATGGAGATGTTTACCAAAATATATTGCAATTTTCACCATGTTTTTATTGTGTGATGGCTTTTTTTACATTGAAAGTGGTTGTATTTGGCATTCTGCAGACTTTTAAGCTTGTATGCACCATAGTAATTTCTTGTCTTCATATTTGTCTGTAAAACACATAGCATCAAGGGATGCTATATTAGCACATATGACTACTAAAATAAATAATAATTAATTAAAATAGCCATTGTTAGCATTAGTGATATATCATTGTAAAGTTGATCAAATTTGAAAGTTTTGAGACAGCTGTATTATAGGAAAGAATAAGTAGAAGTGCCAAATCTACCTTCTTTATCCCATTCATTATTTTGTATTCCTCTATCCTGTCCTCTCTTATTTTTCCACTCTTTAAGCTAAATAGGCTTAGTACTTCAATCTCTCTTCATACAGAAGTCTCTCCAGGCAACTAGTCATTCTTATCACCATCTCTTGAATCTCCTCCATTGTTGCTTTATCCTTTTTGAGATGGGGAGTCCAGAACTGAACACAATCTTCTAAGTCAAGGGGCACTATTGATGTATTTAATGCCTTTGTAACAATTCTAGTCATCTCCATCAGCCACTTTGTGGTCTCCAATACTAGGAGAGTAAGTGGTGTGACAAAGTTCCTCCTCTACCTTGGTGGGTCCTGCGCTTATTGGCGGATTTGCTCGCTTCACAGATTCACCCTGTGGGTCAGGAAACAGTCCAGAGTCCTTCCCCTCTGGTAGAAGCCATAGTCCAGGTCAATTCCTCCTGTGTTTGATCAGAAGTTGAGAGGTATGGGGGGAACCCGGGCCCGCCCTCTACTCCGGGTTCCAGCCCAGGGCCCTGTGGACTGCAGCTGTTTAGAGTGCCTCCTGGTACAGTTGCACGACACCTACAACTCCCTGGGCTACTTCCCCATGGCCTCCTCCCAACACTTTCTTTGTCCTCACCACCGGACCTTCCTCCTGATGTCTGATAACGCTTGTACTTCTCAGTCCTCCAGCAGTACGCCTACTCACTCTCAGCTTCTTGCACACCTCTTGCTCCCAGTTCCTCACACACACTTCCTCTCCTCTGGCTCCCTGGCTCCTCCTGGCTCGACTGGAGTGAGCCCTTTTATAGCATCAGAGGGGCCTTAATTAGAGTCAGGTGGTCTATTAGCCTGGAGCAGCCCCTGCTCTGGTCACCCAGGGAACAGAAAACTACTTATCCAGTGGCCAGTATATCTCCCTTCTGCTACTCTGCTGTTCTCAACTGGTCTGGGTCTATCACATATCCCTGCTCAACACCAAGGGGTTGGGCAGCTTGGGACGCCAGACAGTGTACACGTGATAAGCCATCGGCGTTGCCATGGCGACTCCCTGCTCTGTGCTGTATGCGGAACTGGAAAGGTTGGAGGGATAAGAACCACCTGGTTACCCTTGTGTTCTTTTCCTTGTTCCGTTGCATCCATTGAAGAGGGGCATGGTCGGTCACGAGGACAAATCTGCGCCCCAGCAGGTAGTAACGCAGCGTTTCCATGGCCCATTTTATGGCGAGGCATTCTCTCTCTACCACTGCATATTTTTGTTCCCTCGGAAGGAGTTTCCTGCTGAGGTAGAGAATTGGGTGTTCCTCTTCCCCAGCCATCTGCGACAGGACAGCCCCTAGCCCCACCTCGGATGCATCTGTCTGAAGAATGAATTCCTTGGTGAAATCCGGGGCTATCAATACGGAGTTACTGCAGAGGGCAGTCCATAGGTCTGCAAATGCCCTCTCTGCTGCGTCGGACCATCTGTCTGGATCCGGACCACGGGCCTTCACTAAGTCCATTAGGGGACTTGCCCTTGTGGCAAAATGGGGAATGAAACGCCGGTAATACCCCACCACTCCTAGGAATGCTCGGACCTGCTTCTTACTACTTGGCCGTGGCCAATTTTGGATGGCCTCTAACTTGTTCAGTTGAGGTTTTACCAGACCTTTTCCTACCACGTAGCCAAGATATTTGGCCTCTGTGAACTCCACAGCACACTTAACAGGGTTTGCCGTAAGGCCAGCTTGCCTGAAGGTATCAAGGACCGCCCCCACCTTCTTCAAGTGGGTTTCCCAGTCTGGGGTATGAATCACCATGTCATCCAAGTAGGCCGCAGCATAGCTGGCATGGGGGCATAATAACTTGTCCATGAGGCGCTGAAAGGTAGCTGGGGCCCCATGTAGTCCAAAAGGAAGGACCGTATACTGGAAAAGACCCTCTGGTGTAGAGAACGCCGTCTTCTCCTTTGCATCTTCAGCTAGGGGAATCTGCCAGTACCCCTTTGTCAAGTCTAGGGTCGTTAAGTACCGGGCATTCCCCAGACGGTCTACTAATTCATCTATGCGGGGAATAGGGTAGGCATCAAACTGGGATATCTCATTTAGTCACCGGAAGTCATTGCAGAACCTCGTGGTGCCATCAGGTTTGGGCACCAACACTATTGGGCTGGACCACTGACTGTGAGATTCTTCAATGATCCCCATCTCCAGCATTTTCCTGACTTCCGCTTTTATTTCCTCCCTTTTGGCTGCTGGCACCCGGTAGGGCCTCATAGTTACTCTGGCCCCAGGGTTCGTGACGATGTGATGATATGTCCCAGTTGTGCGACCCGGCTTTGTTGAGAATACATCTTGATATTGGGCAATCATCTCAGTTACCTCTTTCTTCTGGGCTGTCATTAGATCGGGAGACACCCTCACCTGTCCAGGGTTTTTGTTCCCTGGGTGTAGGTCTTCCCGAACCACTGTGCACGCCTCTCGGGTATGCCAGGGTTTCAGAAGGTTGACATGATATCTGTTCTAGTTTTTGACGTCCCGGTTGTCGCACCTTGTAATTTACTTCCCCTATGGGTTCAACTATTTCATAGGGCCCTTGCCACTGGGCCAACAGCTTACTTTCGGCCGTGGGTACCAGTACCATTACTCGGTCACCGGGCTGAAACTGACGAACCTTGGCTTGACGATTGTAGTAGGTTTGCTGGGCCTCTTGGGCCTTTTCTAGGTGCTCCCTCACTATGGGAGTGACCCGGGCTATCTGGTCCCTTATCTGTAGCACATGCTCTATTATGTTCTTCCCCTCACTGGGTTCCTCCTCCCAAATTTCCTTGGCTATGTCCAGGATGCCTCCGGGGTTGCGCCCATATAACAGCTCAAAAGGGGAGAATCCAGTTGAGGCCTGAGGTACCTCCCGGATAGCGAACATAAGGTAAGGTAGTAGGGTGTCCCAGTCCTTCCCGTCCCGACTTACCACCTTCCTTATCATAGCCTTGAGGGTTCGGTTAAACCTTTCTACCAACCCATCAGTCTGCAGATGATAGACTGAAGTTCTCAGGGTATGTATATGGAGCAGCGTACAGAGGTCCTTCATTAGCTTCGACATAAATGGGGTTCCTTGGTCTGTTAATATCTCCTTTGGTAGCCCCACTCGGGCAAAGATCCCCACCAACTCCTTAGCTATCGTTTTAGAGGCCGTGTTTCGCAGGGGCACGGCTTCTGGGTAGCGAGTAGCATAATCCAGAATGACAAGTATATATTGGTGGCCCCGGGCTGTCTTCTCTAGGGGTCCCACTAGGTCCATGGCTATTCGCTCGAAGGGGACCTCTATGATGGGAAGGGGTACTAAAGGTGCCCTCAAGTGGGGACGGGGACTGTGCAGCTGACACTCCGGGCAGGACGCACAGTACCTCCGCACTTCTTCATGTACTCCGGGCCAGAAAAACCGTCGTAGGACCCTGGCCAGGGTCTTATCTACCCCCAAATGTCCCCCCAAAAGATGACTATGGGCAAGACTTAATACAGCATTCTGGTGTTTTTGAGGTACTAGGATCTGCTGTACCTTCTGCCCCTGTACTGGTGCAACCCGGTATAAGAGATCCTTCTTCATTATGAAGTAGGGTCCTGGTCCCTGGGTTTTCCCTTCCACGGGGACCCCATCTATTTCAGTCACCTCCTTCCTAATGTTGTCGTACCTTGGGTCTTCTGCCTGGTCCCGTCCAAAATTTCCTCTCCCGGGGCTAATCTGCCCGAGATCTAGAGGGCCAGTCTCTGTTGCCTCTACTGGTTCAGAAGTGTTTGGGTGGGGGTCAGATTCGGGTGCTTCTCCCTCCTGGGTGGCCTCCTTTTCAGCTGCTCGGGTCCGCCTACCTACGAGAGCGACCCTCTGGCTTTGGGTCAGTATTCGGGTTCCCAAGGCCTTAGCTGCCCTCCTTTCCCTTTGTCTTTCTACCCTGTCTGGGAGTGGAGAACAAATCTGGGGATATTTCAGAGAAGACTGGGGGTTGACAGTCTACTGTGGATGCCTCTCTAACTTCAGGGTTTCCCCCTTTCTCCAATCCCCTTACTGGGAGTAAGTCTCCAAACACTGGGAAGTCCCTCCCTATGAGCACCGGGTATGGGAGTTTAGGGACTACACCTGCTGCTACCACAGTAGTGTTCCCCTGAATCTTGATTTTTACTGGGATGGTAGGGTAATAACCAACTGTCCCATGGACACAGGTTATCCCTGTATGCTTAGCCCACAGCAGCTGACTATGCTTCACGAGCTTCCCTGAGACAAGCGTGATAGCACTCCCCGAATCAACCAGTGCTGTGGTCTCTACCCCATTTAGTTTCACTGGTCTGGTATACATATGTGGGGTTAGTGAGACCCCCCACAAGGTGGATTAGGGAGCATGGGTCTGCCCAGTTCCCCAGGTTACACTGCATAGGCTCCTCAGCATTGGGACACTGTGCAGCTATGTGTCCCCACTCCCCGCAGGCATAACATCTGTATGGAGCCCTAGGCATTCCCAGGTCTCTTGGTTTGGGCAGTCTAACATCCCGATCCTCTTCTCCCTCAGCGCTCTGACTCTTTGTGGCCTCTAGTGGGCCTTCAGCCCCTCTCTTTTTCCACCTGGGCCCTCTTGGTGGCCCAGTCACCCGAGCTTTGGGGCTTGGTGCTGCTAATTTAACCCAGGGTGCCTCTTCCTTAACTGGTCGGGTCAGCTTCCTCGCCGTCCTTCGCCTCTCTACCAATGCGACGACCTCGTCGTAGGTGCAGGGTTCGTTCTGGCTTACCCAGGCACGAAGGTCTGGCGGTAGTCCCCTCATGTATTGGTCAATGACCAGAACCTCTAGTATCTCTTCCGGATTCCGGGACTCAGTTCGCAACCACTTTCGTGCGAGATGGATGAGGTCATACAATTGGGACCGCGGGGTTTTGTTTTCCTGGTACCTCCACTCGTGATACCGCTGGGCCCGCACTGCAGTTGTTACCCCAGATCTGGCCAGGATCTCTGCTTTCAGCTGGGGGTAGTCTGCTGCAGCCTCTTCAGGCAGATCATAGTAGGCCTTCTGGGCCTCCCCACACAGGAATGGGGCAAGGATGCCAGACCACTGAGCTCGAGGCCAGGCCTCCCGTAGGGCTGTCCTCTCAAAGGCCAGAAGGTATGCCTCTACATCCTCCTTCCGCGTCATTTTCTGCAGCCAATGGCTGGCCCGTATGAGCCGCATCCCATCATGGCCACGGTTCAGCTCTGTAAGGGTCATTACCTGGCTTACCAGTTCTCGCAACATAGCTCGGTCTTGAGCAGCCTGGTCCATCAGCAGGCGATTAGTCTCTTGCTGCAGCCGCACTGCCTCCTGTTGGGCGGCTGCCTGGACACGGGTAGCCTCCTGCTGGGCCGCCGTAGCTTGTATCAGTGCCCGCACTACGTCATCCATTGTGGTGAAAAAATAAATAAACCCTCTCCCTTTTTTTTTTTTTTGAATCACCCTCCTTCTGCCGCGCTGTGCACCCCAAATCCCCCCCGACACCAGTTGTCACAAAGTTCCTCCTCTACCTTGGTGGGTCCTGCGCTTATTGGCGGATTTGCTCGCTTCACAGATTCACCCTGTGGGTCAGGAAACAGTCCAGAGACCTTCCCCTCTGGTAGAAGCTATAGTCCAGGTCAATTCCTCCTGTGTTTGATCAGGAGTTGGGAGATATGGGGGGAACCCGGGCCCGCCCTCTACTCTGGGTTCCAGCCCAGGGCCCTGTGGACTGCAGCTGTTTAGAGTGCCTCCTGGTACAGTTGCACGACACCTACAACTCCCTGGGCTACTTCCCCATGGCCTCCTCCCAACACCTTCTTTGTCCTCACCACCGGACCTTCCTCCTGATGTCTGATAACGGTTGTACTTCTCAGTCCTCCAGCAGTACGCCTACTCACTCTCAGCTTCTTGCATACCTCTTGCTCCCAGTTCCTCACACACACTTCCTCTCCTCTGGCTTGACTGGAGTGAGCCCTTTTATAGCATCAGAGGGGCCTTAATTAGAGTCAGGTGGTCTATTAGCCTGGAGCAGCCTCTGCTCTGGTCACTCAGGGAACAGAAAACTACTTATCCAGTGGCCAGTATATCTCCCTTCTGCTACTCTGCTGTTCCCAACTGGTCTGGGTCTGTCACAGTGGATAAAAAGCAACCTCTCAAGTGCACGAACATGGAAAACTGCAGCTCCAACCTCATATGTCCCTCTGGAAAAATAACACGTTATACACCCCACTGATGTCTGGATGTCTAACAAACATACATGTCAGCATTGCTGAGATCAGAGCTGAGGTTTTGTGTTACAGTGTGATTGTGAGGAATGTGGTGTTTACTGTTTTACCATACATTTTGGAGGTGCACGGGACTTCTTTATAGAGGGGGGAGTCTGCCAGTTGAAACAGTTTATGGGATATCTTGAGGTTGAGGTATGTGAAAGAAATATAATTTAAATGGACATTTCTTGGACTTTAAGGGTGGGTGGGTTTTGCCCATAAGCAACCTTAACTGGTTTTTAATAAAGTTTTTTTGTTTTGTGGGTTAAATATATAGGTCAAAAAATTTAAACCTGGGTCCCTGTAGGTAAGCTTCTAAACCCCAATTTAGACAGCCAGGTTTGGATTTCGAAGCCTACTTTAGGCACTCAATTTTGAAAATGTTGGCCACAAACTATATGTAGGGACCACTTCCCCCACGATGTTGGAAGGATGAAGCCCAGTAAGGCCTCACTGTATCCTTGTGAATCACTTTAGTTCAGGAAGGGAAGAATATTGTGTCCTGCTGAAACTAAAGGAGGCATTTTAGGTAGGCAAAAGTATTGATTTAGCCTGACCTCCTGTTCATCTCTCAGTCTGGAGGACCGAGTTCTCTCACCATGAGAGAGGTTAACAGGCAGATCAGCATCTGGCTTCCAAAAAGGTGCTGTTGGACTTTAAGAGACTCAGGAATGGGTTTCTTCTGTCACAACAGCTGCAATGCAGGTGCCCTCAGGGGCATCTTTTGGCCAATTGCTGTCAGTCCTCTTGCTGATTCTGGGATTTTTCTGCTCCTGTGGGGACTTGAGACTGAAGCTTTTGACATAAAGAGACTCAGGCTCTATCCATCTTGGCATATGCCAGTGCAGATAAGACAGTGTGTGGCTATGTGCTGAAGCTGGCTGCTGTAGCCAATGGACAAGACATAAATGAAAAAGGTAACCATTGCCTGGAAAACACCCCTGGAGTGGAAACAATAAGGGCTGGCTTTAGGAATTGGGAAGTTAGTTTTAGGGAGACCCTGCCCCCAAAACAACTCAATTGGCATTGTGAGGACTTTGCATCTCTCTAGCTATGAGTTTCCATAGTGCCCATTACTACAGTATCTAAGTGTGGTCATTCTACATTTTGATACCACATTGTATCACATTTTTGTCCCACTGAGCAAGTATTCATATGAATTATGGGACTTGCACTAAACTCACTCAGATTATCAGGGGCTACCTACCGCTACGGATACTGGGGGAGAATTAATCCAGTCTTGGGCAATATCCAGGATCCTTCTTTTGACAAATACTGTAGAAATGAGACTGAGTAGTTTGGTGGAACTTAGCCTTTGACCTGTGCATGACATCACTGGTGATAGGTGGGTCTATTGTGTACAGACACCATATTGGGCACTTATAACAGGCATTTGGATGCCTAAATGGGGAATCGGATGTCATCATGGATCCCCCAAGTGTGAAATCTGAGCCCTTAACTTTAACTATCAATACATCAGTGTTTTTCCTCTGAATCTCATGGTCCTTACAGCTCTATTGTTTGGTGCTTGCACATATCATAAATAAATGCCATAAATGACTGATAGATTTAATACAGCTGGTGCGCTAGGTTTTTCTCAGAGGGGGATGATTATTGCTCTGTCTAGGCTCATGCTTCTGAACATAGCGTCAGACCGTCTAACAGGGAATATAAATCCTGTTTCTGGGACAATATAGAAGTGGAAAGTTGAGGAGCCAGAAGGATGGTTACCAGACAGTGGAAGTTCCTTTCTGATCCAGTCTTTCAGGTCCACCATCCTCCACTATGGCAAGACACACTGTTATAGCTGGGCAGAGGGGACTGGGTCCCAACCTCTCAATACAAACTTGAGATCTGCAAGGAGCCTATTAGGAACTCATACCATTGGTCTGAATGAGGAGTTTAGATAATAAGGTGAATGATACCAGAACATCGCCCATCCCCAATGTTTTTTAGATATTTGACTTCTCTTTTGTTAAAAATGAATAATAGGGCCTCATTTGTGGAATGCAAGAGGCCTGTGTGGTTCCATCGTGATTAAGGGAGAGAGACCTTCTGGCAGTGCTTAGAAGCAGGCAATTTGGTATCACTGCTTTTATAGGAGACAGAAACTGAAAAGTTAAAAAGGGGATGTATTAAGTGCTGGTTCTACGGTTCCGATGACAGAGGAGCAGAGACTAGCAATTACGAAGTGGTGATGGGATAGGTGCTTCAGCTCATGACAGCAGTAAAAATTCTAACCTTCAAGATGTTCTGGAATCCCACTAGAACCGGCTTCCTATTGCTTCCTGGGCCAGAACTGCACCCAGAAAAGTGCCAATCATTGTTCCTCAGCACAGCTTCTTCTGGGCTTGGATGGAAGGGCAGAGATATGACCCAAAAGGAGAGTGAATTGAAGGTGGAAGGATCTTTGTCAGTCTTCAGAAGCTGGTTCTGTCTTGGAGTTAAGTTTTGGGTAAAGTTATTTCATTGTGGCTGGCTGTCCTGTCCCCTTGCTGAACAAAGGTTCTTTGATCATTCTGCTCCAATGTTCAGCAGCCCACTTTTTAAGCCAGAAAGATCTATGGGGTCCCATTGTGCCAGTGCTGTCCATGCTTCCCATTTGATTCCAGAGCATCCTCACTATCCTGGTCCTTTTTCTTGGCTGGCTAGGGCCTTGCTGTCTTAGAGTCAGTCTCACCCTCTGCAACCCATTGGGACAGGTGCATGCTACAGGTACAGCTAGTGAGCCACAGGCGCTGGAAGCAGAACGTTGCCAGCAGGAAGCCCTTGGCTGTGAAACTCATGGCAAAAGGTCAGAATAAACTGGCCATTTTTAGAGCATGTGCAAATTTTGTCTTTCCCCCCCAAGACTTCCACAGTTAGGGTTGGTTTAAAAAATGGTAGGCGTTTTCCATGAAAAATTTCAAACAAAATAAAAATATTTTATTTCATTCAAAAATTTTCACCGAATGTTTTGATTTTTTTTGGTTAAATAAATTGAAACAAAAATTCCACTTAGTTTTGAGTGTAGAGAATTGATTTTGTTTGACTGGAATCAAAACCATTTTCATTCAGTTTGGATAGAAAGGGTTTTTTATTCCCCCCCCCTCCCCCCAAAAAACCCAACAGTTTTAAACATGACACAAAAAGGATATTTTTTGTTTGTTAAAGCATAGAAATATCTGTAAGGGAACACTTTTCATGAACGTTTTGTTTCCTTTGAAAAACCATTTTTTGTTCAAAAAAAGCTTGATGAAAAATTTGCAACCAGCTCTATCTGCAGTAATAAAGGTAACCTGTCTACCAGGTGGTGTCAGCAACAAAAATGACCAGATTCAAATATCTATGGGTACCTCTTAAAATTCACAACTATGTGCCTATAGAAGGATGTAGTAACACAGAATAACCAGAGAGTAGGGTGCTCCAGCCAGACCCCCTTCCTCCCACAACATGTACACCCTCTCCGCTAGCTGGGGGGCTTCAGTAGAGCCATTATGCCAGCCTTATTCCACCTGGAAATCTCTTATGCTGGAGGAATTCCCAGTGGGAAGATCTGCAGGCTTTGCAGTCCTTGTACACTGGCAGAGCTATACAGGGGTTGTAGCCGGGACCTCAAGTTGGGGCCATAGTTCATGTGTTATGAAATGTTATATTTCTTTTATTTTTCTTGAGTATATTGCTGATGAAAGTTGTCAGCCTGACAGTCCTGGAGACTGAAATCCATTATCTACCCCCAGGACAGATAGCTGCAATGCAAATGTCCCTCCCTCTAACAATGTACCTCACACCTTCCATGGGGAGACTGCCTCTAAATGCAGGTCAGACTCCACAGCCTTTCTGCTGAGACTGCTAACAAGGGGATGTATCAGCAGCAGTGTTGTAAGCAAGACATGAGAAGTAATTCTTCTTCTCTACTCTGCACTGATAAGTAGTGGACACTGGACTAGTGTCCAGTTCTGAATGCCACATTTCAGGAAAGATTTAGAAAAATTGGAAAAAGTCCAGAGAAGAGCAACAAAAATGATTGAAGGTCTAGAAAACATGACCTATGAGGAAAGATGAAAAAAAAACAAAAAAAACCCTGTGTAGTCTGGTGAAGAGAAGACTGCAAGGGGACATAACAGTTTTCAAGTACATAAAAGGTTGTTACAAGGAGAAGGAAGAAAAATTGTTCTCCTTAACCACGGAGGATAGGACAAGAAGCAATGGGCAGCAAGGGAGATGTAGGTTGGACATTAGGAAAAACTTTCCTGTCATGTTAGTTAAGCACTGGAACAAATTGCCTAGGGAGGCTGTGGAATCTCAGTCATTTGAGATTTTTAAAGGACAGGTTAGACAAACACCTGCCAGGAATGGTCTAGTAATTACTTAGCCCTGCCTAGAGTGCAGGGGACTGGACTAGATCACCTACTGAGGTCCCTTCCAGCCCTACACTTATGATTCTATGATTAAGGGGACCAGTTGTGAAAATGGTTTGTATGATGCGGACACTTGTCCACAAGGAACTGAACTGAGATTCATCAACTCAGCTTTCCACCTGAAAGCTGTTGAATAGTAATGACTTTCAGTTGCTGCTGAGCTGAGTGGGATTTAAACTAGCTATTTAGAAATCAGAAGCACCACATCCCCTTTGCAATCTCCTCAGCCACCCATGTCCCCTGGGCACAAATGCTAATCAGCCTTCCACGTCTTTCCAGCACATATGGGCTGTTGATGAAGCAAGGGCGAGAGGACATCCTATTAGAGCACACTTCATAATGCAAGTGGCATCACAAAGGTCATGAGAGAGCTGCTAGAGCCATTGATCAGAGAACTCTCAGCCTTCTGTCTTAGGGATCCAGCAAATACTACCTTGCAAATCACTCAGGCTAAGCATGAATTGAGGACATTCTATATTTTTTTTAAAAGGGCAGAAAATGTTTTATTTTGCATCAGGGCTACATGCGATAGTCTCAGAGAGCAGGCAGAAAGATTGTAAATTCAGTAGAGGGTAATGGGCAACAAGGATTAAATGGGAAAATTCAGAGAGAGATACAAATCAGAATAGCATCTGCAGTGCTCCTACCCTGGATAAAAATAACCCTGGCCATCAATCCTCATGCTTCTGGGCATAGACTGATCACCAGCTGAGGCCAGGAAGGAATTTTCTCCACGGGTGTATTATTCAATATGTAGTTGCATCATGGAGGTTTTACTCCTTTCCCAGGAAGCATCTGGCCTTGTTGACTGTTATAGGCTACTGTAATAGATGAGGAACGGATCCTACCTTTCCTGTGGTCCTATTTTGGAATGCCAAACCTATGTTCCTGTGCACATAGCATTATAGCACTCAACTTTTGTTAATCAACCCAGCCTAAGAGAATATTTGTGTAAATGGAGCTCAGACCCAGCAATGGGGGGAAATAGCAAGTATAGGGATATCTGTATCTGCAAATAGACAAACTTCTAAGAGGAAGGTTGCCCTAGGACTTGGAATATCCAATTTCAATTCCCTGCTCTACCACAGACTTCCTTTGTGAACTTGGATAAAATCACTTGCTACTCTGTGTCTCTCTTCCCTCATCTGTACAATGGGGATAACAGCACAGTCCTATTTCACAGAGGTGTTGAAGATAAATACATTAAAGATTATGAAACACTTTGAGATCTACTAATGGATCAGCCAATAGCATGGGACAACAAAACATTCTTTGTCATGCATTATGTTTTAGTTTGCACATATGAATTAGAGAGCACGAGAGAGCATCATAAATTGACAGCAGGGCTGGTCAGGTGCTACAAAAACAGTGTTAGCGAATACTGGTTCATAGTCTGCACAGCTGTTCAGCTCACTCTTGTTTATCCCATTTTAATTTCTTATTCATGAACATTTGTGTGAATGGGTTTTTGTTTGGCAGGAATGTTTGTTGCACAGCTGTTACCAGGATATTTGTGTATGAGGAAGAGGTTTTGCTATTCATCATTTGTAATTCTTCTAAATAAAAGAAATCAGTCCTCAAATCCAAGATCAGAAATAATACCATGTGACATTGGTGACCAATCACACACCAAGACCAGACTGCAAACAACACGATGGCCTGCAATTCATTTGCATAAACCATTCACCAAACAATTACAAATACTGAATAAAAATCAAAGTCTGTTTGTGAATGATTCATGACCAGGATAAAGGGCTAAATTAGTCAGATAATTTATTTGTAAAAATAATCAGCCAGCTCTAATTAGAGGCTGGATACAGGATTCTCTAGGGAGGAAAAATGGTCATGACAACACTAAACCCTGTGTGCTATACTGGCACGGCCAGTGGAAAACACTTTCCCCAGAGAGTAGGAACTTACCTGTGTGCAAGGTGGGCCAGGTGAAGGCCCAGGAAGCACAATGCCTGCATTGGCGCAGAACCCCCGCCTCTCTTGGCTGGGTCGGTTTGATCACAGCCTATGCTATTCCCAGTGGTCCTCGGGTGCAGATCAAAGGGATGCTGAAATCACTTTCAAAATGAGCAGAGCACTGGAACTAGAGCAGCTACTCGCTTCATTTTAAAGAAACAAAGTCCTGGTGGCGAGAAAATGAGTCATTATTTTGAAACATAAGGGGACGTTATTTCTATCCTGAAAGAAGCTTCCGCAGTTTGGGTCTCTGCTCCCACCTCCAGCTCTTGAGATGTAAGAGATGATCCAGGGATGCCTCAGTTTAAATGCTACTTTCTAGGACCTATGCAACCATGAGCCTATGCAACTTACATGGAGATATAGGGACTGCATTTAGAGGGATCCCAACACCACTCACTTTACTTGCCAGCTAGCATGGCACCTCTGATTCACCATCTGCCGGCCGGTTTGACTCAGATACCGGTGACAGAGGCTGAACTCCTGTGCTGTCCTTTTCCTTGGGCAGTTGGGTTTTAACTTCATCTCCTGGCTTCCCTGTGCAGGTGGAGTCAGCAGAGGACACAGAGCCTCGACGACAGATGAAGGAGGAGATCATAGGCAAGCAGGAGACCACCAGGCTGAGGGCAGTGGGGGTCATGGCTATATGGAGGTGGACAGGAGGGAGCTGGGGCCACCCTACCCTCTGTTACTTTATGAAGAGTTCTGCAAAGTCTGGCCCAATCCTGAATCGGAGGCTGACATTTGCCTTGTGTTCATCCTTAAACACTCCCGCCTTTGTAGTGATGACAAAGGTGCAGACGTCCCTTTGGACTGTGTCTGCCACCTTGTGGCCAGAGCTGAGTCAATCTGTTAGCTAAGTCCCCTATCTTGGTCAGATGTGCAGGACTCCTGGGCACAGCATATCGACGAAAACATGACTAGAAACAGGACTCTCCTGGGTTCTTCTGTCAGAACCCAAACCCTCTACCAGGGGCTGGAAGTGAGCCAATCCCTGCCTGACCCAACCAGCAGAAGCTGTGATGTGCTCAACTCAGCTGTGCCCATTATATCTTCAATGCCCCCCCTTCTGCCTTTGGAACCCATTCCCAGCTAGCAACCTCTTGGACTAGCAGCCAAAGGAGCCTTTCCTCTAAACCATGGTGGAATGTTATGGGGATTATTAGTTGCAGGAGAAGCAGCAGGGGAAGGGAAGAGACAATAACTGTGTGGACAATATTTTAACAACGGGATCCCAGGAAAACCCTCCCTTTAGATTTAGATGAGCCCTATGTCCCAGCAGGATGTATATACTGCAGAGAGGAGGAGTGATGGGCGGGGGATCTATTTATTTGTTATCCCTTTTCAACAACAAAAACTCTCTCTCCTACCCCCGCCACCAGGCAGGGAAGCAGCTCTGACGGGCAAACCAACTGCTCTTCACCCACACTTTGCTGGAAAGGTTTATACGTTGGCCCTGGAAACCCTCCTGGGCCTGTTGCTAGGGGAGCACAGGGGCCAGCTGGGGTCATCTGAAGTGGGGTGAAGTCTTTATAAAAGGGCCAAAGGGTCTTCACCTTGAGAGATTTATTCTTACACTTCTCAGTTGGTGCAGTCTGGTCTTTTCTATAGACAGAAAAGAGTGTCTTTTCAAAGTGTGTTTAGGAGCCCCGGGGATATGTTGTCTCTGCCAGGGAGGATTCAGTTATATCCAAAGAGGATTGAGTCATTCAGATGCAGGAAAATCACCCCAAGCCCTCTTCAGTTGTGTAATGGAGCCTAATACAGCCGTAGGCTCATAGGAACCATACATGCCACACGAGAGAGAGATGAATCCGGCTTCCCAGGAGAAGTAGGGAGGGGGACAAGCTGGCATTTATTCAGAGAGAAGCAGCTATTTGGAAAGGAATAACTGAACACCCAAAACTACCAGAGAAGACTAAGAACAGATCTGAAACACTAGACTCCCTGCAATCCCAGGGTTAAACTTAGCAAGATCAGTTTCATCCTTACAAGGCCGATAACCAAGCACTGTGCAGACCACATGTCTCTTTTAGGCCAGACTTTGAAACATAAGTCCTCTGCTCTACATTGACATATAAGGGGTGATTCAGCACCAACCTGGTTCTGCACCACCGGAGGCATAGTTTGGCCTGCTGCACTGGGCTGTGTCATGGGGTGCATTACTCACCGCCAGACTGGCACCTCCTCCTGGTCACTCTGGGGATTAGCTCGAGGCTGACATCCCCGTTCACAGTCTGCACACCATCACTCAGTCTCTGCATCCACCTGCAGTGCCCTCTTTGCAACTCACTGAGTGTGTCACCATCCATGTTTCCCCTTCCGGGGGTTAGCGTTACAGTCCAATAATCATGCCACTTCCCCAGTGGTGAGTGGGGGGACGGGACCCAGGAGGACTCTGTGGATAGAAGCCTCCTGCTGTGTTTCTAGTTCCTCTCACCATAGCTACGATCCCCAAGCCTAGGCCACTTCCCATGGCCCCAGCACCTTCTTCATCCTTGCTTCAGGGCACATAGCTACTTAGTCCCTGCAGCCTGCTAGGAGCTCTCTCTTACTTTCCCGGTCCCTTCCAGCAACTGACCTGTCCGCGGTGCTAGCTTTCTTTCAGCCTGCTAGGGACACAGTCCTCACCCCTTGGGCTCCCAGCAGCAACTGACTGTCTTTGGCCCTGCAGCTCCTTTTATGTGATCCTTCTATGCCCTGATTGGCTGCTCCATGCAGCCTCCCTCCAATTGGTTGCTTCCTTTGCAGCCTCCCTAGGCTGCTTGGAAGACCCATTCCCACTGCTCCTTTCTGGGACAGGGTGTGGTAGGACCATGAGGCCTCTATTAACCTCTTCTTCTCCAAGTTGGGGTGAACACCCCATTACAGTGTGGCTGAGCCTGCTTTAGCCCTAGCCACCTGCCACCTATGGCCTAAGTGATTTAGGCATCTAAGTCCTATCAAAAGTCAGAAGGAATTTTTTAAGTGCCACTGTTTGGTTCATTTAAAACTAGGCAATGCGATGGAGGATATATTGTAGGGAACACCACAGACACACCCAACTCCCTGTTCAGGCTGTTGGGCAGTGTAGTTCAACAGACAGTTCCTGTACCAAGCCGTGTCATAGGAGTGACCACCAGAAGGCATGCAGAACACTATATCCCTGTGTGACTTCATTGCAGCTTCTGTCTACAAACTGGATTGTTGCAGAAAGCAGCTGTCTCTGAGGCTAGGGCTCTGAGGAAAGCTGTTGTCTGGAAACGGGCAGGCAGGCTCATACCAGCCTGACCAATTTTAAAGTGTAGTGATTACAATGTTCTTGCTGGGGAGGGAATGGCTGACATTGCAGGTGCTGCGAGTAATTAGCAGCAGCTGAGTGAGCACATAGATTGTGTTGGTGACAGGTAGATCGTGCAAGTTCAGGGGATCTATTTAAATAAGCACCCAAAAGTTTCAAGCTGAGCATCTCTGCTCTGGAAATCCAGGCAGACTTTTCAATAGAACAGGATTTCCAATGCGATTTTGGTTAGAGGTTGGATGGGAATAGCAAACTCATTTTTAAAATATATGTTGGCATTGTCATTTCCAGTCCTGATCTCAGGAAGAGCAGAGAGGTATGAAAATAGGGAGAAATAAATCAGCCTCTTCTTTTGACGCTCCGGATGGGTTAGGTTTGGAGCTCAGGTTAAGGCTGGGGTGGAGGTTTGGGTTGGTACTTGTGTCATCTGAGCCATTTTATTTTTCCCTAGTTGTTGATGTTTTTTTTAATTCATTTTTTATTAATTTTCATAAAGAAATGACTAAAAAATAAAAAGGTAAACAACTTACAGCATGTATATGATACTGCACATTTCACAGGCTCTCCAGTAAAATGATGCAATTATATAACTTTAGTTCTTGTCAAAGCTGCAAGACCAAACAATACAAAACCAGACAATATTACACAGACATAACATGTGAGGGTAACAAACAAACAAACAACAACAATAATAATTAATAATATACAATAAAATCATCATAATAAATCATAATAATTAATAAGGACATATACAAATAAACCAAAAAGGGAAGGAGAGGACCAGGCTGGAGGAGGGGATGGGAGGAGGGAAAGAAAAAGTGGGGAGGTCAGGTGGAATGGAAATCTGGCATTATTTGACCTATTTCAGCATTCTTTATCCAAATGTATCAAGAAACGGGGTCCAAGTTTGTTTGAATTCATATAATTGCCCTATCTTGATAAACTATTCTTTCTTTCACTGCTAATTCAGACCAGTTCAAATACCACTGCTCTATTCTGGGCACAAGCCTACACCTCCATTTTTGTAAAATCATGCACTTGTAGCCCTCAAGAACTAAAGTCTTTGTGGCGAAGTTAAACCCGGCATAGTAGGTACATAATCTAGGATATAATTTTCAGCTGAGGTTTGGTTGCTGAAGCCAAGCACTATTTTCACTCTTGTGTCCACCTCTTTCCACAGCTGCCTGACTATTGGACAGTCCCATAGCATATGCATCAGGGTTCCCTTTTCTATTACAGTGCCAACAAACATCAGAGGACACAGCCCCCATCTTGCACAACCTCTGCGTCAGCCAATACATTTTAAATAGAATTTTTTGCTGTATCAGACATAGCCTGAGATCCACAGAAGCATTTTTAACATTCTGTAATAGGCTCTGCCATTGGGGTTCTTTTACGGGCTGTGATAACTCTCCTTCTCACGCTTTCATAACCAACTTCAGACCAATGGAGTTTCTCTTCATTAGTAAAGCATGCATAGTGGCCATGGGCCTGGGGGGTTTATGAAGCATTTCCAAGGTTCCCCGTAGCTCTGGTGCCACTGGCAGTCGTAGGGCATGTGGACCAAATTGATACATTGTTAGCCAGTGACTTTTCCCTAGTTTTTAATACTGATAGCTGTGTTGGTTGTGATCATTCACCAGATTTTTACAAAACTCAGTCTCAGCCCCATTTCTCAAGACACTTGCTTTGGCACAGCACCCCACACAACATCACCCAATTAAATGGATCAAACATACAAGACATTTAAGGACGCATACCAGCAACAAACCCTGTGAAGATGTTCCTTTTCTGAATAGGATCGTATCTAAGGAAATTCCATCTCGCCATAAGTTGAGATGGGCACAGTGCGTGAGTTCCCATAATACTGAAGTGCATGGATTATGCATGCAATATGCAAGTGTGTCCTTAAATAGGCATGATCTCTGAATAATGCTTCCAATACATCTTGCATCATCTGTGTGTGACGCTTGCACTTTTGTCCGTGTGGGTTGTTGTGTTATACCACATTTTACCATTAGATGTCAACCCAAGCCCCAATATCCAGAAGTCCTCTGGTACCAAGTCAGGAGTCCATCATGCCACGGCTGCAGCCATCTCAGCAACAGGGTTGATTTTATTTTTCTCAAGGGGAAAGGACTGACTTGGTTTAACAGCGTTAGTTACCGCAGCCAGAGTCCTTTCCAAGCAGGAGAACAAACTGCTTTTCCCCATGGCCACTGTCAGGCATTACTGATGCCAGTTAACCTCGTCGCCCTCCTCCAAAAAATAAACTCACCTACCTTCCCATGAATTGTGGAAGAGGCATGAAATACTAGGGCTTCTATTCCATAGGACCTCCTACTGACTGAGAGGGAGCAAGCAGATATTTTGTCAACCCCTGCAACCCCTCTCCCCAAAACAAAGACCAGGGAGCCAGCACAGAGGAGCCTTCAGCCTTACTGCAGGCTTGGCAGCTTTCATAACCTAAGTAGGGTCGGGATAGGTCAATACTTGAATGAGAGACCGCCTCGCGTACAAAAAAAGCCCCACAAGTGCTGCTGGTGATTCCATAGGTGGCTTTGTTTGTTCTTAGTTGGTGAGACACTCACTGTCTTTTTGGGCTGAACTGTAAAATCAAAGACATGTGGTTATTGAAAATCCCTAGACACATCCTGCAAGGGTAAGTGTGCAGCACCAGTGCTCTGGCCAAATTCCAAGTCAGTACGTTCTGTCTGTCTGATGTCTCGGATATGCTCTTCTTCATTCTGTGCCCTGTGCTGTTAAACAGAGCCAGTGTTCCACCCCAGAAGGGGTTGTATTACAGTGGCAGGTGAAGTGATTCCACTGTGTAAGAAATTCTGGGAGCAAGGGGAGCAGTGAGGGCAAAAAACCTAACTGGCTCAAAGACTGAGTTTGATAAGTTTATGGAGGGAATGGTATGATGGGACTGCCTACAATGGCATGTAGCCGATCTGCGACGGCTAGCCGCAAATATCTCCAACAGCCAGAAATGGGGCACTAGAGGGGGACGGCTTTCAGTTAACACAGAGAATTCTTTCCCAGGTGGCTACCTAGTGGGTCTTGCTAACAGGCTAAGGGTTCAACTGATATTTGGGGTCAGGAAGGAATTTTCCCCCAGGTCAGATTGGCAGAGACCCTGGGGGGAGGAGGAGGGTTTTGCCTTTCTCTGCAGCATGGGACACGGGTCACTTGCAGGTTTAAATGAGTGTAAATGGTGAATTTTCTGTAACTTGAAGTCTTTAAAGCATGATTTGAAGCCTTCAGTAACTCAGTCAGATGATAGGGGTCTATTACAGGAGTGGGGGGTGGGTGAGGTTCTGTTGCCTGCGATGTGCATGAGGCCAGACTAGATGATCATGATGGTCCCTTCTGGCCTTAAAGCCTATGAGTCTATGACAGATGCTATGTAAAACATAAGTTCTTGTCGTTAATGTGCAGAAGTAAGTACACAGTTTGTCAGTCATGGACTGAGAGTGTACCGCTCTGGTTTTTGCCTCACAAACGGCTTATCCAGGGTCATGATAATTCCCTCCAAAAATAACACACTCGAGTCTTTCTTCTCTGGTACTTTTAGTCTCTTTCGGTTTTGTCACATTGGACGTCATGACACGGCACGTCACCACAGGATGCACCATCCCAGCATGACACAGGCTGAGATCTGTACAGGCCTCCTTTGTGGGGGAAGTGGCCAGCCCTCTCCTGTCTCCCTTCCCTTTCCTGTGGAATCAATTGCTACCAGGTGAAGCTATGGTGTGTTCCCACCCCAGCATGGGCTGGCATTGACCTGGTTGATGCTGGGCACCTTAGTCTGGCCTTCCTGACAGCCCCACGGGGAGGGGGGGGGAGGCGGGGGTGTTTAACAGCCCTGTGTTACACCTCCCAAGGGGGCAGGCAGCATTAGAACTCCTGAACCCTTCCACACCCATATCATTAACAAGAGTGGTGGCCACTGGGAGCCAGCTCATTTCACACAATCACAGACAAAGCATCAGATGGGAACAGTCTTTGTTCACTGCCATCAGAGGGAAGATATAGGCCCTATAGATTTGGCAGGGCCATCTGTGAATAACTATGTGTGGGGCCTCATCCAGCTCCCTCTGCATATGTGACCACAACTCCCTCCGCCTTCATCCCACGCACACGTTGTGTACCCGTGATGCAGCTGGCCTCTTGTCTGCCTGCATCCCCTCTAATTGTGGTATATTGTGGTACTGTCTCTAACATTAGCCTTGTGTAATCACCGGAGAGCCTCCCAGTGTAAGGGGTCTCTGGGCCTCCTGGCGCCATCTTGTCACGTATCTAATAAACAGAGTTGTGGCTTAAACTTTATACCCCTGCTGCTCTCACTGTGGATTTCAGAAATGCAGAGGCTGCAGCACACTCACAAGAAAGACATGCTCAGCTGTCTGGACGTGCTAGAAAGCATGATGCTCATAGCCGGGTGCCAGCCTTCCCCTGTCTATTTGTGCACCTGACCCACTCCTGTGACTCCTTCACAGGGACTGGGCAGTCAGAAGGGGGTGCTGAAGCACCGCTTTCCATGGGGAGAAGGGAGTATGGCATTTGGTCTCTTGGGCTGCCTATTGGCACCCAAATAAGAGGGGGCTGGGAATGTGGGATTGGGCTTTGGCTGGCAGGTCCGGAGAGTTTGTGAATGAGCAGGGCTGTTGAGCTTAGGCCCAAAGCTGTCTTTGCAAACCTAGGATCGAGATGTGAAAGGATGCTGGAGAGCCCAGCTGTGACCTGTGGAGCCTTTCCTGGTGGCCCTGGTTGCACGCCTTGGAGGGCATCTGTAAGAAGGTCTCCTCCTTACAAAGTAACCCACAAAATGAAAAAGTGAGAGAACCCCTGTAGCTGTTACTGCTCTCTACAGCAGGGAACCAAGCGCCATGGGGAGCAGCCGGGCTCCTGGCAGGGGGGAGCAGGGAGCCTCCTGGCATTACCAGGGCCGGGAGTCTTTGGGCAGCAGCTTGGCTGGGAGTGGGGACCCAGGGAGTAGCTGGGTTCTAAGTGGGGAGCAGGGCTGGCGCAGCCTGGCTGGGAGTGGGGAACCCAGGGGCAGCCTGGCTCTTGCTGGAGTCCTCCACCCACCCCAGTGACAGCCTGGATTTCTTGTCAATTTCCTGGCTCCAGCATGGACAAAATTTTAGCCAACAGCCGATGTAAGTAACGCAGTGTCTACATGGGCACTGCATTGCCCTAACTACACCAAGCCGCTCATGGAGGTAGAGTTATTGTGTCGGTATAGTAGGGCACTTACATCAGCGGGAGCAAGGCCGTAGCATGTACACTGACATAATTAGGTTGACGTAAGCTACCTTACGTCAACCTAACTCTGTGATGCAGACCAAGTGACAGGGAGATTAAGGAATTCAGGGGAGTATGGGAGACAGCAGCATCTCTGTGCTTCCCGCTAACGCTCTCATTACAATGTGATCTGGTCACAGCATGGTCCCAGGATGGCAGCCAGGCCCTTCCCCACAGGATCCTCTTGCTTGCTACATTCATTAAAGGACACCCTATGGGTTTCCTTACTATGGCAACAAAGGCCTATCTAGTCTTTAGAGCAACCAGACCAATTTCCCTCCACAGTCCCCTTCCACAACAAACAGCAAGAATCCAGAGAGTTCACAGAGGATGAGGGGCCAGGAAGGGGACATGGAAGACCCCAGGGCACTGCAGGTTATCAGTATGATGAAGTAGCTCTTGTGGAGTCTTGCAAACAGCACTTTCTGATCAATAGTTGTCTCTCTACTCTCAGGGAAATATCAGAATTTCAAAGTGGTGTTGTGAAAGGATCTGTAGAAACCCAACAACAAATTTGCACACCGAAGTATTGGTGCTTGCCTACTTAATCCAATAGAAACCACACAAGGTGATCTAATCAGTCACAACTAACCAACAAAGCTGGAACAGGAAATAGCCAAATCCCAAATATCAGAACTGTTTGCAATCAACCCAGAGTGCTGGAAAAAATGGACATGCACACAAAACCTGCCAGATAACTTCAGATAATGAAAAATCTGAGGACATTGCAGTCTGCTCCAGGATAGTCCACAAATGGAAAAAGAGCTACATTTGCTGAATACGTGATTCACTGAAAATTATTTCCCAAGCTTTAGGACCCAGAGAGAGAGACTATGGGGTGTGACGATTTTATCAGCAGGAGATGATCCTGTTGTTACCCATGAGTGGTGACAGTAGGAGGATCTGGTTTCCTATCTACGTCACTCAGACATGAGGCTATGGAAGAAAAATAGAAGCAGCTTTTTATCTGCAGCCCAGAGATCATCATCTTATGTTTACTTTCATTGCTGGTGTGTATGAGCATTTTGCTAAGATGTTTTTTCCATTTCTTATTTTTGTAACCCCCGCTTAGAGTTTGCCAGCTCCTGGATGGAGCCAGTAGTGGAGTCCTGCCTGATGAACTACAACCATGGGCGCCGACTCCGTGGATGCTCCAGGGCTGGAGCATCCATGGAAAAAATGTGCGGGTGGTTAGCACTCACTGGCAGCCAAGCTCCCACCCTTCCTCACAGCGCCTCCCATCCACCACGATTTGCTGTTCCACAGCATGCAGGAGGTGCTGGGAGGGAGGGGGAGGAGCAGGGATGGGGCGCGCTTGGGGAGGGAGGCGGAAAGAGGTGGGGAAGAGGCGAGGTGGGGGCAGGAAGAGGCGGTGTGAGAGTGGGGCCTGGGGGAAGGGGCGGGGGGGTGGGGATGGGGTACAGCAGGGGCAGGAAGAGGCGGGGAAGGGTGGGGGCTTGGGGAAGGGGTGGAGTGGGGTCGGGGCCTGGGACGGAGGGGGGACTGAGCACCTCCCAGGTAGAGAGGAAGTCAGCGCCTATGACTACAACAATAAAGGCCCATCAGAGTCCTCTGACCAGGGGTGAAAGTAACTTAAAGGATTTACTGGTATGCAGGGTGGTCGGGCTCCTGGGCAAGGTGGGGGGGTGGTTCTGGGCCCCCGGAAGTGGTGGGGCCTCAAGGTGGAAGGGGCATGGATGGGGCCAGACTCCCCAAGACAGCCCTTCAGCGCTGCCCGGCCCACACCGCCTGGGGCTCTGGTGGCGATTTAAAGGGCCCGGGGCTCCGGCTGCTGCCGTGGTAGTGGTGGCGGCGGCCAGGAGCCCTGGGCCCTTTTAAATCACCTGGCCCCGGGGCAGCTGCCCCTTTTGCCCCCCTTGTCAGCCCTGCTGGTACAGTCTTAAAGCACTGCCACGGCAGCGCTTTAATGTTGGCTGTGTACCGGCCTGTACCGGCAGCCACTTTCTTACCGGTATGCCGTACCGGCCTGTACCGGCTTACTTTCACCTCTGCCTCTGACACCATTTCCCAGCATGCTTGGAGTCAGGGGTGGGGACAGAATAGACCAGAAATTCCTGCTGAGGCCAGTAGGCTTCTGCATGGGGTGACAGGGACAGGCCATTTGCTGGGTCAGTGATGGGCCAGGGCTGTTTAGACTCACAGTGGGAGGGGACAGCCTGACTCAGAAACAAAGGCTATGTCTACACAGCTATTAGACATGCATGGCTGGCCCATGCCAGCTGACTCAGTCTCACAGGGCTCGGGCTAAGGGGCTGTTTAATTGCGTAGATAGTGTAGATTAATAGTGTAGATTTCCAGGCTTGGGCTGGAGCCCAGGCTCTAGGACCTTGCGAGATGGGAGGGTCCCAGGGCTGCAGCCTGAGCCCAGAAGTCTACACTGCAGTGAAACAGCCCCTGCAACCCAAGAGCCCGAGTCAGCTGGTACAGGTCAGCTGCTGTTTTTTCTTTGCAGCATAGACATACCCAAAGTGACTCGGTTTAGTTTCAGTTTGGGCTGTTTGAAGTTGGAGCTGAGAAGCAGAACAGCTCAGGGAGTGTCTGATTAACTCCCCTCCCCACAAAGAGAGTCTTTGAACTACTGTTGGATCTGGTGCCTGGATCAGACAGTTATAGCCCTGCAGAGACCAGCATCCAGAGTGGCAGAGACCCAACCCAGCACCAGCTACTGAGAGCCAGCTGAGACCTCCACAGGACTCCAGACAAGGAGCCAGGAGCAGACCCAGCCCCACTGAAGATGTTATCAGAAGGTCGTGTTTGTTTAAGCCGGCCAGTGTTCACAGTGCTGCAGCACTAGTCTCTGGACTCACCCTTAGCGTGCCGTCTGCCTGGGAAGGTGTGATGGAGGGAGCTGGGCTTGGGAAGAGCTGTAAGTGTAGGGAGGTGGGAAACTGGTTGATTTGTTAATGTTTAGTACTTATTAAACCCAAACCCTTTTCTTCCCCAGATCCTATTTTCCTGCTCCCAGTAAAGTTTCCCCTTTGTTATATTGTTGGTTTTGGATGTCTCGCTTCTTTGCTGGGATTTGTGTTGATGTACTTTATTGTTTCTTGTATACTGGGTTTTATGCTCTTTGCCAGCAGTGGTAGCATCATTCATTTTCCCAAGGGACAGCACCCCTTGTGTCCTGAGCACAGTGAGGTGGAGGCACCAGGCGTCACAAAAAGACCCAGCCCAGGTGAGGAGAGGGAGGAAGCCACTCCAAGTAGCAAGCACAAGGGCGGAGGCTTGAGCCACGCCTCAGGGGATGGGCTACATTTTTAGCAAATGCTATTGTTCTGGCTACACTGTCTGGTTTTACCCACATACGCTCTTGAATGAACTCACACGAGAAAATGATAAAAAAGACAGAAACACTCTATTACCTGTGGCTGAACACTTTACACAGAGCGATCACTCTGTGTCTGACCTATCAGATCTCATCCTCACAGGAAACCTGCACAACACCTTCAAAAGACAAGCCTGGGAGCTTAAATTCATAACTCTGCTATATACTACAAATCATTGACTGAATAGAGACACTGGATTTATGAATTATTTCAACAATCTATAACCCACTAACCCCCAATTGGCTTTCTCCCCCATGCCTCTTTTCCTCCCTATGACCTGAGGGGTAATGGCCATTTCACCTTGAATAGTCCTTTGAACTATGTGGTAACTATTTATGTTAAACCAGTGTTTCTCAAACTGGGGCCCCCGCTTGTGTAGGGAAAGCCCCTGGCGGTCAGGCTGGTTTGTTTACCTGCCCCGTCCGCAGGTATGGCCGATCGCGTCTCCCACTGGCCGCGGTTCACCGCTGCAGGCCAATGGGAGCTACTGGAAGCGGAGCGGGCCGAGGGACATACTGGCTGTTGCTTCCAGCAGCTCCCATTGGCTTGCAGCGGCGAACCCCGGCCAGTGGGAACCGTGATTGGCCGGACTTACGGACAGGGCAGGTAAACAAACTGGCCTGGCCCGCCAGGGGCTTTCCCTACACAAGCGGCGGCCCCAGTTTGAGAAACACTGTGTTAAACAATCTGTTCCACCTTGTATTTAGCTGTGACAGTCTGGATATGTCTACACTGCAATCATAGGCGCCGACTCCATGGGTGCTCCGGGGCTGGGCATCCACGGGGAAAAATTAGTGGGTGCTCTGCACCCACTGGCAGCCAAGCTCCCCTCTCCCCCGCCCCACCTCCTCCTCCCCCTGAGTGCACCGTGTCCCCGCTCCTCCACCTACCTTCCCCCGGCCGTCGCCAAACAGCTGTTTGGCCACTCTGGGGGGGAGGAGCGGGAATGTGGTGTGCTCAGGGGAGGAGGTGGGGAAGAGGCAGGGCTTGGGTGGGGATTTGGGGAAGGAGTCAGAATAGGGGCAGGGCAGGGGCAGGGCAGGGGTGGGGCCTCATGGAACAGGTGTGGGTGGCGCGGAGCCGGGGGCAGAGGGGGGTCGAGCACCCACTGGCGGGAGCAGAAGTCGGCGCCTATGACTGCAATTAGACATCCATGGCTGGCCCACGCCAGCTGACTCAGGCTCATGGGGCTCGGGCTAAGGGTCTGTTTAATTGTGGTGTAGACATTCAGGCTTGGACTGCAGCCCAGGCTGTAGGACCCTCTGAGGTGGGAGGGTCCCAGAGCCCAGGCTGCAGCCCAAGCCCCATTGTCTACACTGCAATTAAACAGCCCCTTAGCCCGAGTCTCATGAGCCAAAGTCAGCTGGCACAGACCAGCTGCAAGTTTTAAATTAAAGTTTAGACATACCCTGTGCGTTCCTTTCCCAGACCTGAAGAAGAGCTCTGTGTGGCTCAAAAGCTTGTCTTTCTCACCAACAGCAGTTGGTTCAATAAGTGATATCACCTCACCACCTTGTCTTTAAGATCCCAGGTCCGACATGGCTACAACAACACTGCATTGGGACAGAACAGCATATTAGAGCTCAGGTAGCTAGCTCAAATACATTTATAATGATCCCTCAACAGTTCAGTGTCCCTTGTGACAGAGAAGAGACAGCTGGACTGTGATGAACATAAAGCCTGCGAGCTATTCAGTTGCCCTTTCAGCTGGAGTTCAGGGTTGCCTGCATCTGGCCTTGCTGTGCTTAAAAGGTCAGAAAAGGAGGTAGGGAGTGAAGACGCTTTGTGATTCAGGACAGCACCAAGGCCAAGAGCTACATGTCTCACAAGACCATCTCTCACAGGTAAGGGGGACGGAAAGGACTGAAGCATTGTCTAGTGGGAGCAGGGGAAGGAGGTGGCTGCAGCCTAATTCCTCTCAGACAATCCTAAGTAATCATGAACATAGAGACGCCGTCTTTACTTAAAGTGAACTGTCAATTAAAAATATAACTTCCTGTTGACTCTTAAGCTCTGCGAATGATCTTCAGTCACTGGGCAGAGCTGACCTATGTGCTCTACTATAACAGCAGCATGAAATAAAAACCTCTCTTTGTTATTGCCACAGTCATCACTGGGGACCATGTAATGAGCAGTGCTGCCAACTCCAGGGTTTCAACATTCATGAGTCAGGCCTCCGCCAAATCATAAGATTTTAAAAGATAAATAAAAAGGCTCCAAATTGTATTCTATCTTCTGGTTTTTGAGCTTTTCCGTTTGCGTTTTCAAGCTTTTCTCCACAATCAGGAGGGCTAGAAACTTTTATTTTTAAAATGAAAGCTGAGAATCTCACAAAAATCATCTGCCATCAGGAGATAAGCCTTTTAAAAAATGCCAAGTGTCACGAGTAGTTGGCAACACAGGAAGTGTGATATACAGGAAACTCCTCTTTAGTTCCTGGCCCCTTCTGCCATGGCTGAGGCCAGTAACCACTGACTCCAGGAGCTACTATTAAGAGTTAAGTAATGGCTGAAATTGTTTGAACTCTCCACTGCCTTCCAAAACATGTTAAAGTACAGTTGTGCAGGACCCTGTTCCCTGTGTCCTGCAGTGGTTCAGTGTGAAATGTGCAGTCTCATTTCTATCTCCCCTTTAGCATCTGCATTTTGCAATGTACATACTGCTTCCCTGACTCTGCCATTCGCTCACACTGATTTCTGCCCATGGTCACTGTTCTGCACTGCCTGTCAGCTCGTGGTTTGTGCTCCATAGCAGCAGAAGCGTAGCTGGTTACCTACAGATTATTTTCCTTCCTGCAGGGTTTCTACTGGCCAACATGTGGGACTGCTTTTAATACCCTCCCTCAGAATAGTGTGGGTCTGATTTTCAAACAGCAACGGGTATTGCAAGTGCTCAGCATCTCTTGAAAATCAAATCCTGCATGTCTATGGCTCACTGCATTGGATTTCATCCAGCATGCATTAGGCTTCTCAGAGAGGTCACAGGCATAATGTGCTCACCTCCTTGTGCCCACTCTTTGGTTCATTTTTTCCTTCCCTCATGGAAATGCCAATGTTAGTTGGCATCTAGGTTTTGGAATAGATATTATTGACACCCTAGGCTTCTGGACTTCCAGTAGAACCCAACACAGACTAGTTGAAGGCTGTTCCTGTAATTTCCCCTAGGCGAGGGTAATGCCCTTTTGTGTATAGACAGGGGTTGGTTTCGGAGGCCTGCCCTAGCGGAAGGAGCAGAGTTGGAATTGCACTGTGTTCAGATGTGCTGCTGAGATTCCTAACTTTCATTGTAGAGACTGATGGATTGGCAGATAGACACCTCCATTTATGACTTTTTCTGTCTATTCTTTTTTTCCTTTTCTTTCTTTCCCCCCTTTTCATTGGGATTCTTCTCCCCTCACCTCTTTTTTGTATGTTCTGTATTTTTAACACCTGTGCTTTTTTGCTTCTCTTGCAATAAGTCTTGGGCTGTGGAAGGAGTTGTCCATTGGGGGCACACAACACAAAGGAGAAGTTGCGGGTTGTTGTCTGCACCTGCAGCCCAATATGCGTGAGTGGCTTCTGCTGCATTAGGGGCTGTCATGATGGGCGAGCACGTAGGAAAGTCTTCCCAGGAACATCCAGCTGCTAAAGCGTGTCCTGGCAGGAGAACAGTGTGGGGTAAAGAGGGGGAGGCAGATCCAAGCTCTTCCCCTGTGCCCTAGCTCCATAACTCATCCCTTCTGTGCTGTGGACCAGGCTGATTACCCCACGGGTTTGACAACACTGTGGTACAAGCGGTGTTTCTTTCCAGAGAGGCCTGAAGTGAGAGGGGCAATTGTTTCTTTTTCCCACTCTAGTAGTAGGTTATAAAGGGCTGCATAAGGCTTGGACGCCTGACAGTTTCATTAGCAAGTGTTGGCCCCTTTCCAAACAATTCTTTCAGGTCTCATTGTTTGGTAGGAAACAAACAGGGGGAACAGCACTGGGTGGGCATATTAGAGGGTCTAAAAATAGAAGGGCAGCTCCAGGGAGCCAGGCTTCTTGGTCATAATCTACTGCAAAGAGAACAAAACCCTCTTGCTCTGTCAGGAGGCTAATTTGCTACTGCCACCACTACTACACCGGGCCATGCTCTGACTGCTCTCAACTGTAGTCATAAGACCTGGCCTAACAAGCCAGGTACGCTGAGTTGACAGCCTCTTGATGCACTTCTGACTCTGCCCTAAAGTCTTTGGACTGACTCCTGCTGTAATTCTACACCACCCCAGTATGTCAGGAAAGAACTTGAACCTGTCGCTGCTAGGGTGAAAGAGCCAATGCAAGCCTGGCATGATGAACGGATGTTTTTGTCCCTCCTTGCTTGGAGATTTTAGGCCCTATTCCCCACTGCCTAGTTGCTGCAGCTGGTAGACCCCTAACTCTGCATAATGCTGAAGACAACGATGCACTACTAGGGATATTTGCCTTTGTAACTTCATTTGGAGTCAATATTATAAGTCATTCAAAAGTGGTGGAAATAGATTATAGTAGCATTGCATTAGCTGAACTGGGATCAGTGCTGTGGCATCGACTGCTGCTCACCACCCACACCCTTGCATTTGTCAGGGTAAGAAATGCCTGAAGAGAGGAAGTGCTGCAGCCAGAGGCATCCCAGAGCACAGATCCCAGCTCAGCAGCAGACAGCAACTACACACATGACCAAGATTCTTACAGGGGAGGGAAGGGAAGGGAAGAGAAGGAGGGGGAATTTTCTCAGTTTGGAGCACCAGCATCCTGGTAGGGAAGGACTCCCTGGAGCATGAGGGGTGCCCTTCATAGCTAATTTCCCTGCTCAGTGTCCCCCACACTAGGGAGAATGTCAATGGGGGCTTCAGTGATTGGAAAGCAGGTCAGAAGGACAGGTATTTATCCAGCAAACGAGGCGATGGGTCTGGCCATGGCGAGGGAAGTGCCTTCCTGGCAGGCAGAGAGAGCATACCGGGGAGAGGAACTGGCATTTTTCCTACAGGGTTTCCTTTAACGTTTGTACAATGTTAGGGCAATAAACAAGAGCAGGACCTGCCAGTTGCAATAGCACCTGGTTCTCTCAGCTACAGCCTATGTCTGCAGCTGCTAGTGGGTGCTACTGCTCACAGCTGATGGCGGGAGAAGGAGGGAGAGATTAGTATTCAGGAGTTTGAGTCTTTTAAATCCAGTTTAAGTTTTTTTTGTGTTGGTGGGGGAGGGGAAATAGCAGCTGGGGCTGTGAGGACTGGGGGCAGCACTGGCTTCACAGTCATGGCTAAGTAGTCACGGCAGCAAAAACAAATGCCACTGCCTTGAGGTTTAGGGCAGTTTAGGAACAGTTTTTTAGAGATCCCTAAATTAAAATGTATGCTAGGAGAACGTAAAAGCCTTCCATGGCAACCCCCCCACCCCCACTGGTAGTTGGGGAAGATTCATGAGTAAAACAAAAATCCCACAACTCCTAGAACAATGGGCAACAGAGAAATAATGAACATCCCTTTAAATAATTTACTTATTCAAAAATTCAGTGGGATCTTTTCAAAACAGTCCCCATCTTCCGTAGGAGGTAATCCTGATAGCAGGAGAGTTCTGTTTGAGGGACTAAGTGGATAAAACTCATTCCTGCCTTTCAGGCAAGCCTACTCATCATAAGACACCACACTCCCCTACATCCTAGTTAGTTAGATTGACTGTCTAGCCTTCCTTCCTATCCATGTGTATAAAGAACATACATCATCCACCAGCCTACCACCACTCACAAACACCCACCAAAATAATTCCCTTAACCAACACTCCTACCACCTGAATCACTCTATTGCACTGGCATACTGCTATTTTTATAGTGCCAGGTTAACCTAAAATTCCTTTCTTCTCAGACAGTGTGACAGGGGCAGTATCAGTCAATCACACAGTGAGGGTAGGACATCCTGTGCTCAAGAGGGGAGTGGTGCAGGGGCAATCTTCGAATGGCAGTGCTCTCATCCAATTAAAAATTGTCCATATGAGGATTTTATTTTCCATAGTGGATTGACATCATTGTTGGCAAATGAGATCATAGGGTGTCATAACTATAAAGGGAAGGGTAACAGCTCTCCTGTGTACAGTACTAAAATCCCTCCTGGCCAGAGACTCCAAAATCCTTTTACCTGTAAAGGGTTAAGAAGCTCGGGTAACCTGGCTGACACCTGACCCAAAGGGCCAATAAGGGGACAAGATACTTTTAAATCTTGGGGGGGGCGGGGAAAGGCTTTTGTGTGTGCTCTTTGTTTTAAGGGGTTGTTCGCTTTTGGGACTGAGAGGGACCAGACATCAGTCCAGGTTCTCCCCATCTTTTTAAACAAGTCTCTCTTATTTTTAAAATTGTAAGTAGAAGCCAGGCAAGGCGTCTTAGGTTTACTTTGTTTTCTCAACTTGTAAATGTACCTTTTACTAGAGTGTTTATCTTTGTTTGCTATACTTTGAACCTAAGACAGAGGGGGGTCCTTTGAGCTCTTTAAGTTTGATTACCCTGTAAAGTTATTTTCCATACTGATTTTACAGAGATGATTTTTACCTTTTTCTTTAATTAAAAGCCTTCTTTTTAAGAACCTGATTGATTTCTTCTTGTTTTAAGATCCAAGGGGGTTTGGATCTGTATTCACCAGGAGTTGGTGAAAGGAAGGAGGGGGGAAGGGTCAATTTTTCCTTGTTTAAGATCTAGGGGGTTTGGATCTGTATTCACCAGGAGTTGGTGAAAGGAAGGAGGGGGGAAGGGTCAATTTCTCCTTGTTTAAGATCCAAGGAGTTTGGATCTGTATTCACCAGGGAATTGGTGAGAGGTTTTCTAAAAGCTTCCCAGGGTAGGGAATGGTGACAGCGGACCAGAACTAAGCTGGTAGTTAAGCTTAGAAGTCCTCATGCAGGCCCCTACATTTGTACCCTAAAGTTCAAAGTGGGGATACAGCCTTGACATAGGGTATTAGAGCATCTGTTCGGTAGTACAGTTCCTCAACCAACTAGAAATCTCATTTCAGACTAGCACTGCTAGAGCAGAGGAGAAAGATGTTTTCCTAAGGTTCTGGCTGCACTTTTCCCCACACCCCCTGATTTATGCACTCCCCATCCATGGCCCCACAAAGTCGCGAGATCTCCTTATCAACCTCCTGCTGGTGCTGGCCAAGTTGGCCGTCCACCATACCAGGAGGAGGATGCTGGATGGGGAGGTGCTCTACGATTGTGGGGCCTATTTCCGCCCCTCCCTTTGATCAAGCATCTGGGAAGAGTTCCTCTGGGCCATGTCCACTGGCCCGTTGGACACCTTCAAGGAGAGGTGGGTGCCGTCTGGGGTTCTCTGCTTGGTGTCCCCCTCTGGCTCCCTGCTTATGACCCTGTGACCCCCATGCCCATTCCTGTTTTCTCATTTGTTGCCCCCCCCCGACCTTACTTGAACCCTGGGTTCAGTAATTCCTCCCCTTAGGCTTTCAGATGCAGGTGGGCTTGTGCCCACCCCCCCAGGATTTCAATAGTGTTAGCGTCCAGTACTCTGTCACAAGCAGCATTTTGAATTGATGTAGATGGGGCAAGCTGGCATTTGCCAGCTATAAGAAGGCCAGAGAGGAGTTTGTAGTAATTAAGATGATGAGGGCCTGGGCATGAGTTTTAGCTGTGTGAATGAAGAGAAAGGGATGGACGGATCTAAGGCAGACGTGGGCAAACTACGGCCCACAGGCCACATCTGGCCCACAGGATTGTCCTGCCCAGCCCCTGAGCTCCCGGCCCCTGAGCTTCCCGGACGGGACGCCTAGTCCCTGGCCCCTGCCCTGCTGTCCCCCCCGTCCCCCCGCAGCCACGCGGGCCGCGCTCTGGCCCGCCGCTCCCGCTGGGCAGTGTGGGGAGTGCAGCTGGCTCTGGCTGGGTGTCGCAGCTGCAAGCTCCTGCTGCTGGTAAGGGGGCGGGGAGCGGAGGGGTTGGGTAAGGGAGCAGGAGGTCCTGGGGGGCAGTCAGGGAGGAGGGGGCGGTTGGATGGGGCGGAGGTTCTGGGGGGGCGGTCAGGGGACGGGGAACAGGGAGGGTTGGGAGTGGGTGTCCCAGGGGGCCTGTCAGGGGATGTGGATAGGGGTCGGGAGGGCAGTCAGGGGACAGGAAGCAGGGGGGGTTGTTTAAGGGGGTGGGATCCTGGGGGGCAGTTAGGGGTGGGGGGTCCTGGGAGGGGGTGGTCAGGAGACGAGGAGCAGAGGGCGGTTGGATAGGGGGTGGGAGTCCCGGGGGGGCTGTCAGGGGGCAGGGGAGTGGATAGGGGTCGGGGCAGTCAGGGGACAGGGAGCAGGGGGGTTGGATAGGGGGTGGTCAGGGGACAAGGAGCAGGGGGGTAGGATGGGTTGAGGGTTCTGAAGGGGGCAGTCAGGGGGCGGGAAGTGGGAGGGGATCAGATAGGGGGCTGGGGCCAGGCTGTTTGGGGAGGCACAGCCTTCCCTAGCTGGCCCTCCATACAGTTGCGCAACCCTGATGTGGCCCTCAGGCCAAAAAGTTTGCCCACCCCTGATCTAAGGGCTTGTCTATAGGGAACTTACTGCGTGGCAAGCTGGGGTGTAAATCTACAGCATATCAGCCTGTCGTGCACTAAGCTGCTGTGTGGACCCTTGTTGCTGTGCACTATCAGTCCTGTAATGTGTTTTGACATACTCCCATTTCAAACAGCAGTAGATCAAAGCGCACTACAAAACTTTGGGTGCACAGCAGCAGAGTCCACGCAACAACGTAATGTGTGGCAGGCTGTACGCTGTAGAGTTACACCCCAGCTTGCTGCACATCGAGTTGCGGTATGGACAAGCCCGTAGAGATGTTGTGCAGAAAGAAGCATAAGACTTAGGCAGGGCCTGGAGGTGAGGGTCGAGAGAGAGGGCTGAGTCAAAGAGAGTACTCAAGTTATGGGCCTAAGTAACAGGTGGTGGTAGTGTCTACAGGGACTGAGCTCGAATGCTTACACTGCAATTCAACAGCCCCTTAGCCTGAGCCCTGCAAGCCCTAGTCAGCTGGTACAGACCAGCCACCAATATCTAATTGCGGTGTTGACATACCCCTAGCCATCAGTGATTGCCCAGGCTGCACCTGTGCTCCGCTATTCAAGGAGAAGAAAAGGCAACATCATCTCAGACCTGCCCCCAACCATCCAAATATCGGCAAAGGGGTGGAGCCTGGTGATCTCATGCTTCGTGCAGTCTGCTCCACCTGCTCTCCTCTGACGGCACACAATGACAGCAGTGACATCATTACATGAGCTCACAGCTACAGCTCTAGGTATGGGCCTATTTTGTCTAGTGGTTAATCTGTCCCTAGCACAGGGCCAGCGCTAGGGCTGTCCAACAGCATGCAAGTATGAGGTGCCCCCTTCACCCATGGTGCCCTTAAGAGTCTGAAGCACTGGGGCTCTGAGCCATGCCACAAAGTAAGGTTTTATTTTTTAACAGGAAGAAGGAGGAAAAAGATAAGAGTGGTGGGAATGCCATGGCGTGGGGTGGGAGGGCAGAGGAGGGGTGTGAGAGTGGAGGGTGTCCCATGGTGGGAGAGAGAGAGGTAAGAATGGAGGGCCTCCCATGGCAGGGGAGGAGGAGGGAGGTGAGGGTGGTGGGTGTCCCATAGCAGAGATGTTGGTGGGAATGATGGGTATCCCATGGCAGAAGGAGAGGAAGATGGGAGTGGGAGGGAGTCCTATTGTGGAGGGGAGAGCTAAGGGATAAATGTGGTGGGAAACCCATGCAGGGTGAGAGTTGTCCCCAATGCCTGATCCTATTGTGCATCCATAAAAACAAAGACAGCCATGCAACTCCACAATACACTCCAACTCTGTGGATGGGAGTAGACAGGAAGCTGGGCCGGAGAGGGGTGGGAGAAAAAAGCGAGGATGGGGAGGGAGGTTGAACTGACATGTCAGGGCCTAACAATGAACTGTCTGTGTCAGGAAAACAATCTTACTCGGCAGAGCTATTTTTAGGGGTTCATGTTTTTCCTCAGCTCTTCCCCTCCCCCTCGTCCCCACCCTGCCTTTTGTGCTGAGCGGCGCCTGGAAGATTGCTGGAGATTTAAAAGCCACGGATGGGAAAGAGTTCAACACAATGACGGAAACACAACAGGGAGGGCAGGGACATGCTCCCAGAAATAGCCCCCAAGTGGCGCCTCCCCCACAGTCCCTGGGTCTCAGAAGGGGCTAGGCATTATGGCCAAAGTTTTTCCTGGGGCCCTTTCTCTGTTTCCAGGACACAAATGTCCCATCTGTGGAGAAATTAGAGTCATTAACTGTCCCATATTCAGACATACAAACCTGCCTGTGGCATCAAATTTGTGAGGCACCCTAAATTCCTAGAGAAGCTGGATGTGTTGGGTCAACCTTCTGTCACAAAGCATTGGTGGGTCAGCCCCTTCTAACAATAGAGCTTTTGTGACGGCATGTGCTTGTGCCGTGGTCAGCCTCTGTCACGTATTGTACAGCAGGCTAATACTCTAATATTACTGCCAGCAGCATGTACTGCAACATCACAACCTATTCTTCAGCACAAAGAGTCCGGAAGGGCAAACTGCTTAAATAATGTACTAACCAAACCAAATCTCCACTAGCTCCAAATCCTGAAAAGGTTCAAAGTGAAGGTATTAAAATAAATGTTACGGGCTTTGACTTCCTGGGTTGGGCTGAGGTACTGTGGAACAAGTTGTTTTCATGGTGTTTCCATCCGAGCTGAGACCAGGAAGCAATGGGGGTCTCCTGAGAAAGCTTGTTCCTGTGAGGTTACCAATCTGATTTTGTGCCGCTTTTATTCTGCAGTCTCATTTTCAGGAGGGATGATTTCCCTCCCCCCTTTCAGCTTCCATCTCCAGCTTCAATTTTGAACTCTGTTTTGTTTCCACTGTCTGTACTTTTGGCCCGAACTTGTTGTCTCCTCCCACTTTGCCCATCCTCATCTTCACTTAAAAGAGAACTGGATAAATTCATGGAGGTGAAGTCCATTAATGGCTATTAGCCAGGATGGGTAAGGAATGGTGTCCCTAGCCTCTATTTGTCAGAGGGTGGTGATGGAACACTTGATCATTAGCTATTAGGTTCACTCCCTCTGGGGCACCTGGCATTGGCCACTGTCGGGAGACAGGATACTGGGCTGGATGGACCTTTGGTCTGACCCAGTACGGCCGTTCTTATGTTCCTGTGTTCACACACTCTTCCATGACTGACACTTGCTTGACTCTCTCTCTTTGTGGAACTCTCATTCCTGCCGTTATCTGCTCTAACCAACCTTAACTATGGCAGCTCTTTTCTCTATGTGCTCTCCTGACTCCAGTAGGTATCCTAGACTCCAGCACGTATCTGTAGCTCCTCCTCACACTGCTCACTTTCTAAGATACACAAAGAAATAGGACCTACTGGCTCCACTGTTATTTCAGGTTCCAATACAATAATGTCCTAGTTTTGAAAAGCCTCCATTGTTCTGCTCCAGCCTATCTCACTGACCTTGTCTGTCTCTATTCAGCCCCTCAGTCCCTCCGGTGATCCAGCAATGACCTCCCCTCTGTCCTTTCACAGAACCTTGTCAGTGCTGGTGTGAAAGCCTTCTCCTCTGAAGCACCTGCTGCCTGACAGGGCTTCCTGTGCTGCTCTGTTTCCTCGACACTAGAGCTGGGCAAAAATTTTTGGACAAACATTTTTTTGTAGAAAATTGCAGATATGGGTTGGCTGAAACATTGAGCAAATTTGTGTTGACTTCACCAGATGGTTTCAGCTGGAAGAAAATCGAACCCTCCAACCAACCAAAAGAAAAGCCCCTCAAAGTCACAACATTTTGTTTTGACATTTTTTAAATGAACCGTTTCAATTTTTGTTTAGTATTTGACTTCAATTTTATTTTTTAAAAAAGCTTAAAAAACATGAAACCAAAATGAAACATTTAATTTCAGGTCAAACAAAATGTTTTATTTGACCCAAAACAATTTTTTAAACAACTTTTTCAATTTGCCTCCATTGACCCAAAATGATTTTTTTTTTAATTTCATGTTTTGTTTTGGTCAGCACATTGAAAAATCAGTTATCTGCACTACTTGGCTCAATGCTCTGCCACATACCAAGTCTCATCTGAAAACAGATCTTTCCTCCTTGCATGTTATACCTCTTCATTCCTCTTCCCTGCTACTCCTTTCTTTCATTGTTTTGTTCAGCTCGGTGAAGCATTCTGGGATAGACTGGAAGATGCTATACAAACTGAAGTTGCATTGTATTGGATTCTAGTATGAGAGAGAGCAGCAGGGCTACTTAGCACCAAGGGGCAGAAGCTCCAGGAAGCCCTTACGTGATAGAAAGAAGGAAAGTACTGTACATTAGAGAAGAGAAAGACAAAGAGAGGGAGTCAGAATGACAGACGGAAGACTCCATTCTGCAAGCTCAATGAATGCAGAACATGCACTGAAGCCAGTGTGACTGCTGTGTGTGTAGGGGGAGAGAGAAATCAGCAGTATCTTAATAGACTACTAAAAATAGCAAGTAACCTGGGCTCCTTCCCTGGGCCACTACAGGCCTCCCTCGCCCTCCTCCCACTTCTTGTTTAAAATAGAAATGTTTCTTTTGGGGAGTGGGTTTCTGCTGGTTACCATAATCGCTGAGTGCCAGACTATGATATCCTTGCTCACAATGAGTAGTACCTTACTCCAGGGGTTCTCAACCTTTCCTTTCTGAGGCCCCCACAACATGCTATAAAAACTTCACAGGCCACCTATGCCACAACAACTGGTTTTCTACATATAAAACCCAGGGCTGGCACTAGGGGGTAGCAAGCAGGGCAATTGCCCGGAGCCCCATGCCACAGGGGCCCCCTTGAAGCTAAGTTGCTCAAGCTTCGGCTTTAGCCCTGAGTGGCAGGGCTCAGGGACCTGGGCTTCAGCCCCATGCAGTGGGGCTTTGGCTTTCTTCCCTGGGCCCCATCAAGTCTAACCCTGGGCCTGCTTGGAGGCCCCCCTGAAACCTGTTCGTGGCTCCCCAGAGGGCCCTGGACCCCTGGTTGAGAACCAGTGCCTTACTCCACCATTAGCCCCGTTTGACTTCACTGGGGCTAGGCTGTGGATTAAGGTACTATTCAAGAATGACTGAATACTAGCAAAGGTATCAAAATCTGAGTGCTCAGAGGAACTTCTCCCTCTGGCCCAAATTCTGGTGACCTCAGTCAGTTTTTACTCAGACGAAACCCCTAAAGAGTCCACTACGATTAGGACAGAATAAGGACTCAGTAACAGTTCAGACCTTCAGGATCTGGCCCTCTGTAAGGAAGCCCAAGAACTCCTCAGTCTTTTTTCCATCATTCTCCCCTCTCTTCTGTGTGTAGGGAATGTAGCCATGTTTTGGGCAACAGATTAGCAGGCAGCAGGGACTAAACTATGTCTGTACCATGGGGGTTGATATTAGACAATCATCATCAATCTTATTTTGAAGATGTCCTGATTTGGTCATCCTGTAACTCTGGCATAAGAGTCTAGCAAAGGTCTTGAGTGAAGGCAGGTGATGATACCTCTCAGAATTGGATCACTGGACATGGTATAAAATACAGACAAATGAAACATGTTGCGCATAAGTCCAGCCTTCTGGAATAGTGTCAGAACTCCTCAGCACCTCAAGAAGAAGCTGTTGTGTGTGGAAGGAAATGCTTCCTTTGAAGCCACCCAGATGGGCTTTCTCTTCCTATAGAAGTCAGCCAGCAGCTGGTCTGAATGAGATACAGAGAAACATCTGCATCTTAGTGCCTTTTTGTCTGAATCAGCCACTGGACCCTTTTGAAGTTTGCCTCTCATCAGTCACAGCATATGAATTTTTGCAGCAAGATGTTGCTGTGGCATGTGATGTGTTTGCGGCATTATGTTATAGAGCAGATCCTCATGTATTGAATCAACATCAAGGTGTTGCAAGAAGCCCAGAGTAAATTCAGGATGTTCAAATGTTCTGCAAGCCAGGCTAGCACTAAGGGAACAGAGAGGAGGCTAGTAGTGAGAGCAGGAAGTGGAAAGACAGGAGTTCCAGATTCTGGCTCTGGAAGCAGTGTGATCTCGTGGTGAGAGCAGGGGGCTGGGAGTCAAGAGAGCGGAGTATCATTCTCAGCTCTGAAACTGACTTCCTGTTTGTCTGTGGAGCAGTCATGTCCTCTTTTTGTGCCTCAGTTTTTCTAGCTGTAAAATGGGAACGAGATTAATTGGGTGAGCAAAGTAAGGTCCTACACTCAACGTGATGGTGTTTTTCTGTCTAACCATATGTAACAGGATAACTTTTTAAAGCTACAGCTGATCAGTTCCAATATTTCAGGGAATAGTCTAGGCATCAATGGGCAGAACCCTATTGATTTTGGTGACAATCAGAAGACCAGAAAAGTCTGATTTCCACTAAAATCACTAGTTGGTCACTCAGGATAAGAGATGAGTCAATGGCCTCATAGGGTATGTCTCTCTACACTGTAATAAAACACCCATGGCTGGTGTGTGTCAGCTGACTCAGGCTTGCAGGGCTCAGGCTAAAGGACTATAAAATTGCAGTGTAGACATTTAGGGTTGGGTTGGAGCCTGGGCTCTGGGACCCTCCCCCCTTGCAGGCTCCCAGAGCACGTGCTCCAGCCCAAGCCTTGCATCTACACAGCAGTTTTATAGCCCTGCAGCCCGAGCCCTGTGAGCCCAAGTCCACTGACATGGGCCAGCCTCGGGTATTTAATTTCAGTGTACACATACCCACAGAAGCCTGTGGGAGGGCAACAGAGTCACTTTGAATACGGGATGAGTACTAGGTTAGGGAAGGTGAGCCCTCCCCCCCAAGCTGGACCCCTTGATCCCCCAGCTCCAATCAGGTCTCACTCTAGATGAGCCTCTCATGACCACCCCTCCCCCCAAGCTCAGAGCCCTATTGATTTTGGTAAAAATGGGGAAACCAGAAAAGCCCGATTTTAGTGGAAAATAGGCGTTTCCAGTTTTAATCAAACTGAGCAGAGTTGGGGGAAGGGGGTCAGGCTGGGTGTATAGCTGGGCCTACATAAGCAACAAAGCATGCTGACCCTCTGGTTTACCCCCTATGTAAAGCGTTTGGAGATCCGGGGCAGAAAAGTGCAACAGAAGTGCAGATTTCTTCACACAACGCACAGTCAGCCTGTGGAACTCCTTGCCAGAGGATGTTGTGAAGGCCAAGACTATAACAGGGTTCAAAAAAGAACTACATAAGTTCATGGAGGATAGGTCCATCAATAGCTATTAGCCAGGATGGGCAGGGATAGTGTCCCTAGCCTCTGTTTGCCAGAAACTGTGAAGGGGCGACAGGGGATAGATCACTTGATGATTACCTGTTCTGTTCATTCCCTCTGGGGCATCTGGCATTGGTCACTGTTGGAAGAAAGGATACTGGGCTATATGAGCCTTTGGTCTGACCTACTATGGCTGTTCTTCTTATTAGCATGATGTGAGAGAGACAAGGTGGGTGAGTGAACTCATATTTTTTATTGGCCCAACTTCAGGGGAGCTGGAACAATTTGTTAGTGGGGGTGCTGACAGACATTGAACCAAACTGTATATGATGAAAACCACTTCAAGCCAGGGGGTGCAGCAGCACCTCCAGCACCTATGCCCAACTTCTGTTGGCAAGACAGACTGTGCGTGTGTGCCGGGCAGCCCCACCAACACTGGGCTGGGTGGCAGTCTGAGCTGAACTCCATGCCCCCAGCTGTCTGCTCCCCAGCCACTGGGGAGATTTCGGTTTCTTACCTCCAACTCCCTTCACTGGGAAGCCCAAAAGGAGCCTTTCCTGGCAATTAACTCCAAAGTGCATGAACGTAGGAGCCCAACAGCATCTGTTTCTGCTCTCTTGGGGGAAGGGATCCCCCTTCAGAGGTCTAGCGTTGGCGTCTCCGGGAGAGAAGCGTCCCGGCGGGCCGAGGGCTCCGGAGAGAGGAATCAGTGACCAGAGCCGGGCACTGATCGAAGCCATGTCTGTTCTCTCCTCCCCCCGGGCCTTTCCAAGGCGGAGCGCTGGTGGCCCAGGCAGCGCCCGCTCTCAGGCCGGCCCGTTATCTGTCAGGACACCCCCCTCTCTCCGCCCCCCCACCCTTGCACACCCCCTCCCCGGCGCTGCCAAAGCCCTCCGCCCCCTCCCCGGCCAACTTCCTTCCAGCCTTTCCTGGGCTGGAGCGTCCCCGCAGCGGCGGCGCGGGGGGAAGGAGGCAGCCGGAGGAGCCAGGACAGGAAGCGGGTTCCTCGCTGCGCTCCCGGAGGCAAGAGAGCGGGGCCGGCGGCTCGCTCGGCCTCTGCCCGGGGTGCGGTCCGTGTCCCCCGCTAGCGGGGCGCCGAGGAACCAGGCGGGGTTTGCTCGGGGAGCGGGGCCCGGGACAACACCCGCCTCCCTCCCCACCACCCCCTGAGCCATCGTCCTGCCCGGCCGCGGGCACCGCTCCGGCGCCCCCCGCTGATGAGAAGCCCGCCGGGCCCGGGCTGTGCGCGCCGCGGCCGCCTGCCTGCCGGGCAGCCTCCTCTGGCCCGGACCTGCCGGCGGAGCGCTGCGGCGGGAGCCCCCATGTCCCGCCCCGGGCGCGGGGCAGGGGCGGCGGTGTGAGGGGCAGCGCGCGGGGCAGCGGCAGGAGCGGGGCGAGCCGCTGGCGGGACTAACTCATGAAGAACAAGGGAGCGAAGCCGAAGAGGAAGGGAGCCGCGGGCGCCTTCGGCTGTGACCTGACGGAGCACCTGGAGAGCTCGGGGCAGGATGGTAATCGCCTCGTCAGCCCCTAGGGAGGGCCGGGGCCGGGGCTGCGGCGTGTGGGATCCCCGGGCACGGGCGGCTCGCTGCTGCCTGACCTTCTCCTGCAGGGTGGGGCCAGCCGGGCAGAGGAGGCTGGGTGTGTTGGGGGAGAAGGGGCTGATCCTGCTTTCCAAGAGCTCCAAGTTGGCAAGCCAGCCTCACACCTAGAGTCTGCTCCTTCCAGGCACTGAACACCCCGAATTGCCACTGAAGTCCATGGGTCAGTGCTTAATTTGTGCCAGGGCTGAGCCCCGGCAGGCACCTCTAGACTTGGCACTTTATAGCCCTGGCACCTCTGGGCTTGCCACATCAGTTATGAATGTAAAAAAATTGCTTGGAACCTGGTGCCTAATTGCTTGAGCCTGGGCAACTCTTTCATTACAAATGAAGCATGGGGGGAGAGGGCACTCAGCACCTACAGGACAGGGTCTGTAAAGAGGAACCCGGAATGCCCCTCAGCTGCCCCTCCCTATGTCCAATAAGGCTCCCATCTCCTCCTTCTGTTGCAGTGCGGGGTAAGGGACGTGGGATCTGGGCAAGGCGAAGGATGAGGGAGGGGTGTGTTTGGGGCTTTAAGGGGGCAGCTGAGATAATATAACCACATCCTTGCTTATTCTCTCTCTATCCTTGCCTCCCCTCCTTCGGGGCTTTCAGATGAGCATATGGTGGGTCAGACTGGGGGTGGCTGCAGTAAAGTCAGAGGGCTTTGGTTTTGAAATGACTGGTTTGGGATGAGGAAAGGAAAAGAGCTGACTTCTTAAAAGGGGACGGGGTGACGGGAGAAGCGGCTGAGACCTCAACAGATAGAGCAGGGGTTCTCAAACTGGGGGTTGGGACCCCTCAGGGGGTCATGAGGTTATTACATGGGGGGGGGGGGGTCGTGAGCTGTCAGCCTCCACCTCAAACTCCACTTTTCTTCCAGCATTTATAACGGTGTTAAATATATAAAAAAGTGTTTTTAATGTATAAGGGGGGGGTCACATTCAGGGGCTTGCTGTGTGAAAGGGGTCACCAATACAAAAGTCTGAGAACCCCTGAGATAGAGTCTTTGCTTCCGAGTAGATGGGGAAAGAATAAATATGCGTCTGCCCCAACTCCTCCATCTAAGTTAACATAATGTTCCAGTTACTGAGTTACTTTCCCCAGATTCGAGCTACTCTGAGTGACACTGCTCTTGCAGCAACGTCAGCTACATGGAGGGTGGGCCTTACAATTGGGTCTTTCACTGTATGATGATGAGGATGATTAATGATGTGCTGTAGGGAACAAGCCTGCCTTGGCAGAGAGGTAGACTAGATTATGTAGTAAGTCTTTTTCATCACACAGGAAAGATGTGCTATATATGTGTGTGTGATATTCATATATATGTGCATGTTACATATGTGCATCTCTCTGGTTACTGCAAAAGACAGTTTACAATGCAAATCAGCAGTAATATTAAGTAGTTACAATATCTTCCACGTATACAGTGCCTTAATCCCCAATGATCCAAACAGCAAGCAAATATAACACATTTTAAAACAAATAATTTTGCAAACATAACACATTGATACATGAATTATGTGTGCCAGTGAATTCCACCCATTACCACAGCAGCCACCTCTGGTGAGGAGCTGTTTACAGCAGCTCATAGCAACACTGCATAACAGTTTAGGATAGGAAAGAACAAGCATATCCAGTGGAAACTGCTGAGGCAATTTAGTGGGAAAGAACAGCATTATCCCAGGTGAAATTAGGCTAGGGCAGCTGGACTAAAAAGCAAGCGTTTATTACAAAAAATACAGTGGGTTGTTTTTTTATTACAATGAGGGGTGAGGACCTCATCTTAGGTGTCATTTGTAGGATGGTTCACAATTCAACCTACTTACATGGTCTGTCTTGAAAAGCAATGTGAGAAAATTGTGATATTCCTTTCCCTTATATAATACTGTGTTATTTGCTGAATAGCATGTCACATTGCCCAGTGCTGTAGGATCCAGAAAAGAAAGACCCAATTGTTATATATTCATTTAGAAGGATATGAGTTAGATCATAGGGTAGAAGTTAAATCAGGGGGTTAGGGGAGGATGGAAGAGACATGGGAGCACTCATTCCTCTATTAGCAGGATCAATACTCATCAAATATAATCTATCAGAGTGACTGGGAGGGCAATGAGGGGGCCAAATGTCACTGATGGGTTTACAAGCCTGCAGCTCTCCTCTAATTGGAACTATGAGATGAAATTTGAAGGGCTGCGAAGGCATGGAAGATAATTGTCAGTGGGACAATTTAACTATCCAAAAATCAACTGGCTGCAGGAACCAGCCAGTATCCCTGCAGGCAGGGGCTTTGTAGAGGTAATAGGAGATAACTTTCTCTTCTGTGCAGGCAGGATCCTAGAGGGTGTGAGTAAGTTTTTTGGGGGGAGTGATGCTGGCTCTAGCTATTGCCTATTCAGAAGCAATGTGGGACTGAGGTACTGGTTCAGAGCACCTGGTAGTCACGACATGGGGATAGAGCACTTTGACTGATGTCCAGAAAAGACTTTCTAATGTGGAACTTTGTGAAAGCAGATTTTCAAATGCACTCAGAAGGATTAATTGGAACTGCAGGCAAGGGTGTAGAAGGGACTGGAGCCAACTCAAACTGGTTCTACTTCACACAGAGTGGCTTTTTCCCAGCTTGCAAAGCTGCCTTGTGCGGTGATTCCACAAGCTCTCCTAAACCAGTGAGTGTTAGACCAGCTCTGTGCTTGGGAGGGAGATCTCTAAGGAACATCTGGGTGCTGCAGGATGTAGAGCTGGCAATTCTTTATGGTTTTCTTCCCTCTGGGTCAGTACATAATCATTAATTCAGCAAGCTCTTCAGGGGTGCTGTGCTCATAGACTTTAAGGCCAGAAGGGATGATCGTGATCAGGTAGTCTGACCTCCTGCACATCGCAGGCCACAGCACCTTACCAACCCCCTCCTGCAATAGACCCCTAACCTCTGTCTGAGTTATTGAAGTCCTCAAATCATGGGGTGCCGCTTTTCAGATGAGAGATAAAACTGAGCTCTTGAATTCTTGTGGTCAATTCATTTACGAACCAGTGGTGGTTTTTGTAAGGGCTTTAGTCCTGATGTCCTTACCAAATTTCCCTGGAGAGAATTCTATTCTGCTTAAGGTATTAACTTTTCTCCTTCTATAATTTTTTGTCCTTAACTGTTAAACAGCTACTATATTCCACCCCAGAGATGGCTGTATTTTAATGGTGGATGAGAAGATGCTTCTGTATTCCTTACCTACTATACCTAAGGCAGTGTTTCTCAAACTGGGGTCGCCGCTTGTATAGGGAAAGCCCCTGGCGGCCCGGGCCGGTTTATTTACCTGCCCTGTCCGCAGGTCCGGCCGATTGCAGCTCCCACTGGCCGCGGTTTGCCGCTGCAGGCCAATGGGAGCTGCTGGAAGCGGCGGCCAGGGGTGGCTCCAGGCACCAGCGCAGCAAGCGCGTGCCTGGGGTGGCAAGCTGCGGGAGGCGGCCTGTTGGTCGCTGTGAGGGCGGCAGGCAGGCGGCTTTCGGCGGCATGCCTGCGGGAGGTCCGCTGGTCCCGCGGCTTCGGCGGCAATTAGGCGGCTGGGACGCCGATGGCACGGCACCGGCGGACCTACTGCAGGCATGCCGCCGAAAGCCACCTGCCTGCCGTGCTTGGGACGGCAAAAAACATAGAGCCGCCCCTGGGGGTGGCCAGTAAGTCCCTTGGCCTGCGCCGCTTCCAGCAGCTCCCATTGGCCTGGAGCAGCGAACCGCGGCCAGTGGGAGCTGCGATCGGCCGGACCTGCGGATGGGGCAGGTAAACTGCCCGGCTCGCCAGGGGCTTTCCCTACACAAGCGGCGACCCCAGTTTGAGAAACACTGACCTAAGGCTTAATTAACAATTGCTTGTAAAGTGCTTTACAATCATGGGATGAAAGTTGGTGTAAAAGTACAAAGTATTATTATTAAATAGGGGCAGAGAGTCAAAATATGTTAGCAGGTACAATGGATGGCTCAGGGCATTGATAATGGGATACTGCGCATTTCTCTTCTAGGATGATTCTTCAAGTCCATCATGGATCAGCAGGGGCTGAAAGTTGTTGCTATCTGATGGCTGGTTAGTTGCTTGTGTGCAGGGGTGAAAGTAACTTAAAGGACTTACCAGTACGCAGGGCGGCTGAGGTCCTGGGCAAGGTTGGGGGAGAGGCTCGGGGCCCCTGGAAGGGGCAGGGTCTTGGGCGGAATGGGTGGGGCTGGGGCCAGACTCTCCCAGCCAGCCCTTCAACGCGGCGTGGCCCACGCCGCCCAGGGCTCTGGTGGTGATTTAAAGGGCCCAGTGCTCTGGCCGCTGCTGGGAGCCACGGGCCCTTTTAAATCGCTGGGCCCTGGGACAGCTGCCGCTTTTTGCCCCCCCGTCAGTGGCCCTGCCGGTACAGTGCTTAAAGCAGTGCTGCGGCAGCGCTTGAATGTTGGCTGTATACCAGCAGCCACTTTCTTACCGGTACACTGTATCAGCCCGTACCGGCTTACTTTCACCTCTGCTTGTGTGACGTGTATTTGCTGGGTCTCAGTCCGGTTCCTGTCATCACCGCAATTTATCCTCGCTGACTTCCTTGACAGTCTCAACTGAGTGGGTGGGGAGTCTAAACTCCCCTTTTACCCTTAGAGGTGATCCCTCTGGGCAGAAATGAAGCACGTTGGTTGAGTGGAGGGTGGCAGAGGGCACTGTACCTTTTGCGGGGGTAAACCAGTACTGCCAGTCCCAAGCATTCAATAATCATGAGTCAGCCCCCCCCAAATCATGAGATTGGTTTAAAAATCATGAGATTTTCTAAAATAACAAATATTTTTTTTTCCCTTTGCCTTCTGGTTTCTGAGCCTTTGGGGTGCACTCAGCTCACGTTGTCCAGTTTTTCTCTGCAACCGGGAGAGCCAGAAACTTTCTCTCTCAAAAAATAAACAGAAAAGCTTCAGATAACCCCTTGTTCCAAGACTGGAGGAGCTGCTCTGTGTCCCAGGGTGTCCCATTTGCAGTAGAGTTAATTCTACTGCTGCTGTACCCTTCTGTGGTTTGTTGCACATCTGTTTCCTGCATGATGCTGTCTGATTGGGATGCAGTGACCTCAGATTTTCCCCATACCGCCCCCCACCCACTCTTCGTAGTTCCCTCAATGGCTGAAGTATTCGCCAGTAGCACCCAGAGCTCTTTAAATTCCTTTGTTTGACTCCAGTTATTAGTTTTGTTCTCTGGCTGAAAAAGTGGGGCTGCTTCGTTAACAGCCTTTGAAACAAACGACCCTCTTGTGCTCAGCGGTTGAGGCTCCTTCTTTCCATGAGCAGAGAACTCTGAGTGGCTGTGACGTGGGGCCTGCTAGCAGTGCCCTCTGGAGAGGAAAAAGGGGTCAGTGTTCTGTGACTGCTGCCAATGTAACACTCTGCTCACCCTCCTGCAAGCCCTGGAATAGTATTGACCGTGGGGAGACAGCTGTGGAGTTTAGTAGTGGGGGAGCTGGGCCTGGGCCAGGGTGGGCAGGGCTTGCCCCAGTGGAGGCTGGATCAGAGCAGGGTTGGAGGAAGGCAGTCCCTGTGCCCTAGACACACTATGACATGATGCTCTTTGTAGCTCCTCCCCGTCACTGTGGCACAGCCCCCAAGTGGGACTTGATCACATTGTTAATCTCTAAACCTTCTCTCAGGCCTGGGTGGTATTTAGTCAGTTCATCCAGCCATCCATATATACCAAGGCTAAATCCTGAAAGCCATATTCACATTTGATTCAGGCACAAATTTCCACTGAGTTCACTGGGAATTTTGTCTGAGTTAGGACTTCTGGATTTGCCAATTAATGAATAGGAAAGCTTGGTAGCAGGTCGCAAGATTATTTGCATTATGGGAAATATCAACCCTCACCGCTAACTTCTCATCAGGTAGATGCAGCCAGTCCTATGCCTCAGCCATTGTGGTAAGATTCAACAACAGGGCAGCTTGTATAGAAGCTAGAACTTGTTGAGAACAGTTAGTGCCCACCTGGCAACTGACAGATCAGGAGGCAACCCTCCTACACTCCAGAGGAGCCCTGTGATGTTTGCACATGGGGAGGGAAACCAGGCACAGTGCTCCTATTCTCTCTGGGTTGGATTAAGACATAGGCATTTTTTATATGCCTAGTGCCCAGCTGCCGCAGTCAGGCGATTATGTCAGAATCACATATTTCATTTTATTTCAAGTAAATCTCCAGTCCTGGTTACACAGAAGAGCTTGAAAATGTGATCCAAGTGTGAGCACTTCAGCAACATCTTCCTGAGCCTTCAGACAGCCTCAGACACACAATAGGATTTCGGAAAGCACACACAACCAGGGCCTGTCTTCTTGATGACCCTCAAAAAGGATTTAAAATGACATATGAAGACAGGACTTCTTGTTCTATTGTGTGGGAATGTTTGGCTGGAGCAAGAAGCAGAAAATGACCTTGAATGTGTATGGATTGACATCCTAACAGATAAAGCTCAAGATGTGATATTATTTGGTGTCTGCTACAGGCCACCAAATCCCACTAGAATATGTAATGAGGCATTCATCCTGTTATCTATAATATGTTGTGGGGGAAAAAACCCTATATGATCATGGGGGACTTCAGTTTGAGTGACATATGCTGGAGGTCTCACGTTGCCAGTACTAAAACATCCTTAGAATTTTTAAACTTTATAGATGACAATTTCCTAACTCAAAACGTGTTGCAGTCAACATGGGAGAATTCTATAGTACGTCTTATCCTAACAGATAAAGAGGAACTGATAACACAACTAAGAATTAATGGCCTTGATCACATTAATAATGTGCAAGCAGAATAAAGTCCCGACCAGTACTATATAAACTTGGTGCTTTAATAGGGTCAATTTCACAAAGCTGAAAACAATTATAAGCCAAATCAGCTTGGAGGAAGAATTTAATCAGAAAAGTGTGAATGATAATTGAGAATCATTTAAGAGGACTTTACTAGATGCCCCAAAAGCCACAATCCCACATTTGAGGAAGAAGGCCATGCTGGTTAAAAAACTGAATTGATTTAGAGGGGAAGTGAAGGCATCTATAAAAAAAATTAAAAATGATATATAACACATGGAAGAAAGGGAAAGTTGATAGTAATGAATACACATCAGAAGTTAGGAATTGTAGAAAATTGATGAGGGCAGCAAAGGGACACAAGGAGAAATCTATGACCAACAAAGTTAAGGACAACCAGAAGGAGTTTTAAAAATATAATAGGAACAAAAATAATCCTGAGAATGGTATTACTTCATTACTAGATGGAAATGGTAGAATTATCAATAATAATGCAGAAAAGGCAGAGGTGTTCAATAAATATTTCTGTTCTGTATTTGTGGAAAAAACAGATGATGTAGTCTCATCATATGGTTATGAAAACACTCTTTCCATTCCACTACTATCTCTGGAGGATGTTAAACAGAAGCTGCTAAAATTAGGTGTTTTTAAAACAGTAGGTCCAGATAGTTTGCATGTAAGAATTTTAAAAGAGCTGTCTGAGGAGCTTGCTGGACTGTTAATGTTGATTTTCAGTAAGTCTTGGAGCACTGGACAGTGCTTCCAGAAGACTGGAAGAAAGCAAATGTGCCAATTTTTAAAGCAGGTAAATGGGCTGACCCGGGTAATTATAGGCCTGTCAGTCTGACATTGACACTGGGCAAGATAATGGAGCAGCTGTATAGGACTTGATTAATAAAGAATTAAAGGAGAGCACTGTAATTAATGCCAATCAACATGGGTTTATGGAAAATTATCCTGTCTAACTAACTTGATATCTTTTTTATGAGCTTATAAGATTGGTTGATAAAGGTAATAGTGTTGACGTAATATGTTTAGACTTCTGTAAGACACTTAGGCCTGGTCTACACGGGGGGGGGGGGAGGGGGGAATCAATCTAAGTTACACAACTTCAGCTACGTTCGACGTACTTAGATCAACTTACTGTGGTGTCTTCACGGTGGTGAGTCGACTGCTGCCGCTGCACCTCTCGCTGAGCTGGAGTACAGGAATCGACGGGAGAGTGCTCAGGGGTGATAGAATCATAGAATGTCAGGGTTGGAAGGGACTTCAGGAGGACCAAAGCAGGACCAATCCCCAGACAGATTTTTGCCCCAAATGGCCCCCTCAAGGATTGAGTTCACAACCCTGGGTTTAGCAGGCCAATGCTCAAACCACTGAGAATCCCCTAGACTAGACATGATAAATCGACTGCCGCTGGATCAATCGCTGCCCGCCGATCCGGCGGGTAGTGAAGACATACCCTTAACTTGGTACCACATGACATTTTGATTAAAAATCTAGAATGATATGAAGTTCACATTTCACACATTAAATGGATTCAAAGCTGGCTAATTTATAGGCCTCAAAATGTAATTGTAAATGGGAAATCATCATCATGTGGGTCTGTTTCCAGTGGGGACCCGCAGGGATTAGTTCTTGGCGCTACATTATTTAACTTTTTTATCAGTGACCTAAAACATAAAAGCATCACTGATAAAGTTAGCAGATGACACAGTGATTGGGGGAGTGGTAAATAATGAAGAGAACAGGTCACTGGTTGAGAGTGATCTGGGTCACTTGGTAAACTGGGCGCAAGCAAACAATATGCAATTTAGTATGGCTAAACGAAAATGTATGCATTTTGGAGCAAAGAAGGTAGGCCATACTTTCAGGATAGTGACTCTATCCTGGGAAGCAGTGATTCTGAAGAGGATTTGGGGGTCATGGTGGAAAATCAACTGCTGGCCCTAGCTGAACAATGTGATGCTGTGATAAAAAGAGCTAATGAGAACTTGTGATGCATAAACAGGGGAATCTCTAGTGGGAGTAGAGGTTATTTTAGTAGTAGAGAAGTTTGTATTTGGCACTAGTGTGACTGCTGCTGGAATACTATATCTCGTTCTGATGCCAACAATTTTCACAGGATTCAGAGAAGAGCCACAAGAATGATTAAAAGATTAGAAAACATGCCTTATAGTGATAGACTCAAGGAGCTCAATCTATTTAGTTTAACAAAAAGACAGTTAAAGAGTGATTTAATTACAGACTGAGTGTATCTACATGGAGAACAAATATTTATTAATGAGCTCTTCAATATAGCAGAGAAAGGTATAACATGGTCCAGTGGCTGGAACATGAAGCTAGACAAATTCAGACTGGAAATAAGGTGTACACTTTTGACAGTGAGGGGAATTGGCCATTGGAACAATTTACCAGGATTATAGTGGATTCTCCATCACTAACAATTTTTAAATCAAGATTGGATGTTTTTCTAGAGGATCTGCTCTAGGAATTATTTTGGGGGCAGTTCTGTGGCCTGCATTATACAGGAGATCAGACTAGATGATCACAATGGTCCTTTCTGGCCTTGGAGTCTGTGAATGTAAGAACTCAAACCAGGCATACAAAGGATACAAGCAAGGGATGAGGATGCGTATCCCACCAGGACATGGGAGTGGAAATGGCTCCAAAATGCCATTCCCTACTTCCTCACCCCACCGACACCCATCCTTAATATCCATCACCCTGCCCTTTCCAATACCCACTTCCTCAATATGGATCTTCTTCCCAGTCTCCCAGTACACATCACCTGCTCTCACAGTACCCTTTACTCCTGTTCCCATTACTCATCCCTCATTGCTCTCCCCAATCCCTACCATACAACCCTAAAAATCTCTCCCCAATGCCTATAATTAATCTACCAATATAAATCCTCCTCCAATAACGGTGTCTCCAGTACCCATCCTACAGTATCCACCATCTTTCCATTCCCAGTCTCCATCACCTCCCGTACCCTCTCTGCCAAAACTAATCACACCCTTCTAACATTCCTCCCTCAGCAGCCATCTCTTCACGCTCACCGTTCCTATGGAAGAAGCATTAGGATGACTGCATTGAGGGAGCATTAAAACAGGGCTCATTTAGTGTTAGGGAGCTAATAAAAAAATACTGCAATTTTGGACCGTAATAGCGCTCCCAAAGCATTGCAGTAGCACCGTTGTGAATTGTAATGTTTCAGAGCATTACAGCAGGGGGAGGGATAGCTCTTAGCCTATCTCCTAGAACTGGAAGGGTCATCTCCATTAATTTATTTTATTTTATTTAATTTAACATTTTTTTAAGGAGGTAAAGTAATAAATACTTTGCACAGAAGAAGGAAAACACAGAGCACTATCCAGTTCTTCATGCACTGACTCCTGATCTTGGGACAGTATCTTGTCATCAGATCAGCCATCACGACCATGTGCTAGGGAAACAGAGTTTTATGCCATTTATATTACAATCATACTGCTGCCCTTGCTCTGATGAGCAGGGAGACCTATCTTGCAGGCAGCATGTGATTTGCTCTAAGGAGATGCTCCAGTTGGAGCCAAGTTTGAAACCTGCTGTGCAGATGTGAAGCTGGTTTCTCCAGGCCACGTGGCCTTGCAGCCGCACGCATAAGCGTGCTCAAGCATATGTTTAGTATCAGAGGGGTAGCCGTGTTAGTCTGGATCTGTAAAAAGCAATAAAGAGTCCTGTGGCACCTTATAGACTAACAGCATATGTTTGTATGTCTGTGTGCTGTGTTGTCATGCATGGATGTGTGTGCATGAATGCATGCACATGTGTATCCATGCACAGGTGTATGTGCATTTGTTTGTGTGGTATGTTTTAATGCATTGCTCTGTGTGTGCAAATGTATTTGCATGCTCATGTGAGTGTTTCTATGCACAGGGACATATGGTGGGAGGGATAGCTCAGTGGCCTGCTAAACCCAGGGTTGTGAGTTCAATCCTTGAGGGGGCCATTTAGGGATTTAGGGCAAAAATCTGTCTGGGGATTGGTCCTGCTTTGAGCAGGGGGTGGACTAGATGACCTCCTGATGTCCCTTCCAATCCTGATATTCTATGATGATTATATACAGTAAACAGCTAGGTCTGTGTTTGTATGTTCATAAAGGTGCATTGGGGTCTGCCTTTTAAAGTATGTTTGTCTGCAAATGAAAATGTGTGTACATGGGTATGTGTTTGCCTTTATGAATGTACACTCGCAGGCCTATATTTGTGTGTAAGAATGCATGCACAAACCCCCACTTTTCTGAAAAGTGCTGAAGAATTATTAATGTCCACCCAGAAGACATAAGAGGGCGCTTCTTAAGGACTCATTGGAAAGACCCAATGCACATCTACTGCAGAAGGATGAAAGGCTAGATTCACCCTCCTGTGGTTTGAATGTGCAGTGCCAAGGATATCAACCTTGAAGTTTAGACTTCTAAGTCATCTCCTTAGTGGGCACCAGCTGGAGAACATATTAAAATGTATGTCACCAATATACTTAAGCAAATAATTTCACTATACTATGTGGAACATGTTGCAGTCTGTCGACTCGTGGTGTATATAGGTGTATCTGTATGGTTTCTCCTCAGGTCTGTGTATCCATGGTCTTGTGGTGGGCAGAGACTGCAGGCTCTGAGAACTGGAATCAGTTTCAAGGTGCTGTAATTTGACTCTTTGAGGAATGGATTAGTAAATTGAACCCCTCCCAGTGAGTGTGAGACCAACGTGCAAACGGGACGTTTTTCAAAGACAATGGCTGCATAGGAAATCAAAGGTTGAATGTATGAACTACGGGGCACATACTCATGTATGGAGCGAGAAGAGGGAAGGTATCATGTAGCACCTGGGTCTGCATAGGTGAAGGGGGTGCTTCTGTAGATTCCTACATAGATGTGTGCAGCCACAATGGATAGTGTGTGCGAATATGTAATAATCCCGAGGTTGCTTTCTCTACACCCACTTTCACTAGCAGTGCGTCATATTGCGGGTCTCAGACATCAGCCTTTATAGCAGCACTGTGAAAGCAACAAGAAGGCAAATCTGAGCTGGGTGTTAACATGGGAAACAATGGGAGCAGAAGCCATCTGTTTGCTGTTGTTACTTTGCTGTTCTTCCTTGTTTTAGATGTTGTTTGTATTACTTCCTCAGTCTGTTTGTTGGTTTCTGGGAGCTGGGTTTTCATATCCCTGTAGCTTGGTGTAAGAGCAGTTGAAGATTTGTGTTGCAAGCACAGCTCTCCCTTCTTTGTATCTATATTTCCCTAGCTAACTCCTGTGTGAATCACATATTCTGGGTCCAGGCTGCATCCTGCTTTACATTTACCTCATCAACCACTGCATGAGACACACATGTTGTTTGCATGCCTCATTCTGCTTTGATCCTGCATTTCCCTTGCAAACAGCATGAATCACATGTTCTGGCTGCATAATCTGAACTAGATTTTACAGAAGAGACATTCTGAATTAGCAAACATTTTCTCTTTATTGGTAACAGCAGATTTTATCTAAACTTGGTCACAAACGGCTGCGGGCTGCAGTATACAGGATTTCATAGCTCTAAAAGGCGCAGGGAGATATACTCCTTACCGGGTGAGATGCTAACATGATACGAAAGCAACAGCTGAAGTAAAGATACTTCAGAGCTCTTATCCAGATTTGATTTTTCCCAAATTTCAGGAGTTTTTGATTTTGGAACTACTGTAGATTTTGGGTCAGGCCCAGCTCTAGACTGGAGCTCTCATGATTCAGACACAGTACCAGAAAGGTTAATCTGTAATGGTGCCCTTATGTATAGTCTTCAATTCTACAGCCACCATATTTGCTGCAGAGTATACACTGTGCCACGGATTTCTGCTTCAGTATCTAAGTTCTCATTAAAAAAAAAATGTAGTCCTCTTAATCATAGAATCATGGGATCATAGGACTGGAAGAGACCTTGAGAGGTCATCTAGTCCATTCCCCTGCACTCATGGCAGGACTAAGTATTCTCTAGACCATCCCGGACGGCTGTTTGGAGATTTTTAAGAGCAGGTTAGACAATGTTGGAGATTCCATAACCTCCCTGGGCAATTTATTACAGTGCTTAGCCACCCTGACAGTTAGGAAGTTTTTCCTAATGTCCAACCTAAAGCGCCCTTGCTGCAATTTAATCCCATTGCTTCTTGTCCTATCCTCAGAGGTTAAGGAGAACAATTTTTCTCCCTCCTTATAACAACCTTTTATGTACTTGAAAACTGTTATCATGTCCCCTCTGTCTTCTCTTCTCCAGATTAATTGTGAAGTAAAACTTGAAACTATAAGCTGAGGGTGAGTGATGCAGTGATATCTATCTGAGTCAGCAGCCATCCTGAAACAATACCTTCAACAGAATGAACTGCTTGATTCATCTTATTTGGGGTATTGACTCTGAAACCTAAAGACGATAACATAAATGTAAACATTGCTAATTGGTTCACTGCTGATCATTGGGGAGACACATCCAGCTAACCTGTCTGTCCTACAATCCCAAACAGCTTCCCAGGTCTTCCCAGTGCCAAAAGCTCCAATTGCCCTCAGTCCTGCTGCCGAAACCTTCAGCTTCTCCCTTGACAACTTCTGCTGTCCAGTTATACATTGTCAACACAAAAATCTACAGCAGTCAAAGACTGATGTGGACAGAGGACATTGTAGCACAAATTGAATTTAGTGTCAAATTAAATAATACAGAGGTTACTATACTGATTGCAGAGGGGAGTTGGGCACCCATGCCTCGATAATAGTAATTGGGTGAGAGGGAAAAAATAAAATCATATTTGGAGAAAACACCCTTGACTTTAGTAGGAGTCCAACCTCTTTCCTCCCCCTACCACCAGCAGCTAATGCTGTGTGCCTCAGCATCATAGCAGAAGCTCCAAACAGTGCCCCAATTCAGGCATACATATAGGCAGGGTGGAGACACTAACAGAAGTAGCTTAGTGTTTAGTATTACAAAGTGAACATGTGAGACAATTCCTATCATAAATTGGCCTCAAGTTTGCTTGAAAGTCAGGCCAGGTTTGCAAACCTAGGGTCGGACTTTGAGTCTGTAACTAAACAAGAAAGCAGGGGAATTTGGTGTTTGGTTAATGACAGCTTCAGACCACACTAGTGCTGAGAGTCCTGTAAGGTGCTGTGGTTAGATCCTCTGTGTCGTAGCTAGTTCTGCAGTCCCACTGCTGCTGAGTTTGAACAACAAACAAATAGATGCTTTATTAACACACGGACGTGTGAGAACTATTATGAAATCTATGCAAGATCTTTGCCTAAATAAGAGCATACAAATAAAATTCTGGGGCAGCAATGCATGGTGCCTGCAATGGCCTCCCTCCCCCGATAATTCTTGGTCTGCACACGCTGCTGTAAAGCGATCCCATGTGCACCAGCACCTGACACATGCCCAGACTCTTTCACAGAGGCTTTGTTGCATGCCCCTCCCTGGAGTGGGGAACAGGCAAGAGGATGGGGAATGCATGTCCTGCTGCCAGATTCTCAGCTGCCTGCTGCTATTCTTGGAATTCTACTCTAGCAGCTGAGCAGGGTTGCAGCCATTCATCTTCCGCTCCTGCTCCTTCCATGCTTAGAGCTTGACTGACTGAATGCCTTCAGAGATGCTAATATCCCACATGCTCCCCAAGCCCAGGAGCAGCTCAAAGACTTAACATTTGGAACAGGAGGCTATGTCTGTTTCTACAAATACAGAACCGTTTAAAAAAAATCAAACAAACCTACATCTTAGGCCTTACTTTACATTCTCCCAATTATAGCTGGGTTGGGACATGGTTTGTGATATAGCGAAAGGTTGTCGTGTTGTGTGTCTCTGAAACTGGGTTAAAAACCTGGATGGTCCAAATGGACAGCGGCAGGGCCGGCTCTGGCTTTTTTGCCGCCCCAGGCAAAAAAGCCTCCGGCCGCCCCCCCCCCCCCCCCCGCTGGAGCCCCGGGGCGAGGGTGGCGAGCGGGGCGGGGGGGAGGGCGGCGAGCCCCGGCGGCGAGCCCCGGCGGGGGCTCCGCTCTCCCCCCGGCGGCCGGGGGGAGGGCGCCGGAGGGGAGAGCGGCCGGAGCCCTGGGAGGAGGGCGGCGAGCCCCGGCGGGGGCTCGGCTCTCCCCCCCCCGGCGGCCAGAGCGCCGGGGGCAGGGCGGCGAGCCCCGGCGGGGGCTCGGCTCTCCCCCCCCCGGCGGGGGCTCGGCTCTCCCCCCGGCGGCCAGAGCGCCGGGGGCAGGGCGGCGAGAGGGCGGCGAGCGCCGGCTGGGGCTCGGCTCTCCCCCCGGCGGCCAGAGCGCAGGGCGGCGAGCCCCGGGAGGGGCTCGCCGCTCTCCCCCCGGCAGCCGGGAGGAGGGCGCGGGGGGGAGGGCGGCGAGCCCGGCTGTGGCCCCGCTCTCCCCGGCTGCCCGAGCGCCGCGCCGCCCCCCTCCAGGTGCCGCCCCAAGCACCAGCTTGGTTGCCTGGTGCCTGGAGCCGGCCCTGGACAGAGGACAGTCATGTTGTAATTGGGTCCCTTGACTTGTTTCTAATTTTAGTAAAGGCAGGCAATTAGACATAAGCCCCAAACAAACTCTCAGATCCAATCCTTATTTAAAAATTACCACAGTGATTGCCGCAAACACTGCAGTATCTGTACTGTATATTGTTTGGGATTGATACTGTAGTACTTCTCTTTTTTTAATAAGGTCATCTTCAAAACTTAAGCTGAGATTCAGATCAGAACCGAGTAAATGGCTCCTGTCTTTATAATGGGCTAAATCAAAACCACTGATCTGAGCACCCCTAAAACTTAGATTGTGGATGTTTGAAAATCTGGATCCAAATTGTGAAGTTTGAGCCTATCTGTATTTCAGAACAATAATGTTTCACATGTGCTGTCTCTGGCAGTGTGTGCTATTCAGTATCTTGTTGTTGGCTTGCACCAAGAGAGGCTGGCAGAGCAAGTGTGTTAAACAAGATATTGGAGACTCTGAGAGTCTCATGTGAGGCCTGCACTGGTTTCCTTTTTGAACCTCCTCATTAGTGGGTTGCTTTGCTTATAGTAATGATGGTTAAACCTCAAAAGTTTCAGAGTTTTGCTCAGGGAGGATGATCCTTCGTTCTGGATGGGTATCCAAACCTCTTGGGTCTGTGTTGTAATTTGAATGAAATAAGCAATCAGCACGATCAAATTGGTTTCTTTGGACATGTTTAAATCACAGATGATAACAACTTTGAACCATATTACTCTTCTTTTGCCTCCCTTCCTCTCTCCTATCCTGTTTTCCTCTAGTGCTCTTCAGCGGGTATTTTATCTTCTCACTCCTGTGTTCAGTTAGCTTTAGCTACACCTTCCTTCCCATCTGGGCTACAGAGCAAATGAAAACAGGCTCTCTCATGAGACTTCTTGTACCTCCTGTTTCTGATCAGGCCAGAAATACAGAGCAACACCCATGTATATTTTAGTACTTTTCCTTTCAATCCCAGATGGAACCCAGAAGTACAACAGGGCAGAGGAATGAAACAAAGAAAAGTTAAACCAAATGGTTTGGAACCTCAGAAAAAGTTTGGGGTTTGGTTTGAGGCAAAGGTTTGGGATTGTGGGGAGGGGAAAAAGGATTCTTATTTTATCTGAACTGGTTCACTCACCCATCCCTAGTTGTTTGTTTCCATTTCAATAACTTTATTGGCATGACAAGATATGTGCATGTTGCCAAAGTCAATACATTAAGTGTCTGTGCCCAGGGCAGGCTTAACAGTAGTAACGGGAGAGCTGTGTTTGATATATGATGTCTGTTATTGTTCCTTTCTGACTTCGTGGTGGCAGCCTGCCAGTATTGTGGCTTTGAGCTTTGCCGTGCATAGGCAAGAGAGGTCTGAGCAGTAAAGTTTAGATGCTGCCGATGGTTTGGATGTGGGTTCCGGTTTAGGCTTGCAGGAATAGGAGTGGGGGGGAAGCTCTGATCCAGCCCAGTCACTAGAGCTGTTGGGCTAACGTTTCATTCTGGGGCAGTGTCCAGATCAACAGTGAGGAGAGGTTTCCAGTGGAGACCCAATTTCTGGCATTGTTAATGAACCTGCTTCAAAGAGAGAGGAGGAAGCATCTAATCAGCCCAGAGGAGGGTGACGAGTTCCAATTAGCCCTCAACTGTATCCTTGTTAAATACCCATCTGTCATTCTGCTGAACTAGTGAAGAAGATTAAGTGGATGTAGAGTTTTAAACACGGCAGACCTAAACCTACAGCCTTAAACTTTGCTTGAAGCACTTTCATATACACTATGCAGGATTGAAGTCTTCCAAGGAAATCTGTTGCAGGAAGTGGTGTTGATGATTCAGTAGATAGATGATAGCCTTCCTTCTCAGACAACACAGTGAATGCACCAGCATGGTGTGAGGAGGTACTGCCCTTTGTAAAACAAAGGGCACCTGACTGCTTGAGCTCCATAAAAAATGCTGTTTTTCTTTTTTCCCCCAGGACAGAGAAGTTTGTGGTGATTATTTGGTCAGATTATCATTTGCATATGTACTTTCTGCATCCCTCAGTTCCCTTTCTACAGTTTCAGTTGGATCTATGATTTGTCTTCACTCCCTGTCCTGAGCTGTTGTGTAGTGTTGCTGTACCCTGTGAAACAGCTGCCGAATCCCAGCCTAAAAGGGAAATAATAATGGTTCCCTGCGTCTGATTTTAGTGCATCTTTTATTATAGAGGTTAAATCTTTGTAAGGTGGTGGAATGATTTAGCAGAAGAAAATACAGTGTCAGTCAGTCAGCCAGCGTCTCTTCCTTAAGGGAAGAAAATTAAGTGAGCATAGATAAGCAAAGAGAAAACTGCTCCCCGTTTGGGATTCAGCTCAGAATTATTACCCTGAGGGTGGCACCCAGCCTCCCCAAAGGCACCCTGTCCCCTTGTCCTCCCTGGGTTATAACCCGTCTGCTAAACACCTGTGCCAGAGATGGGAAAAACTGAGGATAACCCCTTGTTCATGGGGTTCCTGCCCTCTTCCAGAGCCTCACTGTAGAACATTAAAAAGGATGCCACTCACTCACAACCCAGGGGAGACAAATAGTGTCCTTGATGCCCTGCACGGTGCTTTAAGAAAGTCCCTTTAGCTGCTTTGTGCCTCAGTTTCCACACCTGTTAAATGAGGCTGATAATCTTCAGCTATCCCTCGATGCGAGGATGATATGTGCCAACGGGGTTCATTGGTGGGTTTTTAAGTGTCTGAGGAGCCCAATTCTTGCCCTGCAGGTTTTCCCACAGAAGTGACAGGTGTAATCTTGGAGGAAATATAGTTGTTGGCTGGACTGTTGTGCCCTTTCTTTCCTCCCTTGTCGCTTCTCTGTCTCATGAGCATGTCTGTTCTCCTCAAAGTGAGCTGTGGCTTGGTGTATGGGTGGCACCACTGTGTTCTGTTCTGCGCTGAGTCCTCCCAGTTTGTTGGGTTGATGCCTCCTGTTTTAAGGTGTACTTTCAGTATGTCTTTGAAGCGCTTCTGCTGCCCTCCGAGAGCCCTGCTTCCCTGACTTAACTGAAAGAAGAGTACTTGCTTTGGGAGTCAAGCGTCAGGCATATGTACACAGTGGCCAGCCCAGCGGAGTTGGTGTTTCATGACCTGCGCTTCTATATTGCTGATGTTGGCTGCAGAGAGAACCCTGATATAAGTGCATCGGTCTTCCCAGCTGATCCTAAGAATCCTCCTGAGGCAGCACTGCTGGAACCACTCCAGCCGCCTGAGATGTCGTCTGTAGGTTACCCATGTCTCACAGCCATAGAGAAGGGTGGGGATAACAACTGCCTTGTAAACCAAGATCTTGGTGCCTGTTTGCAGATCCCTATCATTGAAGACTTGTTTGAGTAGTCTTCCAAAGGATGTTCTGGCACAGCGGATCCTGTATTCAATTTCTGTATCAATGCAGGCTGTTTGAGAGAGGTGGCTGCCAAGGTATGGAAAATGGTCCACATTTTCCAGGGGTTCTCCACTGATGGTGATTTGTGGAGTATGAAGAGTAGTTTGTGCAGATGAGGGCTGGTAGACTACCTTGGTTTTCCCGATGTTGAGAGAGAGACCCAGGCTGTGATAGGCATCTGCAAAAAGATTTAGGGTACTTTGCAGGTCAGTCTCTGTGTGTGCAAGAATGACTCAGTTATCTGCATACTGAAGGATCAGTGATGTCAATTCTCATGATCTTAGATTTTGTTTGGAGATGTCGGAAATTGAGAAGTTGACCGTCCATGATAGTACTGGCCTACTGTCCCTCACAGAAAGGGGCATGTGGAGCTTGCGAAGCTTAATTAGTTCCTGTTCATTAAGCACTTTGAGATCCTCGCAGGTGAGGGTGATGGAGAAGGCAAAGGGTTATTTATATCATACTGCAAACCCCAGAAATCAAGTGGCAAGTGCAGCAGCACATGCTGCAGGATTCCAGGCTGCTTTGGGCCTTACTTGGGAGTTCAGAACCCTTGCTTTCACGTGGGAACAAAGCTGTGGAAGAATCCCACACCCAAACCCAAGGAAGGCTATGTGTTACATGTAGGGCTCAAATATTAAACATTAGGAAGGGGGCTCCTTCTCTTCTCCTCCCCTCCCCCAGTGTCATTAAGTGTCCTGCTTACACATAAACCTTCTGTTTATTATCTGGGAAGGGAAGGGGTAAGGGCTATCTCTGACTGACTGACTCCCTCCTTCCTCTGGCAGTTTGCATGTTAATTAGCTCATCTGTACGAGACAAGCTTGCAGCCCTACAGAGATGTGATTCAGTGACCGAACAATGTCCAATTATCCCAGCTCGGGGAGCGAGAGGCAGGCTGCTGGCACGTGGACGTCACAACCCCAGCCAGATGGCTCCTTGAACTTACTTGGCTAGGGCCAGTAACACTGCTTGGGGAATTTGAGACGTGTCAGCAGTTTCAGCCGAGCACTTTTCCGAGCTACCAGCAACATAGTTGTCTGAAATATTAGGAATGACTTCGCTCCCACCACCAGCCCATTGAAGAATGCACAGAATGGAAGAAGCCACTGATGACTCGAATGCTTAGCGGCATAAAAATTCATATGTGAAATGAGTCTTTGGAGTCTCAAGTTGTTTTCTTTTTCTGTGGGCAGTTTAACAGACATAGTACAGTAATAACAACACCTTAGCTTCCTGAAGGACCTTTCATCTGAAAATGCTTCATCCATTTATCAATCTATTGATCTATCTAAAATACAGAAACAATCAGAGGGGATATAGGCCTATAAATAGGACACTGCAATAGGTTCAGGTTTCTACTCCAGGGTTGTGTTGACTTACTGTGTGACTTTGAGCAAGTCACTTCTCTGCTCTGTGCCTCAGTTTCCCCATTTGAAAAATGGGAGTAATGGTACTGATCCATCTTTTTAAAGATCTGTGGGTGAAAGTTCTCTTTGTGTACTCATTATTATTGTTACACAATTTCAGTGGTCTTGGATCCCATGAATTACTTCACCCATTACAGTTACCTTAGGGAACATAGGAACTGTCTTTCTGGATCAGACCAGATCTGGTCCAGTATCCCCTTCTGACAGTGGCCAGCACCAACTGCTCCAGAGGGAGGTGCCAGGAATGCCACAGTGGACAGTTATGGGATAATATGCCTGTAAGGAAAGTGCCTTCCTCCCCCTGGTGGGATAGGAGTTAGCTTATGCCCTGAAGGATGAGGTTTTATATCTTGAAGAGAACATGGCAGCTCTTTAATAGTACCCAGCAACACAGCCCAACACCTTAGGACAGGAAATAAAAAAAATAGTGTCTAAATGAAAGCGCAAAAGGGATAAACCTGAACAGGGATTTGGCCAGGGCTCTGGCTTTAACCCTGCTACTCTGGCAAAGAGTGCTAGGAGAGCTTTAGAGACCAGAACCTCCATTTTATAGCCATTCTAAAAGACAGCAACTTCAGCAGCTCAGCCTTTCCTGATCCCATGCTTGGATATTGGTGCTATTGACTCACAGCAAAGACTGCCACCACCACCTAGGTTTATCCTGAAGATCTCCTATCCAAGTACTGGCCATGTCCAGCCGAAGACCCGGAGCTTCTTCCGCTCCGGGTCTTCGGTGGCAATTCGGCGGCGAGGGCTCCTTCTGCTCTGGGTCTTCAGCGGCAATTCGGCGGCGGGTCCTTCACTCGCTCCGGGACCCGCCGCCGAAGTGCACCGAAGACCCGGAGCGGAAGGAGCCTCGCCGCCGAAGACCCCAGGCCCCCTGACTCCTCTGGGCAGCCCTGGTGGAGCAACTGGCTAAAGGAATGGCTGAAAGAGGCAGAGTGTGAATGAGAGATGAAAAAAATCCTGTGGTGGATCAGAATGGGGGAAATGAAAGAGAGGTGAAGGTGACAGAGAGAAACTGTGTGCGGAATCTGCAAGGCAAACAGTGGTGCTGAGTGAGAGCGGATGGCCATGGGGAAGGCATGGAGGGAGAATTGAAGAGTGACATGCAGTGGTAGAAGAGAGAGAACTATTCTGCCATAGGCAGGAGAATAAGGGCAGGTGCAAAGCTTTCTGAACAAGACTTAAAGTCATGGCAGATTTAGTGCTAGGGATAGAGCCAATGGAAAGACTCTCCTGTTTAGGTAGGTACAAGACAATTACACTGCCGGCAGGTGTAGTGCTCAGGAGAGGCAACAGAAAGAGAGAGAGAATATAGTATAGACGTGCAAAGAATTCTTTTTATTATCCTAATCCCCTATTTCCAGACACTGAAAAACATTGATCTTTGTGATGAAATTGCTCCTGGTTGTTTTCAGTCCAAGAAACAAATCTGGTTTTGGAAAGTTTGAGAAAATGCCATTCAGCTGTTTTCTGTGTGACTGGAACATGAGCAATCAAGCTTTTCACCAGTTAAAGAAATTTGCCCACTCTTCTTTTAGTGCTTGGATAATTTAAAAAAAAACCAAAACACCAAGCTTCGTTCTCAGAACAATGCCAAATTTGATGTGTCCATGGAGTGCTCCATGATCACCAGGTGTTGTGCTTCACTTGAAGAAATTTGACTTTGAAGTAAAGTCATAGACATTTAAAAATTGCCTTCTGAGAGTGCATCAGCTTCCTTAATTCTGGAAGCATGCGTCATGGTGTAATGATCTGAAAGTGCTCAGATTTCATAGTCTCCTAGAAATGAGAGGGATAATTGATTTACCATGTGGCAAGCCATCAAAATGTAAGGAAGTTTGATTAAACATGAGCTCAATACCCTTTTCCTGCAACAACCCTCCTTATATTGCAACTCGTGGTTTCTGCTGCATAATTAACATCTTAAAGCCAATGGCACAACAAACTCTACTTTCAGGACAAGGCATTTGGGGATCTATCTAGAAGACATACAAAGGAAACAGGGCCCAGAAAACAAGCCTTTGGCATTGGAATGTTGAGAACCCAGTGTTGTAGGCTGGGGATTTTCTTTTGTTCTTCGTGCCCTCTTCTTTCTTGTTCTCTACTCCCTCCTTCCTTGTTCCTTCCCTTGTTCCTCTTCATTCCCAGCAGCTACCCAGTCCCCCCCCCCCCCCCCGCCCCAAATTACTGGGCAGATGGGTTCTTCATCAGGGAGAGATTTAGTAGCACTACTGGAAATGGTGTAACAATGGGGCTTTAATCAGGGCGCTTGCAGCGGACACTATTGGCCAGGGGATTCTCAGAATTCAGAACGCAGAACAGTTGCTTCTTTCACAGACTGCAGGGGAATGAGCACAGATCTGTTCCCCCCGGGGCATTTTCATGCAGCAGCAGTCTCTGTGAAATAGAACTCTGCTGGGAACACATTGCCTGTAGTGACCCCAGGTACCAGCATGCCCATGTGAGAGCCTCTTTATTTAGGGCCTGCGTTGGGTTGCCCTCTTCATGTCAGCTGTGAACAGCCCTGTCCTGGGAAGTGTTTAGGAAAGTGGCCAACCTGTCTCTTAAAGAAAAACTGCAATGGGTAATAAAATAGTTTCCAATCCCTTGATCCAATGCAGCCAAGTCACTAATAATTATCTCCTTTAATTTTTTTATATAGAAAAGGCATCTAAATATGACCTATAAAAGCAGGAAGCAGCCCTATGGTCAACCTGGTCACATGAATCAAGTTGGGAAGGTAAGAGCAAAGAAAGAGAGACAGACACCAGCAGGAGATTCCAAGAGGACTTTTTAGTTCTGTTTTTTTTTTCTTTTTGTTTAGTGTGCACATCCATATAGCACTAATATTTCTTACCAAAAAGGAACTGTGGGAATCTCCTGCTGTTCCCTATCTCTCCGACTGCAGCCCTGAACCTTCCTGTCTTGATACATCCCATCAGTCTGTGTTTCCTGATGGATTTGGCAAACTCCCGGGGTTACACAGATGCCCAATTCATCTCAAAGGAGATTTTGAAACATTTTCAAGTATTTTTAAATACAGCTTTGTAATTTCCTTGTTTAACTTTCTGACTGACTGAATTTTTCTGAAGTCCTCTAAGGCAATAATGAAAATCAATGCTGCTTTCCTTCACAGGATTTTGCTGTTGCTGCTTCCAAGTTTCAACCCAGGTGCAGAGGGGTTTGTGGGTGCCTGTTGCCCTCAGATTATTAGGATCATGGCTGTACTGTTCCCTGAGTTCTTGTTTTCCAATCCTCCATTTTAAAGCCATCTCTAAAGAGTCCCATCAGGAGTGCCCATGCTATTGTGTGAAAGGGGAGTTAGGTCGCACAAGCTCTACTAAAATGGTCAATCAAAATGTACGAAACTTCCATAACAAGGTCTGAAAGTAGGGGAAACCTGTCTGGACTTAGGTTTTGTTATGAACTAAAACTGGGGCTTGGTTTGCAAACCCTTTGTCCAAATCTAGAGCATTTTAAAGGCAAACTTTGGTGGCATTTTGGGTTTAAACTGGGCCATATGAGTAGAAACCAGGTGAAACTTGGGAATCTTGGCTGAGTTTTGCTGTCAGTTTGTGGTTTTGTGAAGAAAAACTGGAAATAAAAGGTTCCTGTGACCTAAAACTGCTATGTCTTACCCAGTCACAGTGGCTGCCTGAATATATTTGTCCTGTGGAACAGTATAATCATATCATCATGGCTTGACACTGCATCATGATATTGCAGCAACTGGATCGCCACAGTACGACACTGCATCACATACAATATTTTAACATTTGGGTCCCCATGACATTGTGCATCACAGCTGTTTCAGGATGTGAATATTTGACATCCTCTCCTTGCTGCGTGATGCCTTGAAACTGGAAATAAATACAAAACTGTTTAAATGTTCTGTAAACCAGGCTCAGACCAGTGATACTGGGACTGGCCTGCTAATGTCAGAAAAGCTGGTGAATCTGTGCTCCCCCCCATCTTTAATATAAAAGACACAGGTACAATAATAATCTAGAGGCGAGCGACAAAGATGATCAAAGGGATGGAATGCAAGCCATATGAGCAAAGGCTGAAGGAAATGGATATGTTTAGTTTGGAAAAGAGGAGATTAAGGGGGGCACGTGATAACAGTCTTCAAATACTTGAAAGGCTGACATAAAAAAGATGGAGAAAAATTGTTCTCCCTTGCTACAGAGAGCAGGAACAAGAGGCAATGGGTTCAAACCGCAGCAGAGCAAATTTAGGAAGTTTTTCCTGAGATTTAATCTGTCTGTAAAAACAGTAGGACAATGGAACAGACTGCCTTGGGAGGTTGTAGAAGCTCCTTCACTGTAGGTTTTCAAAAGGAGGCTGGGTAGCCGTCTGTCTTAGATGGTTTAGACATAACAAATCCTGCATCTTGGCAGGGGGTTAGACTAGATGATCCTTGCGGTCCCTTCTAACCCTATGGTTCTATGAATTCCAGAATAAACTGAGAAACAAAGCTTCACCTTCAAAAGGCTGGCTTCAGTGCTGGCATATCCCAGTGAAAAGCCAAGGGACGGTCCCTTCTCGCCTTGCAATCTATGAATCTGTGAAGCTGGATTTGGTTGTATCCAGGTCCTGGGATATTCCAGGTACTGGCCTAGGGGGAGGAAATATATACAGCTTCCCATCCCTGAATCCTGCTTGGGCTATATCTCTGGAATCCCAACACAGAACTTCTTGCTGTTTATCGGGCTAAGGTGAAGAGTGAGAAAGGCCCTACCAGGCACCTATCTGATTCCAGGTCTGTTCTTTTCAAATGGTTCTGCAGAGAGTTGAGACAGAGAAGCAAATTCTGGATCTGAATATTCCCAACGTTCGGGGTGCTCCGGGCCAGTGTTTTTAATAGATTCATAGAATTGGAATCATAGAATCATAGAACTTGAAGGGACCTCGAGAGGTCATCTAGTTCAGTCCCCTGCACTTGTGGCAGGACTAATTATCTAGACTATTCCTGACAAGTGTTTGTCTAACGTGCTCTTAAAAATCTCCAATGATGGAGATTCCACAATCTCCCTGGGCAATTTATTACATTATTTAGCCATCCTGACAGTTAGGAAGTTCCTGAAATGTGGCGCCTAGAACTGGACACAGTACTCCAGTGAGGCCTAATCAGAGCAGAGTAGAGCGGAATAATTACTTCTCGTGTCTTGCTTACAACACTCCTGCTAATACATCCTAGAATGATGTTCTCTTTTTTTGCAACAGCATTACACTGTTGACTCATATTTAGCTTGTGATCCACTATGACCCCCCAGATCCCTTTCTGCAGTACTCCTTCCTAGGCATTTCCCATTTTGTATGTGTGCAACTGATTGTTCCTTCCTAAGTGGAGTACTTCGCATTTTTCCTTATTGAATTTCATCCTATTTACTTCAGACCATTTCTCCAGTTTGCCCAGATCATTTTGAATTTTAATTGCTATCCTCCAAAGCACTTGCAACCCGTCCCAGCTTGGTATTGTCCATAAACTTGATAAGTGTACTCTCTATGCCATTATCTAAATAATTGATGAAGACATTGAACAGAACTGGACATAGAACTGATCCCTGCAGGACCCCACTCATTATGCACTTCCAGCTTGACTGTGAACCACTGATAACTACTCTGGGAACGGTTTCCCAACCAGTTATGCATCCACCTTCTAGTAGCTCCATCTAGGTTGCATTTCCCTAGTTTATTTATGAGAAGGTCATGCGAGACAGTATCAAAAGCTTTACTAGAGTCAAGATATACCACGTCTACCACTTCCCCTCATCCACAAGTCTTGTTACCCTGTCAAAGAAAGCGATCAGGTTGGTTTGACATGATTTGTTTTTGACCAATCCATGCTGACTGTTACTTATAAACTTATTATCTTCTAGATTTTTGCAAATTGATTAATTATTTGCTCCATTATCTTTCCAGGTACAGTAGTTAAGCTGACTGGTCTGTAATTTCCTGGGTTGTCCTTATTTCCCTTTTGATAGATTGGCACTATATTTGCCCTTTTCCAGTTTTCTGGAATCTCTCCCGTCTTCCATGACTTCTCAAAGATAATCGCTAGTGGCTCAGATATCTCCTCAGTCAGCTCCTTGAGTATTCTAGGATGCATTTCATCAGGCCCTTGTGACTTGAAGACATCTAATTTGTCCAAGAAATTTTTAGCTTGTTCTTTCCCTATTTTAGCCTCTTCTGATCCAACCTCATTTTCACTGGCATTCACTACGTGAGACGTCCAATCACCACCAACCTTCTTGGTGAAAACCAAAGCAAAGAAGTCATTAAGCACCTCTGCCATTTCCACATTTTCTGTTGTTATTTCCCCCCCGCCCCCTCATTGAGTAATGGGCCCTACCCTGTCCTTGGTCTTCCTCTTGCTTCTAATGTATTTGTAGAATGTTTTCTTGTTACCCTTTATGTCTCTAGCTAATTTGATCTCGTTTTGTGCCTTGGCCTTTCTAATTTTGTCCCTACATACATGTGTTATTTGTTTATATTCATCCTTTGTAATTTGACCTAATTTCCACTTTTTATAGGACTCTCTTTTTGATTTTTAGATCACTGAAGATCTCCTGGTTAAGCCAGGGTGGTCTCTTGCCACACTTCCTAGCTTTCCTATGCAGGGGATAGTTTCCTCTTATGCCCTTAATAATGTCTCTTTGAAAACTGCCAACTGTCTTCTGTTGTTTTTCCCCTTAGACTTGCTTCCCATGGGATCTTACCTACCAACTCCCTGAGTTTGCTAAAGTCTCCCTTCTTGACATCATTGTCTTTATTTTGCTGTTCTCCCTCCTACCATTCCTTAGAATCATGAACACTATCATTTCATGATCACTTTCACCCAAGCTGCCTTCCACTTTCAAATTCTCAACCAGTTCTTCCCTATTTGTCAAAATCAAATCTAGAACAGCCTCTCCCCTGGTAGCTGTCTCCACCTTCTGAAACAAAAAATGGTCTCCAATACATTCCAAGAACTTGTTGGATAATCTGTGCCCTGCTGGGTTATTTTCCCAACAGATGTCTGGGTAGTTGAAGTCCCCCGTCACCACCAAGTCCTGTGCTTTGGATGATTTTGTTAGCTGTCTGACTCCATCTCTTGTTCAGAGCCCTGTGCTCTCTCTGCTGTGTGTGTGTGTGTGTGTGGGGGGGGGGGGAGGCAATCACCAGTCAGGAGCACAGGATGTATGCATAAAGCAGATGCAAACGTTTACAGGCTTTAAATGTCACCTGCTGAGCATATAATGGATGTTCTTTGGATTTTATGATTAGCCATTGTGTTCCACCAGCCAACACTGGCTCGTTGATGTGATTTATAAAATAGATTCAGATCACTGGCAGGCGAGCCAGATTCATAAAGCCCTTGGATTTCCTCAGAAATTTTATGATCTTTTACAAGATTTTCCTTGATTCTTATTCCAGTTTCACACTGATATGGGATGTTTTTGCACTGGTAGCACCACTCTGACATAGCACCTGGCTTGCCAAACACCTAGCCAGTATGGTGTTCTGGGCATCAATTCCATGGTGCGCTGTATCCCAACCTATCCTGAGTCCACAATGAATTACCCATTCCCCAGTCTTCCTGACTTGGTGCCTGATCCTGCATTCCTTGCACACTCAAGACTTCCCCAAAAACTGATAGGAGATTTGGTTGTGGAAGGAATACAGGATCAGGCACTGGAACTGCAGTTTGCTTTCAAGCCCAGTCTGAAGTGCTGGCGGGGAAAAGGTCTCTTCAGTATATTACTGTGCTTGGCTCTGCAAAGTTTATGGCTGTTCTAGCAGCACATGTCACTGTGATACCTTGCTCCTTCCCACAGAGGAGAGCATGCAATGAGCACTGGTCTTGGTATCAGCATTTGAGTGTTCTCACAAGCTGCCTTTTACCACTGAGTTACTCCAGATGCATAGACTGCATGGCGTTGGGCCTGATTCTGATCTCAGTTACACTGGTATAAATCCGGGGTGCCTCCACTGACTCGTGTGGAATTACTCTGGATTTATACCGGCATGCTGTTTTCCATATGTAAAGAGCAACATGAACTTAAAAGTTTCAGTGACTTTTCATGTAGTCTAAGTGAAGCAACAAGAAAGAACAAAAGTAAAGTCGCCAGGAGAGAGCACAGGGACAGGCTGCTTCTGGACTGAAGACAGATTCTTCTCCCAGTTACTGCCATTGTGAGCCAGGAGTAACTCCAATGAAGTCCATTGTGTAAGTGAGAGGATAATCAGGTCTAATATGCATTTGTCACTGCCAGGGTATTGTATTGGAACTGCATCTGGAGTTAAAGATAGAGGCAACACAAACTGCAACTTCTGCAGAACTTGTGCACCAGCGCACCTGTTTAGCAGGACAAACTGCTGAGAACACATCATGCCTATCCTCTCCACCTTCCACTGGTGGAGGCAACCCAAGCCCCTGGTCTTAAAATTCTTTGGAGCCCTCAATGAGTTGGGATATGGCTGTGTCAGAGTGACACTGGAGCTGACAATGCCCAGGGTGTGTAAAGTCAGAGACCAGCCGTTGACCACTGAGAGCAGTTGAGTGGGGAATCTCCTAAGGAGGGGATAAGAGTGACCACCTTCAGAGCATGAAGCAAACCTCACCATTTGGCCAAACCTTCTCCACAATAATTAGAGACAAGGAACCAGGGCCGGCTCCAGGCACCAGCCCACCAAGCTTGTGCTTGGGGCGGCACCTGGAGGGGGGCGGCGCGGCGCTCCGGCCGCCGGGGAGAGCGGGGCCACGGCCGGGCTCGCCGCCTTCCCCCCGGTGCTCTGGCCGCCCTCCCTCCCGGCGCCCTCCCCCCGGCCGCCAGGAGGGAGGGCGGCCAGAGCACCGGGGGGAAGGCGGGGGGGGGGGGGAGGGAGGGCGGCCGGAGGCTTTTTTGCTTGGGACGGCAAAAAAGCCAGAGTCGGCCCTGCAAGGAACCAAACCAGCACGAAACAGAAAAATCTCAGTAAAGCAAAATCTATTGGCCTTGGGAGAGGTGCAGAGCAGAGACTAAGGAGAACTCCATATGACCCTTGAGTACTGTAAATGCTCACACAGTACAGTGAACAGCTTAGGAATATGACAGAGCCGTGATGCCCAACCTTTTCAGACTGAGGGCCCAAGGTGTTATTTCCGAAAGATCACAATCGATACTCTGGGTCAGATTCTCAGGTAGTGCAGAGGGAGTCGACTCATAAGGAGGAACTCACAAGTCCCTTGCTGGGGATTCCTCTACTGTGGGCTATGCTGGGCTCCTGTGCCTCCCTCCTCACAGCCCCTGATGGAGGGACATCTTGAGACGGCTGTGGGGTGGTGGTAGCTGGTGTACACCACACTCCAGCTCTATCCCAGGTGCAGTATGGTGCCGAGGGGACCATTGCCAGATGGTGCAGGTTAGAGCAGCCCCCAGGCTGGGCAGTGAATCAGGGGCTGTGGTTCTCAGCGTCCCCTTTTCCCCCTCTCCTGGGCTGCCTGGGGGGACACCCTTTGTTAGCACTCCCCTACACTTAGGCAGAGCCCTGTGAGCTCTGATCCTTCTCTCCCTGGGGCTCCTACAGCCCAGCTTGGAATCAGGCCACAGAGCAGTCAGACCAGCTCTCTCCTTCCTCCCCTGAGGTGCAGCAGGTAGTCAGTGGGGAACTGCTGAGCAGAGAAGGGACAGCAGCTGTTCAGAGCACTGAACTCACACCAGGCCTGCAGGGGAAGCAGTGGGAGGCAGCTGGGGAGGAGTTGCCCCCTATCTCTCCCTCAGAGTATCCGGCCTGACTGAAACACCTGGGTTTAAAATCACATGACACGGCTCAGGAAGCACGTTTTCCATTCCCAATCAAACACACAGTTTCTGAACACAGACACCCTTGAGGGCCACAATTCAGAGCCTTGTGGGCTACAAGTGGCTCTGGGCCACAGGTGGGTCCCCTTCCCCCCTAGACAGATTAAAACAGATAAACTAGCACCCAGGCAGGGTGGCGCTAGAGCAGCAGTGAGGAGCTCAGACTGCCCCACAGCTGTGTGCCAGCCCAGGGGGGCTGAAACAGCAGTGATGCAGGCAAGCAAGTATTCTGTTCTTCTCATTTCTCTCCCAGCAGAAGCAGGCTATGTAAAGAGGAGGCCATGTGTTAAGGAAAGGGTTAGTTTAGCCACCCATCCCAATGTTCTAGGAGAGTCCTGAATTCCAGTGCGGTTTCCTGTGCTCCCAGCAGCACAATCAGTTAGTGGTTTGAAACAAACAGTATGTGTGTCCCTTGCTAGCCAGGGCAGCTGGAGGTGGATGTGTCTGTGTAGATTTTATGGCATTGTTGCTGCTTCAGGCCACTGCCTTGATGAGAGGAACAATAATGTCCTAAAGCAACTATCCCTATGATTTGATGACTGTTGAACACCCACCCCGTCACAGCACGCAGTGTGGGAGATGTTCAGACCACCCGGATGATGGCATCAGCAAAACCATGATATTTGCTAACATTTCAAGGGAACAGAGAGCTGAACAAAAGCTAGGTTGTCTGACTTCAACCCAATTTAGAGTTCCAGTCAGAAGAGGTGGGCCTGAACGAAAACCCCAGATCCAAACATCCTTAATTTTTGGTGTGTTTTAAATGTGGATTCAGGTCAAAAATTTGAGGCTTGGGACTATCAGCTTTGCCAGGCCGAGATGGGGAAGAAAAAATATAAGAAACCAAGTGTCCTGTGAAAAGAAGAAGAGGAAATGAAAAAGGAAAAGAGGTGGAAGAGATCAGATGAGAGAAAGAAATGGACGTGGGCTTAGTGAATGCCTGGGGACTGACATGATTGGCCTTTGAAGCAGGCAGAAAGTTCTTCTTTTCCAGTGAGAATTTAGCCCCATCTCTTTTAGCCTTTCCTGAGAAAATTAGAAATGTAGCTTCTCACTAGAGGGCTTCTGGGTAGCTTCTTGCCATTATGGTGGTATTTAGTCATGGGGGAACCAGTTGGGAAAAAATAAGGACTAGAGGTGGGAACAAGCAATATAGATTGAATTCAGTTCTAAACATTCCCAAGGAGGTGTTTTGGTCTGGGGTTTTAGTCCAAGTCCATCTCTCCGAAGAACCAGCCTAGAACTTTGCCCCAAACTTGAACCTGCTAACCCTGGCCAAAACCTTTCAGGAGGTTCCAGTGTATTTATTTCTTTAAATGTCATATGCCTGTTTGCATCTAAGTTTCAGATAGCGATGGAAATCTGGGGTGAGAAAGGTATTTCTGCCTTGGAAGTACAGGGTCTCTCCCAGAACAGCCTGTCCTTGTGAGATTTCCAGCCTGATTTCTAGACCCAGTGATTCTAGTAAGCTCATATAAATGTCTGGGTATGTCACCAACCCTCTGAACTCTGAGAGCTGTACGCATTGCTGTGAGGCTCATATAGAGGATGGCTGGTCTTGTGGTTGAGTCTCAGGGAGTGCAAGTGACAAGATTTGGGTTCCACTCCCAGCTCTGCCTCTGCCTCACCATGTGACCATGGACAAAGTCACTTACCCCATCTATGAGATGAAGATGAGAATTGCCCTCTGTATAGGGGCATTGTGAGGCTGAATTCATTACTGTTTGTCAAGAGCTTTGAGCTTCTCAGGTGGAAGTGAAATATATTTTTGTAAGACTGTGCTGGAGCCTGACCCTTTCACTGGGGGATTTGAATAACTCATTGATTTCAATGAGAGTTACGTGTATCGTGTGGGTTGATATACAAGCCCTAGAAACTAGAAAAACACACAGTATCCCAGACCAAGGCCTGGTCTACATTACAGAGTGAGGCAGCTTATGTCGACCTAACCTGTAAGCGTTTACACTAAAATGCAGTTCCCATGGATGTAATTCACTCACTACCCCAATTTAATAACTCCACTTCTGCGAGAGGCGTAGCCTTTAGGTCAATGTAGCTAGGTTGACAGTTTCAGTTGTAGACACTGCATTGCTTACGTTGACTATTGCTTCCTTTCAGAAGCCAACCCACACTGGTAGTTAAATTGGTGCAAGCGCTGTTGATGAGGACATGCACTGCCGACACAGGGAGTGTAGTGTAGATGTGCAAAACCGATTCAATTACTGTGGTGGCTGTACGTTGATGTAACTTAGGGCAATTTAATTTTGTGGTGTAGTCTTGCCCTGAGTAAATCTCAGTTGCCTAGACTTCTGTCCATGCAGAACATTGCTGCCCCTCTTTTCACATGTGCAAAGAAGAGCAAGCGCATTATTCCCATGCTCAGTCAACTTCACTAGCTTCCCACTAGAGTTGGTCAAAACTTGGAATTTTATCCCTACTTGGAACAAAAGGTGGAAACTTCCTGCAAAATGAAATTTCTGAAAAAATAAATATGATATTTATTGGTTTGATTTTTATAATAAATGTGAAAATGAAGCTCTTCAGCATTTTCAAAACAAAGTTTCAATATTTTTTCATTGAAAAATTCAACAAAATCCATACCTTCCCATGCAACATCTTAATTTAGTTGAATCAGTATTTTCCAAATAAAACTGTCATCAGAAAATTTTCAATCAGCTCTGCTTCCCCTGTTGTTCGGGATCCAGTTAAAAATTAAGCTGAATTTGGCTGCATGGAGTACGTGCTGTATATACTTTCATTTATTATTGCTATATAATGAATTCTCTGGTGGACTTGCCAGATCTTTTGTCTGAAAGTCTCACCTGATAATAGAGACAGAAAAGAACAGCAGGATTATTTTGTCTGTCTCCCAGAGGCCAATGCAAGCTGTTCCCTACAGTGTGTTCTTCAACCAAGTTTTAAATATTTAAAGTGATGGCATTCCCCCCACTTCCTTTGAGCAGACTATTCCACAGCATAATAATCTCTCACCGTTAGGACATTTTTTCTACAGTTCAACATAAATTCTGCATAGTTACACCCCCTTGATCAACCTAAACAATCCCTCTCCATTCTTGGTGTTTACACCCATGGCCAGATGTTTATGTGCCCATCTCCCCATTCATCATAATTTGGTCCAGCTATGCCTATTTACCATAGGTGTGTTATTTTTCCCTCATAAGTCAGTCACTAGAGATCGTTTGAGTTTCTGTTCTCTCTCTGCACATACAGTGTGGTATCCTGTTTGCTTTTACTTGTAACTACAGTCATGCACGAGGCTGAAGGATTCAAGGATTTTTCCATTAATAATCCCCACACCCTTTTCCTGGTCGGTGCAGTGCTTAAGAGGGACTGAAGTAATTCATTCACGAACAGAAAGCTACTGAGAGAGAGAGAGAGAGGAGGTGCAAAAGGAAAATGTGACTTTCTGTGGAATCTCTGATCCATTTCTGTAGAGAGCTTGTTATTTAGAGCGTGACTTGGATTGTGCAGGGATTGGGCCATCAGCAGTGTTTTCCCCAGGAATTGAAATGGGTGGTGGTGGTGGTGGGGGGGGGGTGTTCAAATTTACGGGGGGGGGGGGGAGATCAGGGCCAATGAGGGGTGAGACCATGAGGGTGAAGGTGGGCTGTATGGCACCATAGTAAAAACTGAAAGCTCTTTCATGACCATTTTATTAGATTTAAGTCATGTTTTGAAATCATCCCACAAATTAAAGTTGGCTACTCAAGCATTCTATGAAGCACGACTTCTACATCCTTCTTGATTTCTTGTTATAATTTTGCACAATTCTGTTAATGAACTTCTTGAATGCAACACGTTCATCTTTGGTGGCTTCTCGTTTGTCCAGTACTTCCATTCCTTCAGTTGATATGCTCATTAGTTCATTCACGTGATCAGGCAGAAGGTGACTTCTTTCAGAACACAATGATGAAAAAGAACACTCAACTGTAGCTGTTGTGACTGGGAGTAGCAAGAGATGATTTCCTACTTCTTTCATCCCAGGAAATATAGCATAAAGATCGGGTCGAGCCACTAGTGATGATAAAAAAGAAGTTGAAGTCAAATCTTCATTCATTTGTCGTATGATATTCCACTCTGTGTTCAAATTTTCTATTCTGTCCTGAGCACATGGCAGCCCCATTGCTGATAGTGCCTCACTTCACTCAACTACGTAGAGGTTGAGTAGAATCTAGAAGTCGCTGTTGTAGATTTTAAAGAATAAAGTCTGTGTCTTTAACACTTCTTGTCCTCTTCACTTAAGGATTCAATATAAATGCCTTCATTAGTCAACTTCTGGACTGAAGTCTTTGCTTCTTCCAGTACTTTTTCAATGGCTAGCTCTCTGATTGACTCAAATGTAGCTTCTATTGCTGGACAAAAATCTACTACTGTTGTAGCAGATGCCTGGATGGCATTGTTTAACGACCCAGTGGTTTCAACAGTAGACTTACAAGAAAGAGAATGGCAATAGTCTTCTCTGAACGTAGTAGCAAAAGTAATCCACCCGCCTCACTACTTAGATCCATCCCATCTTGGTAGATACTTTCCAAAGTCAGTAATAATGGCTGGAGTAATTTTAAGACAACATGAGAAAGCCAGAGGGTTTTCCCAGGTTGGACTAATTTGAACTTCAGTACCAGTGTATCTTCTATATTTTCCAAGATATTCAGTCTTTTTGGACTCTCGCTGAAAAAAGAATATAATGAAGACATTAAATTTATAGCTTTTTAAATGTCTTTTGAAGAGTCTGCAGCTTGTACTAGCGCTAGTTGGAGTAGATGGCCTCTGCAGTGTGTATAGGAGAGATTAGGGTTACACTTTTCTCTGAGCAAAGCTTGTACTCCACCATGTCTTCCAGAGAAGTTTGCAGTTCCATCAAATGCACAAGCAGCCATCTGCTTGGGGTCCAATTGACAAGCATTTAACTCTTCTAAGATGTGGGTTGTCACAGATGCAGCTGATGTGTCTTCTATAACTTGAACATCTAGAAATGCATCTACTGCAGGGCCGGTGCTACCATTAAGGCGAACTAGGCGGTTGCCTAGGGCGCCAAGATTTGGGGGCACCAAAAAGCGGTGCCCCCAATTTTTTTTTTTTTTACAGCGTTCCTCCCCAAGCGCGCGGTCGCTGCTCCACTTCTCCCACCTCCCATGCTTGTAGCGCCAATCAGCTGTTTGGCACCGCAAGCCTGGGAGGAGAATTAGAGCGGGGGCGGCGTCAGGGCCGGCTTTAGGAAGTGCGGGGCCCAATTCGAACATTTTCGGTGGGGCCCCGGCAGGGATGACTAACAAAAAAAAAATAACATGTAAAAAAAAGCCTTTCATTTCTTCCATGTATTATTTACTTTCCATAACTATATAAATAATAAAATTATATATTATGTATATTGCATCATATATGCTGTTGATCGGTTATTAATGAGCTCCGTTTCACATGTGTGGGTCTCCGCCACTCCCTGGGGGCGTTGTGCACATGTGTGGGTCCCAGCTGCTCCCTGCCCCCCTCATTGAAGCAGGTGTGCAGGGTTACTGCCCTGGAAACTGCAGGGCACCAGTGGACATGGGGCTGGCTGGAGGCAGGGCAGGGGCTGACAGGAGGTAGGGGCTGGCTGCAGGCAGGGCAAGGGGTGCGTGGCTGGCTGGAGACAGGGGTGTGTGGGGTGGGCTGGCTGGCTTCAGGCAGGGCCTCAGGGGTGTGTGGCAGGGGTTGGCAGGGCTGGAGACAGAGGAGTGCGGGACTGGCTGGCTTCAGGCAGGGGGGTGCGGCAGGGGTTGGCTGGAGACAGGGCAGGGGGTGCGGGGCTGGCTGCAGGCAGGGCAGGGGTTGGCTGGAGGCAGGGTAGAGGGTGCGGCAGGGGTTGGCTGTGGGCAGGGGGTGCAGGGCTGGCTGCAGGCAGGGCAGGGGGGGCGGGGCTGGCTGGAGATAGGGGCTGGCTGCGGGCAGGGCAGGGGGTGCAGGGCTGGCTGCAGGCAGGGCAGGGGTTGGCTGGAGACAGGGCAGGGGGTGCGGGGCTGGCTGCAGGCAGGGCAGGGGGTGCAGGGCTGGCTGCAGGCAGGGCAGGGGGTGCAGGGCTGGCTGCAGGCAGGGCAGGGGTTGGCTGGAGACAGGGCAGGGGGTGCGGGGCTGGCTGCAGGCAGGGCAGGGGTTGGCTGGAGACAGGGCAGGGGGTGCGGCAGGGGTTGGCTGTGGGCAGGGGGTGCAGGGCTGGCTGCAGGCAGGGCAGGGGGGGCGGGGCTGGTGCGGGCGGGGGGTGCAGGACTGGAGGCAGGGTAGAGGGTGCTGCAGGGGCTGACTGCAGGCAGGGAGTGCAGGGCTGGCTGCAGGCAGGACGGGGGGGCAGGGCTGGCTGGAGATAGGGGCTGGCTGCGGGCAGGTCAGGGGGTGCAGGGCTGGTGCGGGCAGGGAGTGCAACAGAGGCAGCTGGAGCCCCGGCCCTTTAAATAGCCCCCGAGCCCCCCACTATCCCAGGGCTCTGGGGGCTATTTAAAGGGCCTGGCCCTCCCCTGCTTCTAACGCCCCGGCCCTTTAAATAGCCGTGGGAGCCCTGGGGAAGCGGCGGGGCTCTGGCGGCTATTTAAAGAGCCGGGGCGGTAGAAGCAGCGGGAGCCCCGGACTTTTTAAATAGCCCCCAGAGCCCCGCAGCCCTACCCCAGGGCTCCAGCAGTGAGGCTCTGGTGGCAATTTAAAGGGCCTGGGGCTCCAGCCCCTGCTGGGAGCCCCAGGCCCTTTAAATTGCCCCCTGGGGAAGCCGGGCCGCCCTGGTACGGCGCACCGGCTCTTGCCGGTACGCCATACCAGGGCTTGGGCGCGGGGCCCTCTTAGGCGCGGGGCCTGATTCAGGGGAATTGGTTGAATTGACCTAAAGCCGGCCTTGGGCGGCGTGCTCGGGGAGGAGGCGGAGCAGAGGTGAGCTGGGGTGGGGAGCTGCCGCACGACTCCCCGGAGGGGGGAGCTGCCGGGGGCCTCAGGGCGTGGGGGGGAGCTGCCACGGGGGGGCACCTCAGGGCGGAGGGGGGGGGCGGGGAGCTGCCGCAGGGCTGGGCGGGGGGCGCGCAAGGTGGAAGTTTCGCCTAGGGCACGAAACATCCTTGCACCGGCCCTGATCTGCTGGCCTACCACTGATATCAAGATAACATACACAATGACTTAATACTTGCCCATTTGCATCGGTGCATTCGTCAGCCATGTATGCAAATTTTTTGAATGTGGTGAGAGAGTTCTTCACTTTTTCAGCTGTTGAGTCTTTCACTGTTGCACCATATGCTTCTAGCCAGTCAGTTAAGTTTCTTGCAGAAAGATAGTGAGCATTTGCTAGTCTTGTTCAGAACCAGTGTTCAACTTCAGGATGAACTAGTGACAATGCACTTAACATTGGTCTCCAGTTTGTAGTGTGTGGTATCTCTTGCTTAAATAGAAAGTATGATGCCACAGCCATGTTTGTTCGCATGTCTCTTGAGGTTCTACCCAGCTCACAGTGATTTCAGCTGAGCTCTCAGTGGGGGAACCTTGCTGCTAGTGCAGACTGGGCCCTCTCTTCCACTTAGACCTGATTATCAGTGATTTCAGCTGTAGTGGTCACTTAACAAAACAAAAGACTATCTATGGAGCCTAATCAGCTCTGTCTTTAAACAGTGGAGAGGGGCAGGTCAAATAGTACTTGTGACTCAGGCAGACCATCAAGTAAAAGACCGGTCCCCACCCTCTCTCTTGATTCCCTCAATCAGCACAGGCTAAGTACAGTTCTACTGCCCTTTACTCATACAATAAGAATAACATTTCATTCCCCTGCCCCCCGCCCCGCATTCAAGTGATTTGTAACCCAACCCCAGCCAAAATCTATCACTTGGGCAACACAGCTCTGTTTATGGATACCTAGGTAGATTAGGTGTGACTATAAATACAATCTGGTCCTGAAGCCTTTCCCCGCAGCCCCCAGCTCATCACTAGCTGTCAGAGAGAGCTCATTTAGACTTTGCTTACAACTCATAATTTGGCCAACATCACCAAAATGAATGCACTGACATCATCATAAAAATAACAGCTGTGTAAGGAAGCTAGTCTATGTTCATACTTTTCAAATCTATTATACTTTTTCAGATACACATATTTTATCATACATTTTATGTGCTTTTAAAATATGTATTAATGTTTCAATTTCAATTCAAATTTCTAAACAATCACTAAATTGGCAACACTGCATGTAACTAATTCACAAAACTGGGGGGGGGGGTGTTGGGGAAATTCAGGGAGGGTGTCTACTGAGTTTGTTTGTTTGGCAAATTATTTTCTAATTGTCAGTGCTGCTAGGGTGACCAGACATCAAGTGTGAAAAATCGGGACAGGGGGTGGGGGGTAATAGGAGCCTATATAACAAAAAGACCCAAAAATCAGGACTGTCCCTATAAAATTGGGCATCTGGTCACCCTAAGTGCTGCAGACTTCACCAGGGCCCTGCCCGCTATCCCTGATATGAGACTGCAACTGGACTCTTTCTACCCCTGCTGCCCTCTCCAGCGATAAAGATGCCGCAATTGTACAGTAGCTGACAATTTTGCTGATGATGCACAAGATGAAATACAATCCAGTTTATTCACATGCAATGGTGCTGGCTCTGCAGGGCAGATAGTGATGAGACTTGGGGACCAAATCTGCTCTCATTTATATTTGTGTAAATCTGGAGTAACTGACTTTTTTGAGTTTGCTAAACTGCACTGTGGGACTCTTACTGCATTGTAGCAATGCCCACGTGGTGAGTTCCTGACTAGCAGGCTGGCACAGTGTAGATTCACACCCTGGCATGCCATCTACCCATTAGCCATGTAGGAGGCCAACGTGGCTATTGCTGTAGCTTGCCTTTATTAAGACTAAATTCAATTTAATTTAATTTCACTAAATTCCTCACTGGGAAATCTGGGAGCCTAATCAGTCTCTGATGTTCTGTGCAATAAATTATTTCTCTGGTATTCACAAACACAGGCGGCGCTGAGATATAATTGTATTGTCTTGGCTTCTTTCTTTCTCTCTTTCTTGTTAGAGATAAGGGCTCTAGATTCATCCTGACTGAACACACGAATGCAAGAATAAAACAATCCTGGCAGCCTCCCCATTATTCCCATCCCCATTTTTTTTTTCAGCTCCTGTGTAGGAAAATGGCTCCTTACAGTCCTCATGGAAAAGGTTACATATGCTGACAGGAAGTCCATTTGCTTTAGGAGGAAGTGGGGCCTGACATCAACAGGAAGCCCTGTGCAGCATAGCTACTGCTGCTTCCAAGTGCGAGAGGCCTCGAAAACAATGTCGGCCTGCAGTTTAGGACTAGCTGGCAGGAAATGAATGCACGCTGGTGTGTGTGGTAGAGAGGAAATGATAAGCGCTACCTGCTCTGACTTGGAGCAGAGATAGCACAGCGGGGGGGAAAAAAAGGTGGGGTTTTTTTTTTCATGTTAGTTTGGAGCCTGTCATTTGTCAAATGGAAAACAAAATAAGGAACAAAATATGAAATATACCAGAAATCCATTAGGGAGTATGGAAGCTAGGGACTACAGTTGAGAAGAGGCTGTATTTATGACTCCTGTAACAGCTGGGGGTGCTGGCTTCTTCCCAGTGCTAGCATTGAAGATAACCCTCCACTTGGCCACACATGCATATCTATTGAGTGACTGAAGGGATATGAAGACTTAACCTCCCCAGGGTGGGGGAAAAGGGGAATCTAGGGGAATGGGTGGGGGGGGGGGAGGTGAAGGGAGAAGCTTAGAGACAGCCCCTCACAGTCTGGGACAGAGGGGACCATGGGATAGAAAGAGGATACAGAAATATAGATAACACTGCTGAACAGCCCTCCCCCTAAAGCCAAGGAAAAGAAACTCTGGAATTTAAGAGAAATACTGACTGTAATACCTCCTTTACAGGTTGTTTCTCTTAGTGGATGAGGGAGCAGACTTATTCTGCAGTGTTCAACTCAACTCTGTTCCAGTTCAGAGGGGCTGTCCCTTTATGACCGACTGTGAGGGTGACCACATGTTCAGCCTCATTATATTGTTGCCCCTTCTTCCAACTTCAGTTTCCTGTTCTGACAACAGTGTTGCTCTTCCACCCAACAGTAACAGATGTCTGGGACCTTGTAGGTCAGCTTCCCAGTGGAGGAGAAATCGGTGATGTGGAGTCTGGGTGGGTGTATTTTAAGTGTACCTTGCTTTATCTATACATGTACACCAGTCCGGAAACAGAGGTGGTCACAAACAGCACATAGAGGCAATCCCTTCTTCCAGAAATCTCAGCTCAACACCAGTGCCCGGTTCCCAGGTAGCAACTCTGCCTCAAGAATTGACATTAATAATAGACCAATAGAGGGTGCAAACTCTCCTGCTGCTTAGATGGCTCCCCGTACTCAGAACATTGCATAACAAAAGTTTTCCCAAGACTGAATATTTGCTCCCACACTAAGTGAAAGACCTTGAAATACTATATGTTAAAACAACACCTAGTGACACCTGCCATAACAATATGTTTATAAACTCTTAAAAACTGACCAAAGTTTTGCCCTGTCCAATCCCTCTTTTACACTGATGTAATTTAATGTCCCAGCCGAGAGCCCCCTGGCTGCTTGATTGAGCCAGGTTGGAACACGGTGGACAGTGAGGCTCACGTATTCTCCCTTTAAAAAGGGAGGCAATGAACATGCTTGGAGGCTATGCTGCAGCAGTGGCTGCCAGCAGCATTCCCGCACCTTGCTAACTGCAAATGCAGTCGTGCCTTCCTGTCTGTCACCTCTGACCTTTGCAGAGTGTTGTGGAAAACAACTGTCACTTTGAGCACGTGCAGAGTATTGATCTGACAAGGACGGCAGATGGAACACAATAGTACAGGGGTGGCCAAACTTACTGATCCTCCGAACTGCATACAATAATCTTCAGAAGTTCGAGAGCTGGGCGCACCTGCTGGGGCTGGGGGCTTCACCCCTGTGGGAGGCACTTGCCGGGGCTCGGGGCTTCAGCCCTGCTCCTGCTGAAGACCCGGGCCTTGGCAGGCACCTCCCGCAGGACTGAAGCCCCGAGACCCCCCCTCCCCCACCACCCTGCCACAGGGAAGAAGCTCTGAGCTCCCCCTCCAGTGTGGTAGGTGGAGAATGGGGGGAGGGCAGGAGGAGCTCTGTGAGCCACCCTTTAACTGTAAAAGAGCTGCATGTAGCTCACGAGCCACAGTTTCTTTACCCCTGCAATAGTATTTGCTGCCGACTTTGAAAGAGACACTGGGCACACAGCATGCATCCAGATGTTGGAGCCACGCCAGTTAGAAGTCTTACAGAACACACCACTCCCCCATTTCTGTCCTCTTTATTACATGGAAAGGAAAATTAAAGGGACCCTTGAGATCAGGGCTGGTGCACCTGAGAAGACTGCAGCCCTGTGGATTAAAAGATATGTCTGAGATCACCAAGCATCCATCACCTAACGGCTGCATCTGTAGACTAGTCCACTGAGTGAAGCTGAGTTCAGATATGAACTTATCTGAAGCTTCAGATATTTGTCCTGCTTTTATTGGCAGTGTATTCTCCATGCTGCCCAGAGAAAGAGTCCATGTCCTTGGGTGGGCAGGTTACTGCTCAGCGTTAGACACCCTGAGATAAAAACAACCAGGCATGATCTACATGGGTGCTCCTCCCATGCTAGTGCAGGTGATTTGCATGCTTGTGACTGGCCCCATCTTTTAACCCTTACATGTATGTAACTCCCATTGGGTGTGCCGAAACTAGGGAAATGACTTGTTCACAACATGTGGCAACTATGCACCCCAGGGGTCTTTTTCTCCACTAAGATTGAAAATGTTTTGGTTGCTAGACAACTTGTTCCACTTGAACTTCCACAGTATGTCTAGCTCCAGGTCTTTTACAGGTTTTCTCCCAGAGGTCTAGCAACTTTGTTGCACCAGGAGCGGACTGCTTTGTTGCACCAGGAATTTCACCAGAAGTCTAGCACTTTGGTATAACAGGAGCGGGTTTCATCAAGGGTCTAGCCCCTCATTCTACCAGGGAAGCATCGGCTTTCTGAGTTAAAATGATTTCACCCTCTTATAGTGGTAGACAGTGTTCCCTCTAATTTTTCCCACACATGTGTGGAATGAATTTTGTAATGTGCACCAATATGGAGGTGATGTGTGGAGGGGGCTCAGGCCTGGGGCAGAGGGTTGGAATGCAGGGGTGTGAGGGCTTCGGCTGGTGGTGTGGGCTCTGGGCTGGAGCAGAGGGTTGGTGGGGGGGATCCCAGGTGAGGGCTCCGGCTGGGGTTGTGGGCTCTGGGGTGGGGCTGGGGATGAGGGGTTTGGGGTGCAGACCACCCCAGGGCTATGGTGGGGAGAGAGGACTCCCCCCAGCTCTCTCTCCCTGTAGCAGCACCTGGGCTGGGGGGTGAGAGGTGCCTCTCCCCCCGTGACAGCTCTGGGACTGGGGCCACAGGATAGGTGCCTCTTCCCCAGCTGCAGCAGGTCGGGGGCTGGGTTGGGGCCTGGGCGCCTGTCCCCCGGCTGTGGCAGGTCTGGGGGATAGGTGCCTCTCCCCTGGCTGTGGGAGGTCCCCCAGGCCTGGGTTTGGGCCGTGGGGAGGAGCACCTGTCCCCCAGCTGCAGCAGGTCCACCGGGGCTGGGTTCCCTGAGCGCCTGCGCTTAATAGGCTGCTGCGCGGCCACACGCCCACGCAGCTTACAGGGAACTTAGTAGGTAAACTGTTTTCAGCCTCATTTGAGTGGGGCTGAAAGGAATGCGTGGCTGACCCCCGTTGTCAGCAATAAGTCTGACTCTCCACTCTCCCTTGCACCTTGTGTTGTTAATTACACCTGTAGAAAATGAATGTAAATTCTTCCTTCAGTCAAATTTGGTTACGTTGTACACTCACTTAGGCCAGGTGTAAATGACAGAGTGTAAGGCAGCAGAGAATTGGCACCAATAGGTTATTTTCCTAGTGTACAAAGGCCTGCTGAAGTCAGTGGGAGTTGTGCATGGGTGAGGTCTCCTGGAACAGGCCCAACAGGAGCAATTCTTGCAAGGGTAATACCGAACCCTAAATACATGCCTTGGTGAGTGAGCAAAGATGGAACTGTTTTTAAGTTTCTTTATTTATTATTTCTAATTCGCTTGCACATATTTTCTCTTACCGATTTGACATCTTAAATCCTTATTTCCTTTTTTCCCAGGCTGCTGTTTGCATTCACTTTTCAGTTCTCATTTGCAGGCTGTAAGGAGGCTAAGTTTGAGCTCTTCAGCTGTCTTTCCGTGATGCATAGTGCTTCTTAAAAAGTTTTGTACTGTTTGCCTTAAATCATGGGCTATCTTTAAAGTAGCCCATTGAGGTAACATCTGGAAATTGCTGTGCCTGCTCTTTATCAGTGGATCAGTGAAAAGCCTGAGTGAAAGTGTCAGTCTGTATCAGTTGATCAAGGGCAACATTTAAAAGAAAGCCATGACCTACCGCCGAAGATGTACTACATGGGGTGCAGCCAAACACTCCTCTGCCCACAGGGAAGCAGGTATACCAGGTCTGATTCTCCACTGCCTTGCACCATGTTGACATTTACATCTGCACTAAATGGGTGTAAAATTCTTCCAAATCCTTTCATGCCCACTTGGTGCAGATACAAATAATGATGCAAGGTGCCAGGTGGTGGGGAATCAGGCCTGTCACTTCCAGGATTCAGCTCTCTGCTTTCCAGACTACAAATCTGTTTGGCTACTAGAAAAACATTTATAGTGAAAAGATTCCCCTGCCTGTGCAAGGGAATAGCTGCCTACTTGAGCGATCTGGAGGCAGGCCTGAGCTGTGAAGTTCAGATCTGGATCCAGTTCTTGCCTTCCTCACACTGTCTGCAGATGTTCAGCTCTGTGGTTTTGGTTTGAACTGTGACAGAGACTGGGCCAGGCGGAGAGATCAATTGTGCCTGATTGGCACTGGGGGCAGAGTGGAGATGTAATACCCCTGGGATGTTCCGGGAGGGACTTCGCCCCAGGCAGCTATTGGTGTGCAGGGGGAGCACACCACCTGTTACACACCTGGAGGGGGTCCAGCATTCTCCCTCCAGGATGCCTGGCCAGTTCTGGTCCAAAGTTTGTCCTAGATCCAGACTTCTTTGAATTTGAATATCACGGATATTCAGCTCCAGGGTTTCAGGTTAAGCCCATCCCTGTTCTTCAGCAATATGTTCTGGAGGAGGTGAGACTCAGGGCCAGCCCTAGATATGTGCCCAGTATGTGGCCATACAGAGCACTGATCTTTTGGGGATCCCACTTTGTCAGCATCCTCTCCCAACTCACACATCCAGCTTCCCTGTCCTTTCCCCCCTAAGCTTGAAAGAACCTTAGGGCCTCAACCCTCCATGGCCCAACAGTGACAAGGAGTCAGCCCCCGCCAACTGCTGAAACCCTCCCTCCCTCTAATTGCCTAGCACAGCCATTCCTGAGGTGCTGTGAGAGTCACTGAAGTCTGTCAAGAGCCAGTCATGCTTTACTTCAAACAGGACCCAGCAAAACCTAGAGCCAGGCCTGAGGAGAGCAGACCTGCAGCACTGCCCATCTGCTTTCTTCATCTTAGTGTCTCTTCAGTCTATATAATGATAGTAATAACTTAGATGGAGCACCTTTAATCCTGAGGGCTCCTAAAACACTTTACTAACTGTACACAGACATCACTTTGCCCACCATTGAAATGCAGTCATCTCTGGTGTGGAATACGGCAGCTGTTGAGAACTATACAGCAACATAGCATTATCAAGGCAAAGCATTACAGTATAGGGCAGAAAATGAGGAAGAATTCTATATTTTCTAGACAATACTATAGGCTAAATTGTGTGTGTGAGAGAGAGCAACTGGGATAAAAGAGGGACATAGCACTGGGGTTCTAAAACTGTCTAACTTATACTATCTGCTGGTCCTCTTCGGGTATACCCCAGAACCTCTGCACCCAGAACAGTTTTCTAACAGTGAGACCTATGGGCCTTTCTTACCACCACCAAAAAAAAAAAAAAGGGAGGGAAGAAGCCACATTGGTTGGCATAGTTAAAACTAGACTGAAAAAAACCCCAAAACACTATAGCAAGGAACAGTTCTGCACTGGCCACCAGGGAGATGGACTAGAAGGGACCAAGCTGTTTTTAACTTCACCACTAGATTCAGTGATTCTAGGAATCCTTTGCAACGGTTCCCATTCTTCATGGGAGATGCTGTTTCCCATGGTCTCTTAAAGTAATGGCGGATGGGGCTCTGCTGGCACCTCAAGAGGACTGATTGTAAGTGACTGGGCAAATGTATTTCAGCAGGAGAGGGGAGACAGCAAATGGAAGCAGGCTTGCTGTTCATCATCTACCCGCTGCTGATGCCTTTGTGGGTTGTAACTCTCATGCTGAGAGTGAATGAGAAATATACAAAAACTATATATTTTCCTGTTTGCCTAACAACCCGAAGATGAGCTAATGTGGCTTATGTCCTTGTCCATTCCTTTTAACAGAGGGAGAGAACGGAGAAAAAGAAGGGAGATGAGGGTATGATGGGGCAGAGAGAGAAAGAAGCAGACATAATGGCACACCCACAGGCTGTGGACCGGTTTACTAATTTTGACTGAAGTCAGTGAGTGCTCAAGAAGCATCAGCTGGGGAGTCTTCATTAACAGAAAACTCTCCAATTACAGCTTTGCACTTTTGTTATTCTCCTGCTGACTCCTTCCCTCAGCTCCCTCGAATGTCCCATCTGTATATGGCATCAGCTTGCTTCTGTATTCAATCAGCTTTTGATACAGCACTTAAACTAAGCATCCTTTTCACTAGGTGTCACCAGAAGCAAGGTTAATGGTGAAACTTCTGTAACATCAGCATCGCAGCCCTGCTCATTTTCATATACCTAAGCCTCTACTACCAGGGAGAGCATTACATTACACCAGGGGTGGGCAAACTACAGCCCGCAGGCTGCATCCAGCCCATCAGATGTTTTAATCCGGCCCTCAAGCTTCCGCTGGGGAGCGGGGTCTGGGGCTTGCCTTGCTCCGTGTGTGCCATGGCTCTGTGCGGCTCCCGGAAGCAGCAGCATGTCCTCCCTCTGGCTCCTATGCATAGGGACAGCCAGGGGGCTCCGCACGCTGCTCCCGCCCCAAGCGCCCCTCCCTCCCCCAGCTCCCATTGGCCGTGAACCACGGCCAAGGGAGCTGCAGGAGCGGCGCCTGTGGACGGGGCAGCGCGCAGAGCCGCCTGGCCGTGCCTCCGCGTAGGAGCTGGGGGGGGGGGGGGGATGCCGCTGCTGCTGGGAGCTGCTTGAGGTAAGCACTGCCCGGAGCCTGCACCTCTGATCTCCTCCCACGCTCTAACCCCCTGCCCCAGCCCTGATCCCCCTCCCGCCCTCTGGACCTCTCGGTCCCAGCCTGGAGCACCCTCCTGCACCCCAAACCCCTCATCTCCAGCCCCACCCCAGAGCCCGCACCCCCAGCCGGAGCCCTCATTTTAGCTCCCTCAAAGAGTGTACTGAACACAAGATGGGTACAGTATCAAGGAGCAAAATCCTGGTCCTTTTGAAGTTCAATGAGTTTTGCCTTTGTCTTTGATGGAACTCAAGTTTGGCCCAAAGTATTGAATGCCGTGTTGAATTGCATTAGATTAGAATCAAAGGGCTAGAACCAATGTAGTCTGTGGGAGCTGAGAGTGCTCAGTGATTTGCAGGATCAGGCTCATTTTGTGTATGTATTTGCCAGTCAAAATGATAACATGGGACTGTGCTTTAGTCACTGGGATAGATTGCTAAGGGTATTTTTGTGGAAATCCCAGTGCCAGTGCAGCAACGGTTCTCACAAACGAAAAAAAGAAAGTGTGTTGGTTGGTCGATGATTTAGTTGCTCTGGCTCCTGCATAGACAGGATCAGAGCAGTGCCAGCGATTCATCTTTTTAACTGAATTGATGGCAGCCAAGGGGGAAGAGGGAAGGAGGGCTCCAATAAGATGATTAATTTTTAAACTTATTTGATGCTGTTTAGTTGTCTCTTACTATTTAAACACAGGTGTGTGGGGGTTCCGGTAGCGCAGCCATCACTGCCAAAACCAACAGTGGTATCTAATGGCGAGGCAGTTTATTTTTTCTTCTTCTGTAAAGTGAATCTAGTGCTGGTGAAAGGTGTTGCATTGACAGCCCTGGAGACTGAAGCTCTCTGTCTATCCCCATAGCTATGCAGGACAGGCTTTCCCCCATGCTGCTCCACACCAATGGGCCTTATCCCCGAGTTGGAGGGATTTCTCTGAGGGAGAGAGGGAAATTCAGGCTCCATGGTCCATTCAGTCTGAGGCTGCCAACAGGGGGCCCATTCAGTGCCAGTATGATGAGATTGGCGGGGGGAATTCAGGTTGTGTTTGGAACAGTCACAAATTGCAATTAAGAATCTGAAGGCAAGTTGGAACATTAACAGCTGAGTTTAATAGGAGGGCAGAGCCCCCTAGTGTAGATGCAGAATAAGCCAATAGCAGGAATTCTGCTGGCATAGCTACACCAGCTCTCCAACATTAGCCATGCCAACGAACGCATTCCTCTATCAGCATAGCCATGTCTACACTGGAGGTTTTGCTGGCATAGCTATGTTGGTAAGGGGAGGTCTACACAAAAAAGTTGTAACACTTTAGTTATACACTAGTATAGATAAAGTGGTACAACCCCCCTCATGTGAATGCAGTTATGCGGGTATAAATGTGTTTATGCCGGTATAACTGTTCTTGCAGGGCGAGGGGAAGGCACCTTTACACTGGTACAACCTCATCCACATGAGGTCTTTTAATAGTATAAAGGGAGTAAAGAATCATACTCCTTCCAGAAATAACTATACCTGTACAAAAGCCTTGGGTTCTATTCCCTGCTCTGCCACTGATTTGCTGTGTGATCCTGGGAGGGTCACTTCCCCTCTTGATCTCAGATTCCTTATCTGTAAATCAGGGATAATAATCCCACCATTGCCATGTGCTTTGAAATCCTCAGTTGAAAGCAGTTCTATAAATGCAAAGCATTATTGACTGTATTTATGTATTGATACTATACATATAATATTTCAATGCTAATATTATTCTGCTGAGTCTCTTTCTTTTCATGCTCTCTGTTTACCTAAAAATAAATGCAAAATGCAGTGCTAATGGAGCATTAAGATTGGAGAGTTAAAGTCACTAAAAGTAAGGAAATGCAAAAATAAAAGTTCCAGCAGTTAACCACATTAACTCAGTTGTGCTGCAATATGTAATAATGGCTATTCCTTTTTTGTGGTATGAAGGCAGATTAATATATTACTGTTTATGTGGTAAAATGTGTGCCCTAGCTGTGTAATGTATAAAATAATGGGTGGTTGAATGGAGGTAAATCAGGTGTTCTTCTTTACGCTCTCTTCTAATCTCAGAACAAAGAGGTATAAAATTAAATTAAAAAACAAGTAAAAACTGACAAAGGGAATAATTAATTTGCACGTTGTGTATATATAACATGCGGAACTCACTACCACAAGATTTCACTGAAGCCAAGAGCTTAGAAGGATTAGATGTGGATAATATGAGCATCCACAGTTACATTAGCTAGGATTAAAGAATTTAGAAGGGATATAGAGCCTTTTTAAATAGAAAAATTGGTCAAAATCAAAGTACAACATTTTGATTGACCCAAAACTGATTTTTTTTCTTCAGATTTTCAGTTGACAGAAGTTGAAATCTCAAATGCCTTGTGTTATTTTGGGATGGGAATATTGTTCTATATCTAGAAATATTCATGGAATGGGAAAATCATTTCATTCCCAGCTTTAGTCAGGAGCCTGGTGGGAGGTAAGAAACCGTGACCATGCATGGCCTTCATCAGAGGGATATTGATCAGGATAGAAGGGAGACATGATATATAACTTCTGTATGAGGAGTGTGACTTGGATAGGAATGTGACATGGCACATGTTCATGGAATGAGTCTATGATAAAGGTACATAGTCCCGTTCCGTAGGGTCCCACCATCGGCATTCAGCGAGAATGGTGTTAATCACTGAAACTGGTCTTTTGTTTTGTTTTTGTCTAAGAGGAAGAGAAGCATCATTTTCTCTCTCTGTGTTATGTTTATAACTCAGTTTCCCTTCTGACTGATGCCTGGTTCCACACTCTCCTCTTCTTCTCCATCTGGTTTCTATTGTAGTTTCAAATGAGGACAGTTTGGCTGTCTGGCAGAACAAGTGGGGGTTTGTGTGACACTGGCTGCCTCTTCCAACTTCCAAGCCTCCAGCATGCTTTTAATTATAGAAACTTATGAGGATTGGGACATCTACTCCCATCTCTCTCTCTCTGTCTGTCTCTCTCTCATGCACACATGACACACACACACACACATTGCTGCAAAGTTCAGATCCAAATCTGAACTTCCTCAGAACCCCAGAATGTTCAGATCCAAGATTTCTGGTTGGCCTGTTATGGAGCTAGAATCCTGTTGTAAAGTTCACTTTTGGATCTGAACTTGCCCCCAAGTTCAGGGATGATTAGACCCATTGTTTTGGTTCTGACTCATCTCTGAAATAGAAAAACAGCCAAACCAGAATGAAATGATCTCAGACTGGCACAGAATGGGGGTCAGCTGCCCACTACCACTCTCCCCTTCCCTCCTTCTAATGCCCTAATAAATCAGCTTGGTAGGAGATCAGCACTGCTGAGGGATTTCAGTGCTACAGGTTCTGCTGAAACAGAACGTTTATTGTGCTCCAGTTTCACACAAGTGCTGCATTTAGGGGCTTGCTTTGCAGGAAATTGATACAGTCCTTTCACCTCCAGGGACCTGAGGTCAAGTCTATAATTTCTGGCCACAAGTGAAATGAGTCCCATGTGAAATTTTTTGACATCACAAAACCACCACACAATTTGGCACAACTGGGTGTTTCTATTCAGAAGAATTGAAGGACTGGAATAGAAGGAAATCACGGTGCATGATGATTGAGAGGCACTGGCAGAGCTGTGTGGGGAGCCCAGCACTGGAATAGCAGGGGCTCTGTTTGTATATTACCTGTTTATGCCATGTTAGGCTGTCTCCGAAGTTATCTGCCCCTCACTTCCATGAATGCTAAATTCACACAGATGTTTAAACTCGATAAAAGTATAGAAAAGGTTTGCTGCTGACCTGTATTCCCTCAGGTCGCTTCTGTTGCTTGCCTGTGGATTGGGCTAGTCTCCCTCAATTGATGCATAACAGGGTGGATTTGATTTAAATCAAATTGATTTAAATCACTAGTCAGGAAGTCTCGATTTAATCATGGATTTCTACATAAAAGTGCATTCTTGTTGGTTGTTATAACCTTAATACATATTCTTCACAACTCCGAGATAGATGTAGGTTTCAGTTTTAGAAGGTACACACTATACATTTTTAAAGTGATTTATTTTGAAAACTTTTCAGATTAGTTTTACAGAGACATCAGAAAATGAATGATTGTTTGGTTATTTCATTTACCAAAGGTAACTGAAGCAGATATTTATGAAGTCATTGGGAGGTGAACTATCTCCAATTCAACAGGTTAATCATTAATATTTGGAGGATTTTCTTGCCAGGCTGTATTAGGAGGAGAACATCACCAGACAGATATTTAAATTGTTTTATTTAACTAAAACATCAGTGTTATGTATTCTGGATTTTTTTCTTCAACAGCAAACATATAATATTTAAAAAAACAAGCATATGAATTTTTGAATTTAGTTAAACATTCAAGTTTTTTTTAAATCAGGTTTGTTTTTGTTAAAATTGTTTTTAACTAACATAGTTAAATGAAATATTTAAAAAACAAAACAAAAATTAAATCGACTATGTCAGCCAGGTCAACGTGAGAAACTTAAAATATTGGCTTCTACTGCTAACTCAGTCGTCTTCACCTTCATTTTCCTGTTTGTTCATATTCTGGAAAAGAAAAACAAGCTTTCCTGCTTTTTCAGATCCCAAACGATTTCTCAATTTGGAATGAATTTAGTCCAAAGGAAGAAAATATTCTTTCTACATCGGCAGAAGAAGCTACTGAATAAGGAAAAGTTATTTACTTGTTCCCATAATATAAGAATTAGGGGTCACCAAATGAAATTAATGGGCAGCAGGTTTAAAACAAATAAAAGGAAGTTCTTCTTCAAACAGTCAACCTGTGGAATTCCTTGCCTGAGGAGGTTGTGAAGGCTAGGACTATAACAGGGTTTAAAAGAGAGCTAGATAAATTCATGGAGGTTAAATCCATTACTGACTATTACCCAGGATGGGTAAGGAATGGTGTCCCTAGCCTCTGTTTGTCAGAGGGTGGAGATGGATGGCAGGAGAGAGATCACTTGATCATTACCTGTTAGGTTCACTCCCTCTGGGGCACCTGGCATTGGCCACTGTTAGAAGACAGGATACTGGGCTGGTTGGACCTTTGGTCTGACCCAGTATGGCTGTTCTTATGTACTACTGTTAAAAGTGAGATTATCACTTCAACAGTCTCTGAATCCAAATGCTTAAGTGACTTCCACCAGTTCACTGGTGTGACTTTCTTTAAAACATCATCAGCAAACATATATTTCTTGAATGGTTCACCCTTAGCTTTGAAGTTTTTTATAGTTGGCATTATGGAGGGATGATTGCTGGATGTCCATGTGATAGCCAACTCCTCTTCTTCAGCAGTTAAGATTTGACCCTGGTACCGAGTATTGAGAATATTTGCAAGAAAATGAGCTGGAGATAGTGCTTGTCCCATTTGTTTTTTTAATGCTTGTAATTTAACTCTGTCATCGCATATTTCTCTTTTTAAGATTTCATTCAGTTCCTTCCAAATTTCAACAGCGTCAGCAATAAAACAGCTATTTCCCTGCATTTTGTTTGAGGCTACAGAAATAGGCTTCAGGGTACTCAGCATGTGTTCAATGTTTCTCTTAAGCCCAATGTTGAGAACTTTGGCTGTGACAGTGCCATCTATTTTTTCACGATTTTGTTCACAAACTGTCATCAGATTAGGCCAGTTCTTGATATAGTGCTCAAAACAGTCCACTACTGAGTTCCATCGCACGTCTTGTGGGAGAGTTAGCTTGGTTCCTCCCACTTTTTTCAGAGCAGCTGTTGCAAAGTGGTTGTTACGGAAGTATTTTGCAATTTCAACAAGATTAGCCTTTATTTCTGGAACACTGAAGTCTTTGGCTAGGAGGTGCATCAAATGAGCACTGCAACTGCATGTTATTTGCTTGGGACTCCCTTCACTCTCTTCTAAATAATTTCTTCTCATCTTGGATACATTTGCAGCATTGTCTGTGACCAAGCTGCATACTAGACATTTGAATTTTTTTCACAGTTTGTTATAGCTTTTACTGCTACTTCTTGTAGGTATTCTGCTGTGTGTGCATTTCCTGATGTATCAATTGTTTCTGTAAGGAAGACATTCCCTTCTTCTGTTGTCACACAAGCACATACAACAGGATCATTGTGGACATTGCTCCACCCATCAAGACTCAGGTTAACAATTTTACCCTCTAGACCTTTTGCACACTGCTCAATTTCTCTTACACTTTATCCAGCAATTTGCCTGCAACATCTGCTCTATTGGGTGGACTGTATCCCAGTCTTAATGACTGAACCATGTTAATGAAGTGTGGGTTCTCAATCATACGGAAAGGAGAGTTTGTTGCATAAACAAACAGCACAATTTTTTCATCAATTACCTCTTTTTGTAATCTGCTGGTTCTTATCACAAACTTATCTATGGTTGTTTCTGGATGATGGAGATTTCTTTTTTCTTTTTGCTACAGGTGATATTCTGTGGCTGACATACATGATGTGACTGAAACACTATAATTGGCAGATAACTCTGAAACTATAGAAAATGATGGTGATCTTGAAGGTGGATAGTCTTCAGAATCCTGTATGTTGAGGATGGAGTCTCCTAAACAAAATAAGTCAATGCAGTTATTTAATTATTATTACCATACTGCTCATTTAGTATTACTCATTGCATTCACTGACACTCAGTACTACTTCAAAGGTGAAATTGTAAAAGGGAGATCTGCCTATTTCAGGTATTTATTTTTTATCACAACTGCATCTAAAATGGTAGTACCATAGAGTAACAACTATATTTTTTGCTCAAACATGAGAATTCAAGAATAGTCCATAAGGAAGACAGGCAGTCCTCAATAAAGAAGTATGAAATAAAAAAGTTTACCAACCTGAAGATCCTGCATGTTCAGACATGTTCCTTTCATCATCTTCAGCGCAGCTTCCTCCTGAGAAGGAACACTTCTCATGATGTTGTTTCATTCTGGCAACCAGGCCTTGCATTTGTTTGTTGCACTGTTTGCATTTTACACGCATGCCTGTCTTACCCACAGGTAGAGGAACTTCATTAAAATATTCTCAAACTGGGTCTCTTTTACGGCCTACTGCCATTATAGGTTTTCCCTTCTAGTGAAAGAATGGTATGGTAGATCTCAAATCAATGAAGGCTATACTCAGAAGGACCTCAAGACTTCTGGAATATGCTGCTCAGTTTCACTTTTGTTTCTACTGCCTGTCCCTCCCGTCTCACATTTGTCTTCAGACTTCTTCTTGTCCAGATCTATTCCGCCCCAACAATCTTCTATTCTTTAAACTTTTTGAAACTTTGCACTTTTAGAGAGAGGTAAGGGATTGACTCTGTGTACACAAATTTGCAGAGGGACAATAGGGTTGAGGTCTGTTATTTCTCACCTCTATATATTTATTATTTATTTATTTATTTATTTATTTTAAAACATTTTTGCTGTTAACAAGCATGTTATCTCTGAAGACACAAATCCACAGTTTGAGAACTGCAAAACTAAGCATTTCTGATGGTATCTTCCAGACTGAGCACTGAGTCCCATTGGGTAGATAGAAAGATTAACCTAAATAATCTATACAGAAGCCCCTGGAGCCCCATAAAATTGGGTCCCTAATCCATGAACTATTGGAACTCATTTACAAAACTTTTCTTAAACCTTACATTAATACGGTATATTGTCTCATTAGAATTAGAATTTATAATCCCTAGTCCATGATGAGATATCTTTGAACTATAATGTACCTTAATTAAAATGATCTTTAGATAGGTTTTTTCCTCAAAAAACATTTTATCCAAAAAATCCGATTTAAATAAAAAAAATCTGATTTTATTTATTTATTTTTTTTAAAAAATAAGAACATAAGAATGGCCCTACTGGGTCAGACCAAAGGTCCATCTAGCCAAGTATCCTGTTTTCCAACAGTGACCAGTGCCAGATGCCCCAGAGGGAATGAACAGAATAGGTAATCATTAAGTGATCCATCCTCTGTCACTCATTCCCAGCTTCACTGACTTTTATCCACACTGGTACGTAAGAGATTCTCTCATCTGCCTGAGGCCTCTTTCCCCAATTTATTCCATGCAAATCCCAGGCTCAGCAGATGAAAATAACTTTTTTTAAACTAGTTTTTCCCCCTGAGGTCAAATTAGTCACTTGTAAATGACTCTTGAATTTCTGGTATCTTTTTTCTTATATCTGTTTATCCTTCACACTGTCTGACTAAGGTGTTTTAAGGCATAGACCATATTACTCAGCCATCTAGATGCTAGTAACTGGGTTTTTGTGTGGGTTTTTAACATTCTTTACAGTTTACTCAATTAATTTGTCTCTCATTAATTTGTCCTTTTCCTTGTGGCAAACACTAGTTCTGAATTTTGTGGATTTCTAAAAAGCATTTGATAGTGTTGACTGAGAGTCACTGTGGCAGACAGTATGAATCTATGGAATCCCCAACAAAATAATTCACATTATTAAAAATTTGTATCAGAATACTCAATATACAGTAAAGATAAACCAGGAGCTCACTGACTAGTTTAATGTTAACATTGGTGTGAGTCACTGTTGATTTTGTTATGCGACGGACTGTCAGCATGGAAACTGGCATTGCATGGATAGATGGTGAGCTTGGAGACTTTGACTTTGCAGATTACATCTGTCTTATAAATAATTCAGTTGAAGATGTTCAGTGAAAGACATTTGGTCTTGCAAATTCTGCCAAGCAAGTAGGTCTTCTTATCAATAAATCAAAGATGGAAATTATGAAAATTAATTTACCTACCGATGATTTTATCTACTTGGAAGGTGAAGCCTTGAAAATCCTCAATGAATGTATTTATATGAGTAGCATCATTCATAATACTGATGAGTGCATGTTTGATATGAAGTCCAGAATAGGTAAAGCGGGTGCTGTATTTCAAATATGTAATCATATGGATCTCCTCTGTGATTAGCAAAAACACCAAACTCAAGATCTTTAGAAGCAATGTCCTAAGTGTCCTTCTATACGGAGCAGAGTCATTGAAAAATAATCCATCCATTCAATGCAAACTAAACTTCTGTCAATGCACGTGCCTGCACAGAATACTCAAAGTAAAATAGATAGTTAAAATAAGTAATGAAGAGGTCCTAGAATGGGCACAACTATCTACAACAATACAAGCAGTACAAAAGAAGAGGTGGACATATTTGGGACACCTTTTAAGAATGTCCGATAATAGGCTGCCTAAACAAGCATTTCTTTGGCAACCCCATAGCAAGAGATGGAGAGGCTGGTCTAGAAGCAGTCTCCATAGCACAATAGTGGATAAAGTGGCATTATTACATCTGAATATAAAAGACCTAGAAATATGAGCCCATGATGGGTGCTGTTTGACTTCTGCCTTATGCACCTGCTGGTGTGGGAAGGAGGATGATGATGAAACAGTGATTCACCCACCTTCCCCCCAAAATAAATTTGAAATTAACATGGATCTGTCTATCTTTTAGTATTATTTGTATTTTATCCTCAACCAAGACTGAAGCCTCATTGCGTTAGGCACACACAGTCACTGTTAGAAAGAGCTGACAATCTAAACAGGCAAGGGTGATTGGGGGAGGGGAGAATTCTATTTAGTTTGTCTTTCCAGCTAATCATTCATATTATGCTCCTCATCACAGTGTCTGAGTGCTTAACCACGTTACAGATAAGCAGCTTTTGGTTGTACTCAGAGATGGAAATGTTTTTCTCTCTCCTCTCCAGGGGCATGTCCCAAAGGAACATTTGGCTTTTCAGAAAAGGGGTGGGAGAAGCTTTCTTCTTTCCTCTCTTCCCATCAGTGTCCTTCCACGTGATTTATTAGTGTAGTTGCCGTTGCTGGGAGGAGGATGCTGTTACTGTGAAAGGATGAGTCTCACATTTCATCTTGAAGGCAGTGACATCATGGAAGAACCATAGATTCATAGTTTTGAAGGCCAGAAGGGACGTGTCTGACTATCTAGTGTGACTTCCTGCATGGCACAGGTCATAAAATTTTATGGAAATAATTCCGGTTTGAACTAGAATAATTCTTGTTTGAATTAACCCTTCAGGATGGCGTTGTGTAGCTGAGGGGCTGCTGCTGAGAAAGTTCTGTCTCTTGCTGCCATGCATCTTGCTTGTTTTGTAGACAGTTTCATGGTTTCTAATGAGCACAGCTATTACGACAGGCAAAGGCCACAGAGACAGAAGTCACATCTCTGGGTTAGTCCTGACCCATCCTCTTGTGGGTCTTTAATCAGCACAAGGTCCTTGAGTTTGATCCAGTATTGGATAGTGAGACAGTATAGTGCTCTAAAGACACAGGACAAATTTGAAATTTCCAGAGAGGAGAGTTACTCGGTTTGGATCATGTGACTTTCAGAGTAATTGCTGTCAGATATATGAGATCTATGCATTGCTGGGGTTCATAGAATCATAGAATATCAGGGTTGGAAGGGACCTCAGGAGGTCATCTAGTCCAACCCCCTGCTCAAAGCAGGACCAATCCTCAGACAGACTTTTTCCCCAGATCCCTAAATGGCCCTCTCAAGGATTGAACTCACAACCCTGGATTTAGCAGGCCAATGCTCAAACCACTGACCTATCCCTCCCCCCATTTGTGTGTGTTTGTGTGGAAGCAAGCAGAGAGCAATAGGGATGTGCAAAGAGGGCCTTCCCAAGCTAAGGCACGGGAGACTAAAGGTCAAGAATTCCCAAAATGACTGCAGTGGGTGCTGCAATGAATCACCATTGGGGTCATTGATGTAATCACCCAGGTGAAACTCCACATAGAAATAATTCTATAGGGAGGGCTTCCCAGCTGAGTGCTATAGAGACAGTTCTGACACAGCTTAAACCTGTTGATTATCAAGCCATGTCGCAAAGCCTTTCTGTACCCTGGCTTTTGACAAGGGGGTAGCTTAGGGAGACTGTAGGTAGGCTAAGGAGGGATGGGATCTGTGAAACACAGCAGAGGGAGGGGTGACAAGCGGTCATGCTGTCTTACTGGTTTAATTTGCACGACTTGCTCATGTGCTGCTGAAATGATGGGTGCCATTTTTACACTGCCAAATGAACACATATGAAAGGAGATGCCCGTGAGCACCCAGTACATATATAGCTTGGGATAGTTCTATTCCAGCATGTTCACAACCTTTCATAACACTCAACATTTGGGCTGAATTTTTTCATACTAGGTGCCATCCCCAAAGGTGTATTAGATTATGAGGAGGAGGAGGAGAGTTTGAGGAAAACCCTTTTCTTCCCCATTTTTCCGTTATGAAAAATTGAATAAAATTAATCTTTCCCATTGCAAAAATGGTCAAACAAACAAATCTAACCACATTAGGCCAGACTCTCTTGTACCCAGTGCAGTTGAGAGGTGTGGGGAGCCACCCGGGTTGCTGTTAGTCACCTTTGGGGCAATCTGATCCTCAGGCTGCTGGTCTTGCAGAGCAACTTTGAACAGCCTTAAGGGGCCATTCCTGCAGCTGGGGATTGCTAGAGTGTAACAGTGTTCTAGCCATGCTTCCTTTCTCTTGGCCCCAACTTTTACCCTGGGGGTGGGGGTGGGGGTGGGTTAGTAACAGAGGTGGCATAAAGCTGGCTCAACACCACCTGAAGATTCCGTTCTGCTGAGGAAACCTCAGTGAGCCGCTTAGCCAGGAGCACCAAACCATAGAAATGTAGGGCTGGAAGGGACCTCAAGAGCTCATCTAGTCCAGCCCCCTGCACTGAGGAAGGACCATGTAAACCTGGACCATCCCTGACAGGTGTTTGTCCAACCTATTCTGAAAAACCTCCAGTGACAGGGATTCCACAACCTCCCTGGGAAACCTATTCCAGTGCTTAACTACCCTCATAGTTAGAAAGTTTTTCTTAATATCTGACCTAAATCTCACTTGCCGCAGATTAAGCCCATTACTTCTTGTCCTACCTTCAGTGGCCATAGAGAACAATTGATCACCATCCTCTCTAGAACAGCCCTTACCATATTTGAAGACTGTTATCAGGCTTTCCATCAGCCTTCTTTTCTCAAGACTAAATAGGCCCTGTTTTATTAACCTTTCCTCATAGGTCAGGTTTTCTAAACCTTGTATCATTTTTGTTGCTCTTCTCTGGACTACCTCCAATTTGTAAACATCTTTCCTAAAGTGCGGCACCCAGAACTGGACGCAGTGCTTCGGCTGAGGCCTCACCAGGCCAAGTAGATTGGGGACAATTACCTCCCATGTTTTATGTACGACACTCCTGTTAATACACCCCAGAATGTTATTAGCTTTTTTAGCAACTGCCTCACGTTGTTGACTCATATTCAATTTGTGATTCACTATAATCTCTTTTCAGTAGTACTACTGCCTAGCTGGTTATTCCCCATTTTGTAGCTGTGAATGTGATTTTTTTCTTCCTGACTGTGTAGTATTTTGCACTTACCTTTATTGAATTTCATCTTGTTGATTTCAGACCAATTCTCCAATTTGTCACGGTCACTTTGAATTCTAATCATGTCCTCCAAAGTGCTTGAAACCACTCCTACCTTGGTGTTATTTGTGAATCTTATAAGCATACTTTCCAGTCCATTATGCAAGTCATAAATGGAAATATTGAATAGCACTGGATCCAGGACAGACCCCTGCAGTACCTCAGTAGATATATCCCCCCACTTTGACAGCGAACCATTGATAACTACTCTTTGAGTATGGTCTTTAAAACCATTTTGCGTCCATTTTATAGTAATTTCATTTAGACCACATTTCCCTAGTTTGCTTATGAGAATGTCACGTGGGACAGTGTCAAAAGCCATACTAAAATCAAGATATATCACATCTACAGCTTCCCCCATTCAATAGGACAATAACCCTGACAAAGAAGGAAATTAGGTTGGTTTGCCATGATTTGTTCTTGACAAATCCATGTTGGGTATTACTTATAATTCTGTTGTCCTCTAGGAGTTTAGTAGTTTGTTCCAGTATCTTTCCAAATATTGAAGTTCCGTTCTTTTTCTGTTTTGGTTGCATTCCTTCCTGGTGGTTGTTAATATTAATTATGTTGAGTATCTGGTCACCGTTAACCTTTTTAGTGAAGATTGAAGTAAAATAGGCATTAAACACCTCATCCTTCTTGATATCATCAGTTATTAGCTCTGCTTCCCCGCTAAGAGGAGTACCTATACTTTCCTTCATCTTTTCTTGCTCCTAAATTATTTAAAGAACCAGTTCTTATTGCCTTTTATGTCCCTTGTTATGTATAACTCATTTTTGCCTTAGCCTTTCTGGTGTTGTCCCTAAATGCTTGAGCTATTCTTTTGTTCTCACCCTTAGCAATTTGTTCATGTTTCCATTTCTTATAGGATTCCTTTTTGATTTTCAGGTCATTAAAGAGCTCCTGAGGGAGCCATGCTGGCTTCTCACTATTCTTCCTATCTTTCCTTTGCACTGGGATAGTTTGCTGTTGCACCTTTAATATTGGCTCTTTGAGAAACTGACAGGTCTCCTTGAACTCCTTTTTCCCTCAGATTTTCTTCGCATGGGACCGTGCCTACCAGTTCTCTGAGTCTGTTACAGTCTGCTTTTTTGAAGTCCATTGTCCTTGTTCTGCTGTTGTCACTCCTTTCTTTCCTTAGAATCATGAAATCTATCATTTCACGGCTACTTTCATCCAAATTGCCTTCCATCTTCAGATTCTCTACCGACTCCTCCTTGTTGGTCAGAATCAAGTCTAAAATGTCTGTCTCCCTGGTTACCTCCACCGCTTTCTAAAACAAAAAGTTATCCCCAATACATCTGGCCCATTGTGTTCTGAATGGGAATACAGTGACAGTGGCTGAAGTTTGAAACCTGATCCTTGGCATGGGCAGAGACCTCACTAAGGACTGGTGCCTTGGCTTGGCTTGGCTTGCAAGGACAGGCATGAAAATATTATAAAAGGTTGAACAATCACTTCTGACTGACCTCATGGCATCTGCTAAGACTTTTAGTGGAGTGCAAAGATGTCCACTCCTCTTATGACCTCTCCACACATTCTCTCTGCCTGACCTGAGCAGGATCCTACTGCTGGGAGAGAGTGGACATGAGGGGACACGTAAGTGTCATGCTACATTAAGTAGCAAAATCCTCCAGGAAAAAACCAAAAACCTTTCCCTTAATGGCCAGGACAAGAAAAAACGGCACTGGTGGGTTGGTGTAGGAAATGGATCCAATAACCCCTTCCCGTCCCTCCCCAATGCACTGCTCCATGTTACAGCCCCAGTGGTGCTGTGCCGCATGGCACATAAGAGGTACAGCCCCCCAGGAAGGCTCCTGCATGCCTTCTCCATTGTGTAATGGAACCGCACTAGTTGTGCTACATTCAGACCCTCCTTGTTCTGCTGGATGTGGGTCCTATATGTCAAAATCCCGGCTGGTATGACCTTACTGCTGCATATTATAACCACTAGAACCCAGGAAAGGTTCAGTCTTTAGCCTCGCTTCGTGGCACTGCAGCAATGGCTATGCCTGCTTGTCTGGTTAAATGTAGAGCTTAATCTATTACTGTTTGTCCTACAGAGTGTACGGGACGCACAATGTGGCCGAGTTAATGCTGCTGTGAGGAACCTTAATGTCTGCATTTCCTGACTGTCTTGGGATTATAACTGTGCAACCTTCACACTGCATTAATGTAGTGATTTGCATTTAATAGGGAAGGACTCTGCCAGCTGAGTGCACTGGGGACAGCAGGGGATTGGATCTGAACCAAAAGGGTGACTGGCTCGTATACTTGTGTAATGAGAGAAAGCAAAACCTCAGATTGAAACACACTTGAACTCCAGATCTGGATATGAATTTAGTGGTTTGGGCTCTTTTCTAAATCCTTAGCTGGTATAAATTGTGGAGCTCTTTTGAAGCCCATGGAGCTATGTCGATTTGAGGATCTGGCCTATATTTCCATCTAATCTGATCTCTCTAGGTATTTCTAAGCCCTCGTCACTGGGCACTAGTCTCACACACAAGAGTAGATGCTTCTCTGATTTTTATCCAAACTAATCAGACCAGTTGGCACAACTGCTTTCAACTACCTGAAAGGGGGTTCCAAAGAGGATGGATCTAGACTGTTCTCAGTGGTACCAGATGACAGAACAAGGAGTAATGGTCTCAAGTTGCAGTGGGGGTGGTCTAGGTTGGATATTAGGAAACACTATTTCACTAGGAGGGTGGTGAAGCACTGGAATGGGTTACCTAGGGAGGTGGTGGAATCTCCTTCCTTAGAGGTTTTTAAGGTCAGGCTTGACAAAGCCCTGGCTGGGATGATTTAGTTGGGGATTGGTCCTGCTTTGAGCAGGGGGTTGGACTAGATGACCTCCTGAGGTCCCTTCCAGCCCTGATATTCTATGATTCTATGAACACAGCTAGGCTGGAGATCTCATGAGAACAGCTTGCTTGGAGGATTCCTGGTACTTCATGATCCCAGTTACGATTTAATCACTTTCCCCTCTGGAAAAAGCCTTTTTTTGCATTTCAAGGTATGGCTAGAGCAGCCTTTGTGATTAACAGCCATTATTGTCAGAGCAGATGATGACCATGGCTGCTGCAGAACTGTCGTGTGACCTGCTGTCTAGCTCTGTAAAGCAATTTGTGGCCACTTAAAGGATTTTATTTTGCTATTCTTGATCTCACCCATTACAATATCCTTTTCTGGTCACTGCAGAGAGGCTCTGCCACCATTTAATGGGATTGTCTTCTTGAGGACCCTCATGAAAGATCTTCTCTCTGCCTAGTCACTGCTGACCTCATCTTCCTTTCCGTTATTAGTCCCTTACGTGCTGAGGAGCTGTGCCGAGTTCATTGAGACCCACGGCATTGTGGATGGAATCTACCGGCTCTCTGGAGTGACATCCAACATACAGAAGCTGAGGTAAGGGCAGGGGTCTGACTGCAAAGGGGGGTTCAGTGGCATTGCTCAGTACCATTGTGTGGGGCTAGTCCAGGCATAGACTTGTTGAATGTGGTTTCTCGGTGGTGTAATGAGGGCAGCATGGCCCAACCCTGTTACAGAGGAGAGCAGGTTTAGAGACAACCTTAGTTCCTAACACTGGTAAAGACCAAACACACTACTTTATGGAGACTAACTTTTGTCCCCCCAAAAGCACCCCCCTCTGGATCCATTAACGGAGTACTTTAGGGGCAGCCCAGGAGTATCCAACCTCAGGAGAGGGTAGTCGCTGTATGTCAGTTTTCAGACCCATCAGTGGAGCTGTGTGAGGGAAACCAGAGATGAATGAACCTGGAGCCTGAGCTTCAGGAGAGGATCTGGGCCAGGTTGCAGGTAAAAGAGGCAGATCTCTGCTTTCCAGCCTATAACCTATTTCTCTTTTCCCTCTGTCTGTGACAGACAACTAGGCATGGACTGTTTCCAGCTCCTGTTCTTCCAGGCTGTTATGTCTCTGTCTGTGTTGTTTCAGGCAGGAGTTTGGCTCTGATCAATGTCCAGACCTGACAAGGGAAGTTTACCTTCAGGACATTCACTGTGTGGGGTCACTCTGCAAGTTGTACTTCAGGGAGCTGCCAAACCCCCTCCTCACTTATGAGCTCTACAAGAAATTTACGGTGAGCCTTTTATTCTTGTTCACAGCCCGGCATGCACATGTGTTTTGGTAAAGGTAGTTTGTGTTTTAGTCTCACTCTGATGACCCTGTGTCAGGGGTGTGTGTGTGTGTGTTGGGGGATCATCCATCAGTGCTCATGCACCCTTGTTCTGTCTTTTCATTTTGTCTGTTGCAGTCTCTCTCTTTCTCACTTTCTTTGTTTCTCTCTGTCCCTTCCTTGTTTCCCTCATTCATCGTTTCCCTCATTCTCTTCACTATTTCTGTCCCTCTATCTTTGTGTTACACTGTCTCCTTCTCTTCCATATCTCCCTCTCTCGTTCTGTTTTTTTCTCATTCTTTCTCTTAATCACTTTCCTTTCCCTTTTTCTCTTTGTCTCATTGAACCTTTCCTTCCTTCCTCCCTCCCTCCCTCCCTAATTCTGATTCTTTCCTCCATTGCTGTCCTTCGCTTGTAATTTTTATAACATGTGAATACACAGGGCCTGATTGTCTGATGCACTGTGCAGTCATTTACACCTGTTCACAGTGAGTGCACAGTGGGTGTAAAATACTACATCTTGCTGATGTGCTAGTGTCTTTCACTTCGTTTGCATTGGTGTATATTATGACACAAGGTAGAGGGCCATGGAAAATCAGGCCATAATGATCATGTCCTGGATACAAAGAGCAGGTGAAAGTGGAAACTGTTCAAGCAGAAATCTATAACCTCATTTAAAGTAATAACTCCATTTTGCAAAGCGAATATAGTTTATGTGTGGATACAAGTAGGAGTCTGGGAACAGACTGCTGGGGGCAGAAAAATAGACCATAACCCTTGCTGCTGAGCCTCCCTAAGTCTGTGCTGGGGACCATAGCTGGATTTCTAAAAGGGCTGGACAATTTGATGACAGATAATATTTTATTATTGGCAGTGCAGATAGTAACACCTGTAGTTAAGGTTGCCCTGATGCTTTCCACTATAAAACCCTGCATTCATTTGGTTATAACTTTGCCAATCTTTAACCATTTTGGCTGAAATTTTCCATGCTGCCTGTCTGTTTCATGTTGAATGTTTTTAGAAAGTTTCAGATAAAACAGTTCAGCCATTTCTCAGAACGATATTAGGGAAAAATACATCGTATTGCCCATGTTCAAAAATTCTTACAACTGTTTCGTTGAGAAGCTCTGGTGTCCCCCTTTAGCTTTGAAGCAGGGACTAGAAATTTGGCAGGGGGATCACCCTGGTGTCAGGAATGTTAGATACTATGGTGATGAGCATGGTATATGAATTTATATAGAACAGAATAGCCTTTTGTTTTCCCCTTGAAAGTATGCGCAAGTTGGCCAAGTTTTAAGTCTCTGAACAATCTCAGTTTGCACTTGCTCACTAGAGACTTGTTAGAGTTTGGCAGCTAAATTCTCCAAAGGTTCCATCTGTATTGAGCATGCTCCAACTAAGGGCTGCAGGGGCTGAACAGGACTTTCCCTGCAATTAATGCTCCTGGCTGCCCAGGGACAACTATCATGCCCGACATAGGAACTGAGAGCAGGAAGATAGTCTCTCTTGTGTTTTTACTGCTGGGCCCAGGCAGGAGGACAAGAAGGAGGAAAAGGCTGATGGGAATGCAAAGAGGTGAGGAGCTGGGTCTGGGGGGTAGTGAGGGAGGAGACTGAGATAAGGAGTAGAGGGGATGGAGGACTGGGATGATTAAGATTTGGCAAAGTTAAAAGCAGCTGAAAACAGGTTCTTATTACAGCTGTGTGAAATTGTTCAGCCAAAACCTTTTTTGGCAAAAAATGCAAGATTGGGTGACACTGGAACATTTTGTGAATTTGTGTTGGTTTTGCCAAATTGTTTGGGTAAAATAATAAAAAAAATCCAAATGTGAAAATGTTTCATTATGACATTTTTTTAAAGGAAATGTCTCATTTTTTCATTTCTAAATGACTTTTTGTTTGGAAATTTCCTTCACATTAATTTTTTTAAAATTAAAATGTGAAAAAACACTCAAAATCAAAATGAAATATTTTGTTTGACCCGAAACAATTTTTTTCAACGTTTTGATTTGCTGAACATTTTGAAAAATGTTGGCTTCAGGTTGACCCGAAACAATTAAAAAAAAAAAAGTCAGAATTGCAAGCGCACGGAAAAATCCATTATTCGTAGAGCTCTAGTTCTTATAATGGGAACTGTTGGGCAGCCTTAACTATAGGCATTGCTACTTACAGTGGGTAACCCATTTGGCTAGAAATACTAACAGAAGCCCGCAAAAAAGAAACTATTCCCCAGAGTCTAGCGAAAACCACCAGATGGGGAGTTTGGTTGAATGTAGGATGGGTGCCCCAGTGCCTAGACAGCAGTATGCGGGTGGGAGGCAGGGATGCCTGCTAATCCTACCCTGTCTGCCTCACTCAGCACTGTGTCCGAGGAAGGATAGACACAGCTTTGAGTCACCACAGTGATTCAGACATTAGTGTCTCAGGATAGGCAAATTCTTAATGACCAGAGAGGGATTAGCCTTTCGGCTTCAACGGTATCAAGTTTATATATGCGATGACCCTGCCATGGCATTGCTGCATATTTATCTTTGTAGTATGACACTCCCTCCTGCTCTGGGCCTTCACCAGCTCATAATCCAGTTCTGATCAAGTTGGTGACTCTGGCACTGGCAGACTCATTCTAACACTAGTGTAAAGGGACTGATTGCTCCATCAAACCAATTCAATAACAGAAGGCCACACACCTTCTTCCTCCCTCAGTTTTACTCCACTTGCTTGCCAGAGGCTAGGAGGAACAGGGTACCAGCTGAGCACATCCAGTGTGGTCAGTGGAGTAGAAGGGTAATAGATCATGTGTGTCCTTGACTGTGCATCTGAAACGCCCTGTCTCCTTGCAATTTTTTCTTCCCATTCACAAGGTGAAAGGTGAAACAATCAGTAATTAATGCTACATTTGAAAAAAATACATTAAATAAAAGCAGTTGGTTTTTCCTGGGATTCTGTATCCTCTGCTTCTTGCTGTTCTGAATCAATAATTCCACATGTTGAAGATGATCCCCCCTGGTTTTGTAAGCCATGCCATGGGTTTCTAGCTCAGTTGGCTGAGAAGTATGGCTGTTGGGTCTGAGTCAGTCATGACATCACACAAATCAGCATTTGCTTGCTGTCTGTTTCAGCTTCCTTTCCTAGAATCTAGAAATGAAATGTATGAGCCAAAATCTGCACTGATTTACAGCCATGCAACCTAGCTGATATCTGATGTTTCAGATTTGCATCCAAATGTTTGGATGCTTCTCCTGATCCATCTTTGGTCAGAACCAATGGCCTGGAAATCTCACACGAGAAGTGTTGGATTTATTGTGTTTCTTGTCTCTGAAATGGTGGAAACGGGTCTTTTTTATAGGTCAGTACTTCCACTGGTGGACTGAAACAAAAAATAACACTGGTCTACAATTTTTGAGACGTCGTCTGCTTCAGAGATAAAATGTGCTGTATAAAATATGTATTTTGATGTGCTGAATTCAAATATAACAATTAAAACAACTGATTGGCTACTGTTTCTAAAATATTTAAGTTTTTACATTTTATGTCTATGTATATTGTGTAGATAGTAGAGTTTTAATCATAAATTGTAAACCTAGGTCTTTTCATGTGTTTATGGTTGCTTTACATGATAATATTTCACCTGTCCTGTTTATGTAACACTTTAAAAATCAGCAAAAGGGTTATATAAATAAAATTTATTATGAAACAAAAGGCAAAAAACTATTATGTACATAGTTTAGTCCTATTCAGTGTCTACTCGGCGCTTCTTGGCTTGTCTCTTGTATTCATTAAATGGAGCATCTCTTGTCACTGTCCAGCAATAGTCTGCAAGCATTGATGGTCTCCATTTGCCCTGATAGCGTTTCTCCATTGTTGCAATGTCCTGGTGAAATCGCTCGCTGTGCTCGTCGCTCACTGCTCCGCAGTTCGGTGGAAAAAAATCTAGATGAGAGTGCAAAAAATGTATCTTTAGTGACATGTTGCAACCAAGGCTTTTGTATGCCTTGAGGAGGTTTTCCACCAACAACCTGTAGTTGTCTGCCTTGTTGTTTCCGAGAAAATTTATTGCCACTAACTGGAAGGCTTTCCATGCCGTCTTTTCCTTGCCACGCAGTGCATGGTCAAATGCATCATCTCGAAGAAGTTCACAAATCTGAGGACCAACAAAGACACCTTCCTTTATCTTAGCTTCACTTAACCTTGGAAATTTTCCACGGAGGTACTTGAAAGCTGCTTGTGTTTTGTCAATGGCCTTGACAAAGTTCTTCATCAGACCCAGCTTGATGTGTAAGGGTGGTAACAAAATCTTCCTTGATTCAACAAATGGTGGATGCTGAACACTTTTCCTCCCAGGCTCCAATGACTGTCAGAGTGGCCAATCTTTCTTGATGTAGTGGGAATCTCTTGCACGACTATCCCATTTGCAGAGAAAACAGCAGTACTTTGTGTATCCAGTCTGCAGACCAAGCAAGAGAGCAACAACCTTCAAATCGCCACAAAGCTGCCACTGATGTTGGCCATAGTTTATGCACCTCAAAAGTTGTTTCATGTTGTCATAGGTTTCCTTCATATGGACTGCATGACCAACTGGAATTGATGGCAAAACATTGCCATTATGCAGTAAAACAGCTTTAAGACTTGTCTTCGATGAATCAATGAACAGTCTCCACTTATCTGGATCGTGAACGATGTTGAGGGCTGCCATCACACCATCGATGTAGTTGCAGGCTACAAGATCACCTTCCATGAAGAAGAATGGGACAAGATCCTTTTGACGGTCACGGAACATGGAAACCCTAACATCACCTGCCACGAGATTCCACTGCTGTAGTCTGGAGCCCAACAGCTCTGCCTTACTCTTGGGTAGTCCCAAATCCCTGACAAGGTCATTCAGTTCACCTTGTGTTATGAGGTGTGGTTCAGAGGAGGAGGATGGGAGAAAATGTGGGTCCTGTGACATTGATGGTTCAGGACCAGAAGTTTCATCCTCTTCCTCTTCCTCTTCTGACTCAAGTGAGAATGATTCTGGTGCATCAGGAACTGGCAGTCCTTCTCCGTGGGGTACTGGGCGTATAGCTGATGGAATGTTTGGATAATGCACAGTCCACTTTTTCTTCTTTGACACACCTTTCCCAACTGGAGGCACCATGCAGAAGTAACAATTGCTGGTATGATCTGTTGGCTCTCTCCAAATCATTGGCACTGCAAAAGGCATAGATTTCCTTTTCCTGTTCAACCACTGGTGAAGATTTGTTGCACAAGTGTTGCAGCATATGTGTGGGGCCCACCTCTTGTCCTGATCTCCAATTTTGCAGCCAAAATAAAGGTGATAGGCTTTCTTAACCATAGTGGTTATACTGCGCTTTTGTGATGCAAAAGTCACTTCACCACAAACATAGCAGAAGTTATCTGCACTGTTCACACAAGTACGAGGCATCTCGGCTCACTTTGGCTAAACAGAAATGTGTCCCTTTGCAAAATCAAACACTGACAAATAAGAGAGCACGACACTGTATGATTTCTAGAGCTGATATAGGGCAATTTGTTCAGCAGAGTGATGTAAGCTTCGTTTTGATTGCATCATCCATGACTTCTAGGAATAACATGATGCAATTCATATCATGTATGACGCAATACCAGCTTCAGATTGCATCATTCATTGTTTTGCCTAAAAAGCAAGTACTGTCCAAACCCAGTCATAGATTTATTCATAGATCCAGTCAAAGATGTATTTTAGTCATTTCTGGTTTAAACTGAGATCCCTTCCCTTTATAACTCACTTATCCTCCGCCATTCCCAAGTCAAGTGTCGTATATACTGACCCAATAGCATATCTTGAAAACTAGAGCCAATCAACAATTTTAAGCATCATTTTCGTTCTCAGTGACCCAGAATTAGTAAAGTTTGACTACATTTATTTCAGAAGCATTTTGGCTGTAGAGCAGTGTAATCAGCTGAGATGGGTCTGAGTTGTAAGATTTAGATCTGGAGCAGAACTTCCCCGAATTCAGGAGTTTTAAGCTCTGGGTTTTCAGTTCAGCCCATAGCAGAGATGGGGTCAGGCACAAAGCTCAGATGTGGATTTCCCAAGTTCAGAGGTATCAGAGCTGCCTTTTTATCTGGGACTCTCTCTGGAGCTGAAGCTTGTGGAGATAAAAAAAAAAACAGGTTAACTTTCACCCCACTAACTTCTTTGAACCTCAGAAAAGGCTCAGTTCCTGCTTTGAATGAAGATTACGGTCAGATCTTATTTAATCCAAATAAGGTGTCCGTCTCTCTCTCCATCAAATGTTTTGACGTTGGAGGCAGGCTGGTGGTATATGAACCCCTGATCTCTCTCTCTATATTCATTATTGCTGCAAAGTCCTCTCCTTGATTGATGCCTGATTAATGGTATTTAAGTTTGACAGCACACGTGTACCATGTCAGTGATGTTAAAGGACTGGTGTTGGTGATCCTGGTTATGCTCTTATTGGTGAGATCATTGGTAACAATGGTGAAGTTATTGACTGATGACATCAAAGGTTTTGTTGATGATTCTGCTGCCTGGTGTGGTAACTGTGATGGTGGTGGTGTCTACTATGCACCTGTGGTTGTGGACTGACAACAAAGATCAGAAATAGGTTCAAGCCACAGAATTCAAATCTGGGTTCCCAAAGTGGGGGCTGCTTGGATCCCGGCATGCAGTTCATGCCCATCTCTGGTAGCGAAATTGATGATGGCAATTTACACGTGGTTTTGCATAAAGGATGGCTTATAGTGAAAAGAATAGTGACGAGAATAGTGACAGCAGAAAAAATAATGGGAATGTAGTAGTGACAGTGAAAACACAGGAAGGTGTTTCTGTGGCTGTGGTTGGTGATTTCAGATTAATAATATTTAAGCAACTGATGGTTAGGAATGGATTGTTTTCTTTATCTCAGTTCTAGCTTTGCTGACGTCCTTATGTAGGCAAAACTCCAATTGGCAGGAGCGGGTCACAGTGTCTTTCTTTGAACTCACTCCAACCCCTGGAAGTAGCAGTGTGGGCAGATGGATCCTTGATAGCCTCACATTGTTTGAAGTTCCTAGTGGCTTGTCCTCTCCCATTGCAATGTTGAAAGGGAATAGCTGACAGAAAACTAACAATGCAGAGAAGAACTCCCAGGAATTGAGACAATAGGTCAGGGGTCTCAAACTCAAATGACCACGAGGGCCGCATGAGGACTAGTGCATTGGCCCGAGGGCCACATCACTGACACCCACCCCTTGCTGCCCCTGGCCCTGCCCCCACTCCACCCCTTCCATGAGGCCCCGCCTCTTCCCTGCCCCCATTCCAACCCCTTCCCCGAAGTCCTCACCCCAACTCTGCCCCCTCCCTGCCCCCATGGGGTGCAGGAGGGGTGTGGGGTGTGGCAGGGGCTCAGGGCAGGGAGTTGAGGTGCAGGAGGTGTGCAGGGTATGGCAGGGGGCTCAGAGCAGGGAGTTGGGGTGTGGGGTGCAGGAGGGGTGAGGGGTGTGGCAGGGGGTCGGGGTGCAGGGTATGGCAGGGGGGTCAGGGCAGGGAGTTGGGGTGTGGGGTGCAGGAGGGGTGAGGGGTGCGGCAGGGGGCTCAGGGCAGGGGGTTGGGGTCAGGAGGGGTGCAGGGTGCGGGCTCCGGCCCGGCGCCGCTTACCTAGAGCGTCTCCGGGGTGGCAGCGCCATGCACCGTGGCCAGGGCAAGCTCCCTGCCTGCCTGCCCTGGCCCCTGGCCCCGCTCTGCTCCGCTCCAGGAAGCAGCCGGAGTCCCAGGGTGGGGGGGAGGGGAACGGCGCCATGTGCTGCTCTTGCTGCTCCTCCAGGTACCTCCCCCAAAGCTCCCATTGGCCGCGGTTCCCTGTTCCCAGCCAATGGGAGCTGCGGGGGGCAGTGCCTGGAAGCAAGAGCACAGAGCCCTCTACTCCCCCCACCCCCGGCCCTGCCCGGGGCTGCAGGGCCATAGTTCCAGCTGCTTCAGGGAGCGGCGCAGGGCTTGCAGCGCCACGGGGTAAGCAGAGGGGTGGGGGGTGCGCGGGCGGGGGGGCACGGGGAGCTTGGCGGGCCGCACGAAAGAACCCCGCGGGCCGCGTGTTTGAGACCCCTGCAATAGGTTCTTATATCCCTCTCAGCTCCTACTCTGAGGAGAACTGCCTGGCTAGTGGTGGTGGGGAGGTGCATAGTCTCAGTTTTATCTACGCTATTCCACTCTAATCGCTAATGGAGACGTTTGTTACTCTGTCTATGCAATTGTATTTCTAGGCATTTCATTGTAGCTAATCTAAAATACCTCATCATCACAGGAGCTGCTATATCTACATACAGTCGATAATAATGCTTGTTTTTATTTATAAATTACTTTGCCTTTCATCCCCATAAGCCCCAAGCTGTTTTCATTTCACAGGGTTTAAAAAGGACCCATTTTTTATTTGTTTTCAAAAAAAATTTGGAAAAAGTTTCAATATTTTTCATTTATTATTTATCGTTTCCTCCTCTTTTCCTTTCATTTCTTTTCCCTCTCTTCCTCCACCCCCTCTCAATATTTTTTCTTTTTTTTTCTTTCCATTTTTCTCCCAGTCATTGTATGTGTGTGTGGGAAACCAATTTTCAAAAATGAGTGGGAGGAAGGGGGGGGGGAAGGAAATTGTCAAAAAGAAGAAAAAGGAAATACATCTCACAGCTGAAGATCTCAAAGTGTTTAATGAATTAAGGCCCAGACTTTCAGCCATGAACTGAAGGAGACTAGGGCTCTATGCCCCACAGCGAGGTGGGTAAGTATGGTTATCCTTACAGGGAGGTGAAGTGACTTGCCTAAGGTCTCACAGAAAGTCAGTGGCAGGACTTCCTACTCATAGCTCTGTAATGTAATGAGACAATGCTCCCTCTGACACCTGCCAGGCCTCTGTACGTGTCTGTCTCTCTCACTCTCTCACTCCCTCTAAATCCATCACTTCAACGGACTATTTCCTCTCTCTCCACAGGAGGCAATATCTCGCTGCCCGGAGGAGGAGCAATTGGCCCGTATTCAAAATGTCATCCAGGAACTTCCACCATCACATTACAGGTAAGAACTCAGTCGTTGAAACTGTGGGGATCCATGCGGTAGCTCTTAGGTGTGGGAAAGATTCTCTGTGGGAAAGGCTTCTACTTCGGGGAGGAGCTGAGAGGTGGGTTCATTCATTGCCACCAAATTCAAGAGCAATTCACCTGTCCACTAAATAAAATTAAACAGATCATTGCATTACGTGTCTGAAAGAGCAACCAGCCCTCTCCAGCTTCCGTCAACCCGAGTCTCCCTCCTATCTGCCATAACGTACTTGGCCAGTTGCGCAGTGCTGTCCAAGTGGGAGAAGGCAATTAAGCCCATGCATTTAAGCATACAATGTGATCTGAGCTTCCACAGCCACCATATGCATCAGTAGCCCCCTTCTTCCTGTTTCCTACTGTCCATCCTCCTCAAATTCATTTGGGTTGTACCACATGAAGCCATCCACAATAACAACATCCACAGTGTTCTGCACCACTGCTCAAAAACCCTGACATCACAAATCGCTGCTCTGGTTTTGAGCCATGGTGCCCATTTTGCCAGTCTCATATATACAGACACCACAGTCACTGGGGGAGACTGAAACCAGTACCATCAGCACCAAAACATAGGCCTCTCTACCTCTTGGGCTAAAGGAGAATTCCGTTAGCAGATCTTATATGGCAGACTGCTGTAATCTTGGGGGCTAGCAACTAATGGGAGATTTGATCACGTGTGCAGGAGCTGAAGACTTTTTCTTTATCCAAACCAAATGCTTGCAGGACTTTGGAATACCTGATCAAGCATCTGACTCACCTGGCCTCCTTCAGCAACATGACCAACATGCACACCAGGAACCTGGCCCTAGTGTGGGCACCTAATCTCCTCAGGTACAGTAAGGACCTCTTTTCACTTCACTCTTAGGGCAGCACTGCTGAGCTACTGCTGGAGCATCTGAGAGTGAAACTGACCAGACAGTAAACAGAAACTGATCAGTCAGTCACAGACTGATCCCGCTGAGAAAAATGCAAAGAAATAAACAGCATAAATAATAGTGCCAAGTAAATATGATTTAAAAAATTCTCCCAGATTGAATAACCTGAGGTTTTACTAATAATATCCAGGGAAGGAAATCTATGGATTTCTAAAAACTATATTCTTTTTGACAGTGTCCATTTAAAAATGAGGCGTTTGCTCATCACTATGGGATTGAAGCAAGTGTTTTCAAAATATGTGTGGTGAAGTTTGATAGGACAGAGCAATGAGTGACTAGGGAAGGGGAGATAGTGGTACATGTTATAGACAACTTGAATCCAAATCCATTTTGGTCACAAGTGAAATGAGTTTGAAGATCTTAAGATAGTTGCTAGTGGACATTTGCTGGTATCACAATATCAGCATGTAGTTTTTCATAATTTACCCTGCCTGAAAATCTCTGCTGAGAGCCAGTCCTGCAATTGGATCAAATGTTGAAACTATTGAACATTGCAAAGTGGACGTTTACTATTCAGACATTTCCATTCCAGCTTCTGTCCTTCTTGTCAAATGACCTGAAGTCTGTTTCCTTTGTAATGCAAGTCCCAGGGAGGACAAGAAAGAGGCAGGCAATGCAACTGCAGTCTCCTTACATGGTTATCCCGTTGGCAATGCCCCAAGCCGTTATCTAACAAACCACTCATTAACTTTACAAAGGATCCATTGCCCAGAGATAATTTCTTCAGTAACACTTTGGCATGTCAAGATAAGGAAGGTTTTTCTGCTGAGAGAGTGAGAATGCAAGAGTGCTGGGTGGAGTGAAGGAAGGGACAGAGACATAAAGACAGTCATAAAAAAATAGAAGGAAAAAGAAGAACCTGAGACATGGAATTCAAATCTTCTCTTCCCTCAGATTTGATTGGGTTCAGTTCTGGTGGTTTGGCTTCAAATCCACCTTACAGAGATAAGCTCAAGCCACAAAGTTTGGATCCGAATTGGGAGTTTGGATCCAGAGTCTGAGGGGGAGCTGGGCCCAGTGTTCTGGTTTAGTCTCTAAAAGGAATAGAGAAAGAGGACAGAGAGAAGGTGAATAAGGAAAAATAGAATGGAAATAGAATGGTGGAAATAGGAAAAAGAAAACTTCTGATGAATAAAACTGGTGAAAATAAAAAGGGGAGAGAGGAAATGGAGAAAGCAACTCAGAAGGAAAAAGGAGAGATGAGAGAGGACATGGGGAGAGAATAAAGAAAGAATGGAAAGGTAAAGAGAGAATAAAGGACTAGAAGAGTAAAAAGAACGAGACTCAGAACAACAGTGCGTAAAAAATTCCTATTCCAGGACATTCCTGCTGTATCAGGGAAAGGTTCCATCCATGACCCACTGGGGAAGGTCAAAGCAATTCTCTCCCTCACATACTGTATCTTAGGATGCAGGGGTTTTATTGTATTTATGGCCGCTCCCCCTGTGGTACAGGTCAAAGGAGATCGAGGCTGTTGGCTGCAATGGGGATGCAGCTTTCCTGGAGGTGCGAGTCCAGCAGTTGGTGATTGAGTTTATCTTGAATCACGTGGATCAGATCTTCAGCAACAACATAACAACCAGCTCCATGGAGAATGATGGTAACTACCTCCCCTGCCACATATGCTAACTGCCGGCTGCTCTAACCCTAGCCCCATCCCCTCCCACCAACACCCCAATTTGAACCCCGTCCTTTCTCATAGACACTCCCAAACCTTCTCACCAGTACCCCAACCCCTCATTGACCCTAACACTTCTCACCAACACCCCAAATCCTTCTCCTCAACATCCCTGATCGTCCCTACCAAAACGCAAACCCACCCTAAACCTTCCCACCAATGCCTGACCTGACTAATCGTGACACTTTTCATCAACACCCTTCTCACCAGCATGACAGTACTCCCAATCCCAACACTAACCTTTCCCATCGACCCTCACAGATCTACCCTGGATATCCCAACCCATCCTAACCTTTCCCACAGCCACCCCACTTAGCTCTTCTCACCAATGCCTAGAACCCTAAACCTTCCCACCAACAGCCTGAGCCCAGCCTAAAATCTTCTCCTTGCAATGTCAGGCCTTCTCCAATCATAGCTCTTCACACCCTTATCCCCATCTCTGTTGACAACCTTCTCCTCCCTTTGCTTGTCATGTCTTATCCTAGCCCTTCCTGCCATCAAAAAACATGCCCAAAACTACAGTGTGTGCTTTGCATGGCATTCGGATCATATGTCTAAGGATTTGCTGCTTTATAACCAGGGGCATTATTTCATAAACTGAGAATTTGTCCTGGACTTCAGCAGAGTTGGGAAATACTGTTCTTGTTACTCAGAGACAGGCTTGTAGAGAAAGTGCTTTTAATGGGGGCTCTTGGTCCTGATTAGCCTCACGTAACCTCAAACATGTGCACCCCTATAAGTCTGTAATTCTTTTCACCTTTTATTTGAACTTTAGGGAATTTTTAGCACTTAAGGAAGTGAGGGACTTACCATGTCGCCTAAAGACACAGTGTGGACAGTGGCTGTGCAACCTCCCCACACTCAGCTCTTTCACTATCCATCAACCCTGACCTGCAATGCCCCCTTAAAGTCCTCTGCTGGAAACCACCTGCTCAGAGCTCCAGCCCTGACCTGCAGACACCCTTGTTCTTCCAGTGCTAATGCAATGCCTATGGCCTTCTGTTCTCCCATGGCAGAGGTTGGAGGCTGCAGAGTGAAGAATTCTGCCCTAGGATTATTTCAAACTGGCATAAATATCATGATGGAGTAGTGACTCGCCAACATAAAGGGTTGGTGATGTGTTGCAGAGCCTTTGATCTCCAGGTCACCAGCTCAAATCTGGCCCGTTTTGGTAGTGACTGAACATTGTTGTCTGCTAACAGCTGTGTGGAGCCCTGTGAGGAATAAACGGACAGTCTCAGTCCAGTTCTTAGTGGGAAAGTTCCCATATCACAGAACCCACCAGCACTGGCGCTCATTGGTTTCCTTGCTCAGCAGATAGGCCAAGAATTGACTAGACTGTAGAGGCTGAGCTCCCCTCCCACTCTGAGAGGAGGTTGGCCCATTGGTGAGGCAGTGTGTGGGAAGCTAGTCTTGCTATTGCCCACACAAACAGAGGCCTTCACTCTCCAGGGTTGTCCTTTTGTCAGAACTAAAATTAATTACAAAGGAAAAAGAAATGTCACTGTTCAAAACAACCCCCTAAACAAACAGGGAGAAAGATTACAGAGTAGAGACAAGGGCCAGCCACAAAGTTGGGATCTGGATCTGAACTTCCCCAAAGTTCAGGGGAATTGGGATCCAGGTGTTTTGGAGGGACACACATCTTCCATACTCAGGCTTCAGCAGCAGCCAGTACAGCGCAATACAGAGCGTGGCTAATGAGCAGAGCCTTGCTGGGAGGCACTGCAGTCTGATGAAGAAGATTGCTGTGGTGACAGAGGACACATTGGACAAGTGCATCTCTATGCAAGTGCTTTTCCCCCTGCAAGAGGTGATCCTGTGGAGGAAACACATGAGAACCCTTCTTAGATCCCCCGTTCAGGGTTGGAATCTTCTTTTTTCCTTTTCAGAGAATATGCCCATTGTGAAGAGTCTGACACTGCCCTCTGCCTCCCTGCCTATGAAACTGGTGAGCCTGGAAGAAGCTCAGGCACGGAGTCTGTCAGCCTCCCACCCTGCCCGGAAAGAGAGGAGAGAGAACAGCTTGCCTGAAATTGTCCCAGTCACTGGATCCTTCTTCCACACTGTCGTCGACCTACCCGACAGCAAGTAGGTGCCCAGAGAAAGCTGAAATACTAACCAATGAAAGCATACCTCCCCACGGTCATGGGTTTGGTGGGACTATCCTGCTTTGATCCCCCTAAACCTCCTGTCCTGACTGAAGTAGAACATTTCCCGCATTCAGTGGCGCCCGCAGCTGTACACACCATTGGCTGGGCAGAGCTAGGGAGGGCAGTGCCTTCAGCTGCTCCAGGGCATGCTCAGCCCCCTTGGGTGTGCTCAGTGGCTGCAGGGGAGCACAGGGATGGGGAATGATGCTGCTTCTGAGAGGGGTGGGTGGGAAGGCAGGGGCTGAGTGTGGCGCACACTCAGCAAGTGGCGCTCTGGTAACAGTGCCTGCAGCTGGGATGGCTTCATAGGGATTGGCAGTGACCGGCTGTGCCCCACTTTAGCCATTTGAAATGTTATGTGAAAGACAGAGAGAATGCTCCCGCTCCTGCTGCACCCCCACTCCCCACATTGTGATCCCCTTCTCCACCCACTGATGAACATACCATCACCATCAGGGTTACTGGACTCCCATCTCCAAGGAGAAGAGATCAGACTCTCCTTGCAAGCATTGAAAATGTGATCCTACAACTTCCCTAGGTCTCTGTGTTCTCATGCGTCCACCGTTCCTCAGCACAGAACCAGGCAGGCCCATGCTGTAAGGCAGCTGCCTTGGCTTCCCTGAATCTGCCATGAATGTCAAACAGATCTTGAAATCATTTGTTGTAAGAGCTCCACCTGCTGGTGGCTGTCCTGAACTGCAGCCTGAGGCATCCATCTGCCTAGTTCAGTAATTTTCAACCTGTGGTCTGCGGACTAAGATTTCCAACGGGTTCCACAGCTCCATTTGAAATTTTTTAGCAGCCCGCAAATGAAAAAAGATTTAAAACCCCTAGCTTAGTTGTATAATTCACTGTGTTCCTTCATGAAAAGAGAAGAGCCACTAGGGCAAATATCAGTCCTGCTGTATCACTAAGAGTACATCTGCACTGCACACTCCTCATGGCAGCGTGTAGAGTACATACCCTGAACGCCCCGCTAGCACGGGTATAAATAGCAGTGTAGATGGTAAGACAGGGAAAGGCTCTGAAGGGGGGAGAGAGCGTGGAGCTGCTGGAGCCTTTCCCCATTGCCTCTTCCCTGCCAGAGCCTTTCGCTGATGTGTGTAGCTACATACCACAGTGTGGACACAGCCTGCCTTTCACTGCAGTGTGTATCTACACATACCCTGTGCACCAGCACTGTCAGTAGTGTAGGTATATAGCCGAAAAGATATTGACAAGAGGGCACAAGTTCAGAGAAGAAGAGTGTGAACTCAGATGACCTTGCTGCACTTGTCAGGTAGGTGTGTATATAGATAGATAGATAGATTAGATAGATACATAGTATTATCTATCTAATCCTAATCCTAATCTAATCTAAGTAAAATATGGGCACTGAATTGTCCTGGCTCAGAGATAATAGCCTCTACAGCTGGAGACTTACTAGTGACCCATAAGGAACCATAAGCAGTGATGTATCTACACACTTCATATAGTAACAGCAAAGGACTACCCACCAAAGGTAAGAGGTACAGAGGCAGCCCACTCCCCGAATAGGATACCTCCCCTCCCCTCCACCCCCAGAGTGTCCTTTTCCTCACACTTTCAGGATAACGGGCCTACTCTAAACCTCTGGTCCCTGTAACACAATGAGAGGGGACTCTGTACCTCTAACATCCTCTTCTCTGTACCAAACTTATAGGAAGGGTTGTTGAGGGCAAGGCAGAGATGCAGGGAGCCTGTGTCCAAAAGCAGGAGCTGCAGAAAAGGTTCTTGCACCAAAAGAGGTGAGAGTGTGGGAAGGGTGAAGACCAGTCTGATGCTAGATGAACAGAGGGAGTGAGGCAGGGAGGTGAAGGCAAAGATCCACACAATACACTATACAAAGGAGAATATGCATGTGCTTCTCCTGCAGTTTTACACTCAGCTTTTCAAAGGGTCCCAAGGGAGTTAGCTCCCAATTCCCACTGAAAGTCACTGAGATTTGTGGGCCTAAACCCCTGGGACTCTTTAAAAACCTCTGACTTAAGGTTATTATAACATTTGCCTTGCAAACCCCAGAATTAAAAAGAGAGAGAGAGAGAGACTAAAAGAAGAGCAGAGGCTGAGGGGGATGGGGGAGACAGGTTTCTGTGGCACACCAGGACTAATGTTCAGCCCCAGGTACTTGGCACTAATCTCCTGTGCATTTTCTCTTCCAGGAGAAAATTGTCCACCAAATCCAAGAAATGGAAGTCAATATTTAACCTGGGCCGGTCTGGATCAGATTCAAAATCAAAACTGAGTCGAAATGGGAGTGTGTTTGTGAGAGGGCAGAAACTCTCTGGTAAGAACCAGCTTGTCAGTTAATTTCCTCTCTCAGCCAGCTTCCCCTAATCACTCCTCTCTGGTCTGGCAGTGGTACAACAGATAGCCTGTTGATGTTAGTGCTGCAAGAATTCAGATCTGGGATGAAAGTCAGATTAGGCTTCTAGAGTTGGGAAGCAGGAGGAGTCACATAGTTAACTCCTTCCATCGTGGGCCTTTCACTTGAGTATGGCAATGAGAGGCAGTCAGAACCAGGGACTGCCAACCCAGAACATCCATTGTGGTGCTGGGGTGAATACGCTTCGTTGTCCAGCACCCTACCCTGGGCTTAGGAAGCACTAAGCCCCAGTTCTGCAAAGCTTTTTAGGCTTAGGAGCCTAAATACCATAGAGGATTTGGGCCTTACGTGTTGTATTTGATAGCTTGGCTAACCCAGAGTGGGTTTAAGGGGAGCTGCGCTCCTGGAAGTATTATGCCTCATATGGTGCATGGCCAGGTTAACACATTCTATGTGGTACTGAGTCAGAGACTGGTCTATGCCTCCATGGCATTAAAGAACCAAAGTGTCTTCATATAAACTGGCATCATGAGTTCCCATGTTTATTGTCTTGTGGTATTTGGATAAATAAGATCACATTTGCCGAGTTTACAGGCGAAAAGATGTTTTTCCTAATGGCCAGCATCCCAAACTCTAGATTCTCCTGCACTGAAATCTAACAATTGCTCTGCTTCCTAGGAGCATATCCAGTATTGCCAAGCCTCGGGGTTCAAAAATCATGAGTCAGCCTCCCCCCCCCCCCCGCCCCCCTGCCCCCAATGATGAGTTTGGTTTAAAAATAAGGAGATTTTAAAAAAATAGGGCTGTCGATTAATCGCAGTTAACTCACACGATTAACTCAAAAAAATTAATTGTGATTAATCACACTGTTAAACAATAGAATACCAATTGAAATTTATTACATATTTTGGGATATTTTTCTACATTTTCAAATATATTGATTTCTATTACAACACAGAATACAAAGTATACAGTGCTTACTTTATATTATTATTTTTATTACAAATATTTGCACTATAAAAATGATAAACTGAAGAAATAGTATTTTTCAATTCATCTCATACAAGTACTGTAGTGCAGTTTCTTTATTGTGAAAGTGTAACTTACAAATGTAGATTTTTTTTCTTACGTAACTGAATTCAAAAATAAAACAATGTAAAACTTCAGATCCTACAAGTCCACTCAGTCCTACTTCTTGTTCAGCCAATCGCTAAGACAAACAAGTTTGTTTACATTTACGGGAGATAATGCTGCCTGCTTCTTATTTACGTCACCTGAAAATGAGAACAGGCATTCACATGGCACTTTTGTATCCGGTGTTGCAAGGTATTTACGTGCCAGATATGCTAAACATTTGTATTCCCCTTCATGCTTTGGCCACCATTCCAGAAGACATGCTTCCATGCTGATGATGCTCATTAAAAAAATAATGCGTTAATTAAATTTGTGATTGAGTGGACTTGTAGGTTCTAAAGTTTTACATTGTTTTATTTTTGAATGCAGTTTTTTTTGTACATAATTCTACATTTGTAAATTCAACTTTCATGATAAAGAGATTGCACTACAGTACTTGTGTTAGGTGAACTGAAAAATACTATTTCTTTTGTTTTTTACAGTGCATATATTTGTAATCAAAAATAAATATAAAGTGAGCACTGTAAACTTTGTATTCTGTGTTGTAATTGAAATCAATATATTTGAAAATGTAGAAAACATCCAAAACTATTTAAATAAATGGTATTCTATTATTGTTTAACAGCACAATTAATCGCGATTAATTTTTTTTATTGCGTGATTAATCGTGACTAATTTTTTTAATCGCTTGACAGCCCTAAAAAAGTACATTTGGGGTTCTTTTAATTAGCTGTCTGGTGTTGGAGCCTTTAGGGTTCATGTGTTCAAGTTTTTCTCTGCAATCATGAGGGCTAGAAACTTACTTTTTCTTCTTCTTCTTCTTCTTCTTCTTTTTTTTTAAAGATGGGATTGAGTCTCACATAATCTTATGAATCCAGGAGCTGGGACTTTATGAAAAAAACCTTAATACCACAAAAATATCAATAAACTCACTAGAGTTGGCAACATTGCAATATCACTTGTATGGTTGGTACTGTATAATAATTAGAGGTGAGGTTGGATGAAAATCCTGGAGCCAAATCCCCTTGAACTTTGGGAGAGTTAGGATCCTGATTTAAGCTTTGTGGCTCCAGCCCATCTCTGATAGTATACTTGCGCACCTGCAATCGCACCCACCCCATGTGATTTGCATATGCAGTGCGAGGTCACACAGGAAGCCTGTGACAGCCTCTTTTTTAACCACAAGACCATCCTACATCTCTGCTAAGGAATACTTTCAACATGCTACCAGCCCAAACCAGTCATGGACCTGAGCTACAGTGCTCATTTCCAGGCCTGGCCTCTCCCAAAATGTAGGGGTGTTGGAGCCTGAGGTTCTTTCTGGGCCCAGATCTATGCTAAACAGTGCACTGAGGGAGATTGGGCTGTTTCTTGTTAATAATGGACACTAAATGCCTTTTCACTGCATTAACCCACCCTCCGATCATTGCATTGGCTTTAATTATGCTGTGCTCTCCAGCTGCTCGGAAACTGACAGGTCCCAGGAGCTGACGTAGGTTTCTAAACTTATTTTTTCACAGAAAAAGCAACTATTCGACCAGCTAAAAGCATGGACTCTCTGTGCTCCCTGCCTGTAGAAGGTGAGACCCTGACAGCCTGTACCTAGGGCTGCCGAGCTGCGGGATGGGCCTGTGAGCTCTAACGAGTGTGTGCATATGTGTTGGCAGGTGTTTTGTTTCTATGCATGCTCACACACCTATGTCTGTGTTTACTTTTCTCTCTGTGTTGCATGTTCTCATGTGCTTCCACCAGGTGTTTACACATGTCCATGCGTTACCATACCTGTGTATATGCACTGCTCTCCCTCTGTCTGTGTGCTTGTATGTTGGCATATGCATCCGGGCATGTATATATGTGTTTGTGTGAATATCTGTTACCAGTACAATGGGTTTCATTCAGCTCTGCATTATTCCAATGGGCGCGAGGTCCCTATTTGTGGGAAGGCTGCCTGGAAAGAGGATGAGGCATTGCCTGATGCCTGTAACCAGCCAGCAAGGCCGAGGCACGGCTGATTGGCAAGGGCACACGGGGATACACGGAGCCAGTAAGGATCCTGCACAGTTTCCAGTGGAGAGGATCCTGTCTAGCTCCAGCTACCTGTGAGAGCTGCCATCTCTGGGTAGAGTCCCTGGGGGAGGAGCCTGAGGGATGTAGGTCCTGTCCCCTGCCCTGTATCGGAGACTCTGAAGGGCTGGGGCTGTTCAATAGGGCCCGTCTTGTCTCCTGGGTGTATGGAGGAAGGCTTCCCGCTGTCACTGCTCCCTTTGCCAATTCTCCATTTGTCTCCTCTCCCTAGGGGAGGATGAGAAAGGCCGGTTCAAACGCACAGTCGCTGCTGGAGGGTTTTTCATCCCGGTGATGAAAACACGGACAGGAGGCGCAAGCAGCTCAGGTGACCTCAGCAAGGAGAGTGAGTGGGACCGTGAGGGGGCCCCAGTGGGGGCCGAGGGAGGCTCAGAGCTCAGCGGGGATAAAGCTGGCCCCAGGGCCCCCCAGGCAAGGCCGCTCCCCGAGCAGTTGAAGGTGTTCCGGGCAATGGAGGACACTGAAAGCGAGCAGACCTCCCCAAAGACGTGCCGCATGTTCTACACCTCCGAGACAGCCTCCAAATCAGGCTTCCCCAGCAGCCTCTTCCCTCTGGAAGCTTCCCCCCGGCACCAGCGGAAAGTCCTGAATATCTCAGAGCCCTTTGCCGTTTCCGTGCCCCTTCGGGTGTCCGCAGTCATCAGCACCAACAGCACCCCATGCCGCGTGCCTGCCAAGGACAAGCCTGCCCTCTCCAGCCTGGAGGAATCGTCCGCTCTGCGGCCGGGCAGTGCTGCTCCCACAGCGCCGGAAGGGGATGGCCAGCCCAGGACTGAGCAGGCCACAGACAGGGAGGAGAACCAGCCCAGGGCTGAGGCTGCACCAGGTGAAGCTAGTAGAGGTGAGCAGTGCACAGCCCAGCAATGAGCTATGCAGGGCTGAGGAATTTCCCCTGGTAGGGACCCGGGTCCAGTAAGGCCATTCAAGCCAGTGCAAGGCAGTGGAGAGACCTGGGGCAGGGAGAAGCTCAGTGGTCCCCAGTGGAGGCATGGGGGGGGGAAGGGTGGGCATTGAGGGGACAAGCACTGGGTTGGTATAGAGAAGTAAGGTCGTTCCACAGGGGCATGGGAATGGGGGACTTAAACCATGTGAACTTCCTGACAGCAGTGCCCTGTCCATGGCAGCGGGGACTCTAAGCAGTGTAGTGAAGGATTTTGGGTTTTATCAGTCAGGATGAGTTGAACCTACACAGGTCCTTTATCTCAGTGCCCTGGGCCAGCTGCAGGCCCTGTGTTGTGAGTGGTTTATATTGCTGATTCGTGTTTCTAATCCAGGTTCTACCACCGAGGAACTGATGGCAGCCAAGAAGCCTGAGTCCTCGGAAACCTCAAAGCCAACAACAGAAAACCAGGAGCTGTTAGGCAGTGGCAGCAGCACCAGTGGCAGGCAAGCCCCAGAGCAGAGCCCTGGCTTGAAACAGACACCAGCACCAGAGGGCCCGGTAGGCCTGCACTCAGCAGGTGAGATCGAGCAAGGCCAGCTCAGGCCGCAGGAAAACCCCTCAGAGAGAGGCAGCCGGCAGCAGGAGACACCAAGGGTTAAAGCAGAGGAGGCCTTGTTCCCGAGAGAGCTGGTAAGGAGGGAGCCTTGAAAAGAAGGAATATCCATTGTCTCAAAGGACCTGAGGGAGGTGGAAGTATCCCCATCTTGCTGGGGATTGCTACGGGGGACTGGGGAACTGCTGTATGTGTGTCTGCATCCGAGCAACCTCAAGCTGTGATCTTGACATGTAATATAGGCTAAGCAGGGTTAGGCTTGGTCAGGTGTTAAATGACCTTCTCTATTCAGTATACAGCTGTCGTGTCCTCTCTCACTCCCCTATTCTGTTAACTATACCCTGCTGTCGGTACTGTCTTTGGAAGCCTCTCCATATGTCTAATCGTTTTGACCCTCCATCTCTGACCCTTCTCCCCCTGTTTCTGCCACGTCCTTTATGAGGACTGTGATTTTTCTCAGGAAGATTTTTTTATTCCATTCCTGATCATCCGGACATGTTGTAGGGTCACTGCTGCATGCTGAGTGGAGTTTTGATTTGAGTCACTCAGTCAGCCCAGATCTTTCCTCTGAGTGGTTTCCTTCCAGTGTGCATGACCTTGCATTTGGCAACATTTCTTTACGGGGTGTGTAGTGTCCCCTGCTGGGATAGGTGAGTCTATTTCATGGGGCAGGTTGGGAGGCAGTCTGAGGAATTGTAGCTATTGTTTCTTAGCTAATTCACTTTGGGCACTTGCCATCAGACCTGAGTCCTAGCTCCACCTCTGATGATCTCCCCTGTAAACCCATTTGTTTACAGGCATATGCAAGGGAGGCATTGTGGCCTAGTGGATAAAGCACTGGACTGGAGCTCAGGAGATCTGGATTCTATCCCTGGCTCTGTCAATGGCCTGCTGGGTAACCATGGGCAAGTCACTTCACCACCCTGTGCCTCAGTTTGCCCATCTGTAACCTGGGGGTTGTGATATTGACCTCCTTTGTAAAGCACTTTGAGATCCACTGATGAAACTGCTACATAAGAGTGAGATATTATTATTATTATTTATTATTTTATTTAGCCAGATTTCTGGTGGCATGTGTATGTGTGCCGGCATTCCCACTATCCTGATGGTATTCCCGGCGGGCTGCTACAGGCAGCATTGTGGGCAGAAGGCAGATGGGCATGTGGAGTGATTGCTGTCAGGTTATGACATTTCTGGTGTTTTTCAGGCTGAAGATGCTGCTGCCAATGCCCTGATGGAACCGCTGTGGCCGGAGATTCAACAGGAACTCAAAATTATTGAATCTGAAGAGGAGCTCTCATTCTTGCCTACAGATGTCCCCAAGACAGGCCCACACCAGCCTGCGTCCTCTGCTTCACCACAAACGGACAGCTTCTCTTCTGGTTCTGTGCTTGCCGTGACACTGGCTGAACAGGAAACTCCATCCAGAACCCCACAGGTCACATCTCAGTTGCCTTTATTTGGTGCCACCTCCAAAGAAAGTTCAAAGGAGCCTGGCAGCCTCCAGGGTGGTAAACCTGAAGTGGTAGCACAGCATGACTGCTCTCCTAACATACCTCAACTGGATACTGTCCTGTCTGGGACAGCTTCTCCAAAGAACCATCTAGTGCTGGAGAATGTCAGCAGTGATCTTCCACCTCCCCACCAAGACCAGAAGCTTTATGATGAGAAGCAGCTCATTGAGGGTCCTTTAAAAGAAGATGTCTCAGATAACAAAGGGATGTGTCCAGACCAAGCCAAGGAGAAAGGCAACACTGGCCTGCTGCATAGCAAAAAGGATGGCATTGCTGTAGGCCAGGATGGAGCCTTGACCCAGAGGGAGAAGCCTGATAGAGTGCCTGCAGAAGATGGCCTGATCTCATCAAAGAGGGCAAGTGGAGCTGGAGCCCAGAAGCCCAAAGAGGGCGGCATGGCTAACAGAGCCCAGGACTCTTTCGACCATGAAGAGGAGGATGCATGGACAGACAATGTCCAGGGCTTTGAGCTGGTAGAGCCATGGGAGGATCACCAGTGGGTCACCAGTCCGCTCCATTCCCCCACCCTCAAGAACCTCCAGGAAAAGGCAATGCAGGACTTCCAGTCACAGAGCTATGAAGTGGAGAGGGGCCTTTCTGTTCGGCCACGGTTCAGTCGCAGTCTTTCTCTGGATAGCAAAGACATGGTGCTGAGTGTGTGGGCTATCCAGCCACCTCTCACAAGTGCAGCTGAAGAGCTCCCACATGGCTGCACTAGATCGGGGACCAGGGACCTGTTAGAAACACTGCCAACCTCATCACCCAGGCCAAGCCACATCGAGCGAGCCAAGACCTGTCTGAGTCCTCGAGAGGACTCTTTAGAGCCTGAGGGATCAAGTGATGCCCTGAGCAGTGAGGCAGAGCCTGCAGCAGGGAGGCTGCTAGCCAGGCATGAGGAACTGCGCCCTGCCTCTCTTTCAGAGCCAGGGGAGAAGGTAGTGGATGGCAGCAAAGAAAACCCTCAGGACTTAACGCCCAAGTTGCCTTTTCCACACTGTAATACCCAAGATGGTTTCTTGCAGGCAAAGAAAATAGATGAAGATCCATCCAGGCCTCAGGATGCTGCCCCCATTGGAGCAGCTGTCACCAAAGGGCTGTGTTCCACCAGCGATTCACAGCTGAGTAACAATAAAGGCGAAGACGCACCCCGTAAAGTGAGAACCAGGCCATCATCTCTCAACTTGGATTCACTCCTCCCTGCCCCCGATTTCTTCAAGTTTGAGAACCTGGCGGTGCCCACTTCACCTGGAAACCTCTTATGTGTGCAGAAGGAAGGGAAGAGCAGCGATTCTGTCCTGTCACTGCCTGCTGCCTGCCCTGCCAGGAACAAAGGCGACCCCTGGGGATCTCACTTCGATCCCCGGGAGCTAGACCTGGATTACATGGCAGTGGCCCACGCTGCCACCGGCCGTCGTAACTCTGCCCCTGTGAGTGTGTCGGCGGTGAGGACCTCCTTCATGATTAAGATGTGCCAGGCCAGAGCTGTGCCAGTGATACCGCCCAAGATCCAGTACACACAGGTCCCACAGCCGCTGCAGACTCAGAACGCCGACCGTGACATCCCTGCATCGTTGGGGAGGAAGGAAACAGAAGCTCACTCAGTCAGCAGGCAGACCCCCCGAGCAGCTTGGGGACAGCTGGAGCCCCCAAAGAGCCCTCGGGTAGAGAAGAAAGCCAAAGAGGAGAAAGAAAACAGTGACCCAACTCAAATGGATTCAACTTCTTCTAGGCACGGCAGCCTCAACCCTCTGCCAGATCTCTCCCTCTCCAGTCATAATTCCACCCAGGAGGCGCCCGTGCTGCGCCGAAAGCACACTTCAGAGAGGGAGACCACAGGAGACAACCCACAATCCTCAAAAATGGAGAGGCCATCGGGATTTTCCAAGCCTTCCTACAGATCCAGACCAGGAAGGCCCCAGAGCCTTATCCTCTTCAGCCCACCCTTCCCCATCATGGACCATCCATCTTCCTCAGCAGACTCCAGGGTGTTGTTATCACCCATAAGAAGCCCCTCTCAGAGCAACTCTCCAAACCCTATTTGTGGCGATCTGTCTGGGAACCTGCAGACAACATCTGAGGGGGTCACTCTGCGGAATAAAATGACCATCCCCAAAAATGGGCAGAGACTGGAGACCTCCACCAGCTGCTTTTACCAGCCCCAGAGGAGGTCAGTGATTCTCGACGGGAGAAGCGGGAGGCAGATAGAATAACGCCAGCTCACCTCACCCCTCTTCCCTGGTGGATGAGATGGGAGTGCCCACCTTGAGACCAACTGTGCTATTGTTGTTGTTGTTATGATTATAAATATTCTATGCAAAAGGGACACAAATCCTTTATTTCCTCCTGCAGAGCATTTTGCTACTGAGGTTCTCATTCTCTTTGTCTCCCTCTCTCCTTTTCGGGCAACCCCACATTATCTGCTCTATGGAAAAAAAATTCCTAAGGAAGTTTGTTTTCTTCAGTGTCACCCTCTGTCTGAAAAAAACATGGCATGGTCCAATGGACATGTATGTGAAGGAGGTAAGACCAGAGGGTACATTTTTCTCCCTTGCACCCCCAGGCGATGATGCAGGACCATCTGTCCAGCCATCCCTGCTGTACTGCTCTGGATAGCATAAGCAAACTGCAGAGGAGAATGGTGATAGCTGAAGGTGAGAAGGTAAAGCTGACCTGTAAAGATCACACTGAGTGTGTTAACCTAAAGAGCTTTCAAAGCAAACACTCTGTCTTGAAGACATTGCCTTCAGCTGTTCTCTTGTAACACAGAATGCAGAATGTGCAATGTCTGGAATGAAGGTAGCTGAACAACATAAGCCCAGCTTCCCTTTCAACTTAGTGATTCCCACTTGCCTGGCTGTCTTGCAGTCAGTCCCTCCTTATTTGTTGGGGGTTGGCTTGTACCTGGTGCTCTGGTTCCAAGGTGGTAGAGATCACTCTGGCTTAATTTAGTGAAAAGAAGGTTCTGGCCAAACAAAGACCAAGAGTATCAGTTTTCAATTAAGCCTAGGGCTTAATTACCTGTCCACAGAGTTCCCCAGTCGCTCTTCGCACCTGCAGCTGCACAGTGGGATCTGAGCAGCTAGGCAAGATCATGAGAATCCTCTGATCAGCACATCCTTGGCCAATGCCCCCTCCCCGCCTGGTTTGCATGTTCCCAGCCACTGGCCTCTGGCTACTCTTGCACTTCAGATTCCTGAGATTTGAGGCCAGCTCACTGAGTGCCCGGCTGACTTTTACCTCCCCGGCCGTTGGTGCTTTCAAATTGATTAGGAGGAACATGCTAGAGAGGATGATTTGTTGGTGCACAGGAATGGAGGAGCAACATGCATGTTATGGGAGGGAATTCAGCTGGAATTAAACTGTATCCCGAGGGTCTGTTATCATTACTGTCAATATGTAGTCATACAGGAACAGCTGCCATAGGAATGGAATTAAGGCTTCCGCTACAAAGTCTTTGACTTAGGGTTAATTGCAGGCTCATCTGTCAGCTGGTGTGTGACCAGGGGCAGCTCCAGGCACCAGCGCTCCAAGCACGTGCCTGGGGCGGCAAGCCGTGGGGGGCAGCCTGCCGGTCGCCGTGAGGGCGGCAGTCAGACAGCCTTCGGTGGCATGCCTGCGGGAGGTCCGCCGGTCCCGCAGTTTCGGCGGCAATTCGGCGGCGGGTACGCCAAAGGCACGGGACCGTGGGACCTCCCGCAGGCATGCCGCCGAATCTGCGTTACCAGCAGACCTCCTGCAGGCGCACCGCCAAAGGCTGCCTGACTGCCGTGCTTGGGGCGGCAAAATACATAGAGCCGCCCCTGTGTGTATCCAGAGGCAAGTGCATGGCTTTGTACTATCCTTGGTGTCTCCACAGTTAAAATGTCACTAGTGACCTTGCAGTAGAGAGAGACACCAGTACTGATACAATCCTAGTAATGGTGTCCATGAGGGCCATTCTTAGCCAGTCTTAGAGCTCATAGTCCTTCTGTGAGCTAGCTTGGGCTGTGGTAGGAATAGTAACTGAGCAGCTGCAAGGGCAGGCCTATGACTCCCATAGCCAATGACAATCAGGAGATGCTCCCATCCAAAGTTATAAATTAATTAACATCTGTTAGTTATCTGTGTTTAGATCTTTATTTGAAGGCACCTGCATTCTCGGAGTCTCAGGTGAAGTGTCTGCTGGTCTGCAAACCCAGCCAATGGGGCCATTCGGTCTGGGTGGAGAGTAAACTGCCGTGTCATTGGTCTGGTTGGGACTAGAGGTGTATAGGCTCCAAGAACCAGGGATGATTCCCCACCACCTGGCATCCAATTTTGTTATTTACTCCTGTGCAAAGCGAGGACAAATTACTGAATCAGAATGCTCTGCCCTTTGACACCATCTTACCATTTGACCCCTGCTTTGCCCGGATGTAAAAGACCACACAAGAGGCAAGGTGGTGGAGAATTAAACCCATGCGGGTTCATAAACTCAGATGGGATAGTAGTCTGGAAAGAACCTAGAATCCCCACCCAGATTCATGCTTTCCCATAGACTTCAGCAGGGGTTTTACTTGAGTAAGCACTGTGGGAGCTGGGCCTGAGCATGCAGCCCCACAGCAGTGATCTCCTCCTGGCCCCTGCCTACGCAAAACCCTCCGCAGCCCCCAACTAAACGAGGGCATAGCTAGTTCTCCAGCTTTCATTGAACGTGATACAGCATGAAGCTGCAGTTCCACATATGCCAAGAGCCCTTGAGTAGCTCCTCTCCGGTGGAGGTAACCATCACCGCAGAGTTAACAGGAAATGATGAAAGTAGGTTAGCTGCAATATTTAGGGGTTTATTACACAATTCTGCAAAAGATAATGTGACTGGAAAGGATTCCCAGGTTTTTCAGTTTCAGGGAATGCATTTATTTTGGGTGGTGACTTACACCTTTCCCCCGATCTTGTAGGAACCCAACCATTGCGGCATTGTGCTAGTGACTGGGAACTGGAAGGTGAAAGTAGAAATAGACTAGGCTAGATTCACAAAGTGTACTGTCCAAAAAACCAACAACAACAACAAAATGAAAATCTGACTCCTTAAATTCTTTCATTTAATCAAACCTGTTACTGAAACGGAGGCAAAGTCACTCTATAGAAATATAGAATTTTAATCTTGACAGTGCCCCTTCAAGAAATAAGGCTGTAGGGTTAAGTGGGAAAACCCTTCTAGGGAAGATCACTTTATTAGGAAATGCTACTTAACACTACTAAAGCCTGGACCCAAACACCACATCCTTTGAGGGTCTTCAAAATTTGAGCCTGCTCCCAGATCTGGATTTTATAAATGAGCATTCTCTTGATAGTGGGTAAAACCTTGGACGTGAACATCTCCAAATCTTGTGGTGTCTGAAGTCTGATCTGAATTTTGCAGCTTGATCCCATTTCTAGTTGAAAACTAACTGGCTTCAGCTGGTGCATAAAGTACTAAGGTAGGCCTCAGAGACAGACAGCTCTTGTGGCAAGCTAGGGAAGGTCTAGCAGAAACAGTCCTGTGCTTATAGAATTATAGGATTGTAGGACTGGAAGGGACCTCAAGAGATCATCTAGTCCAGCCCCTTGCATTCATGGCAGGACTAAGTATTATCTAGACCATCCCTGACAGGTGTTTGTCTTACTTGCTCTTAAATATCTCCAATGATGGAGATTCCATAACCTCCCTAGGCAATTTATTACAGTGCTTAACTTCCCTGACAGGAAATTTTTTTGCTAATGTCCAACCTAAACCTTCCATCGCTTCTTGTCTTATCTTCAGAGGTTAATGAGAACAATTTAGCTCTCTACTCCTTGTAACAATAGTTTATGTCCTTGAAAACTGTTATTCTGTGCCCTCTCAGTCTTCTGTTCTCCAGACTAAACAAACCCATTTTTTTCAATCTTCCTTCAAAGGTTATGTTTTCTAGACTTTTAATCATTTTTGTTGTTCTTCTCTGGACTTTCTCCAATTTGTCCACATCTTTTCTGAAATGTGGCGCCCAGAACTGGACACAATATTCCAGTTGAGGCCTTATCAGTGCGGAGTAGAGTGGAAGAATTATTTCTCGTGTCTTGCTTACAACATTCCCGTTAACACATCCCAGAATGATGTTCTCTTTTTTTGCAACAGTGTTACACTCTTGACTCATATTTAGCTTGTGATCCACTATGACCCCCAGATCCCTTTCCTCAGTACTCCTTCCTAGGTAGTCATTTCCCATTTTGTATGTGTGCAACTGATTGTTCCTTCCTAAGTGGAATACTTTGCATTTGTCCTTATTGAATTTCATCCTATTTACTTCAAACCATTTCTCCAGTTTGTCCAGATCATTTTGAATTTTAATCCTATCCTCCAGAGCACTTGCAACTTCTCCCAACTTGATCTCTATGCCATTATCTAAATAATTGATGAAGATATTGAAGAGAACCAGACCCAGAACTGATCCCTGCGGGACCCCACTCGTTATGTCCTTCCAGCTTGACTATGAACCACTGATAACTACTCTCTGGGAATGGTTTTCCAACCAGTTATTCACCCACCTTATAGCAGCTCCATCTAGGTTGCATTTCCCTAGTTTGTTTATGAGAAGGTCTTGTGAGACAGTATCAAAAGCCATACTAAAGTCCAGATATACCATGTCTACTGCTTCCCCCCCATCCACAAGGCTTGTTACCCTGTCAAAGAAAGCTATCAGATTGGTTCAACACGATTTCTTCTTGACAAATCCATGCTGACTGTTGCTTATCACCTTATTATCTTGTAGGTGTTTGCAAATTGCTTAATTATTTGCTCCAGAGAGCAATTAGAGATGGACCAGTGCCACAAAGTTTGGATCAGGAAATCAAGTTCTGCAGAGTTGGGAGGATTTAGATTAAATGGTCCACGTCAGCTGATTGTAGAGCTGGGCCCAAGTCACCAAGTTCAGCTCTGGAGACAAACTTTCCCAGAATTCATGGGGCTTGGAACTGGGAATCGGTTTCAGACCTGTTGCCACTAGACTAGAGAAAAGGTCTGAGCTATGCTGTAGGGTCATGGTGCAGTTGGTAGAACCGTGTGTACAGTAGATAACTGCACCATTGCAACTTGCACCAGTGCAGCTGAACCAGGGCAAGTTGTAATAGTGTAGCACATTCACATTAGCCAGCCCATTTTTGGGTGCACTTCTGCCCCATGTCCATGTGCAGCATACCCTCCACCCATTGGAGTAGCATTGATGGGAGACAGGTCCGTCCCACAATTTAGAGTCTTCCTAAGTGTAGGGGAGGTGCCTGTTGCCTGGTTTTATTAGCATGGAAACACTTTCCCTAACTAGATCACAAGGCTGCAGTTCCCCCCATCCTGTGAAAAGCGTGAAGGCCTCTCGTTTAGGGTTTGTAGGTGGGCTCTTATGCCCTCAGGCCTAATCCTGACATTGTCCATCACACTTCTGTTGGTTTATAAGGTGTAGAAGACGGGACAAGGAATACCCAGATGGGTCACTTCCCATTCTATAGAGTACAAAGAGGGGATGCATGCAGCTCCCATTAATTGCAGGGTGTTGGTGGGTATGGGAGTGGTGTTGGATGGTGGGGAGGGGGGTCACCTGTATCAAGGGGAGGTGGGGGTGGGGTTCACCTAGCTGGATAGGTGGTGTGGTGTGCGGGTCACCTGGCTGAAGGGGAGGGGTGCTGGATGTAGGGACCACCTGGCTGGATGGGCGGGGTGTTGGGTGGGTGGGAATCACCTGGCTGAAAGGGAGGAGCTTTGGTGGCTTGTGTGGTGGGGGATGGGGGGGGAGTCACCTGGTTCCATGGCAGGGACATTGATGAGTGTGGGACTGGCTGGTGCACTCATGTCCTTGGGGACAAACAGGAAGTAGGACTGTACAGTACATTGTAAACGATATTAACTTAGACTGTCCATCCCATTTGCTCATTTTACAAAGGGTGAGGCACTTCTTTGATGCAGCCTTTCAGCACGTTAGGGCTCTGGAGGAGGTTAGGTCTGCAGCAGACACCAGCAGCAAAGCCTGCAAATGTTTCCACCAGCCAGAGTCCAAAAAGTGCAATCAAAATCCTTTTATCTTTTCTTTCTTTAGATTGTAAAATGCCTGTACTGAGGAATACTGTGTTAAATTTATATATATATATATATAAAAGAACATTATATATAAAGATATTAAAATGTAATTAAAAATGAAGGAATTGTCTAAACAGGTCCATCACGTCTGTGAAACTTGGGCTGATGTACAGATATTGTTTTCCGTTAAAATTTCTTTACCGCTGAGAGTGTGAGCTGGAACAAGTTATAACCAGCACAGGAAGGTGAAGCTAGAATCTTAGATCTGATTATTGTCAGTCGTGGATCGACGCTAGATCCTACCGCCATTGAAGTCAATGGTAAAACTCCCACTGAAATCAACGGGAGCGGAACTGGGTCGTAGAAGAGGATGGAATAGATTGGTGAGTCCCAAAATACCATGACAGATTTCTCCCTTAAATGTCCGATGGAGTTTCAACTCCACATTTTCCCTGGGGCTCCCTGATTTTTAGATCTCTGCCATCTTTCCTCTCAAAGATAAATATACATGGGTTGGTGAGATCCTATGGTTGATCCAAACCCTGTTTAGTCTTAACCTGATCCTGAGTAACAGCCTGCTCCTGCTACTAGTGTAATGCATGGAAAGCTTACCATTGACTTCAATGGGAGCTGGACTGAGCCTGGAAAGAGAGGGCAATCAGTAGCCAAGTCCTGTTTAGGGCCCAGTGGTAAGTGCAGACACCAAAAAAGCTTGCAGCTCACTCCTGCATCCATTGGTCCCCTTCAAAATATTGACTTGATGCAAGTCAGGGGGAAGGGTTGGAAATCAGATATCGGGTGAAGAGGACTGGCTTATGGGCTATTGATGATTTCTTCTGCTACTCCTGATGGATCGCATTTTTGTTAAGTATTATTGTCCAGGTGGATTGCCTGCCTTTGTGCCTTTTATTGCTTTAAGAAATTAAGTTTTGCCAGATCTCAACCATGAGATTAAACTGGAGTTTTTATAAAACAGACATGTGCCCTAGTGGTGATTTGAGACTTTATTATCCCCTGTATGATCTTGGTGAACATGATGAATGAATGCTTCTGTCTCCCTCTGTTATCACCTCTAACCCCTAATTTGCCATCTAGAAGGACCATGGAATGGGGAGGGGGGTTTCCATTAAGGGAGCAAAATAAGTTAGTGGCCGGATTTTCAGAGGTGCTGAGCACTCAGGACGCCTTCTGAAGTCAATGGGAGAGGTGGATGCTGCTCAGTAGCTTTGAAAGTCAGGCCAGAGGTTTTGGGCTGTCACAAAATCACCCTTATTTTAAGTGTTTAAAGTTTTATGGGCTAAAGGTCATATTCCTGCCAGCCTCTTATAATATTGAATAGATGATGTTTCCGTGGTGTTAGTGCATGTTTCCTCATTAGTACATTACATGTTGGAGTCTGCTTTATTTAAAATAACAAAAGAGAAATAAAAAGATAGGTGGTCAATACATTTCTAACACTAAGTAAAGGAAAAATTAAACCAGGCTAGAAAAAAACAACACAAGAAATTACTACGAGAACAAGCACTTCATTTTAGTTTGATGTTTCTTGCATATAATTATGAATTATAAAGGAAAACTATGAACCTAACTAAAATCATAAACTGGATTTCTCTGATATAACTGCCTTATTGCCATAGCCTCTGAGCACCTGCCATTAGGGCATTAAGTCAGTGGTTCTCAAGTAGGCGTACGTGTACCCCCTGGGGGTACACAGAGGTCTTCCAGGGGTATTATCTAGATATTTGCCTAGTTTTACAACAAGCTACATAAAAAGCACTAGCGAAGTCAGTACAAACTAAAATTTCATACAGACCATGACTTGTTTATACTGCTCTCTATACTATCCACTGAAATGTAACTACAATATTTATATTCCAACTGATTTTATAATTATATGGTTAAAATGAGAAAGTAAGCAATTTGTAAGCAAGTAGTTTTTAAGTGAGGTGAAACTTGGGAATACATAAAACAAATCAGACTCCTGAGAGGGGTATAGTAGTCTGAAAAGGTTGAGAGCGACTGCATTAAGTGACATTACTTTTTGTTTACACCTGTTCTCTGTCTTGAAAAAATGGAGCCCTTTGTAAACTGCAGCCAACTCTGCAATCTGACCTGCTGTTCACTTCCTCGAAACAACTGAGCCTTTAGGCTAAAGAAAATACATTTTGTCAACGTATCAGCTGAGTCTGGGACTAGAATTGGTTGGGAATTTTTTTGACTAACATTTTTTCATTGGAAAATGCCAGTTCATAAAAATTGACACTATTAATGGGAAAGAATTAGTTTAAACTAATTTGCCATTTAAAATTTTTTTAAAAAAACTTTCAGAATGCCCCATTTTGGCATTTTCAGAACAAAAAAATTCCATGTTTTGTTCTGAAACAACTTTTAGTTTCAAAATTTAAATTAATGTATAGTAAAAAAGGTGTCAGAAAAATTGGAAAAGATCAAAAGTCAAAACAGTGTTTTAGAATGGTCCAAACAAATATTTTTGCTTGACCCGAAGCTAAATTTTTTTTGTTCAGTTCAGAAATTTTTTTGAGATTTGACATTTTGTCCCATTTTGGGATGGGAAAATTTGTCAAAATCTCAAAATTCTTGGGGGAACAGGAAAATGATTTCCTGTCCAGCTCTGCATGGGACTGGATTTCCACTCCAAATAAAGCCTCCACCGTGACACCCTTCCTTAATTTTGCTTTCCCTTTAGGAAAATTACTAGAATATGCTTCCTGTAAGTTTCTATGGCAACTGGCATATATCCAGCATACCAGTCACATGGCCATTAAACATCATAATACACTCTGTCTTGACTATGATCTCCACTAGCTGATGACTAATTTTGCTCACGGGGTTCTTCTCTCTCTTTATACCCATCTTATTATTCGCTTGCCACCAAGAGTATTTTATAAATCTGCCCAGAACACCCAAGGTGCCTCTCAACTGACGACCACGATTTCCATGATTAAAGAAATCAAGCAAATTACACACTAAAGCCCTGTACATACGACAGTTAAACTGTGCTGCAGCCACCATGTTGAAACACATGGAAATGCTCCAGCACACTTTCCACCAAGTCATTTTTGCCTGATTGCAAATCACTGTGGATTTGAAAGGTTGACTCAGTACAAATTACAGCGTAGCCTGAACCAACAGTGCCTGTGCTGGAGGAACTGGTTACAACATGACCGACTCCTGTCCCTGTGTGGCAACAAAGACGGCTCCATGTCTAAGCATGTTTCCAAAGTGGCTGCTTTCCATTTCTACTCAGGAGACAGGTTGCTAAACCTAGCACAGAGGAAGGCTCCTGTAGAAACCTGCCCTGCCGCCTCACACCCCAGCCCACCTAGTACTGTCAACAAGACACACCTCGCTGCTGCTAGGTCTTGACCTGACCTGGCCAGCAACCACCATAGAACTGGAGGCAAACTGGTAGCAAAGGAGAGACAGGCAGGGTAGGAAAGGACATTAGCCCCATGGGGGGGGGGAAGGGGGGTTGTTGGCATGTGAACAAGGGCACTGGAACAGTTTGTACAATGGGGGAGCTGACAGCCACTGAACCAAACTGTAAACCCTGAATATGATGGAAACCACTTCAAGCCAGGGGGTGCAGCAGCACCTCCAGCACCCCTAGTTTCAGCACCTCTGCCTGTGAAAGAAAAAAACAAAAACACGTACAGGATAATAGCTAGAGATGGAAAAGGGCTGTTAGATCTTTGAGGCCATTCTCTGCCAGGGCAGGAGCCAGTCCTCAGATACAAGACACATTAGGCTAACTCATCTGAAGTTCTCTGAGGGTTAAGGATAAGATGGTTCAGGGCACTGCGGATTATAGACAGACTAGAGGTGCAAAATTCAGCTCTGGGTCTGGCTTTCAGGCTCCCAGAACTTAGCTAGAGCATGTGTGTTAAGGTGAGGGCTTTCGGTTCAGCCCATTATTAAAAAACAGGAGCTAGCTTACTGCATGTTATATGCAAAATGTGGCTCAGGTGCCAGGGTTGGTTTTTGAGCTCCTACAAAGCCCGTGGGCATTCAGCTCCAGGCTCTTAATCCAGGCCTAGCTTTACAAGTGAGCTGTTTTGTGTTCCCAGCACATCTGTGGCAGTGTATATATATCTAATAGTTCACTCCTTCATCTTAAAGGACCTGGAAATATTTATGTTCTTATTACATTTATGAACGGCCATACTGGGTCAGACCAAAGTTCCATCTAGCCCAGTATCCTGTCTTCTGACAGTGGCCAATGCCCGGTGCCCCAGAGGGAATGAACAGAACAGGTAATGATCAAGTGATCCATTCCCTGTCGCCTATTCCTAGCTTCTGGTGGAAGAGGCTTCACTATGTCAAAGACTATTCAGTTGCTGCTTAAGAACGAGCCACAAGGATTCAGGATGTGACTGTGGCTAGAGCTGGGTTCAGCTGGGGGAATAAAACATCTCATGAAAGAAGGGTGCAGACAGGCAAGACCTGAAGAGAAGAAAAAAAAACCCAACGACCAATGATGGATACAGCCCGAAATACACTAAACCCCTTTCAAAAGCAGTGGGAAAGGGTTCTTGAATGCTGCAAACATTCATGCTCAGCAATCAGTATTATTCATTTGTGTACCATGAAACATTTTACTTTAAGAACCAAACTCCTGGGATAGTGTAGTTGTTGCTGGGAGCAGGAATGGGATGCTAGAAGCCTGATTGATTCATAGTAGCATTGAAAATGGCAAAGACTCTGTTTGGAGCTGCCTCCACCAGCCCTGCAATCTCTCCACCAGCCACAACACCCTAACAAAGGTGCACCCACACTGGGAAAAAAAGTTGGGATTTTATCCTCTTAGCTAACATGGTAACATCCTAGTGTTTACCTGAACTAGCTTCCTGGGAGAACTACAAACTGCATTGACCATACCAGGAGTTCACCTCAGCTGGTAGCCAACGTGGTAAAAACCCTAGTGAAAACTAGGCCTCAGCATCCTATCCCAGCTCCCTTGATCAGTAAAGCCGCTTCCCTAACTAGAGGAGAGACCACCCATTGCGGGGGGGGGGGGGGGGGGGGGGGGTGTTTCCCGGAGGAGGCTGCCTGCCTCCATGAGCAGCATTTCAGAGGCTTTTCTCAATCACTGCTGCGGGTGAGAGGAATTCTGTTACAAGCTGGCTGGCAAATTTTAGATCACACTTTCCCTTGACAGCCCTGCTGTTGATGCAGGATGGCTCAGGACAATACTAGGATGCAAGGGGTGTGTGGGCCAGAGCTTCTGTGCAAGCAGTATAGGACACATGGTGTATAGGCACAGTGTGTTGGTTTGTGCAGAGGTAACTGGGCACCACAGTGCTACGTGATGTCTGGCTGCAGCAGCAGGGCATTGCTTGTAGCTATCCTGTCATGTTGTCCAAGAGTTGGCAGAAGCCACTGGCCAGAGGTAGTGTAGGTCAAGAACAGGCTGAGGAGGAGAGTGAATGAAGGCCTGGGTGCAGGCGCCTGCACAAGGAGACAAGATCATGTGTAAGAATGAAGGTACTTTTATGAGTGAGGCTACAGGAGAATGACAGCACAAGGGAGGGGGCAGGTGCATCAGAATATGAGAGGATGTGTACGTGGAACGTAGCAGAAAGAGGAAGGCAGAACTAAACTGCAATGTGACTCAGAGAAACGAGAGCTCTCAGTGTTGCTAACACCAAGCATTAAAGAACAAAACCATGATTTTATAAAATAAACCCACACTAACTGTAGGGTATATTTGGTGTCTGATGTTAAGCCTTGAGGGCGCTCCATGTTTCCCAAGTTTTTCTCTACTATGATGAGAGATGGAAATGTTATAAATAAAAAACAGCTTCTTCTCAACACAGTTCCAGGAACTGGGCATACAAGAAAAATAGCAAATATCTCAAGGTGTATGATGAAAGTGACAAGAGGTGGCCCTACAAAAGGTGCTGCTCTGCATATACAGTTGATAGCTGGACATGAAAGTTACAAATGTGCATTTTTGTGGACAAATAGTTATGAAGATTTGAGCCTCAGAGCCCTTCGTCTAGGGAGATTACACAGCACGTGTGCGTGCGTGGTAAGGGGACAGATATACTTTCAAGAGTTTTATTGTCACCTTATCTCAGTTCTACATTACTTATTCACATAGCCAAGCACTATGGCCATTTCGGAGATAAGGCAAGACCTACACCAAGCTGTAGTCCAGAATGTGGAAACTAGGAGGGTCCCTAGATAGCTATTAATTAGCACATGAACCTGTTTGCTGCCATTCCTTATCTCTTGCGCTACCTTGTCTCTACTGCTCTGAACTTCCCCACCTACTATTGGAATCCTACAACCCCAGTGGGGATCTGCAGATATTGGAATGAGGACCCTCAAAGCAGGAAAACCAGAAAAAGCTGTGCAGGATTCTTCTGAGCTGGCTTGACAGCATTCTACCATCACTCCACTCTGCTCTTGCCACCTCGGTAGAGATGCTCGAAACCGCCGTTCCAGACAACAGCACTGCTGCCACTCACGCTAGTTGGTGTTTCTCTTAACTCCATAACACCAGGATCAAGTGATTAATTCTTTTCAAATGTGATGGTCAAGTAAAGGAAGTTTCTGGTCCTCCTGCTTGTAGAGAAAGTTTAAAACGACCAGCAAGTAACCCAGAAGCTCAGAAACCTGAAAGCAAAATACAAAGAACCCCAACCTGAGATTTGTAAATAATGCTTTGAGCCAGTCGTCATGATTGGAGTGCTTGAGGGAAGCAGTATTGAGACAGTTCTAGGCAGCCCTGTTTCCACTCCTTATTCACCTACAAAAGAGGTGGATCTGGCATCTGCTCTCCATTCCACTTGTCAGATTAGTTTCAGGGTGTCTTATTCAACCCTCCGGATAGCCCCACCTCACCACCAGCTATTAAAGCAGAAGTTCCCAAGGGGAAGATATTCTCTCAACTCAGCAATCTAATCCTGTGGTTTTGATTATTTCATTTTTGCAAGCCACTTCTTCAGAGACATCAGTACCGAGGAGGCTGTGCGGACCATCATCCAGGCATTGTGGCTCTGCAGAGCTCCTGGGGGCAGCCTAAAACCAAGTAAGAGCACAATCTCATGCTGAAGTGGGTATGTTACAAAAACAGGTGTTAATTCATGTGGGTGAAGGGCTGGCTGTCACACCAGAAGTGTGTTTGGAGAGTGTGGAGAAGCTGTATGTGTGCGCATGCTCACATAAAAATGATACTCCAATTTCTACTCTCCCTCCTCCCCACAGGTGTTTTGCCTCTAAATTGACATAAAAGCTGCAACTCTTCGCTATTGCTACCCTGACTTAGAAGTCACTGGTTCCCATATGTCTTCTAATACCTAAAACTAAACTTGTAGCTTCAAGAGAGGTCTAAGCAAGAGAACCAACCCATCCGCTCAAGTCAACCCTGGGAGAGTATTTGGGACTAAACACTGCTTGTAATGGTGCTTTAGAGTCCATAGTCTTGAAGGAGGCAGCCACCAAGGCAGCCTGCCTTCTGTTGGGTTTCCCCCCCCCCCCCTCCTCTCCAAACTCCTCCCTCCCCCCCCCCCCATTTTCCACCTCTGCCCCCAAATGCCACCATGTGTCAGTGACCCACCTCTAATTCAAGAGTTCTATCCCACAGCCCTTTGTGATTAGACTGGCAAGTCTGTTCAGTGCCAGATTTTTCCACAGCACAACATTCTAGATGCACAGACAGTGGCAATTCAATACCTGCGAGAAGTTTGGAGCCACCAACTTTTTGAACCCAGATCTGCACTGCCCAACATTTAGGTGTCTGGAGGCAGCTGGTGTAGCCTCCATTTACTCAAGATCCTGGACCGTGAGAATTTGAAACTCAGCTTTTTTATTAAAGATTTGGAGAATATACAGAAACACTGGAACAATCAGGGCAGCTGGTAGGTTCTTAGGAGCTGACCCCTTACACTTAAACAGATTTCAGATAAAACATTCTGTACAAGGAGCATGTGTCACACAATGCATGTAACTTACAAAACATTCATTAGGAATTACACCAGACCAGAATGGACCCATTTAAGCCTGACTTAGGTCAATAGTAATTGTCTGCTTAACTGGGAGTTTTAACTGTTTATGCTAGGACAGAACTGGGGTTCAGTGAGGTTGTAGAAGAACATATGAGTAAGAATTAATGGTTGTCCTTGAAAGCAAATTACTCTACTTGATCAAGGGGGCTCAGTTATATGCATTGAGTTAGCTGGAGATGGAAAGTGGAGTAGCCTGGTGGGGTTGGGAAAGGAGGAATATTTTGTCCTGTTAACACATCTGAGTACAAAACTGCATTTTTTCAAGATCTCCAAGGAGCTGTGAAAACTGTTGAGTCATATTAAGGAGGCAAAACATTGCATGCATTGGCACCATTTCAGAGAGATGGGTGTCCTATAGCTTATCAGTGATAAAAAACCAGGTAGGCTTGAACATGGGAAGCATATTATGATGTAGTGAGCTAGCCTTTGATTTGGGTTGACTAGTAACCTGCTTTTATCCTTTAAGACTGAGAAGTTAGGTATGGTAGAGGGTAGAAAACAGAAACAGTCTGCCTCCTTCTTAGAAGATGGAGATCTTTAACAGAGGCCCGAACTAAATATGAATGTTAAATAAACTTGGCGATTCCTGCAGTTACAGGTCTAAGTTTCCTCTTCCTTGCAGGGAGGAAGGCTCTCTGGTGTTGTGACAGCATCTCTCACTTGTACTATATACCAACAGCCTTGTGCATCAAATTTGTTCTGATATCATTTACATTAGCCCTAGTTTAAAGAAATTGTTTTCTGGAGCAAGTACATTTATGGGCCATTTCCCTTTTCAAGGCCATTTCTGGAATGATCAGAGCATCTCTCAGACTCAAGAAGTCTTCAGAACAGTGAAGGATTTGGGTCAGTGAATAGGCGTAAAAGCTACAGAACTCCAGCGAGGCGAAGGGAAGGCATGTTCTTTCTTGGAAGGATCAGCTCAGTGTACCAGTCTGTCTGGTTTTCAGGGAGATGGGGGAGGGATGGTAATGAGGGGACTGGGAGAGCCTCAAATCCTCCATAGCACAAGAGGAATAGTACAGATGAACGAATGCAGTTTCATGCACCAAGACTTCAGAGGGGTTGTTGGGAGGCCACTGGATCCTCAGTATTCAATTCTGCTCCAATAGAACATGGTGCAGATAAGAACCCAGAACTATAAAGAAAAAACGGCCGTTAGATTTTAAAAAAACCACACAACAATCCCATTGTCAGATGACATTTCAGCCTTTCAGTGGATCAGGTCAGGGATTTCCATCACCAAATCCACCCCCGGTAGCCACAGAAGGTTGCAGTCTTCACACAGGAGCCAACTCTTCAATACAAGAGTTGAGCTGGAGCAGGGCAAGCTATCTGCAGCCAACAACTCTGCAGTTCAGCACTTAATGCATTTTGTTCCACAGCCTATGTATTATTGATTTCAGTCTAGAGGTTGCTCTTGAATTTTTTGCCATGACTATTTATTTCTTAGGCAGGGCTGGTGCTACCATTAAGGCAAACTAGGCGGTTGCCTAGGGTGCCAAGATTTGGGCGCACCAAAAAGTGGTGCCCCCAATTTTTTTTTTTTTTTTTTTTTTTTTTTAAAACAGTGTTCCTACACCCCCTCCCCGAGCGCACCGTCGCCGCTCCACTTCTCCCGCCTCCCAGGCTTGCAGCGCCAATCAGCTGTTTGGCACCGCAAGCCTGGGAGGGGAGGAGAATTAGAGCGAGGGTGGCGTGCTCGGGGAGGAGGCGGAGCAAAGGTGAGCTGGGGTGGGGAGCTGCCTCACGGCTCCCCGGGCTGGGGGGGGTCTGGGGGGGGGGGGAGCTGCTGCAGGGCTCCCCACCCCAGCTCACCTCTGCTACACCCCCTCCCTGAGCATGCCGTCGCTGCTCCACTTCTCCCGCCTCCCAGGCTTGCAGCACCAGTCAGCTGTTTGGCACCGCCAGCCTGGGAGGGGAGGAGAATTAGAGCGAGGGTGGCATGCTCGGGGAGGAGGCGGAGCAGAGGTGAGCTGGGGTGGGGAGCTGCTGCACGGCTCCCCGGGGGGGGAAACTGCCGCAGGGCTGTGGGGGATGCAAGGTGGAAGTTTTGCCTACGGCGCAAAACTTCCTTGCACTGGCCCTGTTCTTAGGTGATTATTTCTCATCATGAATAGCAAATACTCCAAGTCGTGTATTTTTCTGCTCTCATGACAAGCCCAAAGAGCTTTGAAGTGGCCACATGAACACTTCCAGCAAGAGTAATTGACACTTTTCTGTGAGCAAGACTGGAGAGCTGCACAAATGTTGGCAAAGAGCAAATAAAAGGAGTGGTGAATACCCAACTGAACATCTGTTTGCATTAACAGCGGCAAACTTTTTTGGCAACATTCATCACCTACCCCTAGGCTAAGGTGGGGGAGTTCATACTTATTAGCACACTTAAGTGCTTTCACTTTGTGGGCCATGGGATCAGTCCACTGCCAGAGGCTTTTGATTTGTAGAGTTAAAAGAAAGCGAGTTAGCTATACAGTACAGAGATTTTATTCTGAACATCAGCAGGGTGCACTTATGGGGATTAGGCACAGTTGCCATTAATTTCTCAGCATGTGGAGGTCAGATCAGAACTGGTGATCTTCAGAACACAGCCTTACTTAATGGAACAGAGCTAAAGCAGCTTAATCTGCAGACTGTCCTTCAAGGCAGCCCACATCCCTTACCCTCCCCCCAAGTGTGTTCCCAATTCAGAATGGCCCTACGGTTGGATGCGGAGCTACTTGTTCTCCAGGGATCAGTCCTTTCACCAGTGCCAATCCCCATTTCCCCTCATGTTGTTGGGAGGTGGGGGGGAGGGAAAGAGGGGAAAAGAGCAGATATTAGGTACTCACAGTCCAGCAGAGAATGGCGAAGCCAAACCAGGCAACACCCCAAGCATGTCTGTCCATTGGACCAGAGATAATGTCATAGCAACCCTGTGGGAACAGAGCCAATAAGCAAGTCATGACCAGAGTTTGAGCTTTTACCAACTATGTTACAAGCTCAGATCTCTCTTGGAGAGAGGTGGGGTTCTCATTCTCCAGGAACACAAGAACACTGAACTAGCTAGTTTGCATGACATTAACAAGTAAGCTAGAACATGCTTTGATTGCAAAGCAACCACCATGGTCAGAATGTTCTACTTGGTCTTAGGAGATAGCTCACAGTTGGCATCCCACCCTAGGGCTCTGCCAACTCCCTGATACAAGAGGAAGAAATGGATCCAGATTATGGCTTTATATTCCCTCTAGAAACAGATCGCTCTCAATTACTTCAGGCCAACTTACTGTATTAACTATGCCTTTCATTCCAAATCACCAGGAGAACATGAGATTTCTGTTTTGCCAGAGGGAATATAGCTGGGGACGCCAGCCCTCTGCTAAGCTGCTAGAAGCTAAGGTCACCTGAACTTCCCCATAACCCCCACCTCCAAACATGCATCTTACATGCAGTCAGCAGTCTCTCCCTGGGAACAGGCTGCTCCACTGACTGGATACTGCCATTCCAGCTGCCCACCATGCTCCCAAAAAACTGAGCAAGGTACAGTTTACCATGCACTGCACCACAGCAGGTTGCTAGCATTTGGGAAAGGCATCAAAGAACCAACAGTTCCTTTTAAGCCATAGAAGTTGGCAAAAGCTTCCCACATAGTGCCCTATCAACATGGCTTTGTCCCTTCCCGCCTCTAGAATGGGGCCCTTTGGGTAGGTTAAGAGAGTTTAGTCACTATGTATGGGATATCAGTCACCATTCAACACTGGCTACTATACCAACCCTCTTGGTCATGAAGCCAGACACCCTCAGAATGCAATTCCTTTGGGTACTATTGTCCTTGGCTGGCAACTTGTACCAGTTCCACTGGGACAGCACCCCTCTGTTGTCTCCTGCGTTTAGGGCCCTACCAAATTCATGGTCCATTTTGGTCAATTTCACGGTCAAATATCAAAATTGCAAATTTCATGATTTCAGCTATTTAAATCTGAAATTTCAGTGTTGTAATTGTAGGGGTCCTGACCTAAAAAGAAGTAGGTGGGGGTCCGCAAGGTTATTGTAGGGGGGGTTGTGGTACTGCTACCCTTACTTCTGCACTGCTACTGGTGGCAGTGCTATCTTCCGAGCTGGGAAGCTGGAGAGCAGCAGCTGCTGGCTGGGATCCCAGCTCTGAAGGTGGCGCCACTGCCAGCAGCAGCATAGAAGCAAGCATGGTATGGTATGGTATTGTCTTGTCACCCTTACTTCTGCACTGCCACTCTCCAGCTGCCCAGCTCTGAAGTTAGTGCAGAAGAAAGGGTGGCAATACCATGACCCCCTAAAATAACCTTGTGACCTCCCTGCACGTCTTTTGTGTCAGGACCTGCAATTTGAGATACCCTGGTCTCCCCCATGAAATCTGTATAGTATAGGGTAAAAGCACACAAAAGACCAGATTTCATGTGGGGAGACCAGATTTCATGGCCGTGACACATCTTTCATGGCTGTGAATTTGGTAAGGCCCTACCTATGTCCTAAATATCAGAAATGCTCCTGTACTACTCTGTCCTGGGCCAGTGATGTGGACAGGAAACTACAGAAGTTTCTCCTCCTCAGAAAGGCTTTGGGAACTAGCAGATCTATCCTGTCCCCCTAGTATGTCATAGGCTTCCAATCCCCATTGTGTTTCAAGTGGCATGCTGCCCCCATCCCCATGAGATAATCCAGTGCTTAATTTGTGCTAGGGCTGAGCCCTGGTACCTCTAGGCTTGGTAGTTCATAGCCCCAGCACCTCTGGGCTTGCTGCATCAGTCATGAATGTAAAATAATTGCTTTAGCCCTGGCACCTCTTTTCATTACAAATGAAGCACTGAGATAATCCCACTAATCAATGAGAATTACAGTAAAAGTGGAGAGAGATTCTTGCCTTATTATTATAGTAGCCGGAGACTCCCAGTTTGCAGCCATCCAAGTTGATTGGAATTCCTTGGACATCCATGACACAGCACTGGCGTGGCCAAGGGAACTCTGAGTCACTGTTTCTGCTTCTGAACACAGACATGTAGTTCTGCCAGTCAGAGGGGCCATTCACCCCACAGCACTGATTCTGGATTTGGGAGAAGAAAGAAAGACAGAAAATTTAGATTCCCCCTGCAACACAGGGCTACAAGCATTATACAGGAGCGGACATCCAGTCCTCAGTGGTTCCCCCCTTTCTCTCTCCTTCCCCCGCACCCCCACTCCCAGAACAGTGACTAGCTTGCATCACACCAGGCATAAACAGATTTATAGGAAAAGTAACATGTTGACAGATATTTCAGGGGCCTGAAGTATCATTTGATGCACCAGCACCACTGGGATGCTGGAGGCTAGGCAGGGCCACATATGAAGATTCCAAGCCAGATTCTAGCCTTCTTTTATTACTGAAAGATTCTAGGGTGAGAATGAGAAATTCCAGAGCTGTGTAATGTTTAGATGCTATCTTTAGTTATATGAGCACTGGTCACCTGTAGCATGAGGCGGTCCCATGTCCTGGTGACACCTTCACTCATCCACTTATCATCATTGTTGGCTGGCTCTAGGTTCTGATACTTTTCCAACATTTGCTTCAGGAAGAGATTGGGTGTGAACTACAGGGCAAATGAGATAGAGAGCACACACAATGTTATTAGATTCATAGAGTCCAAGGCCAGAAGGGACCACTGTCGTCATCTAGTCTGACCTCCTGTATAACACAGTCCAGAGAACTTCCAAAACTTATTCCCAGAGCTGATCTTTTAGAAAAACATTGTCTAGCTTCAAACTTCCCACCATTGGATCGTGTTGTACTTTTCTCTGCTAGACTGAAGAGCCCATTAAATATTTGTTCTCCATATAGATACTTATAGAATGTAATCAAGTCATCCTTTAACCTTTTCTTTGTTAAGCTAAATAGACTGAGCTCCTTGAAACTATCACTATAAGCCATGTTTTCTAATCCTTAAATCATTCTCTTGGTTCTTCTCAGAGTCCTCTCCAATTTATCAACATCCTTCTTGAATTGTGGTCACCAGAACTGTGCACAGTTCCAGTGGTCACACGAATGCCAAATACAGAGGTAAAATAACCTCTCTCCCCTACTTGCCATTCCCCTGTTTATGCACCCCAGGATCACATTAGCCCTTTAAGCCAGAGAGTCACACTTGGAGTTCATGTCCAGCTGATTATCCACCATTACCGACAAATCTTTCTCAGAGCCCCTGCTTCCCAGATTAGAGTCCTCCATCCTGTATGTATGGCCTATATTCTTTGTTCCTAGATAGATACATTTAGCCATATTAAAAACACATATTGTTTGCTTGTGCCCATGTTATTAGATGCCTTTTTGAATTGAGTAGGTTTTCTGCTTCATTAGGAGTAGAGAACCAGCAAACAATTTTGGACAACTAGGTTAGTTTGGAAGTCTTCCTCCTCCAACCGGAGATGCTAGGAGTCCGAGAAGAAGGACTCTGGTATCTATGGGTTTTCTGATGCTTCCAGAGTCTGACAGCTGAACATGTCCTCAGAAGGGTTTGCTGGGGAGGCGGCAAGGGAAGAAGCTGTTTGTTAGTGTCTGGAGGTTTGTTTGGACCCAAGTACTACACATACAACTTTTTCCAACAGCTGTAAGAACCTACATGGGTCTCTCCCCTACACTAGTAATGCTCAAATGGTAGGACCAGAGGTCTTCCATCATTAACACCTACAATAGCATTATCAATATGCATCTGAAAAACAGGTCATGGTCCAGTAGCCTCAGTTAATGGACAGACTTAGCTTGCATAAAGAAAGTCTTCTTTCCTTGACCCCAAGTTATGGAATTACACATGCCCCTAGGAGACTAGACCTTCTCTTCAATGGTTCAGCAGTATCCATTACTGTCCAGTCTCTAGCCAGCCCTCCCCAGGTTTCCACTCTGCCATAGCTGCATTGTATGCTTAGAGCTTTGGCATTTTGTGGACATGTTCAAACACCCCACCTCCATCCTACTCTTGAGAGAACATGCATGGGAAACCACCACTCACAAAATCTCGATGAGTTGCTGCTGTGATGCAAGAAGCCACTTCAAATCCATATGTGACCAACATCAGAATGATATACTGGGAAAGAAGCAAAGCAGAAGGTACAGTTAGCTCTCCAACCTGGGTCTATTCTCACAACATGATGCATTTCAAAGTGTGGGGTTACAACATCAGATTCAAGGTATTTTGGAGCAGGGTTCCTTCCCCATTCCATCCTATGATCACTAACCTCCACCCGTACCCTACCTGAACAACCCTGAGACTCAGAATTAAGTTCCTCCATTGTGAGAGTCCCATTCATCCAAGTTCTACCCTGTTAACAGATACATTCCATAATCTGGATTTAAGGGAAGCCCTGTCATTAGTGATTGTCTTATTCCCTGGAGCATAAGGGTTCATATGCTCATTTTATTTGTATTCTGCCTAATGGCACTCCGACTGCTCTGATTATCGATAGTGGTGTCTTATCCTTCTTAGGAAGCAGCTACATTCTTTGCCCCACTGATACCTTGAGAGAGCAAGTTTGAGGTTCATTACAGGGTGTAGAAAATTAGTTATGTTATCAGTCTTAAAATTTGTTTCACAGAATTTCTAGATTGCTCTTTATGCTGTAGGCACAGATCAGACTTCTCCATTCTGCCTCTTTAATAGAGCTTCTGAAGAAGTAGATAAGAAGCTGCATAATGATCTGTTGACTAAGCATCTGAACACCATTTTAGCATTGTCCACGGCTTGTCCAGCAACTCCAAAACACGTCCCAACCATATAGATATTATGGAAGGCGAAGTTTCCTCACAGCAGTGATTTAATCTTACTTTGATGTTCAGTAGCCTAGGTAGAGGTATCAATATTTGATGCCACCAGCAGCAAATAATGAGGACACAAGTTTGAGTGGTCAATAGGGATTTACACTGTATGACCATGTCAAATATGCTGTTCAGGATTCTGCTGGAGACTCAAAGACCAATCAAGGCATTTGTACCACACCTGTAGCCACATGCTGCCATATTAATGTAAGGGGACTGTTGCCCCCTTACTAAAATTCAGTGGGGCTGTTTTGGTTGGCTAGCTCCCAGCACTAAAAGGGGAAGGGTTGATGGCAAATCAGGAGCCTGAGACTGACAGTCCCCAGGAACAATGGGGAGAGGCCAATGCTCCAGATCAGCCTGATTGACAGGGTGGGCAGGCTAATCAGAGAGTCAGGAGGCCAGGGGGGTCCCGTCCTCCGTCTGAACTGGAATTGCCTGGATCAGACAGGGTGGGGCTGAGCAAAGGAGAGAGCAGGGGCCCGAGCAGAGCTGCAGCCACAGAGCCAGAGCACAGCCCAGAGAGAGCAGACCTGCCCTGGGAGCAGAGCTGCAGCAACCAGAGCCAGAGGGGCCAGACAAGCAGCCAGGAAGCAGGTCAGAGCTGGGAGCAGAGTCACAGAAGCAGCCTGCAGAGCAGACCTGTCCTGGGAGCAGAGCTGCAGCAACCAGAGCCAGAGAGGCCAGAGAAGCAGCCCAGGGAGCTGAAGGCAGAGCAGCAGCAGCCGCCGTGCTGAGGCAGAGTGGAGTTGGAGCTGGAGCTGGAGCCGTCCAGAGCTGGGTGCGGTGAGCAGCTGGGGAGAGCGAGGGGGACCCTGGGCAGCAGGCCCAGCGCAGGGAGACGCCTCAGCCAAGAGGCTCTGCAGGCCAGGCTTGGAGGGGGATCATAACCCCGACCAGGCAGGGGCGACGCTGGGAAGAAGGGTCCTGCCACCTAGAGCCTGAGAGCGTCTGGCCACCGCCAGAGCAAGTGTCCAACCCACAGCGTCTCTGCAGCACAGCCAGGGCCTGAGAAGGAGGCCCGGGACCTACAAGGAACAGACTGTGAACTGCCCTGACGTTCCAGAGACACTGCTTGTGATGTTCCCTGCCACAGAGCAGGGTGATGGGTTTTCCTTTAACCTTTCCCATTTTTCCTTATTCTTTTTAAAAATTAATTGTTAATTAAACAACTTGTATTTGCTTTAAATTGTATGAAATGATCAGTGGGTCAGGGAGGTGCCCAGTGCAGAGAGAGTACCCTGGAGTGGGGACACCCTAGCCCCTGTCCTAGGTGACCACAGGAGGGTTGGGGGTCGAGCCCCCCAGGAATCCTGGGCCCAGCCTTGTCAGGGTTTACGAGGACTCTGCCAGACAGGAGAGTGGAAGGGGAGTCCTCAAGGGCAGGGAGGCCTCTGGGTAAAGGAAGTGGGAGTGAGGACTCGGATCCTTTCGCTAGCCCACTTCACCGGGGTAGTGCAGAAGCCAGGAAAGTTCCCCACAATAGCAGGACCATTCCCCCGCTTACATTAAGGTATCCCAAGGAATGGTGTGACTATATTTTCTAAAAACCCAGACAACTTTAATACAGCTACAGTCCTTCCATTGCAGTGTTTGCCTCCTCTAGAGCTGGCGACAGGCATCAGAACCCACCACAAGACCACCATTTTGATTCCTATTCCCTCAGAATCTCTCTCAAACCAACCCAGATAATGGCGGAAGGGAAGCCTGTTATGATATGAACCCCCTACTGGACTCAGTTCAGTTAATAAGGAGCCATTTCCCTCCTTTTCCCTATTGGTTTTCCAAGATTACTTTTCCCCACGATAGAACAAAACTGAGGTAGCAAGTGCCAACTTGTTTTGAAGGGAACAAGGTTCAGTCCTCCTGGTCACCCGCGGTCATGGGTTTGAGTTGTTGCTTAGTTACCATGGAAATAGTCTCCCACACTCATGTCCCTCTTCCTGGTACAGATTCCTTTTGTTTGTGGACAATGTGGCTGTCCTAGGTGTCAAAGAGGAAGGGGGTGGCCCTTTAGGCACATTGGGCCCTAATGCCATTTAAGGCCTGGACAATTACAACCCAAATCTTGAAGTTAGCGGTGTTCAACAGCTTGTGAGCACAGGGGGCAGAAGACTGGAATAACATGATCTCAGTCTGTTAACGACCTGTGGACTAATATCACTCCACTTACCACCAGCAGCATCGTCCGGTTTGACTTAATGACTCCAATGATGCCCAGGACAGACAGATTAAAGAGAGCAAAGCCAACAAAGATGCCAATCCAGGCCGCACCGTAGATGTCATCGTTATTAGTGGCTTCCAGCAGAGGATACAGAGTCTGCTGATCCGACACGAAGAAGATGCACTCTGCCGTCAGCGCAATGCCGCACATCTGAGAACCAGAAGTCAGACTCCCATCAGGTCAGCCCAAAGCAGTACCACAGCTATGTCCAAGGAGAGCTTCTATTAATCACATTCCTCCTCCTGCCCCACACACAAGGCACAAACTTCCCAGCGAGACCACTCCCTCCCCACAGGCCCACAATCCATTGTGTTCTGTCCTCCCATGGGTATTGGAAACATAAAACCCACTGAGCATGGGCCCTCTCTTCCCCAGGCCAGCACAGATCATACCTGCTGGGCTTGTCTTAAAACTAGATTTGGAGCATTCCTTTAAGAACGGCATGAACCTAACCCTTCCCGTCACTGTGGGAAGGAGCTGGGCTGGAAAGAGGAGTTCAGGAACCAGGGCTTTTCCCTCCAGAACCCATGGCACAAAAGCTTGTTCTTCTAGATGTGCTGTTGCTGCCCCTACTTCCTACCAGGCCAGGTACCCTCACCCATCCATCCCTTACAGAATTCATTTGCTTGCACGACTCAGCCTGGACCTTGACCTCTCACCTAGCCTTGCACTTATTTTATTTAGACTGAAGTGGTAACGTGAAGAATGACCCCATTGCTGGGCTGTGCCTTTTATTACAGTGCATCTGATGAGGAGTGAAGAGCCCCTAAAGAAACCATCTCTCCACCCCCACCCCTCACAGCCTCAGATCACTTACCCCAATAATCACATTGCCAAGAATTAGTAGGGCTTGGAAAAAGCGCACTCCATTATCGCCTTTCGCCATCTTCAGCTCCTCATGCAACCTGGAGGGGGGAGAAAAGTGTTCAGGACACACAAGTCTCACAGGTTTATTCTAGAAATGGACATTATCCCTGAGGAAAGCCAAACAGAACCCCACAAGCCCCCACATACACTCTTCTCCTCAGCTTCCAGTTTCAGAAGGGAAGTGTCAGTGCTGGGGAAAGTTATCCTGTTAGTAGTCTGAGCTCCCCCAGTAATCCAACTGGCAGGGAGATCAGCAATATTTGTGTGGGCTGCTGGAGATGGTTTGGGCCTTGCCTACACTAGGATTTTTACCCACCAGCTGGCAGCACCACAGTGCGAACCTGTAGCATAAGCACTATTCCACTAATGCAGCTACAGTCCCTGTGTATACCATAAAGACAAGGCATAGGAGTTAAAGAGTTGGATGGACCCTACACACGTCTTCACTGAAGACGTCTGCTCCATCCCAGACAGCTATTCACCCTGTAACCTCCCCCCCCCCCCCCCCCCCCCTCCACCACAATTGCACTATGTGAGCCAGTTTTGTGGTGGCCACTTCTGCTTTGTCATAAACACCAAGCATGCTCATTTTCCTATAGAGCTTCGGGTCCAGGTCAGAGATATCTGGTCTATTTGCATACCAGCAAATCACAGGAGTCTAGTCTAGGGCTTTGGTTTATAGCTAGTATATACACATTCCGGTGACTTCTTTCTTCCTGACTCATACCTACTGGCGAGATCATCGGCTCCTTCTCCAACTGTGTACTTCAGGCTATGGCTTCTGTCTCTGAAGCAGTGCTACTTCCTTTGGTTTCCACAGCAGATAACCTGCAGCAAATCTGACCCAGTGTCTTTCTAGTGAGAGACACACCCAGGTTGGTAACTGAAGCTACCCTAAAGTACTCCTTACAGAGAGGGCGTGAGGGAGGAAGTTGAACCACTAGCAGCAGGAACATGGAATACTAGCTTAGTAGCATTCCAGCTACATTCTCAAGAACTCTCTACCCTGCATTCTAGTCCCAAGCACTCCACATGGAATTCACTCTTCTCCAGTGAGCCGCATGGCATCCTCCACAGGGTCAAGAGCCCGGGAAAAAGACAAGTTCAGATTCTTTATCTGATGGGAAGGTGATGAAAACCCCTCCTCCAACGGGGACTGAGTGTGTGGGGGGGGGGGGGCGGGGGGGGGGGGAACAAACAAAAACAAAAAACCCCACAACAAAAAGGTGGGCTGAGAATAAATGCACACCTGATGATCTCTTCCTCCTTACTAAGCCCTGGTCTCCCTTCCCACAGACTTCCTTAGGTCCTCTGAACTGCAGTGGGGCAACCAACAAGCCACAGGAAGTTCTCTGGTGGACCACCAAGCCATGGAGACACCAATAGAAAGAAGAGTTACCTAAGCTTCCATGACCTCCCTCTACAACAGCTTTTCTAAGGCTATTCTTACACGAATGGCAAAAGACAACCAGAATTCCATGCAGCTGCAGCAGTGGTGGAGTTGCTAACAGAGAGAGACCTCGGGCATTTTTACCACTTCTCTAGGGACGCTCCACTTGTAGTCCTACCGTAATGTAATTGGTTCGTGTAGACACCCAAGCACAGTGCTGCAGACCTGCCAACCTCAAATTGGACACCGTTCCTACAGTTTGGTTTAGCCACTGTCTGGTGTATGCACTTGTACATAAGAAAGAAGAAGAGGAGTTCTTTAGGGAGCCTCAAGCCCTGAGGACAGTGTAGTTTTAGAAGAGCCTCACACAGCATCTCCTTAGCCAGCTGCCTGTCAGGAGACGGCATGGAAGGGAAGGAAATCATCCCTACTAGAACCTGAACAGTGCTCTGCACACTTCATGGGAAAGAGATGGTTCTAAGCTCAAAGGAGGCTTTTTCTGGACCAGATTGTTGTGGGTCAAGGCTGCTCTGGGGCACAGGTTGGAAACTAGGAGCTAGATCCAGATAGGGGCTTAAGTGTTGCAATTCTCAGTGTTGCAGCACTCAAAATTTAGGCCTCCTGCCACCAAGTGGAATCCACAAGCCCTGGAGCAGGTACCCAGACTCCCTGTACAATGGATAGGGATACCATGGAGAGAGGCTCCTAAGGAAAGGATCCACAAAAGCAGCAGGGAACCACCAAAGCTAGCCAATGGGAAAATGCCGAGGAGCAAGGGCGGGAGGAAGCACCTCTCTGCACTACGGATTCTCAGGTGTGGAGTCAGGTGCCAAAGCCGCTTTTTGGAAGAAACAGGGCAGGGGAAGAGGGGAAGTTTGTGGCAGCTCCCCCTTATAAGCTTTAGCTCAATGGTTAGAGCACTCACCCAGGATGTGGGGGAGACACAGGTTCAAGTCCCCGCTCTGCCTGAAGAGAAGGTGCCCAAATTGGGGTCTCCCATGTCTCAGGTCAGTGCTCTAACCACTAAGCTCTGGGATATTCTGATGTCTGGGCTCCCTCAGTGTCTCCTGTTGAAGCGGTTTCACTGGGTGTGAAATAAATATTAGACCAGAGTGGGAGTGCGAATAACACTATAGGGAATGCCCTAACCACTTGAAATGCTGGTCCAATTCTCTGCTGTACATTAGGCAGAGGAGGGAATTAAACATGGGTCTCCCATATTGCCGGTGAGTGCTCTAACCACTGGGCTAATGGTTATAAGAGAAACCACCTCCTCTCCACCAGCCATGGTGAGTTTAAGGGTGCTCTGAGCACAGCCACTGGGTCAGGCCTGCAGGGGAAAGCCTAGTTTGAGGATCCTGCTGTGTCTGAGGTCCGAGATTGGCACCTAGACTGAGGTGGCTGGATGCACTCTCTAGCAGAAACGTAGGCCACTTGGAGACTTTAAAGGTGAAAATTCAGGCTCTTGGGGTCCTAAAGGCCCAATAGAGTTAGGCAGCAGCTGAGCAAGGGGGTTGAAGATTTCAGTGGTGTCTAAATGTGGGTGTAAAGTGCTTAAGTCCTCATGTGGAACTAGCCCCAGGTTATTGCAGACCAGCCAGTTATTTGAGGAATCTTGCTTAGGATGTGTCCTCCCAACCACACCCTCACCCCCTATGAGCTAAATACCTTCTGCAAACTTTGGATATGCTGTCTGTTCTCAGAGCCTCCTCTATTGGCCAGATCCTGCCTGTCCCAAGCCTGCTACTACTGTGTGCACCCATGCCCATGAGAGAAGCTCCAGGACTTCCACAGAAAGGAAGGGTCAGCTTTCAAAAATACCTGCTTTTGGGAGGAGGAATTGGGCAGGTATATAGTCATCACCATCTGTGTGCCAGCTGCCTAGTGACAGATTCCTAGTAACATGGTAGAGGCACCAGCCCTTTACTAGGGAACATGAAATTACAAGGAGAGTAAAGGCTGAATAGAATGAAATAAATGCAGAGACAAAGAAGGGAGAGAACCTTTACTAGAAGGCCTTATGAGAACAGTAACATGGGGCAGCATTATTCAGAGCATAGCGCACCAGTAGGAGTCAGAAAGCCCTGAGTTCTATGCCCAACTCCACCACCATCTCCTGGTGTGACACCAAGAAACTTACTTCCTCAGATTCTCCATGTTACAGATGGGAAATAGTACTTCCCTACCTTTGAAGAATGCCTAGTTGAGACTGAAAACCATGCCAGGTGTCATGACAATGTCTGGACCTTCTGGGCAACCAGAGAACCTCTCCTCCGAAACAGATGAGCTATGAATGCCCTGGGACTTCACACATCCCAAATCAGCCCATTCTAAACACCTCAGAGCAGGGATAAATTACAAGTGAGAGCAACTAGCACAGCACTTGCTACGTTAATGCACCTGCAGAGGCAAGAGAAGAAACTCTGCATGTTAGCCTTGGTTGAATTGCACACGTGTAAGTGTAGGGAAGACCTCAAATCTACATTGATCTGGAATAGTAGGAGGGCCTTCTCCTCCCATACCTGACAAAGAGATGGATGCCAGCAACTCCTGTCTGTTGTCTTTAGTCGAGGGTGTCCAGAGGAGGGGTTAAGTCTTTCATATAAAGCTAGTTTTTGTATTGGTTTCCAACCCAACGCAAGTTGCCTCCAGTCCAGTTGAAGGCAGGGGAAAGATGGGGCATCACATAGGACCCCAAGTGCTTCATATATTAGGTCTATATGAAACAGAAGGAAAGCCAGGGGTTGGGTTTCCTCCCTCTCAGGGTAAGTTAGTCAGACTTCAAGAGTTGCAGCATCACTGATCTTCAGCAAACTATGGGCAGGTCTGTGCTTTCTGTGCCCCATAAGCTGCACTAGGAATGGGCTTGGCCTATACTCCCTCCCCCTACACACAACAACAGGCTGTGATAGACCCATAAGGCCAGTGGGGGAAGTGGAAAGGATGCACTGAGAACTAAGCCCATTAGTGTTTTGGGTGCCCAAACCAAGCCAGATTTTCAGAGGAACCAAGCAGCCACATCTCTCATCCAGCGGCAGCTCCAGCAAGTCCAGCTCAAGACAGTTTTTAGGCCTTCATTATACTTAACTCCTGTGTTGGAAGTGGACAACCTGATCTATTCCCCATAAACTTGACAGTGAAATGGATAAGCGCGTGTGCACTCAGCACTCCAGGTAACTCTAGCTGAACACCAATACTGACAACTACAGAAGAAACTGGGCATATAGCCTTGCCTTCTGCAGGACAGAAGTCTTTCATTCTGCAGGCACCGCCGCTTAAGTGTGTGTGTGTGGGGGAGCATTGCATCTTTTCTTCTTGCCCCACCTCCAACTTGCCCATCACATTAGTGCTCCCCTCAGAATAGCAACTAGGCTAATGCACTACCAGTTCTCTCCTCACACCCTCTCACTTTCATGGAGCTGTTTCTGCATCACATTCTTAATGAGTGCGGTAAGAGGCTAGAGACAAGGGACCCAGTCGTTTTACTGAGCAATCTCATGTAGGATTTACCCATCATTCAATCCAAGGTGCCCATTCCAAATGCGTCAGCAGTGACATTCATTTGAATGAATTTGAGTGACATTCAGAGTCATTCATGCACAACAAACCAACCAAGCCTTACAGCAGCAGAAAGATTTGGTTCACCCACCCAGCACTAACCTGCCTTTAACCTGATTCATCTGAGAGGTGCAAGGACCACACCTTCCATTTCTCTAATTAACAAAGCCCAGATTACAGAACATTTCCCTTCCAGCTTTAGAAAAATGTTTTCACTCATGTGAGGAGAATGAGAGACTTCAGCCAAATACCAAGGTGTGTCTCCTAAAGCCATTTCTCAGCCTAATCATGGAGGGTTACTGCATTCTGCCTTCTTCATGCATTCAAAATAAGAGTTCCACTCTTGTATGCAGTGGTATAGCTGTGTGGGTCCCAGGATATTAGAGAGACAAGGTAGGCGAGATAATAGCTTTCATTGGACCAACTTTTGTTGGTGAGAGATGAGTTTACACAGAGCTCTTCTTCAGGTCAAGAAGAGCTCTGTGTAAGCTCAAAGCTTGTCCCGGTCACCAACAGAAGCTGTAATATTTTTATTAGACCCTCACCCCCCAGTCTCTCTAAAGTCCCATTCTGAACAACTGCTAAAGGGTAACTGAGGGCTGACAGTAGGGGAGACAGGTTTTCATTAGACAAAATGACATTTAGTGGAAAAAGCCTCGAGGACTTTGACAATTAGTCTCCAAAATTTAAGATACTAACTAAAGATGATGGGAGAGAGATATAATCTTATGGATAAATTTAGCCACCATATAGAATACTTTAAACATTGTGGATGAAGTGGGATTTTTACCCACAAAAGCTTATGCCCAAATAAATCTGTTAGTTTTTAAGGTGCCACCGGACGGACTCCTTGTTGTTTTTGTGGATACAGACTAACACAGCTACCCCCGATAAAAAAAACTCTATTGGAGCTGAGCATTTTACAAGTGTTGGTTTGCCCTTAGTAACGTTGCTGTCTTTGAACGACTGTACATACAACAAGCTCCTCTAATAATTTCACCCACCACTAAAATGAAACAGCAGCTTGTTTAACAGCACTCAAACATTAGAGGTTTAGAAAAGGAAGAGTAGCCAGCCAGTTAATGCAGATCACAGTAATGAAACAGCCTCACCAAACAAGCCTCAACCAAACTTACTAATTAAGTCTCCTTTAGAGAGAAATTGTTTGCTATGAAAGCATGCTTGTCAGAACACTGGAGTGCCTGTTCAATTATCCGGAGTAATCACCTAGGAAATAAATTTGGGATGAACAATTGTTTTCTTCCCTCCCTCATTAGCTTTATGGAGCCAAACCAGAAGAGGTTTCCCCCCCTTTTCTCTTCTTTCAGAAGAAGAGGAGTAAGTGTAGAGCTCACACTTTAGCTGTGACCCTTACTTCCTGCCCCCCAGATATGTTGGCAACACATAACGCTCCTTTTTTCTAAATGTTAATATCCCTTCAAGAAGCAAATTAAAGGGATAATACAGAGTAGGCAGCCTGCAGGTAGAAAAGAAAAGATACTTAATAAGCTCTTGCAGTTAATTCCACCCAATTACTAAACACCCACTCACTTCTAGTGCTAGAGAACTAAAATAAACCATTAACTATGAAAGCCTCCTTATTTATTGTGTCACACAGCAGTAGCTTGAATACCTCATTAAAAGGAATACAGCAATTTACTCACCTTCTTTACTGTGCTGCTATCCCACAGAAACTCAACCACACCTGTAAAGCTAAGCAAGCCCCCCCTGTAGCTCAGCCTGTCTTTAAAGGGCCCTGAGTGCTTGGGAAAAGTGGTTTTGATTGGTGGGGTGTGCAACACATGAGAGGAACCTGTTTCTAGCCAAACCTGTTCCTGGGTTGGGATGGAAGCAGAAGGTGTCTCTTTGATTCTGTGATTGTACTGGAATGTGGTTGTACTGAAAATACACACACTAAAGTGTTTCCATTATTATAGTCTATTGGGGTGGACAGGTGACTCACTCCTATGAGATCTCTGAACTTTAGAAAGGATGGGTGAATAAGTACATAAATGTGAATATTACTGACTGATGAACTGTTGTTTTAATGACTATTCGGTATCTCCAAAGAAAATGCTCTGACTAGAAAGGACAGAAGGGTTTTTTAACAAATGTCTTCACGTAATCCTGTCCTGAAAAAAGAGGGGTGGGTGAAGAAAGAAAAACCCCACCAAATTGGGCTTGCACCCTGCTCTGTTTCTTTATGGTCCATAAAGAAGGCATGAAAGATAGGTGTGTTTGTTAGATCTTTTTTTTACATTAGAAATTCAGGTTTTACCTACCCTAGAAGACTCTAGATGCCAGAAGCTGGGAATGAGCAATAGGGGATGGATCACTTGATGATTACTTGTTCTGTTCATTCCCTCGGGGCACCTGGCATTGGCCACTGTTGGAAGACAGGATACTGGGCTAGATGGACCTTTGGTCTGACCCAGTAATGGACGTTCTTATGACTCTATGGATGACTAGAGAACTAGTAGGATTATGATATCACACTTGGGCATTGATCCTGCACATGCTTAACATTGCACACGATGAGTAGTACGTAAAGTGCATAAAGTTAAGTATGTGTGGAAGTCTTTGTAGGATCACTGAGGGGGCGAAAGCTGGTTCACTGGAAGGGGAGAGGGCTGAGGAGCATTTGAGACAAAGGATGTCTTTGTTTAAGATTCATAAGCCCCTTCCATTCCACTCAGTTAGGGTCTGTGAAAACTCACGGTCTACATTTCTGAGATCGCCAGCTACTGGGATGACTATACTTGACCTTCTTCATATTTTTATGTTAAAAAACAAACGGGGGGGAAAAAACCTTGGGGATGGGGGTGCATGGGGTCCTAATCTTTCAGGACCTCTTTATGCATCAAAAAGAGCATAAATGGGCACAAACTAAATTTTTGAATAAATCCTCAGTAAGTCACTTTTAAAGTGCCTTAAGGAAAGAGAATTGTGAAAGGTCTTAACATTCTGGGGGCCTCCCCTCCAGATATCTAACCAGGGTCTCTAAACAACCAAAGAAAAGCCCAGCTCCTAGAGAATGTAGGCCAGGTTTTTCACAGAGTCCCGTGCCTGCTGGACAGGACTTTGATAGTTTAACCTGGGCTCTGTGGATACCCACCTATTGCTGTCAGGAGAACCACATTAGATTGTCGCAAGGCCAAGTGAAGAAGTAACCAGCTGTTCCATACAACCACTGTTCTTGTGACACCTGGGGTAGATTGGACAAGGGGGAACTGGGGAAAAGAAAGCATTAAGGAGAAGTGTCTGTCACTTGTCTTGTTAGGGCGGTGAATGTGTGAGGAGATGGGAGTGTTTGGTTGAGATAACAGTCCCCTAGAGGTATGAGGCAAAGTCTGCACTTCATCAGAGAAAGTTTCCCTGGTTAGAGGACACTTTAAGTGGCATTGGGGTTTATGCTGTTACCAAAGAATTCATAGCAAGATTTAAAATATTTACGCTCCCTAGAAGCACAGATTCTAAGCCCAGCTGAGTTGATTCATCCCCCTGGTTCTTTTGTAGTACTGGAGAGAAAATGAGTGGCATGCAGTTTATTGGTCTGCTCTGATCTACTGGACATGAAAGATTCCTGGGTTACGGGCATGCGTCTTGGCTTCACAGACCTGCCAGGCTATATGTGCAACAGCAGCAGCTAAATGCAGGGGTCCATCTTTTGGCTGCAGTGGTGATAGTTTGCTACAGACCGGGGGGGGGGGGGGGGGGGAGGGGTGTGTGCTGTGTATTTGGTTGTCGTGGTAATAGATAGCCCAGCAGCTTTGGCTGGCTGTTGGTTAGTCCTGAGTGTGGAAATAAATGGCTGCTACAAGGTTTACAGCTCTCTGTGTCTCCAGTAGAGTGACCAGATGTCCCGATTTTATAGGGACAGTCCCGATTTTTGGGTCTTTTTCTTATATAGGCTCCTATTACCCCCCACCTCCTGTCCCGATTTTTCACATTTGCTGTCTGGTCATCCTAGTCTCCAGTGATTTCTTCCTAAAACTGTTGCCCCCAAGGATATAACAGGGGGGAATACAGGAGGGACAATAGTGAGGATAGAAGGGAAATGGAAGCCCCATCTCTTGCCAGAATGAGGCAGAAAGTCTGGCTTGTTAGAGCAGGTGAGGAAAGCGCTCGCCTAGGAAAAAAGGAGGAGAGGTCAGCATTGTGGAGAGCTGGGGCCAGCCAGTCACCAACATGAAGAGAAGCTTTCAAGAAAGTGCTGGTGAGTGTTTGTTGCTTGACATAATCCCCAGTCAAGGGCTTGCAGACAGGTTGTAATCTTAATCCTATCTTGAGTTGGAAATAAGGGGAGAGATGGAATTCAGTCCTTTGCTGTCACTGTTGTTTGTCTAGTGACAGCTTTCTGTCAAACTGGCTTAGCAGGCTGATAGGGAGATGGTTGGGGCAGATCAGGAAAGAATTTTGATGTCCGAAGGAGGAGCAACAGAATCCTTTTTTTAAAAGCGAAGCTCAGTTTGAGCATGCACAGACACAGGCATGTACATACAAACACATACTCACAGGTGAGTGCACATAGAAATACATGCGTGTGCATACACACATGCAGTCCCCCACATGCACATACTTGCTCAGATCCAGCGATCCACACGCATATGCACACACACACAGATCCATACCATACGTACTCACACATGCACATGCACAGACACACACATAGGTAGGTGCACATCTGCATGGACTAATACATGTGCGACCCATGGGGTGAAAGTGGGTTGTAGGTTCCCTGCAGTGCCTGGTGCACAGAGGATATGAGTCTGTTACAGTGCCAGCTGGGTAGCGATGGCTCTTTAGCTCAAGCTGCAGCTGCTTGTGTTCTTTAGCGTGGGAGGTCCCTAATTCAATCCCTGGTGTGCTGGCCAAAAAGACAGCCGTCACACGTGCAACGCACACACTGCTGTATTCATAGGCACATAACATATTGACCTTCAAACTGGGAAATCTACAATTGACTGAGCCCCAGATTGCTCAATGTCCCAGCTCAGTCCCTTGGGGCCACTTTAACCATCTCGTAGCCAATGATTTTAGTTTATTGTTCATTTATTGTGTGATGTGATGGTTAACTAACGTGTTATGTCATATATAATCATTGTATGCTAACTAGATTTAAATTATAGGATTATAGAAGTATAAGATTGATCAGTAGTTAGAAGGGATAATTATGTATTAGGTATGTCAGTAAGCTGGGCTGAAATGCAAGGCCTACAGGCTGAGGCCTCTAAGATTTTAGCTTAGCGCAGGGGTGAAAGTGGGCCGGTCCGGCGTACCAGTAAGAAGCCAGTACTGGCCCGTGCGCAGCCCACGTTAAAGCGCTGCTGCAGCAAAGGTCCCTGCTTAAAGTGTGCTGCCCCTTCCCCCTCCGCCCCCCCGTCGGTGGCCCTGCCAGAAGGGACCCTACTGGCAGGGCCGCCAACGGGGGAGGCAAAAGGGGCAACAACGTTAAAGTGCTGCCGCAGCACTTTAATGTCCTTGCCCCTTTTGCCTCTCCCGGGCCATTGACAGGACGGGGCAAAAGGGCAGCTGCCGTGGGACTTGCGATTTAAAGAGCCCTGGGCCCTTTTAAATCGCTACCGCAACCCCGAGTGGTGGGGGCCAGGCGGTGTGGATGGGCTGGCTGGGGGAAGCTGACCCCGCAGCCCCGCCCGAGGGCCTGCCCTTTCCGGGGGCCAGAGCTGCCTCCAGACCGGTAAGAATTTATTATTACTTTCACCCCTGGCTTAGCCATACTAGGCCATAGGCTTAAGAAATGCTTGACATAAGTAAGGACCAAACAATGACCCTATGCCACAAGATTACGGGAAAAGACCTACCAATGGATGATATTACGAGCAATTAACAGCAAGAGTAATTTTTTGCTTACAAGCATGGGCAGCGGGTATAAGAGGCTTGGGGGAAAATGGGGCAAGAAATGCCGGCTACAGCGCACCTCCCTTTGGAGGCATGCCAGCCCACCACCTTGGGAGCGCTGCTGGAGGAAGATCCCGCGAAGTGGGAGGGCCACTAGTGCCCGGACTGTGGCCCCACCACTCCCGCTCCACCCTGAGGCCCTGCCCCCACTCTGCCTCTTCCCACCCCCGCTCCGCCTCTTCCCTTGAGGCCCTGCCCCACCTGCCACCCACTCCTCTCTGCTGCCTCCCCCGAGATCCCTCTCACCCACTGACTCCAGCAATACTAGCAAATTTTCCAGATTGGCATATGTGCACAGGTTAGGTGCAGGGTGTGTTGCATGTGGGGGAGGCATGAGGTTGGACTGAACAGTGGTTGTTGAAAAGGGAAGAAGAATTGTGAAATATTTGGAAATTGTTTTCTTTTTGCAAGGTTTGAAATGGACCCTCTTTTCTTTTCTTTTCTTTTTTCTTTTTTCCAGTATTTCTCCCCATTTTTGAAAATTTTCCATTTTCAAAAAAGACAGGAAAAGAAAATACGAGTTCAGTCATTTTTGAAAGGAAAAAGTCAAAGGAAAAAATGAAAAATAAAATAAAAGAAGGGAAAAGGAAAAACAAGAGAAGAGGAAAAAAGGAAAAGATGCGGGGGGGGGGGGGGGGAGGGATGAAAATCTAAAATCTCCAAAAAATGGAAAAAATAACTAACAATCTAGATATTTTCATTTCTGATTTGCATCTAAAAAAATTAAAAGGTTAAAAAATATCAAACATTTTTCACAAAAAAGTCATTTTTAAAAAAAAGGCCATTTATCAAACAATAACAACAAAACCAAACAGGAAATCACACCAAGCCTTTCTGTAGAAAAAATGTCAACCAGCTCTATTACCTAAGGGTTTGTACCCGGGACATGAATGTGCTGTGTACATAGCATGCTTCTGTATTAGGTGGAAGCAGAAGGAAGTGCCTTGTGAAAGTGAAGTCTGCCACTGAGAGAGGAAAAGTACTGTGTGGGCAACAGGATATTGTTAAGAGGTGCCCCAGAACTTGGTATTGCCTGCTTTTTAAAATTTGCTTGGGGAAGGGAGGATATCAGAGAATGTCCTAAACTGAATATCCAGCCAGACTATCACCTTGCTACAGATCAACCCAGGCGGCACTCAATCTGCAAGGAGGCTATGTCCCTTTGGGATTTGTCATGATGATGATGATGATGATGACTTATAATACTTAGTCCTGCCTTGAGTGCAGGGGACTGGACTAGATGACCTCTTGAGGTCCCTTCCAGTTCTATGATTCTATGACATAGGCGCCAACTCCGTGGGTGCTCCAGGACTGGAGCACTCACAGAAAAAAATTAACGGTTGCTTAGCACCCACTGGCAGCCAAGCTCCCCTTCCTCCCTCCCACCCACCCACCAGTGGTCTTGCCGATCAACTCCTTCCCTTCCCTTCCAGTCTGTGGTGAGAAGGAGGCGCTGGGAGGGAGGGGGAGGAGCGGGGACGGGGCACGCTCAGGGGAGGGGGTGGAACTGGGTGGGAAGAGGTGGGGAATAGGCAGAGTGGGGGCGGGAAGAGGCGGGGTGGGAGCTTAAGGCCAGGGGTGGTCAAACTACGGCCCACGGGCTGGATCCGGCCCCTGAGGGCTTTGAATTCAGCAGGATTGCCACCCCTGTGGTGCCGCGGGCCCCGCGCCACTCCAGGAAGCGGCTGGCACCACGTCCCTGCGGCCCCTGGGGGCAGGGGCGGGGCAGAGGGCTTAACGCACTGCCCTCGCCTGTGGGTATCTCCCCCGAAGCTCCCATTGGCCGGGAACGGGAAACCACGGCCAATGGGAGCTTCAGGGGAGGTACCCACAGGCGAAGGCAGTGCGCTCAGCCCTCTGCCCCCCTCCCCTAGGGGCCGCAGGGACGTGGTGCCGGCCACTTCCCGGAGCAGCACTGGGCCGGGGCTAGGGCAGGCAGGCAGGGAGCCTGCCCTGGTCCCGGTGCGTGCCGCTGCCATCCCAGAGCCATTCCAGGTAAGCGGTGCCAGGCCAGAGCCCGCACCCCGAACCCCTCCTGCACCCTGCACCCCAACTCCCTGCCCTGAGTCCCCTCATACACCCCATACCCCTCCTCTGCCCTAACCCCTTGCCCTAAGCCCCTTCCTGCACACCGCACCCCCTCCTGCACCCTGTACTCCCTCCCGCACCCCCAACCCCCTGCTCCAGCCCTACATTCATGGCCCTGCATGCAATTTCCCCACCCAGATGTGGCCCTCAGGCCAAAAAGTTTGCCCACCCCTGGCTTAGGGGAAGGGGTGGAATCAATGGGGGCGGTGCCTGGGGCAGAGCAGGGACAGGAAGAGTGGGGGCGGGGGTTTGGGGGAAGGGGTGGAGTTGGGGCGGGACCTGGGGCAGAGTGAGAGTTGAGCACCCTCCGGGGAAACTTGGAAGCTGATGCCTGTGAATGATGATCTGCAGCAGAATGAAGATTACAAACAAACCCTATTAGACTGCATGGGTAGTATCAATGAGTCGGCCTTGCTATGGAGAGATGGACCCTTCCTCATCCTCCTGCCACCTTTGCTTCCATGCCATGCAGCGGCTTAACATCCAGAGAGTGTGACCTCACAGCAGGAGAATGGAAGCCACTGGCCAAACTAACAAGACCTCATGAGTCTGCCTCACTTCCATGTTAAGAAGAGAAGATGAACCATCACCTCTCCCCCCTGGTGTGGATTACATTTGCAGCTCTGCATGGCAAGATAATAAGGATGATCAGATCTCATCAGGAAGGAACTCCTTTGCCCCAACCCCGCACACAATGGGCCAGGTACATTATAGGTTTTTCTTCAACTGCTGAAGCCTTAGGTATTGGCTAACTCAGAGGCAGGATAGGAGACCTGATGGACAAATGGTCTGATGGGGTAAAGGAAATCCTATGTTCCTATGTGTGTAACTGCAGTGATTACTGATCACTTACACAGGTTAAACTGGGCACCATGGCCAGGACCGGCTCCAGGGTTTTTGCCACCCCAAGCGGCGAAAAAAAAAGAAGAAGCTGCGATCGCAATTGCGATCGGCGGCACTCCGGTGGCAGCTCCACCGTACCGCTTTCTTCTTCACCGGTAATTCGGTAGCAGGTGCTTCCCTCCGAGAGGGACCCACCTCTGAATTGCCGCGGAACAGCCCGACGTGCCGCCCCTTCCCCTTGGCCGCTCCAAGCCCCTGCTTGCTGGGCTGGTGCCTGGAGCCGGCCCTGACCATGGCTGAGTTTTCCTGGGGCTGGGTGTGTGTGTGTGCTTTTTTGCTTTCCTCTGGGGCACTGAACAGAAGTCACCTGTTAGGGCCACCTGATGCTCCAACTAAAATCCACTAGGAAAGATTATGAATTGAGCTGTGTTCTCTCTATAGAGCCTTCTCATCCTCATAGACTAAGGTTTCCCTACAATGCTCTAGCAGAGTAAAGGACTTCAGCATATCCAGGGAATAAGGCCAACTGTCTGGGTCACCATGTCACCTAATCGTGTTCTGAAAGATCTGAGAGCTGCAGACTTTGCCAGTAGAGTTAACATGTTATTAAGTATTTCAATCACCTTCTCCAAAAGGTGGCATTACAAGGGATCCCCAGACTCAAATTCCTTCTCCCCAAATGGCTCCGGCTCCCTGCTCACATTTCCAGGCGCACTGAGGACAGCTGCATCCAGCCCAGTGCTCACCCTTCCTCCTCTAACCCAATTTCATGTTGAGGTTGCATCTCATGCCTGTCCTGCATACACCAGCCAAATGTCATGGCCGTGTGCCAGTTCTTTCCAGAGAAGAGGGGAATTTCTCACAGCTGCCTCTGCCTCTCTCATTGCATGTGTGGGTTTTTCTGAGAAAGATGCTTACGGAACTACCTAGAATTCAAACTCTCCCTGGCCTGGCTCCAGATCATCCTCTAAGCTCATATCCACTCATTCCACTCGTCCTATCCTGGTTTTCTCTCTGGCCTCCTCCCCAAGGCTCTCCGTAGTGGGCAGGGTCATACTTTCACTTGAGATGCCCCTCCGTTTGGAAAGATCACCACTTCTGTACCTTCTAGCACTGGAGACAGAGAAATAACTGTAGTGCATGGATGATATATGAATGAACACCACCCAGGGAGATCAGGGGAACATGATTCCATCCCTAAAATGTTTACCAAACATTACTGAGCGCAGAGACACAAATAGCATACCATTAGCAATAACTATGAAGCTAATTATACTGAACTGGAATAACCCACTGGATCTAGTTCAGTTTGCAAAAATACATTCTGAAAAGCAGAATTGTATGCAAATACTTAGAATAACATGGAATGCAGTTAATTAGTTCCAAGATCTCAGATACACTTGTGAGGAGGGCTGTACGAAGCTTAGATAAATACACCTTGGTGATTCCATATATCCTGGTATTTTGAACTTGGAGATAGAAAATCCCTCCTGGATGTGACATTGCATCTTCATTCCTCAGCAGAGCTGAATAATGGAGACTCTCAAGGTTTTGTTTCCTCTCAAAAAAATTCACTTTATTTTATGAACTTGTATCAGGATGGTTTCACAGGTGGACAATACAGTTGTGCTCATAAATATGATGGGTTTTCAGGGTTGCCAATACTCACAATATTTGGTGTTCATCTGAAAGCCTCAGCTCCTGCAGTCATGTTATTACACAAGAATCTCAGTTGTCGTTCAAAAACTGGAAAATTAACATTTTCCAAAAAATAATTCAGTTTCTAACCCCGAGGGTTGCAGAGGAACATTTGAAAACAGGAATCCTAAAGCCTCCAAAAACAAAAATAAAAAGAGCCCCAAATGTATTCTTCTTAAAATCTGATTATTTTAAACCAATCTCATGATTTTGGGGGGCTTGGCTCATAATTGTTGAGTGCTTGGGGTTGGCAATACACAATTTTGCTTTTATTCATTTTTTTTTTATTTTTCCTTTGCCTGCCTCATATTTCCATAAATAATTGTGGCAGTGTGTGTTACTTTTGTTAATATGAAATTTCCCGCATTCTAGAGATCATTTTTTAAAATTCAGAGACCAAAAAGCCATAGATAGGGACACCTCAGCAGCAGACCAGAAAATGAAGAGTTGATCCTGCTCCATTAAAATCAATGGGGTATTTTCATTTGACTTGAATGGGAGCAGGATCAAGCCTTAAGTCCTGTATTATTATTAACTTAGCATCCAAATCTGCACTAAAGGGCATAAAAACAAAGAGGAGAAATAAATGGAATACATCTTCCTCTATTTAAATCTCACCCTCAACCGTCTTTTGTTTCGCTAATGAACACTGCTTTGGATGAAGGAGATTGTAGGAAACTAGAAGTGTATTTTATTAATTGAATGGATTACACTGTCATGTCAGTTTCCAATGCTCTCCTGTTACTGGGAGTTGAGCAGAGTCAGTTACCAGTACTTTGCCCTTTGATTACAAAGGGCTTTAGATGAACTGCACTAATATTAATCAGTGCTCAGAACTCACCCTGTCAGATTTAAACTGGTGCATAATAACAGAAATTAGCTGCAAGGACTGTGGCTCAAAGGTGTTGGGAGCTCCGTAGTGCACAGCAAGTGGATGCAGCCAGAGTAAGCACTTCCCCTCTATTGAACAGGGCAGACAGGATCTGTTTGTGTAGGTTCCCCTTAGCTCCATTAAAATGCAGCTAGACAGTCCAGAGGTACCAGGTATCAGAGGGGTAGCCGTGTTAGTCTGGATCTGTAAAAAGCAACAAAGAGTCCTGTGGCACCTTATAGACTAACAGACGTATTGGAGCATAAGCTTTCGTGGCTGAATACCCACTTCGTCAGATGCATGAAGTACCAGGGGTAGGCACTGTGGTTGGTCTCCCTCTATGTGCTGTCATGGAATGATCTGGAGGGACAAGCTGAGGTGCTCTGTGTTGGGAATTGGAAGCAGAATAAAGGTGAGTCTGAAGTATGTTCACAGGATTCCGACATTCCTAAGAAATACGGCAGTCAGGAGCGCACTGGGGAGCCTGGATGATAGTGGCTCTAAAAGATATTAAAGAGGAAAGGATTGTTCCTTGATAAACATGAACCAAAGTGGAAATCCCAGAGAGTGTCAGACACAGTCTAAGTCCAAGGCACCCCTTAAGGGAGCCTTGGCAAGCAGCCATTCCCTAAAGCATCCAAGAGAACATGCTTATCAGAAGACTGGCTCGGAGCAGATCCTCTGGAAAACAAGTTAGTTTCCTGTGAATGGGAGCCAGACCAAAGGGAAAAGTTAATGGATGGTCAGACGGTGGCTAAGTGTGCCTCAGTGATACACAGCATTATTGCAACAACTCACCCATGCCAGCCTGTTTCTTTTCCTGTAAAGATAACAAACACCCCTTTGATTAAGAATTTTTCCTGTCCAAACTTACATTGGGATGTGGCAAAGCATTACCAGTTATGATGAAAACCACAGAGCAAGGAAAATGGGTGTCAAGGAGACAGAGCTCTTGTGCCCATGCCTTAGACAGTCCATTTCAGAGTGTGGCATTGGATCCAGTAGAGCTGCTGAAAGGTATCTCAGATGGTCTATACTACAAACTATTGTGTAACTCCGGCCTTGTGGCCTGCAGGGTCTGAAAGGGTTGCAGGTGCCTGGATGGGCCAGCCAGTCAGGGTGTGGTTCCAGCGCTCAAATGGCCCTGGAACTGGAGACGGTTCCAGCTCTGATATTCCAATGGAGATCTATTTTACAGATTAGGGCCAAGCTGTGATATTTGGATCTAGCGATGGCCCTGCTATAGCACATACCCACACAAAAATCTGTTCACAAAAATGACCAAAGTGTTGCCCATGCAGCACTGTCCAGAACCATCACGTTGAAAACTGGACTCTTGTTGTGTCACCTCTGCCTCTGGCTCTTAAGGGAACAAAGGGATTTCTTGTTCATGTGAATCAGCACAACCAATTCTCTTTATGTTACATGTGGGGAAAAGACCGCTGTAACTGGTGTGCACTAGCTACTAGTGCATGTTAGCTATTCCACATTGACGCCCAGTGTGGACACTCTTGCTGAGCACGAAGAATGACTTTGTGCGCATTAGCTTAATGCACTTTGGAAGTGTATTAAGCTAAACCACTCCAGGGCACGCTTACTGCACAGTAAGAATGGCCATACGGGGAGTGAGTGCAGAGTAGCTAGTGCACTTTAAATTCACCCCCTCGCTTACTGTGCACTGACTTGACAAGCTCTGTGCAACTACACATTTGAAGGCTATTTGGGGATACCTCGTTCCCTCAAGCCCTTCTGGTTTGCCTCCCTTAGCATTAACTGCTTCTCTTCCAGAAAGATGGGTCAGAATGGAAGGGGCCCCTTGCCAGCTACATATTGTTGCCTGTCCCCATCTAATTTCAGATGCACTTATTGGAAGCCAAGTGTAACGAGCATCACTCTAATCTAGCTCGGTGCCTATACCACGCTCTTCTCCACAAGATCTGAGCAGTTCCAGTAATACTAAGCACAACCAGACAGTTGCAGAATGAGAGTCCTGAGGAAATGGATGGGGCCTATGTTGGCTTGAGCAGAAAGTGGAGCTCTGAGCATTGTGACAATCTGTAAGCTGAAAAATGGGTCTGACTGGGACAAATCCCTCCATGATGCCTTCCACATTGGCGAGAGGGTGGTTGGCAACTCATCTCCACACTGTCATTAGCCAGAGGTTTGGGGGCTGTCCAGAATACTTTTCATGACATTCCAGAGCAGGTGAAACGGCCCCATTTTAGGAGTTTGACAACCAATCTGAATCTCAGGCCAGGTTCCCTGGGAATTTCATGAGGTTCGTAAACCTTGGAGTAAGCCTGGGGCCAGGTTTTGGGCGAGCCAAGGGTATCATTCTGGTTCCAGGTGGATGACATATGGAACTGCAGTTTGGCCTGCAAGGCCCTGAACATATTCATTGCATTCCTATTTGTAGCCACGCTGCTGTGCAACTGGATTCAGAGCCAAGCTCACAGCTTGCTTTCACAATCTGAAGAAATCTCCATAAATGTGTACTGCCCCCTAGCGGACACATATGGAAATAGCTAAAGTTCCACCTGTTGGCCTTTGTGGACAGTTATTAAAAACACCTGAGATACACTGTGTCCCTCTGTAAAGAAACAGTTGAGCTTTCACCATCACAACTTTCTCATGTATGGTGCCAAATTCACACCAGCAATATGTTATCAGTGCAGCGGTTCTCAAACTTCATTGTACTACGATCCCCTTCTAACAACAAAAATTACTACACGACCCCAGGATGGGGGACTGAAGCCTGAGCCCCACCGTTCCAGGTGGGGTGTGTGTGTGTGTGGACGGGCAAAGCTGAAGCCCAAGGGCTTCAGCCCCAGGCAGGGGGCCTGTTACCTGAATCTCACCACCCAGTAGCCCTCCACTGGGGTTGGGCCCTGCCCCCCTCTGGAGCCACAAATGCTAGAGGAGCAGATAGCTGGTGTGAGTTCCCCACCTTCCCGGGGGGCTCAGGCATCTGGCTTTAGTCCTGGGGTGGCGGATGGCAGGCTCTGGCAGTACAGTGGCCGGCTCCAGCCAGAGGGTCTGACTGTGGGGCTTCGGCTGCGTAGCAGCGGGCTCCATCCCCCGTTCACAAGGCCTAGCAGGCTCTGTCCCCCAGCACCGGGCTCACCTCCCCCGTCATCTCCCCTGGACCCTGCTGCCTCCCCCAGGCTCACCACTCTCCTCATCACCCCTGCTGCCTCCTTACCCACCTCCCCATCCAAGGCTCAATTTGTCCCCCAGCTAGACAGGACTGAGTAAGTCTGCTGTGAAAAATGATATTTGTATGTTTGTTAATATCGCTTTTCACTGCCTCTCAGCTAGCTAACAAGTCTGCTGCTGTGAAAAGTGATATTAACAAACATACAAATATCACTTTTCACAGAAGTAGACTTACTAGCTAGCAAGTCTAAAAAAAATGCAACCAAAAAAGCAAAAGAAACAATAAAAAAGACAAGTACGTGCAAAGCACCTTATTTGTGTTTCTATTCTGTTTAGATCCAGTAAAAAATAGAGACAACTGTATGTTATTTTTATTATTAAGCCTGCAATAAAACCCTACATAAATAAATTACTCTAATTTGGACATGTAGATGTGCATATTTATTTGTTTCTCCTAAAGTTAATTAAGTATTTTAGGAAACATTGTCAGCATGGCCACCAGCAAGAGTTGGTGGCCAACAAAAAGTTTGTTGTGAGAACCCCTGCACTGTGGGGATGTTTGTGCCTTCCTCTGAATCACCTAGCACAGGCCATTGCCAGAGCCAGAATCCCCAAAAAGATGGGCCACAGGTGTCCCTTGAACAGTAGAATAGGTCTAATAGGCTGCATGTTCCTATTGCAGACATGGTTTGTCTAGCCCAGGAAGTGTGTCTGGGACTCTTTTGGTACTGAAGACCCCTGTCCTCTCTTCAGTCCCTTTTTGAAAACCGATGGCTGCCGTGCTGCCTACAGGGAATGCCGTTGGTTTGTATTTAAAAAATCCCTTTGTATTATTCCCCTGCCCTAACCTCTGTCTACCTGTCCACCTATCCTGAGACTGTGAGCTCCTCAGGGCAGGGACTATCCTTGGAAGTATGGAAACATCTAGCTCTATGTGAATGTTACCAGCACCAGAAAACAATAGTAATAATTTCTATGTGCTCCCCTATCTGTCTGTATCCACCTGGATCTCTTGTTTTATATTTAGATCGCAAGCTCTCTGGGGCAGCTGGGTTTTTGTGTGTTCTGTGTTTGTGCAGCACCCAGCACAGTGGGGCTGTGATCCCCTGGGACTGACTGTAATACAATTAACAACATTCCTAATAATTTGGAGTGTCTCAGCCCCACTCTTTAATTGTGCAGAAGAGTTGCTACAGCAGAGGTGGGCAAACTACGGCCCGCGGGCCACATCCGGCCTGAGGGACCATCCTGCCTGGCCCCTGAGCTCCCGGCCGGGGAGGCTAGCCCCTGGCCCCTCCCCCGCTGTTCCCCCTCACCCCCAGCCTCAGCTCACTCGCCCCGCCGCCGGTGCAATGCTCTGGGCAGTGGGGCTGCTAGCTCTTGCCAGGCAGCGCAGCTGCAGAACCGCGGCCTGACCCAGTGCTCTGTGCTGCGCAGTGGCATGGCTGGCTCCAGCCAGGTGGCACGGCTGCCTGTCCTGGTGCTCTGCGCCGCCAGCCACCGGTGCTCCAGGCAGTCTGGTAAGGGGGCAGGGAGCAGGAGGGGTTGGATAGAGGGAAGGGGAGTTCAGGGTGGTGGTCAGGGGGCGGGGGTGTGGATAGGGGTTGGGGGCAGTCAGAGGACGGGGAACAGGGGGGTTGAATGGGGGCTGGAGTCCCGGGGGGCAGTCAGGAAGGAGAGGGGGAGTTGGATGGGGCGACAGGGGGCAATCAGGGGCAGGGGTTCCAGGGGCGGGCAGGGGACAGGGAGCAGGGGGGCATGGATGGAGCAGGGGTCCCGGGGGGCACCGTCAGGAATGAGAGGAGGGGTTGGATGGGACAGGAGTCGCAGGGGGGCCGTCAGGGGGCGAGAAGCAGGGGGGGTCAGATGGGGGCAGGGTCCAGGCCATGCCTGGCTGTTTGGGTAGACACAGCCTCCCCTAACCAGCCCTCCATACAATTTCAGAAACCCGATGTGGCCCTCAGGCCAAAAAGTTTGCCCGCCCCTGTGCTACGAGTGCTGCAGAGACTAAGGCTATGGCTACACTGCACACCTTACAACGGTGTGGCCGTGCTGATGCAGCTGCACTGTTGTAAGAGCTCTCCTGGTGACAAAATAAAACCACCCCCAATGAGGGGTGGTAGCTTTGTCGACAGGAGCGCGGCTCCTGCCCACAAAGCCCTGTTCACACCAGCGCTTTTCGTTGTTCAAACTTTTGTCGTTCAAGGGGGTGTTTTTCACACCCTGGAGTGACAAAAGTTTTAACGATGAAAGTGCCAGTGTAGACAAAGCCTTAGAGTGTTGGCTCTACATCTCCCATCTCCTGCTGCCTTGAGGAATGAATGACTAGGAGCAGGAAATTAATTTAAGTCTCGCCACAGGCAGTGCAGGGCAAAAAGCAACCACAAAATGTTTGATTCTTCCCTGGTGTAATTCCACTACTGCTAATGAAATTACACCAGTAATTACTCTGCTCTTTTATGTTCTGCATTTTCAAGTTACAGAGCTTACCCCAGCCTCTCCTGGATCCTGGCTGGAAGTGCCACTGAGGTAGCCTTCTTAGCTTCTGAAGGACAATAAGTGCCTTACATTAGTCACTGGCGAGCCCTCCAGCTGGAGAAGTAGGGTACTAGGTGCTCTGAACATAATCACATCCAGTTCTTAGTGGGACGGATGAGAGCAGCTATCTGTCCATTTATTCATCTACAATATTTCTGGTGCACCCATCATTGCACAGTCAGTTTCAGATTCAAGATGAAGAATGCATTGAAACTGCTCAGAAAAGGCTCCCCTTTCTTATTCCTCCTGCTCTGTCCACAGGTCATTCTTCAGCTTTCGTTACTGAGAGGAGGAGTGATGGATATGGCAATTTCCTGCAATATCTTGGAGGAAATCTTATTGAATGAAGGTTAAGCATCTTTAGAGTCCATTGTATTAAATGCAAAGGGTATGAATTATTGTGGGCCTGGATACTCAAAGGACTATATTGAACAATGTAGCAGATAAGAATAAACTTTTGGGATAATACACTTGAAGTGGATTTCCTGTGAAATAGCTAGAGGGAGGTGAATGCAAATTCTTCTCCCCCCACCCTACCTCTAGTTATGCAAAAACCCAGCTTTTGAAGCTATGTCCTGAGGAGCGAGTGATTGTCTGCTGATAACCTGTTCTAGAGCCCCAACATCAAAGGCCCAAACTGTATAAAAGAGGGATTCACAGATTCATGGGGATGCTTGTTTCAAGCTAACACCTCCCATGAACTTGTAACTACAGAACAACCCTTGGGGTATGAAGGATTGCTCCCTTGCTGGAGCCCTTCTTGGAGTTGGGGGTGATCTCTGGTAAGCTTACTAGCCTGTGTGTAGGTTTGGCTATTTTTTTAATGTTTTCTCTGGAATGCTTTCACCTGAGGCCTGGTCTACACTGGGAGGGGGCGGGGGGGATCGATCTAAGTTACGCAACTTCAGCTACGTGAATAACGTAGTTGAAGTCGATGTACTCAGATATACTTACCACAGTGTCCTCACTGCACTAGGTCGACTGCTGACGCTCCCCCGCTGACTCCGCTTCCACTTCTCGCTCTGGTGGAGTACCGGAGTCAACGGGAGAGCGCTCGGCGGTCAATCCAGCGCGTAATGTAGACATGCCCTTAGAAATGAATGTGATGCTTAGAAAGGGCTGTGTGGTAACTTGTAACTGTGCGCAATTTCACTGTTTATAGCTGCTGGAGCGAAAGCAAAGGGCAGCCATTGGCCTGCTTAAGCAATCTGTCTTGCTGGGGAACTCACAGTGTAAGCAGGGAACTCTGCAGCCCGGAAAAACCCTGGTCAGGAGGGAAAGAGCTGTGGTTCTCTGCCCAAGAGAGGTGATGGCTGAGGGGCCAGGAGCCTAGAGTGGGTACCTTGGCTACACCACGTGGGAGTAATACAGGTGCAGTTGCCTTAAATTGTGACAGAAGGCTTTTGAGAAATTATAGAATATCAGGGATGTCATCTAGTCCAACCCCCTGCTCAAAACAGGACCAATCCCCAGACAGATTTTTGCCCCAGATCCCTAAATGGCCCCCTCAAGGATTGAGCTCACAACCCTGGGTTTAACAGGCCAATGCTCAAACCATTGAGCTATCCCTCCCCCAAAAAGCTAGGTCTTGCAGCTTGCTCTGAAAATGGTCCAGCCAGGGCTCATTCTTGCTTTGCACCCAGGTTAAAATGAAGGTGTAAAAGGGAAAAGAATGTGCCTAAAGGAGCTTTAGCAGCATTATGGATGGGACATGGGCCCATTGACCTGCTATATTTTCATTGTAAGCTAACATGCTCTGACTCCACTCCCAATAGGGAATACACACCAAACTTACCCCCGCTCTTAGATTTGACTTTAATATTAACTTAAATAGCAAGGTAACACAAAACTCATTCTCCTAGGCTTGGCTGTTGCCAGGGTTTTTCCATGCAGGACTTTTCTGTCCCTGCTTTTAGTTCCTTCGGTTTCAAATACATTCCTACTCCGGAGTTGGCACAAATAGGATGCCAGTGATCTGATAACAGAATAAGACCATGTCTACGCTACCATTTTTGTTGGTATAACATATGTCGCTCAGAGGTGTGAAACCCCCCCCCCCCGAGTGAAATAAGTTACACCAACAGAAGCGCCGGTGTGGACAGCGCCATGTCAGCACGAGAGCTTCTCCTTCTGACATGGCTACCGCCGTGGAGTTGGTTTTATTATGTTGACGGGAGAGCTCTCTCCCGTTGGCACAGAGCGACTACATGAGCGATTTTATAGCAGCACAGCTGCATCGGTACATCTGTGCCGCTGTGAGCTTTCTAGTGTAGACATGGCCTGAAAGTCAGCATAAATAATCTGTCTCCAGGGTTCTAGCATCTGACCTCAGGGTGACTCAGTAGAAGAGCTCTGCACAGTCTTATAATATGCCAACCTACCAAACACCTCTATTACCTTTTCATTATGTCACTGTTGTGTGTGCGCGCCCACACACACACACTTTCCCACTTAATGGCTTGAACCTGCAGCCTATACCTATGTTCAGACCTGTGATGGGATGTACCCCTCACCTGCCCTGCAAGAGCTGAATTAGGCCAAATTAGCCAATTAAGCTGCCTAGGCTATATGGAGGGGGCTAATTAGAAGGAAGCTCATCTGTGAGGGAACAGGCGAGGCTTCTATAAAACCAGGAGGCCAGCAACAGTGTGGGGAGCAGCATGGAGGAAGCCTGTGGGCCCTCTCCCTGAGGGGGAGAGGCATAGGATGGATGGATGGATGGATGGTGGGTGGGAAGGACGGACGGATGGATGGATGGACGGAATGAATGAATGAATGAATGAATGAATGAGTGAGTGAGTGAGTGAGTCAGCCAGTCAGTCAGTCTGGAGGTGAGAGCAATAAGGTTGTGTAGATGCAGACCTTAACTGTTCACTATAGAGCCCTGGACTGTTCACTACAGAGCAGAGGGTGGGCCTGGGTTCCCCTACCAACCACTGCAGAGTGGTATTGCTAAGGGCAGTAACTAGGAAGGCTGCTGTAGTCACTGCAGGAGTGACACAGTCAGGACAGTGGGTGTGAGGACTGCCTGTGGAGGGAGACTTTGAAAGATACCCTGGAAGGGGAAACCAAGTAGTGATCTGGCTGAAGGACTGAGTCACAAAGAGGAAGCTGCAGTTCCTGGAGTGACAGAGGGGTTGCAGAGCAATAAAGAGACAGTGATGGAGGGCAACTACAGGAAGAGGTGTTGGCCTGTCAGAGCTAATCCCCAGAACAGCCAGGAGGAGGTACCAACCAGTAGTGAGTAGAGTGCTCTGTCACAAGACCCCAAGAGTACTATTCATATGTGTAAGGGCTACTGGACAAGGCCCTAACTTTGGCCCCAAAAGACTAGAGTCCTGACTCACCACTGACTAACCAAAATTTGTTACCTGTGTAACACCTTTGAAATCAGTGGAGTTAGGCCAGCTTTAAGAAGTGTCAGACAGTGATTATTCCATTCCAATGAGTCTTTATCAAGCAGTAATGTACCATGCCATAAGCAGCTGACCATTGACGAGATAGCCCATCTATACATTCTGCCTGATGTAAAAAGCACAGCAGAGGGTGTGGCTGATCTTTGCAAAAGAACTTTAATCAACAGAGCGATAACATTTCTATGCACACGATCAGAGGCCGTACTCAGACAACACTTTCATCTTGTTGGGGAATCTGGCTCATTTTAAATCCCACGCAGAGATGTTGCAAAAAATTCTGTTCTTGGCCTCAGATCTAACCAATCAATTTGGAGGCTGATATGATTTCTTTGTGTGCAGTCCCTACAAGTTCTGTTCATCCTTCTATCATTAGCAAGGGTCCATGGAGCAGCCACTCCGATGACCATGAGTCCCACCAGCTCTGTATCATGCCGGTGCTGAGTGTCATGCCTGTATGTCAGTCAATGGACCTCTCTGTAACAAAGATAAAGCTAATCTGTGCAGGTGACAGAGCTTTCTAGGATGCTGGTCCTAGACAAAAACAACGAGAAGTCCTTGTGGCACCTAACAAATTTATTTGGGTATAAGCTTTTGTGGGATATAACCCACTTCATCAGATGCATGGAGTGGAAAATACAGTAGGACGGTATAAATATACAGCACATGAAAAGATGGGAGTTGCCTTACCAAGTAGGGGGTCAGTGCTAACGAGGCCAATTCAATTAGGGGGGATGTAGCCCATTCCCAACAGTTGACAAGAAGGGTGAAAGCTTATGCCCAAATATATCTGTTAGTCTCTAAGGTGCAACAAGGACTCCTCGTTGTTTTTACTGATACAGACTAACACGGCTACCCCTCTGAAACCTGGTCTTAGACAGTGGTATGAACTACCCCAGGAGATAAGGACAATTGCAAACCTCACCACCTTCCGCTCCAAGTGCAGAGGAGTGTGTACATTAATAAAACAAAACCAAAAAAACCCTACCCAAACAAGACACTCCATTGCACACACTTCTCTCATTCTCTCTGCAGGGGGAGAACTAACAATCAGACATGCCAAGCCCACAAAAAAACCCAGAGAAATTGGGCTTGTTTTTGGCTTAATTGGCTTGTGAGATGTTTGTTGCCTAGTTTTTGGCTTGTAGCTTGTTGCTTCTTTTTTTATGATCTGCTTCCAGCAAGCAGGGGCAAGAGGGGGCGGGCAAGGGGGGGGGAGAGTTGGGGTGCACAGCAGGCCCACCACAGTCCTAGACTGTACGCTGGGGGAATCTAGTCACATAGAGTGATGGGGTTCTTAGGGATTGGCTTGTTTTGAAATGGGATTAACTTGATTTTTGGCTTATTGTGAAAGTCGGGGTGCTAATTTATGGCGTGAAAGTTGGCAACCATGCTAACAATGTGTGACAGATGTTAGTCACGTTGCTTAATACACCACTGGAAAGCACTCAGATACTACGGTGATGAGCACAGTTTAAGAACCTATATAGAATAGTCAGATTTGTATATGAAATAGTCTGAGGGATGGTACCATGTCCCACAGTGAACTGAGAGTTCCTTCAGAGCATTGAAGACAACAAGAAGTTTGCCAGTTGCTATTAGAGACAGTTGTGCCACTCTGTATCCACTTATCAACAGGGAACCATGGCTTAGGGGGAAACATTACAGAACAGGGACAGTCCTTCCAAAGGCAAGACTGCAACTAAGTTTCCATTTTAAACTCCGATTGGTCCCTCTTCCCCTTGATAGAACCCCCTCCACCCCCACCCCGCAAGGCCTCAAAATATCACCCTCAAAATTATCTGGTTATATCTGGGGCTAAGATAGATTTTAATTTTTTTTTCTAACTTTGAAGCAAATCGGACAAGGGGGTTCTGATTTATGACATCCTAAATAGAGATGTCCAGGGTTCCACATAATTCTTCTGATAGAAAGGACAGTGATAAAATCTACTTTACTGGACTCCCTTAGCTGAGATACCCAGGTCCAAAATATAGTTTTTAAAATTTGATTTTAAAAGTTATTTAAATTTCATTCTGTAATGCTGCCAGGAAGGTCAGCTCTGGCAATCTGAATACAAGACATCACATGATTGCTGGAGACCTTAGCTTTCATTTTTTTTAAAAAAAATGTAAGTCTCCAGCCCTTTTCCTTGCAGAGAGAGAGCTAAAAGTGTAATGTGGTCAACTTGGAAGGCACGTCAAAGGGGGGGGAAAGATTTTTCTATTGGAAGGTTTACAAGTAGGTCTCCCTATTTCTGTGGGTTGCAGGAGGTTCAGGGGAATGGGGTAACGGCTACCCCCATCAAAGCCCTGTTCTCAGCCAGTCCTTTCTCCTAGTGGACCTCCTGAGGAACAAGAAGGAAGTTTTTCTTAGTTCTACAGTCCTCACCCCAACTCTCTTGCCAGCCATAGGCAGCCAGCTCCAGTCCTTCAAACATCACGCAGTTGAAAGGAATGGGGCTGTATTCCTGTGCACCTCCTGGTCCCTGCAGGAGAGGAGCCTTGTTCCTGTGGACCTACAGAAGTTTGCAAGAGTCCGGCTCCCTTTATGTGCACCCATGGGAAGCCTCCCCTCCAAGAATGGGTGGAGATGTTAGTAGCAGGAGTTGATGCAGTCAGCAGACCGAAGAGGTATTCTTTCCCCTGGACCTCCTAAGGACTGCCAGTTTGAGCCTCCCCTCTTGCAAAACTCATAGGATTTGTGGGAACAGGTCAGGGCTCCTCTCCAGCCAACCTTAGGGCCCTTTAAAAGAAACTGAGGAAATTCCCCCCACAAAAAACTTCAGTAATGTGAAGTTACAGCTGCAGGCTCATCAGTGATTTGAGTGCATATGGCCTTTCAGGAATGTTAGAAATTAAAAAACAAACAACAAAACACAATGCTTAATTAAATGTTAGAAACCCAGTCAATTCAGAGTTAAAGTTGCATTTTTTAAGCCAGGCACCCCAGGCATCTTAACTCTGTTTCACGGCAATATCCTGACAAAAGAATCAGAATGACACACTAACTTATCCATCTCAAATAAAGTTTCCCTTGATAGGTAGGCACAAAAAGCTAGAAAGCCTCAGTCTTAATCATACAGTAATGCTGCTGCTTTCCAGCTTTCCTAACAGTCATACCCAATGCACATCAAAGGGTTTTACAAAAAGTCTTGGTTAGACAAATACCACCAGCCTGAAAACAATCATTCCCCACATTTCATTAAGGGTCCAATTCTCTCAGGTGCTGAGGGTACTCAGGGCCAGATAGGCACCTAATGGGAATTTCAAAAGCGCCTAAGTGATTCAATAGGAGTTAAGTACCTAACCTGCTAAGGACACTTTAAAAACCCACTAGGTGCTTATTAGCATCTTTAGACACCTAAAGACCTGTAAAAATCTGGCCCTCCATGCCTTACAGGATCATGGTCTATTTGTAAAAGAAAGATAGTACTCACGTGCCTCTAAAATGGAATACAATAGATTAACTAATAGTTCTGAGTGCTTGGAGATCCTTGAGTGGAAAGGACCGGCATTAGGTAACTATTCAAATGCCATTAGATACAGAGCTAGCATGTGACTATATACAAACCTCAAAGACCTAGATCATGATATTAAAGCACTTACCTAAAAAGAGAAAAGGTCAGTGTGGTGCCAAAACAGCACACTAAGTACTGGAGATAGGTATGCATGAAATAAATTATAAAGCCAGTGTTCTACAGTGCACATTTTCTATACCTGCAGTGTAAGCAGACATTTCTAAGGGGGTGGAGATAGGCACTCAGATACTATGGTGATGAGGACCATATCAGTAGGGTGACCATACATCCCATTTTGGCCAGGACAGTCCCTTTTTTAAGCCCTGTCCCGGCCATCCCGACTTTTTTTGGAAAAAGTGGGCTTTTGTCTCGTTTGGTCTTGCCAAGAGAAAACAGGACAAATGCCCACTTGTGTCAAAAAAATGGGGTGCGGAGGAACATGCGGGGGGGAGGGGGGGAGGGGCGAGTGGCAATGCCAGCCTGGTGCAGGGGGCGGGAGGCAGAGCTCTGGCGTAGGGGCAGGCAGGGCTGAAGCAAGCAGCGACACCAGCCCCATATGGGTTGGGGGAGAGCAGGACTTGGGTGAACGGCTCAGGCCCTGTGGGGAGGGGAGGAAGGCTTGGGTGAGTGGCTCCAGCCAGCCCTGGGGTCGGGGGTGCTTGGGCCAGCCCTGCACGGTGTCCCGTTTTCCTTTTGGGAAATACGGTCACCCTACGTATAAGTAACTTGAATGATAGATAACAGTAATTTGAGTTACTTGTTTGAGAAGTACCCTTTAACTCTAAATTTCCTGGGTTTCTATCACTTGTTTTTGTTTTTTATTCAACTAATATTTTTAAGAGGTGATATGCTCTGAAGCCACACATATGTCCCTGCAACCTTAACTTCACCTTCTAGTTGTGTGTGTATAGGAATTACAAAAGGACAGAGTGATCTGAACTCAGCAGGGAGAGCTGAGGGGGAAACCGTCCCTTCCAGTGTGGGGCAAGGGGGTTCTGGGAGGGAGAGGGACAGAGAAAGTCCCCTCCCAGTGTGGACACTGGAGTTCCAAACTGTTATATAGTGGATTGTTATATGACAGCTTGGGACAGATCACCCACCAAAACAGAACAGAGAAGGCAGAGACGTGTGTAAGTGTTCAAGGGCTGGTTGGGTCAAGAGCCATTAAGTCTGATTGCTGTGGGTTTGTGCTGTTGTCTGTGCATGTGTGAGATCAGAGCTGTAGAGTCTGTGTGCACAGAAATGTAGCCTCTGTGTGTACAAGCTGTGTGGTGGGTTTGGCAGGAGCGCCGTCAGCTTTTCCGCTGCCCTAGGCGGCGGAAGGTCCCGCCCCGAAATGCCACCCCCCCCACAGAGGCGGCGGAAGGTCCCGCCGCCGAAATACCGCCACGGTCGCCGCCCCCCAAATCGCAGTGCCCTAGGTGACCGCCTAGGTCGCCTAATGGGTTGCGCCGGCCCTGGGGTTTGGCAGGAATGTTCAGGGGGTTGTGTGTGTGTTTCTTAGGAGGTTTGTGTATCAATGATAACACACAGTTGCATAATTTACAAGCAGTTGGAAGCACAGCACCCAGAACAAGAGAAGCCGGGAAGCTCAGTTACCATCAGACCTGTTCAAAACCATTTCCACCAAGCATGAGAGTGCAGTGCTAGCCAGAGGCCCTGTGCTAACAACCATGTTGCCAAGGTCACTGGTGGCCACCAGGAAAGTTCTCTGCTGTGTAGAAGCTGTCACCGCCCAGCTCCTCCTCTTCCTCCTCCTCCTCCTCCATTTCCAGCTGCTTGTTCATCATGGACTGCACCTGGGGAGGAGAAGAAAGTGGTCAAGTCACCCTCCAATGCCATAACACTGGAGCCCAGAGATAGCACCACAACCGCTTCTGCCAGCTCTGAAAACTGAAGTACAGGACAAGACTTGGGTCCCCTTTAAAAACAGTATCAGAGGGGTAGCCGTGTTAGTCTGGATCTGTAAAAAGTGACAGAGTCTGACGAAGTGGGTATTCACCTACGAAAGCTTATGCTCCAATATGTCTGTTAGTCTATAAGGTGCCACAGGACTCTGTCGCTTTTTAAAAACAGTTGGGGGAGGGATAGCTCAGTGGTTTGAGCATTGGCCTACTAAACCCAAGGTTGTGAGTTCAATCCTTGTGGGAGCCATTTAGGGAACTGGGATTAAAATAAAATAAAAAAGTCTGGGGATTTGTCTTGCTTTGAGCAGCAGGTTGGACTAGATGATCTCCTGAGGTCCCTTCCCCCCCTGATATTCTATGGGGTCTGTCTCCCTGGGAGAGGGGAGTGATGAAAGGGATCCTCTTTCTGCCCTTCCCTCTCTTTTGTCTTTACTGTAATCCCTTCCCATCTCTTGTTGTGCCCCCTCAACCCCTCCCCATTCCCACTGTCTCTCACTCCACAAGCTTTTAGTTCTCTGTATTTTAAAACCCTCCCATTGCTGATAGATCATTCTCTGTCCATGATCTTTCCCTCACAATTCCAGACACTGTCTTGTAAGACCTGTGTACCCCACCGTCTCCTGCTGTATCCTTTCCTTCTACACACTGACCCTACCCTCCAGCCTTGTTTCCCCAACCTGCCATGTCCTGCCCCTTTAAAACACACTCAGACCCTGTCATCCAGGCCATTCTTCCCCTGTCCTATCCTCCTCCTTCCAAGTATCAAGACTCATGGTGAGAGGAATATTCATGGCTTCACTGCGGCTCCGGCCTGCTCAGCCACAATTCTGCTGCAGACCTAAAAGACAGGCTCGGTATGTGTACCCAAACCCTCCATACCTGCAGCAACATGAACTGCAGGGGGTCATCGGGCTTCTCATACACCAAGTTTTCAGTGATCTCCTGAGAAAGAAAGTAGGAGTGTTATTAGATTTTCCTGCTGAAGGCGGGTAATAGGTTCAAGGATGCAGAAAGTTCTGCCGAGGGCAGGGATGCCCTGTCTTTTGGGATGAGATTACTGAGTATTTGGGATGTGGTACAGGATGTATGGAAAAATAAAGAGGTGTGAACAAGTAAAGGGGAGCTTGTAAATACTGGTATTGATAGAAACAGGTAGAGGAACATTTGGAAAATGTGAACAAATACAAATGAGCTGGACAATATGTCATGGGAATCGGATACTAAGTTTACTCAAACGCTGGCAATTATTGTTCAGAACCCATGGGAAATGCTGGAGGCACTAAGGATTGGAATAAAGCTAATATGTTACTGGTCTGCTGAAAAGAAAGAAGAGTGATCCAGGCAATTACCTCTGTAAGTCTAACTTCTGTTCCTGGATTTTAATATGTGTTCTGTTATTTTTAGCTGTAAACATTTTGGAGCATAACAGGACCATGAGCAATAATGCAGGACCTGGGCTGATAAAGACAAAAAAAAAGCTAGCTTCGCTTCCTCTGCGGGTAGCCAAAGGAGATGAAGAACCCGCCCTACTCCCCTTTCAAAAACACTCACTGCCTTCCTTCCCAGGAGCCAGGAGAAGAAGGATACCCTCCCTCCTGGCTCAGTGGGGGCCGGGGGCACCAAAGAAAGGAAGGCTAGACTCTTGGCTAAGGCTCTGGACTGTGACTTAGGAGACTTGGATTCAATTTGTGCTTCTTCCCCTGTGACCCTGGGCATGTCACATAGACTTGTTGTACCTCAGTTCCCCATCTATAACATGGATTTAATAATATTTCATTTCTCCTACCCTTGACAGTCCCTGCCATAAATCTAGATAGACAATCACAGGACAAGGCCCTGATCTTGTCTTGGCCCTCCAGGTACTACTGGAGTAATAAATAATAGATTATGCATAAAAGTACTTTCAAATGGCTTCAGTGCCGGGACTTTTTTGGGGGAGTGAGAAAGGAGGATGGAGAAACAGAATCCTCCTTGCCTCTCATTTGTGTTGTCACATCAATATAGAGTCTCCATTCTGGTCAATTGTACATAAGCCATTTGCAGGAGTGGAAATGGAGAGCACCAAGGATGTGCTGCCCCCAGCTCCACTAACTGCATACAGCATATATCCCCCCTGCCCTCCTGCCACACTTTGCTTGGATATGGCCCTGCTGCTTGGGGATGGGAATGCCTGTCAGATACATTTCTTTTTGTCCCAATTCTCTTCCCCTTCCTGCATGCTGTCACCAGAAGATGATGAAATGCTGCATCACCAAATAGGATCATGACCTGGGGTGACAGCTCCCTGGCTGGTCAAGTTCTCTCCCTTACTTAGATCTGCTTTAATCACTGGATATGATCAGCCTTCCAATTTCCATGGTTTGGCCATGAGCCAATACAAGGCAAGGAGCGGAGGGAGCCTGTGGACAGACATTTGACTCAGTACAATGCTGACAAGCTAACTTTAGGTTCTGTTTCTCAAGTGAGTTACTGGGAGAAGAGGAGAAGATGGAAAGGAAAAGTTCACCTGAAATATCTGCAGAATGTTATGTTTCTCCATGTACATAAGGGAAACTTCAAAGGGGTCTTCATACACCATAGGCTCTTCAGCTTCTGGGGATTCAACCACTGCTGCTGATTCAACCACAGGTGCTTCGACTACAGTCTCTGCTGATTCAGCCACAGGTGGCTTGCCCACAAATGGTGACAATTCATACACAGGTACTTTGACCACAGTTGTTGGCAATTCAGCCACAGATGATTCAGCCTCGGACTCTGGCAATTCAACCATGAGTAATCCAGCCACAGACTCTGGCAATTCATCTGTAGGTGACTGGTCCACTGATGTTGGCAATTCGACTATAGGTGACTGGTCCCCAGGTGACTCAATCACTGCTGCTGGTGATTCGACAGACTTGTGCACTTCAGTCATTCCTACTTCTTCAGGCTCTGGCTAAAACGTTTAACACATTTTAAAAACTATTTTAAATGCATAGAGTTGTGCACTAGACCCATTATGTTACTGCACCCTTTTATATGAGAGTGGGATGACGTCCAGTATTTCTTTGTAGCTACAGCTCCTACAGCAAGGGCTCCTCCACCATTTGCTATAGCACATATTTCTGGGAGAGGATGGCACTGGTGTAGGCCTCATCTCTTTCTAGTATGAAAAGGGGAATATGAATTTTCTATTCCTCATATAAGAGATGCTACTTTCTGTGTGAGATCCTGGCTCCATAGAAGTCAATGAATGACAAAACTCTCATTGACTTCCATAGGACCAGGATTTCAGTCTTTTTTTTCCAGCTCAGAAAGAGGTTTAAGCAACATATGGCTCTGTAATCCTACCTTCTCTAACAGGCTTCTGCTTTAAAAACTCTGCAGCAAACAAGACTATCCACAGAGCTGAGAGCTTGTACAAAACAGTGCTTTTCATCCTTAGATGGCCGTGTGCTTCAGCAGGGGGTAGAGTCTTGGTGCGGGACTCAGGAGACTCAAGTTCTGCTCACTACTCTGGGTGACTGGAGGCAAGTCACTTGACCTTTCCCTGTCTCAGTTACCCTACTGGTAAAATGGGGATAATTATATTGACCTGCACCTCTCTTGTGCAGCGCGTTGAGCTCTATGGATGATAAGGGCTAGGTACTGTGACAATGAGTGAATATCACTCTGCCAGTTTTATGGAGGGGAGGGAAATGAATGTACAGAGAGCAACGATTTGCCCAAATTAACACACAGCCAGTCAGTGTGACAGGCTGATAGCTGGTAGCATGGTTCCATGGTGTAGTTTTGGGATTTGCATTTTATCAGACACACATTGTGCAGGGTGAGAGTGTAGAGCGTGCAGCAGGTGTGTGTGTGTGTGTGTGTGTGAGCAAGAGGGTGATAGGTTGGGCAATGCGGGGGGGCAGAGTGTAGGGGGAGATGTAGGGGGGGAGCAGGGGGGTGTGAGCAAGAGGGTGATAGGTTGGGCAATGCGGGGGGGGCAGAGTGTGTGTGTGGAGGGGGAGATGTAAAGGGGGCAGCAGTATGTGGAGGGGGCCCAGGCTGGGGGGCAATGCCAGGGGACACAGTGTGAGTTGGGCGCAGGGGCTGCGGGAGGGTGTTATACCGGGGGGGGGGCGGTCTGGGGAGGCCTAGTCCGCTGGGGTCTCACCTGCCCCGGCTCCTCCATCCCGGAGCAGAAGCGCGTTTCATCGCCCAGCCGCCCCGGCCTTTTCTGTCTCTCGGCGCTCTCCGTATGGTGGGGGGGAGGGGGGGAGAGAGGGAGGGGACAGACGCTAGCGGCGGTCGGCATGGGAACAGCAGACTTCTAGCTCCGCCCCCTTTGTCCGCAGGGAGCAGGGGCGGGGCCGAAGCCCGGGGAGGTCACGTGGCTGCCCGGCCTTACGGCTCCTGCCGCCCATGTCGGAATCGGCCGGAAGGGGCCTGAGTTCTAGGGCTGGGCGGACACGTGTTGCAGGAGCTGGGCTCGTGCCGGCGCCGGGAGTGGGCAGCCCTGCGCGGCCGGCGGCTACAGCAGCCCCCGCAGGGGGCGGGGGGGAGGGCAGGGTTGTGGAGCGCGCTGGCTGCACGAGGAGTTGGTGCGGGGCGGGATGCCGGGGGTCGCCCGGGGCTTCGCATCAGCGCCTGGAGACCAGGCAGCGGCCCGGGCATGGGCTGCACGCTCGCCGGGCTCCCAGCGCCTCAGGCTGGAGCCTGGAGTGGTTCTAGTCTGCAGGGGCCACCTGCCCAGTGCGAAATAGATAGAGCGCTGTGAGGGCCCAGGAGGTGGGTAGCGAGAAAGCTGGGGCAGAGCTTAGGGCAGGGGTCGGCAACCTTTCAGAAGTGGTGTGCTGAGTCTTCATTTATTCACTCTAATTTAAGGTTTCGTGTGCCAGTAATACATTTTAACATTTTTAGAAGGTTTCTTTCCATATCGTTGTATGTAAAGCAAATAAGATATTTTAAATGTTTAAGAAGCTTCATTTAAAAATTAAATTAAAATGCAGAGCCCCCCCCCCCCCCCCCCTCGGACCGGTGGCCAGTGTGAGTGCCACTGAAAAATCAACTCATGTGCTGCCTTCGGCACGCGTGCCATAGGTTGCCTACCCCGGCTTAGGGGTTGGCTGGCTCAGACACCGAACCCAGCCTTATCCATTGTGCTGTTGGTATAAATTACTATCTGCTTTGTTCACTGACACCTGAGGCTCCATGTGTCGTCACGAATCCTGCTCGCTATTCTGGTGGTACTTTTCTCCACAAGATGCGCCCACCGATGAGAGAGCACGTACAATTATGCTATTGTGTACACATTAATTGTGGCCCTTGGGCTCCTGCAAGGGTGACCGTATTTCCCTAAAGTGAAAACGGGATATCCAGTAAGTGACGATGCAAGGGCCGGCCCAAGCTGCCTATTATTGCCGCTGGCCGAGTTGCCTGGCGTCACTGCTTGTCACTCGCCCTGCTCCGTAGGGCTGATGATGGCCCAAGCCGCCTGGCGTCATCACTCACCTGAGCCATCTCGCGTCGCCTGAGACCCACTCCAAGCCCAGGCCCTGCCGCATGGGGCTCAAGCCACCATCACAGACATCACAACTTTTTAGGCAAAACTGGGAATTTGTCCCATTTGCTCTTGCCGAATGTTCCTCCGTGTCCTCATAAGGCAAGAGCAAACGGGACAAATGCCCAGTTATGCAAAAAAAGTTGTGACGTCTGGGACAGAGCTCAAAAAGGGGACTGTCCTGGCCAAAATGGGAGGAGATATGGTCACCCTAGTTCCTGCCAAAGTGCCCCTTTGTTTGCTCACACATCTCATTGTGGAAGCAGAGCAAGGCCTGACAGGGTTTGGAAGGGAATTTCAAATGCAAACAGTCTTTGTTAGCAAGAGTCAGGCTAACTGTAACCCTAATAACGTGAGATTTGTAGAAGCAAGGATTGTGTGAGGCGAGTGGGAAAGAACTGTGTGAGAAGTTGTTGCGACCTTGTGTAGATAATATAATATGGTAGACTAGAGTCTAAATAAGTGAGAAAAATAAGATATCAGGATGACCTATGTATAAACAAAATGCAGCTGTTGCTCATTATTGTCTGTAACAAAAGGTATAAATGCTTGCTATAATTGTTTACCTGTTGAGAGACCTGCCTAGGAGGGGGAGACCCTGTGTCCTAGTGCACTCTCTCCGTCTACGCAATTGCAAGAGAAAATAAAGTATCTGACTTTGCTGTACTGAACCAAAAGAGTGAGAATTCTGTTTCTCTGACAATTTGGGCGCTTGTCCGGGATGGCAACGCCTGCTGAGACAGTGGCAACTGCTGCGGACCGTTCCCCTTCGAACCCCATGGCGCCACAATAGAGGTAGGAGACCTTTTGAAATCTCTATTGGGGTATCGGAGGAGGACTGTCCGTGGGGCCGTCTGTCCCTGTTGGGCTTACGCCATCCGAACTTATTGACTGTGCAGCAAGATCAGATGCAGAGCGGTACTGGGGAACTGTTTTGCCGCCCCCAATAAGGTAGTTGTATGCGGTACTGGGGACTATAGTTTGGCCGCCCCCAATAAGGTTAATGCATAAGGGAAATGCATTAGGTATGCACCGGTGCTGAGGGGTTGTTACCGTCTCATAGTGTATTGAGTCCGGACATAAGGTACAGATGCATCATGGTATTTAGAAATAGAGGCCTTGGTGTGTGTGTGTGTGTGTGTGTGTACACCAGTGTGAGTGAAAGTTACCGGAAGACGCCCAGAGTATTCTGCGAAGTCGTTTGGCTCATGACCAGAATTACTCTAACGCAAGCCCGGTAACTAGAGGATCTATAGAAGAACCGACCCACGGTGGCTGACTCGGCCTGGCATCGTTGGCGAGGAAGCTGCCTGGGTCTAGGAGTGTGTGTACCCATCTTCCCTCCCCCTTTTTCCTCCTGTGTGAGCCACTGACAGTCTGATCATCTCACTGGATGCAACGAGAGTGAGCGGTGCCGTCTTTCTGAGACTAGCCGACGCTCTTTGCTGAAGGGAGGTGTAGGAGGGTCGTGGCCATCCTCGTTAGCCTCTCCTGTGTGAGTACCCTGTAGGGAGAGATCCTTAGTTTATGGGCTGCTAGCGCGGACAGGGCATCCTCCCTGTGTGTGTGATTGGAAAATGGGTGGGGGATAGTCTAAGCATTCCCTCTCACCCCCTAAGGGTACCCTTGCTTATTATATGTACATACATTATGGTCCTAGAACCTGCAGGTATTTAGACAATTGGAATCTTTACACGTGTGAAAATCCATCTAAACAATGCCCACTAGAAGGTACCTTCAATCTAGATAAGATCATACATCTCAGAGGAGCTTTTAATCACCAAAAAGCCTCTGACACACAGTGGGGGCAATTTGTCTATTGAGGAAAGGAACGGGTTAATTTGAAATTCCCTTCCAATCCCTGTCAGGCCTTGCTCTGCTTCCACAACCCCCCGTTTTGTACTACTAGTACAACAAACATTCTCAAATCTCTATTTGCATTAAGTCTTGGAATTCAGATTCTACCTCAGATGCTTCAACCTTAGGGGTTTTGATTGGATGTAATGACAATGCATGATTAGCATGGACATGAAAGGTGTTACTATTATTACGTCCTTTACAACAACAATAACATAATCCTAAGCTAACTAATAACAACACAAGCAATAACATTCCCATAGTGATAATATGATGGGGTTGTTGTACAGTTTTAGTCATAAAGCAAAATACATCATACTTAGTGCATAAAGTAGACACTCTATAAGCTGTATGAAAGGCATACTTTTCAACTTGATATATATTTTGAAGCATGTGAATTTGCCCTTGTATTTCAGAGATTCTCTGAACCTCTGGGAACAGTGAAAGCAAATTTTGAAATCGATCAGGCACTAAGCTGGTCCAATTAAAGGGTATCTGAAACCTAAGGGCTACTTGCAAAATTTTATCTGCAGGCCAGGAAATAATATGATTGCCTGCAGTGGTAATGAGATTAAAATGTATGTCTCGCAATGTGGTGGCTTTAACATACACACAGCTATCATTAGCTTGAAAAAGTACTTCTTTGGGAATTTCACTACTTTCAAGCAATTTAGCAGGTCTAGACCTCTCACCTCCTTTGCCATATAAGTGCTTCAATACTGTTTCCCCCCTCAGTTCTATTGCAAAACTGTAGGGGTAGCTCTCTGCATCCTGTGGGATATTAACTAGGATAGCCCTGCTCTGATCCACATCTCAGGTAATACTGCCTGGAGAACAGCTTCATTTAGTGAATCAGATACGTCTACATAAATCCAAAGCAACTCCGCTGCCTCCAGATTCATACTATTGTATCCAAGAGCACAACTTGGCTCACTATCTTCACTGTGAATAATTCTCTAGATATTTTTAATTGTATTTTGGACACCAGAGGGCAAGGCAAAACCAAAATACTTTACAGTGCAACCCTGAAGGAAATGGTAGAGCAGGGATCAGCAACCTTTCAGAAGTGGTGTGCCGAGTCTTCTTTTATTCATTCTAATTTAAGGTTTCATGTGCCAGTAATACATTTTAACGTTTTTAGAAGGTCTCTTTCTATAAGTCTATAATATATAACACAACTATTGTTGTATGTAAAATAAATAAGGTTTTTAAAATGTTTAAGAAGCTTCATTTAAATTAAATTAAAATGCAGAGCCCCCCAGACCAGTGGCCAGGACCCGGGCAGTGTGAGTGCCACTGAAAATCAGCTTGCGTGCCGCCTTTGGCACGCATGCCATAGGTTGCCTACCCCTGTGGTAGAGCCATCTTTTAGGACTAAATTCTATCTATTCATCCAACCAGGTTCTTATAATAGTACCTCTCATCTTAATACCTGAGCACCTCCGAGTAGTAAAAAAACATGACAACGACCTCTTTCTCCACCCCTTCCTTGCCAGCGAGTGGAAGTTTGGATTTCTTTATTAGTAGTAGTATTAGTTCTTTATTAATATTTTTGACTAAAAAGAGTGGGAGTATTGGTGTGACTGAGGGATCTATTATGGAAGAGCTTGGGTGAAGAGGTGGGCTTTGCATTTAGTGCTGACTGTGGTGACCATTCTTATTTCATCTGGCAGTGTGTTTGGTAGTCCTGATCTAGCTTCTGTGAAGGTTCAATCTCCCATATTCATGAGCCTTCCCCACTGTTGACATTTTTGTTGTTTCAGACACAGTCCCTGCCCTGAAAAGTTCTGTGAAGAAGTAGAAAACATACAATCAATGTTTTTCTTTTAAATTGACTACACTGCTCTACAGCCAAAATGCTTCTGAAATAAATGTAGTCAAACTTTACTAATTCTGGGTCACTGAGAACGAAAATGATGCTTAAAATTGTTGATTGGCTCTAGTTTTCAAGATATGCTATTGGGTCAGTATATACGACACTTGACTTGGGAATGGCGGAGGATAAGTGAGTTATAAAGGGAAGGGATCTCAGTTTAAACCAGAAATGACTAAAATACATCTTTGACTGGATCTATGAATAAATCTATGACTGGGTTTGGACAGTACTTGCTTTTTAGGCAAAACAATGAATGATGCAATCTGAAGCTGGTATTTTAAAGACTAACAGATTTATTTGGGCATAAGCTTTCGTGGGTAAAAACCTCACTTCTTCGGTTGCATCCGAAGAAGTGAGGTTTTTACCCACGAAAGCTTATGCCCAAATAAATCTGTTAGTCTTTAAGGTGCCACCAGACTCCTTGTTGTTTTTGTAGATACAGACTAACACAGCTACCCCCTGATACTTGAAGCTGGTATTGCATCATACATGATATGAATTGCATCATGTTATTCCTAGAAGTCATGGATGATGCAATCATAACGAAGTTTACATCACTCTGCTGAACAAATTGCCCTATATCAGCTCTAGAAATCATACAGTGTCGTGCTCTCTTATTTGTCAGTGTTTGATTTTGCAAAGGGACACATTTCTGTTTAGCCAAAGTGAGCAGAGATGCCTCGTACTTGTGTGAACAGTGCAGATAACTTCTGCTATGTATGTGGTGAAGTGACTTTTGCATCACAAAAGCGCAGTATAACCACTATGGTTAAGAAAGCCTATCACCTTTATTTTGGCTGCAAAATTGGAGATCAGGACAAGAGGTGGGCCCCACACATATGCTGCAACACTTGTGCAACAAATCTTCGCCAGTGGTTGAACAGGAAAAGGAAATCTATGCCTTTTGCAGTGCCAATGATTTGGAGAGAGCCAACAGATCATACCAGCAATTGTTACTTCTGCATGGTGCCTCCAGTTGGGAAAGGTGTGTCAAAGAAGAAAAAGTGGACTGTGCATTATCCAAACATTCCATCAGCTATACGCCCAGTACCCCACAGAGAAGGACTGCCGGTTCCTGATGCACCAGAATCATTCTCACTTGAGTCAGACGAGGAAGAGGAAGAACATGAAACTTCTGGTCCTGAACCATCAATGTCACAGGACCCACATTTTCTCCCATCCTCCTCCTCTGAACCACACCTCATAACACGAGGTGAACTGAATGACCTTGTCAGGGATTTGGAACTACCCAAGAGTAAGGCAGAGCTGTTGGGCTCCAGACTACAGCAGTGGAATCTCCTGGCAGGTGATGTTAGGGTTTCCATGTTCCGTGACCGTCAAAAGGATCTTGTCCCATTCTTCTTCATGGAAGGTGATCTTGTAGCCTGCAACAACATCGATGGTGTGATGGCAGCCCTCAACATCGTTCACGATCCAGATGAGTGGAGACTGTTCATTGATTCATCGAAGACGAGTCTTAAAGCTGTTTTACTGCATAATGGCAATGTTTTGCCATCAATTCCAGTTGGTCATGCAGTCCATATGAAGGAAACCTATGACAACATGAAACAACTTTTGAGGTGCATAAACTATGACCAACATCAGTGGCAGCTTTGTGGCGATTTGAAGGTTGTTGCTCTCTTGCTTGGTCTGCAGACTGGATACACAAAGTACTGCTGTTTTCTCTGCGAATGGGATAGTCGTGCAAGTGATTCCCACTACATCAAGAAAGATTGGCCACTCTGACAGTCATTGGAGCCCTGGAGGAAAAGTGTTCAGCATCCACCACTTGTTGAATCAAGGAAAATTTTGTTACCACCCTTACACATCAAGCTGGGTCTGATGAAGAACTTTGTCAAGGCCATTGACAAAACACAAGCAGCTTTCAAGTACCTCCATGGAAAATTTCCAAGGTTAAGTGAAGCTAAGATAAAGGAAGGTGTCTTTGTTGGTCCTCAGATTCGTGAACTTCTTCGAGATGATGCATTTGACCATGCACTGCGTGGCAAGGAAAAGACGGCATGGAAAGCCTTCCAGTTAGTGGCAATAAATTTTCTCGGAAACAACAAGGCAGACAACTACAGGTTGTTGGTGAAAAACCTCCTCAAGGCATACAAAAGCCTTGGTTGCAACATGTCACTAAAGATACATTTTTTGCACTCTCATCTAGATTTTTTTCCACCGAACTGTGGAGCAGTGAGCGACGAGCACGGCGAGCGATTTCACCAGGACATTGCAACAATGGAGAAACGCTATCAGGGCAAATGGAGCCCATCAATGCTTGCAGACTATTGCTGGACAGTGACAAGAGATGCTCCATTTAATGAATACAAGAGACAAGCCAAGAAGCGCCAAGTAGACACTGAATAGGACTAAACTATGTACATAATAGTTTTTTGCCTTTTGTTTCATCATAAATTTTATTTATATAACCCTTTTGCTGATTTTTAAGGTGTTACATAAACAGGACAGGTGAAATATTATCATGTAAAGCAACCATAAACACATGAAAAGACCTAGGTTTACAATTTATGATTAAAACTCTACTATCTACACAATATACATAGACATAAAATGTAAAAACTTAAATATCTTAGAAACAGTAGCCAATCAGTTGTTTTAATTGTCATATTTGAATTCAGCACATCAAAATACATAATAAATAGCACATTTTATCTCTGAAGCAGATGACTTCTCAAAAATTGTAGACCAGTGCTATCAACATCATTAGATGCATGCATCACGGTGGCAGTGGGTCTTTGAGGAGAGAGTTGAAGGGGCAGAATGCAGGGGCTCTTACAGATCAAGATCGGGGAGTGTTCTCTGTAGGGCAGTGTGGAAGAAAGCACAACGGTGTTTGTAAGAGAATTGGGCAAACGAGAGATTGAGGTTAGCATCACTAGTGGAGAGGGTAGGGGATACAAAGCAATATGATATGTATATAGGTATATATAATATAGTGCACATTTATGTGAAAGAGAGAGTCTCTCTCTCATATATCTCCTCCCCTGCTATACAAGCCCTGACAGTTGACTCATTGCTCTACGAACCTCTTCAGATGGCACAAATAAACAGATTGCCAATTTCTCCCAAAGAACAGATGAAATGAATGGAGATAAAAGCTGTGCTGTGTTACCACAGTAACCAGCCTTTTGAAGTAGTTCAGTTCGTACTCCAGTGTGACAGAGGTGGGATTGGAATACAAGAGGCTGAAGTTGTAGCTGCTGGGAGAAAGGGAAAGACCCAGGACTTATAAAGCATGTTTAACTGAGAAACAGAAGTTAAGTTCCGTGCAGTTCAGTTTGGGTGTGTTTTTATATGAGACTGTTGACTTTTTAAATTTTAATATTTTTTTAAAGCTGTAATTGATTCAGAACATTTCAGCACATGTGCTCAGCACTGCAGACCACCAAGAGTCTGTCACCACACAGCTCCGCTGTCTGCACTGGCTCCGTGGGGAATACTAGTTCAAATTCCAGGTTTTTATCCTCATCTCCAAAACCTTTTCAGGCAATGGTCTAGGACAGGTCACATGAGGGACTCTCAGACTGTGATCACGATAGCCATGTTCCACTGAAAAAATGGCCCTGTGTCCAGGAGATAGAGCGTTTTCAATAACCGGCTCATGAACCTGAAACTCGTTCCTGGAAGACATCAGGGTGAGCATGAACCTAAACACCTTCAGAGCAAAAGCAAACTCCACTTCTTCAGCTGAGCCTTCTCTCAATAAACCCACCAAAGTCACATATTTAAAAAGCAAACCAGCAAGTCAAGGTCCTTACAGAATGAGGGGAACAGACAGAGAACAAGCTTCTTGATTTTAATTTAATACATTTATAAGACACTTGGGCTGGAATTGCCAAATGAATTAGGTGCCCAACTTATATTGAATTTAGGTGCCTAACTTCTTTAGTCTTCTTTGAAAATCCCATCCTCAGATACTGTGGTGAAGCGTACGGTATAAGAATCTACACAGATAGGTAATCTTAAAATCCAAGGTCTCACTTGCTCTACATAGATGTTACAGATCTTTTTGTGCTTTTATTTAAAAAAAAAAGTTTCTAACCCTTTTGGTTGCAAAGGAAACCTGACGAATGCAATTTGCTGCCCCGCTTTCAGTCTGCAGAGGAGGAAAGAGCCTGAAACAACAGAGTTGTGAGAGGTGTGAAATGTTTGCCTTTGTTGCAATAGGACATTCACTCTGAAACCTAAGCTGACAAGATAGGGTATGTCTGCACTACAACAACAAATAAAAAAGAAACCAAAACTGCAGCTCCGACTCTCAAGTAAAGTCTACATTAGATTAGAAAAGCTACAGTGGGAGAGTTCAGTGCAGACACTGCAGCGATGAAAGGTGTTCTTCCATCGCTGTAGTAAATCCACCCCTTTGAGAGGTGATAGCTAGATCGATGGAAGAAATCTTCTCTTGACTTAGTGCTGTTTACATGGCCTTAGGTTGGCTTAACGACATCTCTCAGGGGTGTGAATTTTGGCTTGACCTAACTTTCTAGTGTAGAGCAGCACTCAGAGCCCAGATCTACAGGCTCAGGCTCATAGGACTTGTGCTATGGTGCTGAAAATAGCAGTGTGTAGACATTCCTGCTCAGGCTTGGAAACCCAGTGAATGGTGTGGTTTTCAGAGCCCAAGCTCCAGTCTGAGCTGGAAGGTCTACACAGCTATGTATAGCACCATAGCTTGAGCCCTGTGACTCCAAGTCTGTCAACCCAGGCTCTGAGACTCACTGCTGCGGGCGTTTTTTGCAGTGTAGATGTACTCATAGATGCCCTTATTGTTAACTATTTCTGTGATGATCATTTTTGTAATAAAAGTGAAGGTCATAATATCTGAGTCACATGGCATGGAGTAGTATCATAGGCACCGATTTCCCCTCTTTCTCCTGGGTGCTTGACTCCCTGCTCTGACCCCGGCCCCGCCCCCACTCCACCCCTTCCCCAAAGTCCCCGCCCCAACTCTGCCTCCTCCCTGCCCCTATTCCAACTCTTTCCCCAAATCCCCACCCCAGCCCCGCCTCTTCCCTGCCTCCTCCCCTGAGCGCACCTTCCCACTCCGGCCCCGCCCCCATTCCAACCCCTTCCCCAAAGTCCCCGCCCCAACTCTGCCTCCTCCCTGCCCCTATTCCAACTCTTTCCCCAAATCCCCACCCCAGCCCCGCCTCTTCCCTGCCTCCTCCCCTGAGCGCACCACGTTCCCGCTCCTCCCTCCCTCCCGGAGCTTGCTAACACTGCCAAACAGCTGTTTGGCAGCGGCTGGACAGGAAGCGCTGGGAGGTAGGTGGAGGAGCAGGGACGTGGTGTGCTCGGGGGGGGAGGGGGAGGAGGAGGTGGGGTGGGGGGTAAGGGGAGCTTGGCTGCCAATGAGTGCAGAGCACCCACTAATTTTTCCCCGTGGGTGCTTCAGCCCCGGAGCACCCACGGAGTTGGCGCCTGTGGGTAGTATCTACGGCAGTTACTACCATAACCATTTTAGCTGAAATATGCAGCTACTCTGGATTTGTGGGTGGATTGGGCAATGGTGGGTGGAGCATACTAGCACTATTTCGTCCACAATACGACTCCAGTGTCAGACTCACTGGGTGCAATTTCATCCTCCACCCACTGTTGTGCAGTCCTGAGCAGACCTCTACCACCTGTTGGCCTCAGGCAGAGCCCAGGCTCTGGTAAATCCTGAGCCCCATGTGACACTTTTAGCATGTCTCTTCAACTCAGCCTCATTGGTAAATAACAGATCTCTCCGTTTGCAACATTATGTCTCCTGCAGAGATCTGGCTGCTGGGTCTGGAAAGCTAGGATTTTGTACAAGGAAGCACGATGAATTACTCCATTAAATATACATCACTGCTCTGTTCATTCTTTCAAAAGAACAGATTACAAAAAACAGAAGATGCATTTTAAATGCATTAAAATTCTAAGTAAAATAATGTCTTAAATACAATGGTCATGTTACATAAATCATATGGCTTTTCTACTCAGAAAGCAAAACTGTATTATTATATTATTATTTATATCACACCATATGCTAGGTCTGTAACTTAAACACTTTGAAATAGATAAGAAAACACCAGTTGCAGATCAGGAACACTCTCCTTTATTGTGTCCCTACGGAGTCACGGTTTAGCCATGGCCATCCTTCCCACTATTAAGTTGAAACTTGAATAGATTGTCAAAGAAATCAGATAACCATTATAGATTCAGTCTCTGTCTCAGGGAACACTTCTTTAACAGCTGCACCATAGATCTGCTGCTGGTTTTGTCCTGTCTGTGTACTAAGTCACTGCTAGCATTTATCCTTGTGTGATCACACAGTTGTTATTTAGACAAGTTGGTTGATTTATTTATTATGATCATATTGGCTAGCAAAGTTGCCACCTTTTTGGCTAGCAAATTATGAACAAACTACTCCCTAGTTGCTTTGAAAGTATTTGTTACTGTAAGTATTCAGTGAAGAGTTTGAACAAATAATTTTCACAAATTGTTTCCTTTGAGTCTCTCTTATTTATGTTGTTGATTTAGTGAGATGTACACAACACAAACCCCAGACATGCCCATCCCAAACCCCAGACACCCTTTACAAAACTGAACATTCATAATATTGACTTTTAAAAATTACATTAAATCACTTGCATCCACTCCAGTACTACACAATCTGAGTCAGATCCAGCCTGAAAACATTCTGAGCCCAGGGGGGGCATTAAAAACCCCATCCAGCCCTGATTCCAGCCCTTCCCAAATACTGGATTATGAATGAGTGACTTTGCAGTGTGGCTCTAGAGGGTCAGTGAGAAAAGTAAGAGGAAGGGTGGTCCAATGGGCACTAGCTTATTACTTGCGAGACCTATCTTCAAATCCCGGTTCTATCCCACACTTCTTGTGTGACTTAGGCCCAGATTCTCAAAGGTCTTTGGGTCCCTCTGTCCCATTGGACTCATAAGCATAGGGCTGGGTCTGGCGGTGTATTCTCCCATACCTTTTGTAGTATGTTCCCCCCCACAATACTCCCCTAAGGTTGCAAGCACATATCATTTGGGTATCTAGCTCCCATTGAGCTCAATGGGAGCTAGGTGCCTAAATGCCTTTGTGGATCTGGGCCTTAATTCCTCTGTTCCTCATCTATACAATGGGGAGAATAGCACTTCCTGACCTCACAGGGATGTTGGGAGGATACGCGTGTTGCAGTCTGTGAGGTGCTCAGATACTATGGTGTTGCTTCAATATAAAATACTATAGACAGATACCAACGCTGAGCTCCCAAAGGGAGAAAGAGACTGCTCTTGGGTTAGAGACGGGGGAGATTCAAGGGGGTAGAGAATATAGCTGAAGCCAGGGAGAGGGGAAGGAAAGATTTAGGTCAGGAATGTTACCACATGTGAGATCCCCTGGTAGGCTGGTTCTGAACAGTGTTCCTGAGGCATGCTGCACCCTTGAGCTTTTGAAAGGCTGTAACATGATAAGAACATGATTAAAATAATATTGTCATGGTGGCTGGGGTGGGGGGTGTTGCACTGACCTGTTACGTTTTCATACATTGGTGTGACTGTTTATTTGTTGGGGGCAGATGGGGCCTGAGCATGAGTGTGGGGAGAAACCCAACTCTTCTGTCAGGCAGAAAAATATCCACTTGTGGTGTCCCTTCCTGCTCTTCCCACAAGAGAGCAGCATAGGCTCAGAACTGCAGGGTTGGGTCTGACAATGTATCCTTGCATAGCTTTTATAGTGCAATTACTCCACAAAAAATCTTTGCTAAGGTTGCAAGCAGATATTGTTCCTTTCAAGAATATTGGTGTGAACAAATAAGCAGAAAACACACGCTAGAAAGAAAGTCAGGAAATGCACACCTAAACTGGACAAAAACATCCCAACCTTTCAAGTGTAGGAATGTGCAGAAGAGGCACCCAAACTACCTGAGCTCTGACCTTTGAGCAGTGCCAGCCTCCCAGTTACCCTGCTTTGCATGTAGAGTATCAAAAATGGGTGCCTCCAAATATGGCTTCTGCAGCCAAAGAAACTCCTCCAGCCCACAGCATTGGGAATGTTTTTCGATGAATTCCATGAACTTTGTTGGACGGAGAAGGTTGGGAAGCCCTAATAGTTCCCCTTGTCCTCTCCTTCTGCACCCCTGAGCAACTCTTGAGCATCCCCTCACCCCACAAACAGGTCTTTGTGGTGGTACAGTATTGTGTGACATATGTGCATCATCACCCCTTGACTCCCTTCTGCCTTAGTCCTGCAATATCCAGTCTGTGCTTGTGAGTGCAGATTCTGTTGATCTCATGATAGCTAACCAGAGCCAATGTTCCCTAGCAACATTACTAAAGAAAATGTTAATAACTTTTGTGTTTTCAAATTAATTAAATAAATGTTGGTCCTGGGGACTAGATCTCAGCTAGAGGAGGCCTGTAAAAGTAGGTTTAATCTGTCTTCTTTTTTTCTTTTGTTCCCCTTTTTTAAATTTTTGCTCCAAAGTGGGGGTGGGGAAATTAGAAGACTTTTAACAGCTTCCTCCCATCACCCCCAAAATGATAAAACTAATGAGCACTAGGGTTAATTCACTTCAAATTTTCTAGAAAAATTCAACCTTGCCCTCAAATTTAACTTACCAGTTTTGAGGCCCCCCTGACTTTTACTGTGGATTTTTAGGGGGGAGTCATAACTGGGTTTATACTGGAAACTCAGCTGCAACTTAACTATGGAGCAACTACTGTCATTCCATATATTTTCCACTCTTATTCTCAAAGTCCAAAGCAATGAGGCTTTTAAGTTTTCCTTCATGAGACTGCCATGGACCCAAACACATGTCAGATGGTGTGATGTACATGTACCGCTACAGGCTGGGCACCGACTGGCTAAGCAGCAGTTCTGCAAAAAAGGACCCAGGGATTATAGTGAATGAGAAGCTGGATATGAGTCAGCAGTGTGCCCTTGTTGCCAAGAAGGCTAACAGCATATTGGGCTGTATTAGTAGGAGCATTGCCAGCAGATTGAGGGAAGTGATTATTCCCCTCTATTCGGCATTGGTGAGGCCACATCTGGAGTATTGCGTCCAGTTTTGGGCCCCCCCGCTACAGAAAGGATGTGGACAAATTGGAGAGAGTCCAGCGGAGGGCAATGAAAATGATCAGGGGGCTGGGGCACATGACTTACGAGGAGAGGCTGAGGGAACTGGGCTTGTTTAGTCTGCAGAAGAGAAGAGTGAGGGGGGATCTGATAGCAGCCTTCAACTACCTGAAGGGGGGTTCCAAAGAGGATGGAGCTCGGCTGTTCTCAGTGGTGGCAGATGACAAAACAAGGAACAATGGTCTCAAGTTGCAGTGGGGGAGGTCTAGGCTGGATATTAGGAAAATCTAGGTTTCAGAGTAGCAGCCGTGTTAGTCTGTATCCACAAAAAGAACAGGAGTACTTGTGGCACCTTAGAGACTAACAAATTTATTAGAGCATAAGCTTTCATGGGCTACAGCCGAAGAAGTGGGCTGTAGCCCACGAAAGCTTATGCTCGGTAGCCCAAGAAGTGGGCTGTAGCCCACGAAAGCTTATGCTCTAATAAATTTGTTAGTCTCTAAGGTGCCACAAGTACTCCTGTTCTTTTTAGGAAAATCTATTTCACTAGGAGGGTGGTGAAGCACTGGAATGGGTTACCTAGGGAGGTGGTGGAATCTCCATCCTTAGAGGCTTTTAAGGCCCGGCTTGACAAAGCCCTGGCTGGGATGATTCAGTTGGGGTTGGTCCTGGTTTGAGCAGGGGATTGGACTAGATGACCTCTTAAGGTCTCTGCCAACCCTAATCTTCTATGATTCTATGGTGTAGAGGGTCTTGAAGGTACAATTTACTCAGTCGCCACCACAACTCTTCCCACCCATTCTTTACAGCAACAGAAGGAACAGGAGGGGGGCTGTGCTGTGTTCTCCCTTGTTGCCTTTGGTGGACTCTCCCCCCATAAAGTCACCATCGGTTGCTGGTGTTTGAATTAAAATAACAATGGGAAGAGGAGCCTAATATGAAATCCCTGAAGAACAAAGAGCCCTGACAGAGTTCAGGAGGGGTTTAATCTCAGTGAGGGGCCATTTGGGGTGCTGTGCTGGGGATAAGAAAGGGTTTTCAGTAGCTGGATGGTCCGACAAATCCTGACTTACCCTCCTACCCCACTGCTGGGAATGCTCCGTTATCCCTGCACTCCACACCTACCATGAGCTACCTCAGTGTAAGCAGACACAGAACAGGCGGGGCCCATGGGGGCAGGTGGACATGGAGTGGGAGGGACACAGGTAGACAGAGTGGGGAGTGGGGCATGGGGACAGGCGGACAGGAAGGGCCCCTGGCATCCCTTGTCTTTTAAGGTTACATTTTGCTTTCTGCATTGCTTAAAAGCCTCAGAAGCCCTGCACCTGTAGCCCCCACCCAGCACCTGGCAGCTGGCATATATGCCAACCCTAATTTAACACGTGATCTCCAACAGATCAGCCCCAGGGCCACTGGGCTAGCCTACAAAGTATCACATCACTCACTCCAGGAGGGATCTGTCCTCCTCTAAGGATGCGAATGATGCTTCATCTCTGAATTGCTGCTGTACATGTGAAAGATGCAATTAGCTGCTGCAGGCTGGGCCTGTCTTATGCCTTGCCTTGTTTAACAGAGGCTTTAATTAAAGACCCCCTGATGTTAGAAAGCCACATTAATTATTCATCTGAAAACATTTACATAGAATCCCCCGATTCCCTTCTTCAATAAATTATCAACTTCACGTCTCCATAATTTATTGAAATGACTAAAAATACATTGTCTCAGCCTCCATCACCATCCCCCTTGCTCTGGCTTTGTCTCTTCAGAATGTGATGGGTTTGCTTTCTTAATGGTAAGTTATCCTAGTGCCCAGGAAAGAAGGAGGGAAGGAAGGAAGGAAGGAGTGAAAGAAAGAATTGTCTCTATGCAGGGGTTGTGGAGATGGCTGTTATTTTTCATTCTTACATATCTGTCATGAGCTGTGGTTTAAAGCAGCTCAGTGACTATGTTTGATAAGGTTAGTGGCTGGGGCCCTAGCCTTAGGCTCCAACTAAGAAGATGCATGTTCAATTCTTGGCTCAGCCACACTTGCTGTGTGACCTTGGTCAAGTCATTTAATCTATCATGTCTTTCAGTTTCCTCTGTGTGAAGTGGGGATAATACTACTTTGATGGTAAGGATAAAATCCATTAATAACTGTGAGGTACTAAGAGGAAGACCACATAAGTACCTAATTAGATAGAACGTTAGAACCAGCTTTATAGCAAACTACAGGGAAAGTATTGCCATAGGAACATCCAAGTGAATGATTCACAGCAAGTTGTTAATCCAACACATTTCATTTTGTGACAGAATGGACTGTCACATGGGTAGGAGAAAAAGACCTCTGAGAAGCAGGCAATTAGAACTAGGGTGTAGGTCAGCTAACCCTAATTAACAACTAAGCCTTGCAGAGGCTGCTGGTAGTGGGAGGAGTCCGGGGCCTATATAATTTGGTCCAGTTTGCTTCAGGGTTAGAGTCAATTTCAGGATATAGGGGTAATTCTGCAGGGACGGGCTGATGAAAACTGAGTGTGGGGAGACTGACAAGTAACCCAGGAAGGCTAAAGTGGAGCCCAGGAGCAGGGTAGAATAGAATATTGAAGACCAGGACAAACTCTTGGAAAGGAAGGGAGAGTTTGGATGAGGCCTTCCTTCTTTAGAGATTTGAATTTTGGGTTCCTGAAAGAGAAGGCTGTAATTGATCCTGAGAAACATGGAGCATTCAGAACTTACAGCATTTGGATCCAAAAGTAAAATGGATGTAAAACTGGTAAAATAATTTTACACTTTTGTTGTAAGAACTGCTATGTTATCTGGCTTCTTTTCTTCTCTTCCCCTTCTCTCCTCATTTCTGTGGTGCTTAGTTCATCCTGGCTTACCTGGGAATACTCCTGTGCAGGGCTGGCCTTAGGAAAAATGGCACCTGGGCAAACTTGTATTTTGGCTATGCTGGCCCCTATGGGCACAGTGCCCCCCCCATTGCCCCTGGGCCCTGTGGGTACCCCTATTGCCTTTGGTCCCTGTGGGCTCCCCACCCCCCTTTTTGCCCCATCCCCTGCACTGTGCCCCCTTTGCCCCATCCCCTGCACTCCCCATCCCTGTACCCCCTTACCCCATGCCCTGCACTCCTCTCCTGCACTCTCCTCCTGCAGCCCTAACCCCTGTACTGTGCTTCCTTCATCCCAACTCCTGCACCCCTTCACCTCAACCACTGCACTGTGACTCCTGCATCCCTAACCCCTGCCTCCTAACCCTGCATGGTGCCCGCCCCCTCCATGGCCCTGCCCTGCCAGCTGGGAGCAGTTTCTGATTCTACACCGGCAGCGCACACCTCTGCTTTGCTGCACGGTGCCACCTTGACCACTGGTGCTCTGGGCAGATGCCCGGGTGGCCCACCCCTAAGGCTGACCCTGTATCCTGTGTACAAACTGGCCATGAACAAATTTGCAAAATTCTCAGTTTTGTTCAAAATTATTGACAGTGGTGCTCAATGACTAATTCGTGGTCTGTAAGTTGTTTGAACTGTGCATGTCAGAGTTAAATGTGCAAACAACTACTTGTCCTGTCACTCTTGTTACTAATATGTGTAACTGTAATTTACGTTGGTTACACAAATTACCTAAATTGTACTGCTATTAAGCTGGGCCTGTATGGAGACACCTACAGCCCAAATTACCATAATGAAGGGCTTGTCTACACTTACAGTGCTGCAGTGAAGATGCTACCTATGCTGTCGGGAGAGCTTTCCCCTTCAGCGTAGGTACTCCAGCGTAGGGGTGTGTGGATTTTCCATGGCCCTGAGCGATGTTGTTATACCGACATACGTTTGTGGCTATGCTTTTGTCACGGAGATCATGGAAATTAATTTGAATAAAGTCCATGAAATATTAGAAATGGCTGTAAAAACACATTTGATTGGGCCCCCAAACTGAATGGCATCAGGATGTGGCATATAGGGTTGCAATATGTGGCATATTGGCCCACCTCTATCTATGAAGGGGTGGATAGGCCAAACCCCTGAGGGGCTTTGCACCATGTCCCAGCATCTGGAGTGAGGAGCTGTGGGACAGGAGACACTCTTGCAGGGTGAGTGTGGGGTGAGCTCACTCTCCAACCCTTCCTTCTGTGACTTACTATTTCCCCCCCCTGTGTGTCTGCTGTGGAATTTGCTAAAAATTTCCATGCCAAAATCATAACCTTAAGTTGTGTGTTACAAATCAAATTTTATATTTGGTTGTAATATTCCCAACTTTCGGTGGGCGAGTGGGTGCAGAACTGGAGGGCTAATACAGGAATGCCTATTGGGATTTACTGTATAGGTAAAAAACTTGCTTAATAAAAATTAGAAGTCAAGGAAGCAGTGCCCATCTGCCATGCTGTATTAGCCCATCATACCACTGCCTATGCTATCTCTCACAGAGGGATTTTAGGGCCACTGGTAAACTAGAGAGGGAGGGTGTGACATACCAGAGTACAATCCAGACCAATGAGCAGCTGTGTCACCCCTGCCCTGCAACTTTGGGTGCCTTACAATGCCTTGTTGAAGGAGCTCCCACCTGGGCCTCTCACAAACAGCCTTCCAGCATTCAAGCCACACCCTGAGTGTCTGTGTGTAACTGCAGCCTGCCAGCCACACTTGGATTATACTCTGGCTCTCGTCAGCCTGGGTTATGCTGCAGGGTGACCCCAACACACCCCCAGTGTTAGATTTCCTCCCAGAAATGTATGTCCTGTACTCTCCTGGACAATACAAGCTATATGAAATCTGTTATTTCTCTAATAGAAATAATATGCATACAACTTGCCACGCCAAATGGAGTTTCCCAGACACTTCAATTTAAACACACTGGATTAGATAAAACAATAAAACAAGTTTATTAGCTACAAAGAGAGAGATTTTAAGTGAGTACAAGTAATGAGGCATAAAAGTCCGAAATGGTTATATGGAAAATAAAGATAAAATGGTGCCTAACTTAACAAACTACATTAAATTCAAAGCAAAGTTTTCCCACCACATGCTTTCAGCAGTCTTACTGACCAAACTTCTTAGGTCAGGACCCCTTATCCCAGAGTCCAAGGAAGGCTTCCTTTGTTGCTTCAGGTGCAGTGAATGCTATGGGCAGGGAGAGAATGAGGGGTATCTTGGGGTGTTTGTCCCTTCTTTTTATAGCTTCAGTCCCCCTCTTGAAAAACATCTCCAATTGAGAATCAGGAGACAAAAAGTCTATGGGAAGGATGTTCCCTGCTGCCTTTTCTCACCTATTTGAGCATCCTTTTGTCTTCTGTTCCTGCTTGATGACTCTGTTTACTGCTTAAATGCAAATTAAGCAGATCACACATTCCTTTGTTTAGGACAGACTTCAGTTTGGAACATATGTTAATAGCACCATACAGTGGAGTCTTATAACTTGCCACACCTAATTTATCAGGACGATACTGATCAGCAAATTATGAGTTTTCAAATGATATTTTACAAAGCATACTTTGAACAAATATTATTACAATAGTGTGTAGGGTGTGACTATAGGGGTGCATTCTGTCACAGATAGTAAAGTGGAAGATTAGGTAAGCAAAATCTTCAATCTTTTAAAAAATGTAACAGGAGTTCTTGCATCGACTAACTTAGACTGCTTCCATTTGCAAAACATCAGTTTTAGTTATTAAATTAAGAGTGGGTAAATTAACTCCATATGCTGGTGGCCCTTGGAATAGTCCTTGCCCATTGAACTTTTGGGGTTTCCCTCCATTTCCATGAGAAAGAACAACAGTAAAAGCCTTTCACTCCCTGTTAACCTGTAGAATTCATTGCCATAAGATAGCATGGAGTTCAAGAGCTTAGTAGTATTTTTTAAAAAATATCTCTCTCTATAGAGAGAGAGAAGGTGAGTGAGCTAATATCTTGTATTGGACCGACTTCTGTTGGTGAGAGAGACAAGCTTTTGGACTCTCAGAAATTGGTTCAATGAAAGATATCACCTCACCTTGTCTCTCTAATATCCTGGGACCATCATGGCTACGGCTACAACTACATTGCATAGGATCTCTACAGTTACATTAGCTAGGATATAGATATTTATTATATGTTAACACAGGGGTCGGCATCCTTTCAGAAGTGGTGTGCCGAGTCTTCATTTATTCACTCTAATTTAAGGTTTCGCGTGCCAGTAATAAATGTTAACATTTTTAGAAGGTCTCTTTCTATAAGTCTATAATATATAACTAAACTATTGTTGTATGTAAAGTAAATAAGGTTTTTAAAATGTTTAAGAAGCTTCATTTAAAATTAAATTAAAATGCAGAGCCCCCCAGACCGGTGGCCAGGACCCGGGCAGTGTGAGTGCCGCTGAAAATCAGCTCGCGTGCCGCCTTTGGCACGCGTGCCTGTGGTTGCCCACCCCTGTGTTAATACATAAATTATAGTATATTATTCTGTTAATATAATATATGATAAAGGAGCTCAACCTTCATGCTTGAGGCCGTATGTCAAACACTAACTTCTAGGCATTACAAAGAAACATCTCCCATGGGCAGATTGTTCCATATGCGTCCTCAACAAAGTTTCGTATACCTTCTTATGAAGCAGCTGATACTGGTCCCTACTGGAGATGGGATACCCAACTAGCTGAACTGCTGGTCTGATCCAGAATGGCAGTTCTCAGTTCCTATCTCTATTATTATTTTCCAGAGAAGGAACATTCTTAGGTGCTATAATCCATTACAAGAACTTCATACCAAAGATGTTGTGGTGGCTAAACAATAAATATTAAGGTACAGAATGGATCAGGTAAGGTAATGCACAGAAAGAACTGACCACCCTTAAAGTTCATACACACTCTTTAAAAATCTAGATGCTCTATCATCCCGCTACTTGCAAATGTGCGATACCTATTGAAGATGGATGAAGTGTCACATCTGACTTCCCAGTGAGTCAGAAATGCTCATGGCTAAAGCTTTCCTTTGCCTAATCAGCTTGCACATAGTTTATCTTTCCCAAACTGGTCATATCTAAAGCTTAGAAACACCAATGCTTTGTCATTCAAAATGTTACACCTTGGTGTCAATGATGAAGAAGCAAGCAATAATGACAAAGAATGTTGATGAGTTTAATTTATTTTCAGAATGGTAAAACCAAGCTCTTTTTGAGGGTGCAGGATCATCCTGGATCGCACACATCTTACACTCTATCTTTTCTGACTGAGCCAGATGGTTCACAGGGCTTCCTCTGAAATATCAGGAGTTGAGGAAGGAGCAATGGTCTGATCTGATGTGTTCAGTTGTATATTACTGATAAACTGAGTGTCCTGTGAAGAATGCAGTTGGTCCCATAGTCACCTGCCGTATTTCATGAGAAAGATGGACTGAGCAGTGGGGGAGTGGAGAAGCAGCACGTTTGCTACCTATAAAGAGGTGTTACTTGTCAGCAGTTCCTCACTCTGTCAGGAGGAACACTTTCACTTTTGTAGCTCTGTAGTCGTGGCAACGGCAAATTAGGCCTGTCAGTTTCTGCAGGTCTGAGATTACACAGAGGTGCTCTATGGATGGATGGACAATGCACAGTCACAGTTCAGGCTAGGAGGTGGGGTCTCCATGTGTATGCAATAGCACTAAGGCAGGCATGGCTACTAACCCAATGTCTTCAGAGTGGCTGGACCAGGTGATGGGGGAAGCAGAAGGAGGCCTATGCTGACGATTATTCTTCAAGTGGTACTTTAGCAGTAATGGCTGAGGTTCTGGGTACTCATGATGTTGGGTTGGGTGGGCCTAAAGTTTGATGGTCATCTCCACCTGGACTTCTGAGTGACCATATCTTGTATAGTCTAATCCGCATGAAATTTGCTTGTCGTGTCACTCTAGGGAGAAACATCAGGTTTTTCTGTGTGAAGACCCGTGAGAGATGAGGGAGAGGATAGGAATCAGATGAAGGGACAAACTCTAACGTACCCAGACAACCTACCAGATGCTGTCTTCTTCGCTGCCCATCCTAACCTGCTGTGTGCTACTAAGAACCTGAGCAGCAAGAGAGACTGGATGTCCTAGAACTGCCACACTGGACAATCAGGAGAAGCCACAGTTCCTCTGAGCTTCTGAGGTAAATGCCACTCAGTTTCTTTGAACTCATTTTACAGTTCCTCACAGAGACATCAAGTGGCTCAAACTAGAGTTGGTAATAGCAGCCCCAGATAAATTGGACAAACAAAAGGAAGTATTTTTTCACACAACGCACAGTCAACCTGTGGAACTCCTTGCCAGAGGATGTTGTGAAGGCCAAGACTATAACAGGGTTCAAAAAAGAACTAGATAAATTGATGGAGGATAGGTCCATCAATGGCTATTAGCCAGGATGGGCAGGGATGGTGTTCCTAGCCTCTGTTTGCCAGAAGCTGGGAATGGGTGACAGGGAAAGGATCACTTGATGATTACCTGTTCTGCTCATTCTCTCTGGGGCACCTGGCATTGGCCACTGTTGGAAGACAGGATACTGGGCTAGATGGACCTTTGGTCTGACCCAGTATGGCCGTTCTTATGTTCTTGTGAAGGGGTAACTTTTTGGTTCAGATACTGTGATGTTGGGAGTCACAAAGTAGATAACACAAATAATGAATAATAGTTATCATAGTGCCTAGGAGCCTGGTTTGCCCTTGTTCACTTTTTTTTTTAACTCCTCAGAGAGGCTAGCAATGGCAGTCTTATGGCTTCAAAGAGCTTAGATTTTTCAACACTAGTGGATGGCTCCTTGCTCAAAAACCTTTGCACTGCCTATGGGGTTGCTAGCTGCACTGTTTGACCAGGTCAAGCCCACTTTTCTTAGAAATGGGTCAAAATCAGGACAAACCTCTGGATCCAAATTGATCAGCTTGACCCTCTCTCTTATTTCTGGGCTCTCCCAGCAGAACCTGTGCATAGAAGGCTGAAGGACCCGTTTTCTCCTCCCATATCTTTCTTTCTATGTGGTTCCTCCGCATCCCCATGCCTCTTGCCCCCATTAAACACACTTTACCACAGCTGATGTGGCATCTGTAGGGAACAGCAGGCTGGCTCCTTCCCATGCCCTGTCTGCTGATACCCTGCACCTTCCATTATGTCAAGGAGTTGACAACTGGCTGTGACAGATGTGAGAGGGACAAGGAAATGTCACGGGCAGCACCGAGAAACTCCATCCAAGATCCTGTTCCATATGGGCAGGTGCAATTCCAGCTGTTCAGCTCTTGGCATAAGCTGGATGCAATGCTACTGTCATCATAACTCTGATGCAAGGCAACCAAACCCTGCCTATGAGATCTTGTGACTAGGGAGAAATAGTGGGCTAACAGCATCACAAAGCATAGCACTGACACTAGAGAATCATGCACTGGTATTTCTTCCCATGACTGTCCTGTTGATATTTGGGAAGAAGCAGGGTGGGGATTAATGAGTGGAGAAGGAAAATGGTTATTAAAGGTTATTGTGCATTTTTAAAAAGGGCTGTTTACAATGCTTCCTTCATGGGTATGAACCAAGAGGGTGGTGTCCAGAAGTAAGAAGCAACTCCCTGACAATGGAGGGGAGTTTACCTGGGAGTTATTGGTAACACCCAAGTTACCAGGTATAATTCTGCTGTGGCTAGCAGGGTTACTTGCATCAAGTATCACAACTGAGTATTAAGGATTTTTGCAATACAGAAATGGGACAGAACTCTCTTTCCACTGAGGTTTTAGGATTTTCTTAGTGTATGAATACCAAGAACCTAATCCTGCACTCCCAAAGCTCCCACTGATTCCAGTGGGTGCACATTTCCTGAGGGAGATATACGGATTGTGTGTTAATATTATTTACCAGGAATATTTGGGGCTTAGACCCTCTTTAAAAATAAAATTCCAGATCCTTAATGGTGTTACACCAATTTACACTACTGAGAATCTGGCCCTGAATGTCTGTATAGCAAGAATAGAGGAAAGCAACTTAAAACAGCAAACAATCTGTGTACTTGTCAATTCAGAATTAATTGGGACTAAGACACAGAATACAGGTGACCACTTCTAGTATTACTACATCTGAATGTCAAATGGCAAGCGAAGACCATCTTGATTTCCACCTCCCCCCACACACCCAACCTTCCTCCAGGAAAACCTAGCTTTGTCAGAGGCTTTACTGCTAAGAATTGAACAATGCACCCACAAGCTGCTGTGCAAAGACTCCTATTGTCTCCACAGACAAAGCAACCTTAACTCAAGGATGTGAGCTGTAGAAGTCTAGCATATTACTCCCTGGCTTTCAAGAAGGTCACTTCTCAGAAGCCAGCCCAGCTTCTATGATTCCCACAATAATGTCACAGAAATGGCTACGACCAGCAGCACAAGTGCGACCTGGGGCAGCTCTCACCCATTTTGTGTGCTGCAAAGTGCACAAGTATCCTGATCCTGTGTAACACTATTGAAATCAAAACAGGTTTCCTCTAATTGCTGCTACAGAATGTGCTCTGTATCGCACGGACATTGAGCTGAGCCAGGAGTGATCAAACTGAGGCAAAAACAGCCTACATCAAAAGCCCTCTGTTCCAAAGGGGAAGGCTTCACCAGTGGACCTCACTGTTTGCAAAGCTCATGAGAAATTAGCCAAGAGAAGAGTGTCTAATGTATTCATTATTTATGGAAAGTAACTCAGTCACCTCCAAGCTGATAATGTCATGTGGGGACAGGGGAAATCTGCTGACACAATTCAACATCAGGCATGAGATCAACCCTTAGAAAATGAGTTGTGACACCCAGCTTTCCCTGGCACCAGTGGGGTATTGTTGCTGCCTTCCAGAGGGACATAGCAACCTAATGCCGTTCCTGTATGAATTGGTGGTTCAACAGATTGCACACAAATTAACCAGGGGTAAAAATGTTACTTACATCCAGGTGCCATTTTCAAAAGTGAGTTAGGTGCCTAAATCTCCTGGACTTTCAATGAGACTTGGGCTCCTAAGTGCCCAAGTCATGTTTGAAAATGGCACTTAGGCATTAGTAAAAACGTGACCCAGGTCTGTGTTTTTGTCAACTTTAATTCTGAAGCAAGGTGGCCAAGTGTTGCTTTTCTTGGGAACATCTGAGCCTGAAGAACACTGTGAAAATGAAATGCTGGGTGCTATAAAGGCAGCTGTTATATCATCTCATGTGTATAAAGAACAAACTATGCTCCATTCAATCTAGATTTTTTTTATCTTGGACTAAGGAAACTACTAAACAAAATAACATGAGAGAGATCACACACTGGGGCTCAACACACACACCATTCCCTGTCCAGACTCGAACCCAAAATGGTAGCTGCCTCCAGCAGCCCCTGCATATAGACACTTCTATAGTTAAAGGTACGGTACACAGACAGACTATCTCTAAAGGTACACAATGTGATGATGGGGCGCACAAATCCCACCCTGGACAACAAGGAGTTGAGGAGTTGCTTGGGGCTCAGGCAGCTCCGCCCTGCCACACGTGGAAGTCATGCACTGGCTGGAGGAGGAGCTTTAAAAGGGGATCAGAGCAGCTCCCTTGTTGGCAGGGCAGGGGAGAGAACAGACCCTCAACCCTCAGTTCCTGACAAAAGGCGGGAGCTTCCCAAGCCACTGCTGCCTGAAGGCTCCTGCCTGAGGGAAGGGAGGGCCAGATTCTGACATGCCTTGAGAAGGAATCATGTCCCTCTATTTCCTATGGACTCCATTTGTTTGTGTTACTTCCCCTTGCTTTTTGTTAGTGGACTACCCTGGAAGGGGAGAGACTTTAAAATGACCTGTTCAGAGGGCCAAGTTGCAGGAAGAGGCAGACCAGGCCCCTGTGATGGTCTACACTATGAGTTTAATTCGAATTTAGCAGCGTTAAATCGAATTAACCCTGCACCCGTCCACACAACGAAGCCATTTATTTCTAAATAAAGGGCTCGTAAAATCAATTTCTGTACTCCTCCCCGACGAGCGGAGTAGCGCTGAAATCTATATTGTCATTTTGAATTAGGGTTAGTGTGGCCGCAGTTCGATGGTATTGGCCTCCGGGAGCTATCCCACAGTGCACCATTGTGACCGCTCTGGACAGCAATCTGAACTCGGATGCACTGGCCAGGTAGACAGGAAAAGCCCCGTGAACATTTGAATTTCATTTCCTGTTTGCCCAGCACAGGAGAGCACAGGTGATCACAGAGAGCTCATCAGCACAGGTAACCATGCAGGCCGATAATCGAAAAGAGCACCAGCATGGACCGTACGGGAGGTACTGGATCTGATCGCTATATGGGGAGAGGATTCAGTGCTAGCAGAACTTCGTTCGAAAAGGCGAAATGCCAAAACTTTTGAAAAAATCTCCAAGGGCATGATGGAGAGAGGCCACAATAGGGACTCAGAGCAGTGCCGCGTGAAAGTCAAGGAGCTCAGACAAGCCTATCAGAAAACAAAGTAGGCAAACGGTCGCTCCAGGTCAGAGCCGCAGACATGCCGCTTCTACGCTGAGCTGCACGCAATTCTAGGGGGGGCCGCCACCACTACCCCACCTCTGACCGTGGATTCCGAGGCGGGGGTAATCTCATCAGCCACACCTGAGGATTCTGCGGACGGGGAAGAGGAGGAGGAGGAGGAGGACGAGCTTGCGGAGAGCACACAGCACTCTGTTCTCCCCAACAGCCAGGATCTTTTTCTCAGTCTGACTGAAGTACCCTCCCAAGACAGTACCCAAGACCATGACCCATGGAAGGGACCTCAGGTGAGTTTATCTTTTAAAATATAAAACATGGTTTAAAAGCAAGCGTTTTTTAATGATTAATTTGCCCTGAGGACTTGGGATGCATTCGTGGCCAGTACAGCTACTGGAAAAGTCTGTTAACGTGTCTGGGGATGGAGCGGAAATCCTCCAGGGACATCTCCATGAAGCTCTCCTGGACGTACTCCAAAAGCCTTTGCAGAAGGTTTCTGGCCAGTGCAGCCTTATTCTGTCCTCCATGGTAGGACACTTGACCACGCCATGCTAGTAGCAAGTAATCTGGTATCATTGCATGACAAAGCCTGGCAGCGTATGGTCCCGGTGTTTGCTGGAATTCAAGCAACATCCGTTCTTTATCTCGCTGTGTAATCCTCAGGAGAGTGATATCGCTCATGGTAACCTGATTGAAATATGGGAATTTAATTAAGGGGACAGAGGTGGCCCTTCCTACTGGGCTGTTTGCCTGTGGCTGAAAAGAAATCCTTCCCTGTAGTAAGCCAAGCGCGGGGGGGAAGGGGATTGGCGCTAAGCTTTTTACGTGTGGCTAGCAGGGATCTTCCCTGATACCAGCCACATGGTGGGGGGAGGGATAAAGCGATCATCCCAGAGAATTGGATGTGGGGGGGTTAGTTTGTTTTCTGCTGCTGAAGGTTAACAGGAAAACCGCAGCACTCAACAGGCTTTGCTTGGTATGTGGGAAAGGAGGACGCAGAAGCCGAAAGACAATGGCTTACCATGGCCGCATGCAAGCTGAATTCTGTTGCCCGGACCTGCGTCTGTGATCTCTAGCAGCAAAGCCACAGGCACTCAATATTAAGAGGCAAAATGCGACCTTGCACAGAAATCACATGTGCTATGTAATGTGAATAGTGTTGTTCACTGTGAAAGAGTATAAGCATTGTTCTGTAAAATGTATCTTTTTAAAAAATTCTCTCCTTTTTCCCCTCCCTCCAGCAGCTGCAACTTTTTCAAGCCTCCCTCCTCCGTCCCGAAGGCTATCTCAGATAAGGCGTCGGAAAAAGAGGACGCGAGATGAGATGTTCGCGGAAATCATGGAATCCACCCGCAATGAAAGAGCTCATCTGAATGAGTGGAAGGACACAGTTTCAAAGTATAGGAAAGATGCCAGTGAACGTGAGGACAGGAGGGACCAACGTGAGGACAGGAGGGACGCTCGAGATGAGAGGTGGCGGCAGGAAGATCAGAGGAGGCAGGATGCAACGCTGGGGCTGCTGCGTGAGCAAACAGACATGCTCCGGCGTCTGGTGGAGCTTCAGGAATGGCAGCAGGATCACAGACTGGCGCTACAGCCCCTGTATAACCCCCCTCCCCCCCCACCATGTTCCATAGCCTCCTCACCCAGACGTGTAAGAACGTGGGGGGGGGGAGGCTCTGTGCACCCTCCCATTCCACCCCAGTGGACAGCCCAAGCAAAAGGCTGTCATTATTTTAGCTTTTTTTTTTTTTTTAGTGGCCTTTTCCTTCCCTCCAATCCTCCTCCCAAACCCCGCCCAGGCTATCTTGTCAGTTCTCTCCCTCTTTTTATAATCAATTAATAAAGAATACATGATTTTTAAACGATAGTGACTTTATTTCCTTTGAAAGCAAGCTGTGATCGAAGGGGGAGGGTGGTTTGCTTACAGGGAATGAGTCAATAAAGGGGGCGGGTTTTCATCAAGGAGAAACAAACAGAACTTTCACACCGTGGCCTGGCCAGTCACGAAACTGGGGTTTTCAAAGCTTCTCTGATGCGCAGCACTTCCTGGTGTGCTCTTCTAATCGCCCTGGTGTCTGGCTGCGCGTAATCAGCAGCCAGGCGATTTGCCTCAGCCTCCCACCCCGCCATAAACGTCTCCCCCTTACTCTCACAGAGATTGTGGAGCACAAAGCAAGTAGCAATAACAATGGGGATATTGGTTTGGCTGAGGTCTGAGCGAGTCAGTAAAGTGCGCCAGCGACCTTTTAAACGGCCAAATGCACATTCCACCACCATTCTGCACTTGCTCAGCCTGTAGTTGAACAGCTCCTGACTCCTGTCCAGGCTGCCAGTGTATGGCTTCATGAGCCATGGCATTAAGGGGTAGGCTGGATAACTATAGGCATTTCAACATCCCCAACGGTTATTTTCTGGTCCGGGAAGTAAGTCCCTTGCTGCAGCCATTTAAACAGAGTAGTGTTCCTGAAGACATGAGCGTCATGAACCCTTCCCAGCCAGCCCATGTTGATGTTGGTGAAACGTCCCCTGTGATCCACCAGTGCTTGCAGCACCATTGAAAAGTAACCCTTGCGGTTTATGTACTGGGTACCCTGGTGCTCCGGTGCCAAGATAGGGATATGGATTCCATCTATCGCCCCACCACAGTTAGGGAATCCCATTGCAGCAAAGCCATCCACTATGGCCTGCACATTTCCCAGAGTCACTACCTTTCGTAGCAGCAGCTCAATGATTGCTTGGGCTACTTGCATGACAGCAGCCCCCACAGTAGATTTGCACACTCCAAATTGATTCCCAACTGACCGGTAGCTGTCTGGCATTGCAAGCTTCCACAGGGCTATCGCCACTCACTTCTCAACTGTGAGGGCTGCTCTCATCCTGGTATTCTGGCACTTCAGGGCAGGGGAAAGCAAGTCACAAAGTTCCATGAAAGTGTCCTTATGCATGCGAAAGTTTCGCAGCCACTGGGAATCGTCCCACACCTGCAACACTATGCGGTCCCACCAGTCTGTGCTTGTTTCCCGGGCCCAGAATCGGCGTTCCACGGATAGAACCTGCCCCATCAACAACATGATCTCCAAAGCGCCGGGACCCGCGGTTTGAGAGAATTCTGTGTCCATGTCCATGTCCTCATCACTCTCGTCGCCGCGCTGCCGTCGCCGCCTCCTCCTTGCCTCGTTTTTCTGGTCCTGGCTCAGCATAAACTGCACGATAATGCGCGAGGTGTTTACAAAGTTCATGACTGCTGTCTTGAGCTGAGCGGACTCCATGCTTGCTGTGGTATGGCATCTGCTGTGTTCACCCAGGAAAAAAGGCGGGAAACTGTTGTCTGCCGTTGCTTTCATGGAGGGAGGGGTGAGGCTGTACCCAGAACCACCTGTGACAATGTTTTTTGCCCCTTCAGGCACTGGGATCTCAACCCAGAATTCAAATGCGTGGGGGAGACTGCGGGAACTATGGGATAGCTACGGGATAACTACCCACAGTGCAACGCTCCGGAAATCGATGCTAGCCCCGGTACATGGACGCACACCGCCGAATTAATGTGCTTAGTGTGGCCGCATACATTCGACTTTATACAATCTGTTTCCAAAATTCGAATTCTGTAAATTCGGATTAATCCCGTAGTGTAGACATACCCAGGGAGGGAGCGACCATTGGCAGGAGGGACCTGATGGGAAGAGAACTGCTACACCATCTCTGCCACAAGGAGGCACTAACAGTGAGTCAACCCCATCACAACAGCTACCTGCTACATCAGCCATCCTGGGGGTAAATACGGATGGGTGCTGTGAATCACATCAGGAGCAACAAAGGGAACTTTAACAAACCCTAGAGGAAGTAATGTCTTATGGAAATTAAAAAAAATATGCAACCAAACTTGAAAGAGGCAGAGAGCAGGTTTTGGTGTCTGGCACATAGATCACAGCTCACTTGGCAGTCAGCAGTTCCATGCACAATGTGTCTCGTTTATTCAAGACTTGATCAGCTTTGTGCGCTGAGTCCATACCTCAGGAATCTGCTGCATTTCAGTTTCCCCAGATGATTGACGTGTGATGGTTTGAACATTCTTTTGATCTTCTGAACAGCATTCTCCACTCCGGGCATGCTCTTATCACATACTTTGAATCCTCCTCTGAGCAGCAGTCAAATGGAAATTTTGTGTATCTAAACTTCAGCTAATGCATATTGCACCAGACACACACAGTATGTGTTCACAAGTCTCCAAAAGCAACTGCAGAAGCATGACCTAACACTTGAGACCATGTCAGAACATGCTGCTTTTACAATCCATCCTTTGAGGGGGAGAATCGCTTCCTGGGGGATGGAAGAGCATTAAACGGATGAACAGGAGAAAATGGGGGACATTCAACAAAGAGAGCAATAGCCTCTCTATGTCCCAGTCAGCTGTGAGAGAGGAAGTCCAGCAGAGTTCCAGAACAATATTTTTAAGTTGGCAAACTTGTCTCTGAAACTATACAATTGTTCATTGAACCTGGATCCTGACATAGACATGTTCATTAGCAGTGAGGCAAGCAAGGGCTCAGATTTGGACTCAGTCTTGAATGCCATGAACTGTTTGCAAACATCTCTCTGATCCACGGTGGCTTTCCTGAGAATAGTTATTTAACATAATAACCACGCCATAGAATGAAAGCCAGGGCTCATGCGATCGTGACAATGCCATGCTGAGAATTAAAATAAAGATCCATAAGTGCCTGTATAATCTGCTGAAAACTTCTCTGTGAAGTGCCTACTTGATCACATCTCCTCGTCTGCTTCAGGCCCCCGGGTTGGACTGATTGACTGGAGTCCCAAGAATACTGTTGCAAAACAGTTCAGCATTCAAAACTTCCACAAGGAGAAGATAAGGAAGCCAGAAAGCAGCCATACTTCTGCTTGGTATCCACTGAGGCATTGTCTTTGTGATTTAAGAATACAGACTATGACGAAGGCAGCAAATAAGACTCAAGCAATTAACAACATGCGTCATACCTTCTATACGCTCTAGGCTATGGCTTTTTGTGGTAATATTGGTACATAGCAGAGATGTATGGATTATTCAGTGTGAATGTTATTCTTTGCAAATTAACGCCCTTTTCTGTTCATTAATTGTTTGGGACCCAGTCATGATCTCTTTGAATGCATCTGTTCATAAGAATTGCACCAAACAGTTATGACAGTTTTCAGACTGTGCCAGTAGGTTGTTTGCAAATGGTATCAACCCACTTAGTGCTAGTTGTTTGTGATTTGTGGTTGGCCTCCTAAGTGGAATTTCTGCTTTCTGACTGGATGACAAGAACTTCTAAAACAGGAAAATAACAAATCACTTCTGACGGTAAACTGTCTGGACAAATAGTTATGAATGCTAAAATTCAGAATGTTCTCAGGATTATCCACCCTGTGATTGTCGGAATACCTGCAAATACCAATAAGACATCATGACTAAAGCAAATCAAATGCAGGGCTCTGATTCTTGAAACAGGGCTTCTGCTATTCAACCAATACTAGCAATACTAACTTTTTTTTGGCACGGGTGGGGAAGGGTAATCTGTGCAGGATGTAGTGACTGAAATGTGCCTACAGTATACTGGTTGCCAATTATTTAGAACAATTTTCCCCAACAAAACACACTTCCCTTCCCTTGAAATATTAGAACAATTTTTTGAAATCATGTGTTGTCTCCCAGGTACAGGGCCAAAATCAGCCTTGCTGAAAGTGAGCATAACCCCAGTGACATCACTAGAAGTGCACACTTTTATGTCAGTGCTGAATTTAAGCTACAGCTGAGAATGCTTCTGATTTTATATGGTGGTTTCTGTGACTGCTCGCAGAATAGTTTAGGCAGAAGTATTGACAATAAAGGAAATAGGTTTTTTGTGTGTGTGTCACTGATTAAAATGCAGCCTTGAAAACACGATGACATTCTTGAAAATACTATGAGCCCACTTCAGCCTCTGTTTAAGCAGGTGCAAATACTTTGGCTTCCATGGAGTCGCACCTACTTACACGATTTGTGAATGTGGCACTGTGCTTGTGCATAGCTGAAAATTGTGTCCAGTTTCTGGAACCAAGTGTTCAAGTCCAGAGATAAAGGGCTAGATTCAGTGCTGCAGTGTGTCAACCTGGGATAGCCAACCATGGGGAGGATCTTTACGTTGCATAGAGCCTGCTCCTAGTAACTCTCATCCCCCCCCCCAGCTGTTGGCATGGGGAATATGGTTGGGGGAAAAGGCAGGTAGATAGAATATCCCAACACTCCAAGACCTGCAGCTGCCATATTGGCTGCTGGAGCAGCCTATAAGCCAGCTAGGAAGTTACACCTGGGGACTGGTCTGGTGTAGGAGACAGCCCAGCATTGGAAGAATGCCGAGGCGACTTGTGCTCTTCTTACAGTTATGCTCTGCACTCCTCCGCCACAGATCATGATCTAGGTCATTATGTTAATAAGAATCATTATAACCTTAAAAAAATCTGAACCCCAAATTCTCCCATGCATAGGGGCTCTTTACCTTAAAAGACCATTTTGTGTTGCTAACAACACTTCATAGGGAAACTCTGCTGTACTTTTCTCTGTATCAATCTGTGGGGGAGACCTTAACTGTCTGCAGCACCCCCTAGCCATGCATTAATTGCATTATAATCACTGCTTGAGTAGATCTGAGCATTTAAATAAAACAACAACACAATCCTAGCCGTCTGATTTCATTGCCATAGCGTCTCTACCAGCTTGGGGCTGTTGACTGTGCTCCTTCCCCAGGAAGTCACGCCACCATTCTCCCTCCCTTCTCTTCTCCCTCCCCCAGTCGGGGAAAAGCTCCCTGGTTTTTAAGTGGGAGCAGATCATGGCAGATGTATGTTCTCCTCTGGGACTCGACCACCATTTGGTCTAATTACTCCTGACATGTTGCTGTTGCTATTACGGAAGAAATGTCAGGAGAAATTAGACCAAGCGGTTGCGTGAAAAGCAGAGAGAATCCAGTACAGTGTTTCACTTTCTTGAAGAAGTTCTCATTGCCAAGCTTTGCTGCTGCTGCTTTTCCAGCAGAGAGGAAGGGAAGGGATCTGAAAGAACGTGGAAGTAAGAGGCTGGTCTGTGTGGACCACCCTTACCATTTTACTGAGAGAGCTGGAAAGCATTTTTGGGTGGTTCTGTTGTTGAAACTAACATGTCAGGAGAGCTTTACAATGGACATCAGCTCTTATGAAATCCTGGCCAGTCTACTGTGTAGTGGAAACAGTGGATATCTTTGAGATTCAATGTTTGGAGCATTGGAATCCCGCTCTAAAATTTTTTGGAGTCTGGAACAGAGATTTTGGCTCAGCTCATTATAGATGAAGGAGTCACTTGCATGTTTTGTTTCCAGATCTGAACTTCACTGAAGTTTAGTAAAGGAGTTGGGTTCTAGGGTTTTGTTTCAGGCCACTTCTCTACTTAAAACAGAGAATCATGGAGCAATCCAGCCACTTGATGGTAATGCGTGCTAAGTTCTGTGTATAAATCTTTAGTCACAGGTTTTAGCTGCTTAGCTATGTTACATTTCCTTGTACCAAAACATCGTTGAAAAGGCAGGGGAAAATGTTTTGTGTGAGTGCAATATTTAACACATTCACCGTAGCCATCCCTTCCTTTTATAGTTCATTTTAACATGCTTGAATTACAGTGCTAGCTTTAGGGTCCTGCAGGAGCCCAGAACTTGCAGCAACATTCAAGAAACTGAAAAGTATAGCTAGAATGAGGCAAATCTTGATTTTTTTTCATGAATATTTATTTAAATTTCCAGGTGAATTCTTTTGGAACGTGCTTGCACCCCTCTCCTGTTTAAGTTCTGGAAATAGGTGAGAACTGAGTTTTAGCAACAAAAACATTTGTGGGGAATGAATTTCAAGTGTGTGCCCGCAGGGGTTTTCATAGAAACTAGATTTAAAATTTGCTTGCAGAAGAAGTCACACATGAGTTTGCATGTTCACCTGTCAAGTGAGAACATAAACAATATCTGACTGTGACAGAGTAGCAGGTGCTTGGGTGCTAAACAGAGATGCAGAGCTATTCTGCTGACTCATTCTGGAAATCAGATGAGATGGATCATATTAATTCCAACTCAAGAGTTTTTTTCCAAGGCAGAATGAGCTAGCAGGATCCTGCAGGAATTGGCCAGTGATAGAAAGAAGTTCAGGCTGAGCTGTGTTTGTTATCTGTTTTCAGTAAATGAAACTCCAGGAAGGGGGTACGTTTGGACACTACATACTGCATGTAGGTAGTGTGTAGGATCAAGATAGGAATGCCATCTGCTTACAGTGACTCTTCACCAGCTAACAGCTTGTCTGCACACATGCTTCCCCTGCTTTAGCTAAACTGATGCAAACCTCTGCATGGGGCTTGAGTTTTTGTTCCCTTGATCATCTTTGATCAGCCTCGATCAGCCTTGTGATCACCCTCTCCCTGTGTGATTAAGGAGGGGGTAGGGCTGACGTAGGAGAGAAGGGCTTAAAAGCCAGAGGCTAAGTGACCCAGGGGAGCTAGCAAACAGGGGAATTTGAGATGGAGTTTGTAGGGGGGGTATAATCAGTATGGTTAGGAAAGGCTGTACCGCTAGTGCCAATACTGCTCCTGTCTCCTCCACTTGCACCTGTATCCAGACACTGGCCATAGATCATAGAATAGAACCATAGAACTGGAAGGGACCTCAAGAGGTCATCTAGTCCAGTCCCCTGCACTCATAGGAGGACTAAGTATTATCTAGACCATCCCTGATAGGTGTTTGTCTAACCTGCTCTTAAAAATCTCCAATGATGGAGATTCCAATGCTTAACCACCCTGACAAAAAGTTTTTCTTAATGTCCAACCTAAACCTTCCTTGCTGCAATTTAAACCCATTGCTTCTTGTCCTATCCTCAGAGGCTAAGAAAAACATTTTTTTTTCTCCCTCCTCCTTGTAACAATCTTTTACGTACTGGATAGATGCCTCTATCCAGATCCTGGTGTGGATTTGCAGAGACTATGGCCTGCATTTCCCTTTCATAGAAAGCCAGGCTGGGGAGACTGTGCAGTGTGAAAGATGTCTGCTGGTGGAAGCTCTCAGGAAGCAGGTGGGAGAGCTACAGGAGGAGGTGGCTAGGCTGAAGAGCATCCATGCCCATGAGGAATTCATTGAGAATATTCAGATGGAGACGTCCAAGGCTGAGGAAGCTATTCAGCTAGGGAGGATTGCTGTCACACCACCGGGAGAGGCTCTGTCACAGGAAGGACACTGGCTGCTGGCTACTTCGGGCAGCAGGCAGTGCTCCACTCCTGCTCTCAACCCACTGACCTTAGTGATGAAGAACCGTTGCTGTCCTGGCAACAAGGGATGAGGAATCATCCCCCAAAGGTGGAGGAGGAGAAGCTCTGTACCCCAAGGCTGGGAGTATTGTGGCCACCATCCCAAGAGGAAATGTAGGGTAGTGGTGGTTGGTGATTCTTTTCTGAAGGGTTGGAGGCTCCCATGGGTCAGCCTCACATGGTATCCTGGGAGGTGTACTGCCTGCCACGGGCCTGTATCCAAGATTTTACGGAGGGATTGTTGAGGATCATCAGGCCCTCTGCCTACTTCTCCATGCTACTCATTCATGTGGGCAAAATTGATACTGCGAGGTATGACCCTGAACAGATCAGAAGTGACTACAGGGCTCTGTGAGTAAGGGTAGAGAAGTTCAGAGCGCAGGTGGTGGTCTTTTTGATCCTTCTGGTCAAAGGTAGGGGCTCAGGCAAAGACAGATGCATCCTGGAGGTGAAGGCCTGGCTGCGAGGATGGTGTTGCAGGAGGGCTTCGGCTTCCTTGACCATGGGATGCTGTTCCAGGAAGGACTGCTAAGCAGAGATAGGGTCCAACTATTGAAGAAGGCAAAGAGTATCTTTGGATACTGACTGGTGTGGTGGGGGAGTAGGCCAGAGCGGCTGCGCAGGCCGGCAGCCAATTAGGGAAGGGCCTACAGAGAGCCAATCAGGGCTAGACTAGGCCCTATATAAAGGCGGCCCAGGAAGGGAACAGGGAGTCTGTCCCAGACCTTCATGGGGGAAGGTCTGTCTCCAGAGCAGGAGACCAGCACCTCGGACAGAGCACTGCTGGGCAGGCTCGGGGGGAGCATACTAGGGCTCGGGCCCAATAAATGCCAGACTGCGGCCCTAATAGAAAGGGCCTAGAGGGTGCGAGGGGCCAGAGGGGAAGTGGCCCAGGGACAGTTGGACAAGGGGAGAGAAGGAGGGCAGGGACGCTGCCACTAGAGGGTCCCTGGGTCGAGACCCAGAGTAGTGGGCGGGCCTGGGTCCCCCACCTTCCCCCTTGTACCGCACCTGGTGGAGAAGCGGCCAGAGCAGACTGCAACCAGCCTTTGAGCGAGGGGCTAGACTGTGAGGTTGCAGGTCGCCACTGCTGTTAACCACCCCCCGACTCCCGAAGGGGGTGAGGGTGGACTAAGGGGCACTGCCGGAGGGTAGTGTCCTCAAGAGAACGCCGCCGAGCAGGGAGCAACGTGGGTCCAGATGCCAACGGAAGACAAGAGATGGACGGGACACCTCCAGCAGAGAGCGCTCCAGGACTATTAAGAGCTAATTCCCAGACTGAACAGAAGGAGGCGCTGCGGTGGTGAGTCCCAACACCATCACACTGACCAATCGAGTAAGGTTAAAACTAGGTTTAAACTAGGTTTGATGGAGGAAGGAGACAAAAACCCACAGGTAAGTCAAGAACATGGAGACCTGGGTGAAGGGTTGGATTCTGGGTGGAGCATGGGCCATTATAGCAGGGATAAAAGAGAGACAAGAGGGAACATAGAAGGGCAATCAAATCAGTATCTTAGATGTCTGTATACTAATGCAAGAAGTATGGGGAATAAACAGTAAGAACTAGAAATACCAGTGAATAATCACAACTTTGACATAGTTGGCATGACAGATAATTCACATGACTGGAATAGTGGTATAGAAGGGTACAGCTTGTTCAGGAAGGACAGGCAGGGAAAAAAGGGAGGAGGTTTTGCCTTGTATACCAAAGATGTATTCACTTGCAGTGAGGTTGAGATGGAAATAGGAGACAGACTTGTTGAAAGTCTCTGGATAAGGATAAAAGGGGTAAAAAAAACAGGGTGATGTCATGGTAGGTGGTCTACTATAGACTACCCATCCAGGAAGAAGAGGTGGATGAGGCTTTTAGTAAACAACTAACAAAACCATACAAAGCACAGGACTTGGTGGTAATGGGGGACATTCATAAATGGTTTAGATAATGGCATAGAGAGTACACTTATCAAGTTTGCGGCTGATACCAAGCTGGGGGGTGGGGGTTTGCAAGTGCTTTGGAGGATAGGATTAAAATTCAAAATGATCTGGGCAAACTGGAGAAATGGTCTGAAGTAAATAGGATGAAATTCAATAAGGAAAAATGCAAAGTACTCCACTTAGGAAGGAACAATCAGTTGTACACATACAAAATGGGAAATGACTGCCTAGGAAGGAGTACTATGGAAAGGGATTGGGGGGTCAGAGTGGCTAACAGGCTAAATATGAGTCAACAGTGTGTAAGCAGAGTCTGAATGAGCTCTCCCCTGACATCTAGTGGTGAGCTGTGGAAAAGGACTTCAGGAGCTGATCTTGTTTGCATGGACACACCCACCCTGCCTAGGTGCTCAGCATGATGGGATTGCTTGCCCAAATGATCACTTGTGGCTGGTGTTGGATCCCCAGTCTCCTTGTTATTGGGGCAGTAATAAAGGGTTGTTATCCTTGTTGTGTGAAATGAGGGCAGCAGTACTATACCTGGTATACCCCAATGGAGGGACTCACCCTCAACTGAATGGCACTTTCTAGGCAGGGGACATGGATTCCAACACCCAATGAGTGGAGAGAGGGTGGGCTAGGCTCTGTTTAAGGGTGCTAGATGCCAGTTGACCCTTCCTCTCTCCATGGTATAATAAAAGAGGTAATTTAGACTCATTTGAGAGTCTTGTTACATGCTGCAGAGCAGAAATCACTGATACCTAGGTCTAAGTATTAGACCTACTTTGGGACAGTGTCTCTATTGTAAGAGACTGACTGGTGTTTACCAGTAGTGAGGCTTCCCCACTAACAGCTGAAATCACTGAGAGCTTGTTAAGTGGGGGGCCCTGAAGATATCTTGGTGAGTGGTCAGGCTGGTGGAGAGCTGTGGCGAGGAGGCCAGAGCAGAGCTCCACAGAGAGGCATGGCAATTGGCTGTTGGGGCGATGACCGAGGCACAGTGGAGTGTGTAAGGTGCCTCCTTGCCCCCCCTTCTACCCAGGGTGAGAGGTGAACTCTGCAGATGAACCTCTGAACTCTGAGGCTGCACTGGCCAAGGACAGCAACTGTGAGTGAGGTGCAGAGAAGTGACGGGTATGTTAAAGGGACTTTTGGGTTGCTGGATTTAAGAACCTGAGGGGAAAAGGACACTGCCCAACTTACTTGGGGGTGAGTTTTTTTTTCTCATGCTTTGTTAATGAACCCTAGTTGCGGTGTTTTCACAAATTAATGCTGAGTTACTTCCCTCCTTTTATTAAAAGGTTTTTTTCTACACTCAGACTCTGTGCTTGCGAGAGGGGAAGTATTGCCTCTTAAAGGCGCCCAGGGGTGGTGTGTAATTGTCCCAGCTCACTGGGTGGGGGCTCGAGCCGGTTTTGTGTTGTATTGTTGAAAAGGAACCCCTAAATACTGAACCTAGCCCTTGTTGTTGCTGGCTCCACCTGGCAGAAGGGTTACAAGTGTAACACTGTTGCAAAAAAACCCAAACATAATTCTGCAATGTATTAGCAGGAGTGTTGTAAGCAAGGCACTAGAAATAATTCTTCTGCTCTACTCCGTGCTGATTAGGCCTCAACTGGAATATTGTGTCCTGTTCTGGGCACCACATTTCAGGAAAGAGGTGGACAAATTGGAGAAAGTCCAGAAGAGAGCAACAAAAATTATTAAAGATCTAGAAAATATGGCCTGTGAGGAAAGATTGAAAAAATTGGGTTTGTTTAGTCGGGAGAAAAGACTGAGAGGGGACATGATACCAATTTTCAGGTAGATAAATGATTGTTACAAGGAGGAGGGAGCTATATTGTTTTTGTTAACTTCTGAGGATAGGACAAGAAGCAATGGGCTTAAATTACAGCAAGGGCAGTTTAGGTCGGATATTAGGAAAAACTTCCTAACTGTCAGAGTCAGGGCCGGCTCCAGGCACCAGCCCACCAAGCATGTGCTTGGGCGGCACCTGGAGGGGGGCGGGGCGGTGCGGCGCTCCGGCCCAAGAGTGGGGCCGCGACTGGGCTCGCCGCCCTCCCCACGGCGCTCCGGCCGCCGGGGAGAGCGGAGCCGCAGCGGGCTCGCTGCCCTCCCCCGGCGCTCTGGCTGCCGGGGAGAGCGGAGCCCCGGCCGGGCTCGCCGCCCTCCTCCTCCCGGCGCTCTGGCCGCCAGCGGAGCCGCGGCGGGCTCGCCGCCCTCCCCCCGGCGCTCCGGCCGGTCGGGGAGAGTGGGCCCGTGGCCGGGCTTGGCGCCCTCCTCTGCCGCGCTCCCCGCCGGGGGCAGGGGGCGGCGGGAGGCTTTTTTGCCTGGGGCGGCAAAAAAGCCAGAGCCAGCCCTGATCAGAGTGGTTAAGCACTGGAACAAATTGACTAGGGAGGCTGTGGAATCTTCATCATTAGAAGTTTTTAAGAACAGGTTAGACAAACACCTGTCTAGTTATTACTACGTCCTGCCTTAAGTGGCGGGGACTGGACTAGATGACCTACTAAGGTCCCTTCCAGTCCAGTCCTACCCTTCTATGATTCTATGGGCACTGTGACGGGGCAACCCCGCCCCGCACTAGCCCCAGCAGCGCCAGACAAGTAGCTCTGTCGGCGGAAGTCCTGCCCCGCTCGTACTGGGCATGCTCCAGATGCTCAGGGAGTATAAAAAGAGGGAACTCAGCTCAGCCTGGGCTGGCGGCCGCAGGAGAAGCACCTATAGGGAGTGCTCCAGCTGAGGACCAGCCTGCACTCTTGAAGCTACCGGGAACCAAGGCCTCTCCAGTCCGGTGCGAAGCCCCACTGCGGGAGGAACCAGAGGAGGCAACAGACCCCGAGACTCACGGAGAACCAGGGGTCCCGTGGGAGACCCCAACGGCTGAGCTGGTAGGAAGCGACCCGGGGGGAGTGACGGACTGGTATCTAGGCCCCGGTAAGCCTCAGTGTGTTTCGGTAGGACTCCCCCACACACACTCTGGCCACTAGGCCGTGCTGCCCTGTGACGAGGGCTCATTCCCTGGACTCTGGCCACTAGGCCGTGCAGCCCTGTGACGCGGGGGTTAAACTCTCACAGGCACTCTTAAATCAGTTTAGAAGTGTTTTAGATCAATTTAGCTTAAATTAGTTCCTTACTGACTTAAACTGGATTTAAGTTATTTTTTCACTGATTTAAGAGCATCCTTATGAAGGAAACTGAAATAAATAGGAAAGGCAAGAATGGAAGGGATAAAAAAAAAATCAGTTTTTTTCCACATTTTCCTTATTGGTACTAAATTAGTAAACGTATTTGCTCAGATGGGTCATGGTCTCCATTGGGCAGGGCCGCCGAGAGAGGGTTCGGGCCTCGGTGAAAATTTTTTTTTTCGGGCCCCTCAGCAAGGGCGGACCGGCTAAACAGGGCCGACAAGATGGGGGGGAAGCCAGGTCCCGGGCCCCCTTCCGGGCCCCGGTAATTTGTACCGGCTTCCCCCCCCTTGTCGGCCCTGGGCAGGAGGCCAAATGCTAGTGGAAGTGTCATACAGGAACCATATGGGATTTGCCTCATTGCCAGTGAAGAATACCGTAGGGATTTTATTATGCCATGGTACCTTATTGAGGGAATGAAGTGCTCCTCCCATCCACTGTGGGAGAACAGGACAAAAGAGGGAGGAGTGAGCTGGAACAGAGCTTGTCTGAGTTGGAGGATGGGCTGGCCCCTCCTATATATACCGTGGGGATTCTGAATGTATGAATGGGCAGATGCAGTTACCTCTTTGACTTATGAAATAAAGGTGGGTCCAGATGTCAGTGGCATGATCAGTGCCCCTAGATCAGTGCCCTTAAAGTTGATCGATGATCTTGATGGCCCAAGGTATTGGTGATCTCCAGTCACAGAGACGAGGACTCTCAAAGGATACTCAGGCACTCAGCTCCCACTGAATTTTAATGATATCTGGTATCAGAGGGGTAGCTGTGTTAGTCTGGATCTGTAAAAAGCGACAGAGTCCTGTGGCACCTTATAGACTAACAGACGTATTGGAGCATGAGCTTTCGTGGGTGAATACCCACTTCGTCAGATGCATGTCATGCATCTGTCGAAGTGGATGCATCTGCCGAAGTGGGTATTCACCCACGAAAGCTCATGCTCCAATACGAATGATATCTGGATGTCCAACTCCTCTGGGTTCCTTCAAAAACCCCTGCCTTAGTATACACCCTCCAAGAACCCTTCACAGTGTTTGTGTATTTGCTGCAATTTTATTAATTTACAAGGATAACTTCAATTAGGAGAGCTCGTTAATTTGTAAAATTTTACTTATTTACATTGCTTCTTAGACAGGGACCTTCACTGAGCATGATGCTAACAAGCTTAGGCATTACAAACCCTCTTGCTGCTGCTGTTAATGTGCAGGCTGAGAGCAGTAATTAGAGGGAGACATTTTCACCTGGGAGCTGCACTCTAGTTTCCAACCACTGGGACCAGTTCTGCAAGGCCTGGATCTCCCACTGAAGTCAATGGGAGTTCTGCCTGGGGAGAGCTTTCAGGACTAGATCTCTTGCTTTCTGCTGTAGAAGCCCATTTGAAATCACAATGGCGAAACAAGTGCTTCTTCATTAATCACTGTGTAAATAACAGACACAAGGGAGACAGCGTTTGCCTTAAAATGCAGCATGATGCCTAAAACGTGCACCTCAGCCGCAGACTCTTTATCTGCACAGTGTGTTTGTTTTCAGTGGGAGATATGGTCATGCACGTGGATAGGTCAGTACACTCTAGAGCACATCCCATCTAGGAATCTCAAACACCTTTGCAAACTAATTAAGGTTCATATCACCCGTAAATGGGAGAGGAGTATGATCCTTCATTTTCAGATGGGGAAACCGAGGCACATAGTGGGAAGGTGATTTGTAAAGGCACGCAACAAGTCAGTCACAGAGCTGGAAAGATCCGAGGTCTTGTGAGATCCAGGCCTGTGCCTTAACAAGACCGTCCATGCTCTCATCTGCTGCTCATTCATATAGGAGCATCCAAATTAATTCATTGCTAGTGAATTTTACTTGCAGTGTTGTTTTATTAGCACATGCTATTAACAGGGCTAGTGTGGGAGGTAGCGGGAGATAAGCACCACTGATGTGCCCAGCATGGTTGGTGCTAGCTGATTCTTCTTGAGGGAATAAACTAGAGATGTGCTGAATGGGTCGATTTTCCTCCCCTGCTGTGGCTTTATCAATACATCACCATCAGTACTGACTCTTCACGGGGAAACGTTTCTCATTCATTCTGGTTACTGAGTGTTCGCTCAGGGCTTTTGGTGAAACTTCCCTCCCTGCTGTGCAGATGCTCTCAGTGCACACGCAGCATGGTTCATGCTGGAACGTTGACCGCTCCTGCCAGCTGGATTCAGCTGGGCAATAGTGGTGAGGCTGGGCTGGGAGCGGTTAAAATAGCACCAGGTTTATTTACAGGTATGGGCCACATAGGGAATGCCTCAGGCTGCAGTGTACAAGAGGCAACATCTAGCTGCTAAAAGCGACAGGTAAGAGAGAGACAAAGGGTTTTTCATATAATGTTTCCATTTTTGCTCTGGTTTGCCTCTGTCATGTGTTTTCTCTATGGTTGGCTGACTGCTGTCTGCGACACTGCATCCAATGCATCCCCTTGCCCCAGCTGCTCCCTGCCCCCTGGAATGCCCTGTCCAATGTGCCCCCCCCCCGGCTATTCCCTGTCCTCTGGGATGCTGTGTCCAACAGGATACCTTCCCCCCTCCCCCCGGCTACTCTTTCCTCCCTGCTCTTTCCATCCAACTAGACCCCATCCCAGGCGGCTCTCAGCTCTGGGGATTCTGAGCCCAACAGGGCCCCCTGGGCAGCTCTCTGGTTCCTTAAACTCTGTTCAACACAGGCAAACAAATTTGAAATATTCTCTTTACTGTATTTGGCACCAGCTCCCTAGAGAGCCAACTGCCATGGGGGCAGCCTACAGACATGGAGTGATCCTGGAAACCACATTTTCAATTTCCTTCCAGGGCAAGAGAAAGAGGTTACTGGGTGGGCAGACAGGGAGAGGGTGGGACAGTGTTTTTGCATGGGGAGGAAGCCCAATTGATGACATTCCAAAATATAACCTCTTGCAAAATATGACATTATTGCAGATTCTTCCTTCACCAAGAGCCATATACCTTCATTAAAACAGACAGAGGGAAGCTTGGGACCACAAATGTCTTTGTACCCACCGGTGCAGGGAAGGGGTTTGTTTCTTTATCAAGCCAACTCCCCAAAATGTAACTCTGAAGCACAGATTTTGCAGATTTCACCCTGGACGGTCAGGCCACAGGTAACTGTGCTAGAAGGTGTTAACGTGCACACAAGGAGGTTGCTAGGAAACTTGTGTGAGCTAAAGGAAGATATGCCTCTAATAGAGGCAGTGACAGAGCTTAGAAAATAGGTGTTTGCAGCTCTTGCAAAGGTTATTGTATATGCAGTATTTAGTGACGGAAGGGAAGGGGTATAGGGAAGAACATCTGCGATCAGTGTTAGGTCCTCTTTGATGTTAGCCTGCCCTGTTTAAATATGGGCATCCACAAATCATGTGATCAATGTTTCTGCCCTCCTCCATCTTCCCTAATAAGATTCTGCTGTAGCTTCATCCCAGATGGCATTCCCCAGAGACCACTAGCCCACACCGCTAACCTCAGGAAAGGGAAGGAAACCCCTGCATTCTGCACTGGATTGCAGGCACTGAACTCCTCCATTCCACTGGAAACTGGGCACCTGCTGGCTGGTAGCTGGAGGCTGGGTCCTGTCTCAAGCCTGGATCTAAAAGGTGATTTTGTTCCTCCCCTCCCCGCTATGACAATATTCTGAGCGGCTGGTGGCAGCAAGAGGGTTGGCGGTGCCAAACCCCTCTCATTCGTGACTCCAGTGTGGCTCTTGGGCCTTACTTCACATTCACCAGACATGCAGTGATTTGCAGTTTGGTGACTCTCCTTCCTGAGGGGCAATGGAGAGCAAAGATTGCCTGAGGTGGTGTAATGTGGCTATCTTCATTACTTCTTGCAAGTTAATGCGGGACAAGCCTGACTAATATAGAGATGGGAGACCTCTGAGGAAAACCTAGGATGCTGCATTTCCCAAACATTTGAAAGCTAAGGTCTTAAAAGTCTTAATGTAATCTTCCATGCCCTTGCCCCCAGCTAAACTTTCATGTCTCCCCTCACAAAGGGGCATACTTCACACTTTGGGAAACACTGCAATAGGTGGTTATGACATGCAGGTTGCAATCCAGACCAGTGAAGGACTGTGTCCTCCCCCCCCCCCCCGAACTTTACTCTTTTGTGTTTTTAGCTTCCCCATTCACTCTGCAGCAACGCTTCTCTTACCTAAGCTAAAGATCCCTGTAATGCCCAAAAGTACTGTGGGATTTGCTCATCAAGTGGGTTACTACCAGTACAATTGTGACGTGAAAGTGGGGACAGGGACGTGCTGAACCTGTTACATATGAGGGTGGCAGCTTGGAAGTGCTGCTCGACGCAGACTACTGAGTCCAAGGGCATATACGGGTGGTAGCTTGAAAATGCTGCTTGATCCAGTCCGATGAGTCCAGGGGCACATAAGGGTGGCAGCCTGGAAGTGCTGTTCGACCCAGCCTGCTCAGGCTTACTCTATTCTGGTGCGGTACCTGTGGCACATAATGGGGGGCGGGTGGGCAGCTTGAAAGTGCTGCTTGACCCAGCCCCCTGAGTCCAGAGACATATAACGGATCAGCTTGAAAGTGCTGATTGACCCGGTCCGCTCAGACTTGCTCTGTTAATATGTGTGTGTGTGTGTGTGTGTGTGTGTGTGTGTGTCTCCCCCCAGTTCTGGGCCTGGAGGAACCAAGCCCTAGAGAACCTTGGTCCTGCAGGATGGTTCCATTGGGAAGGGACTTGCAGAAGGGGGAAGTAGAGCTCCATATGAAAACACAAGTGACACAAGCAGTACATTGATAGAATTACAGACACACACACACACCCTGCCCAGAAAAGTAACCCTAATAAATGAGCATACCCCAAAGTAACGGGCACATCTGGTAACAACCTGGGAAGTAAGTTTGCTGCAAGGAAGTCCAGGCAGGTGGATTTCAGAATGTAAGCGGTGCGACACTGAGCGTGATCGGTGAAGTTTTTTTAAATTATATGAACTTCATTATAATGATTAAAAAGAACTACAATATAATATAATATAATTATTCAGCTGGGCGCTATCAATATTTAACCTGTGGCCAGCAGCTGCCCTTGAAGTTCACTGTAACCAGATTTCACCTGTATAAAAAAATGTTAAGGGAGGCCCCATACAGGCTGATTTGCCCCAGGCCCCGCACCCGCCTAGGGATGGCCCTGCCCTGCGAACAGTAACCAAGGCTGCTGGAAGCCAGAGTGTGGCTGGTGTTTGCTGACACGCTGCTGGGGTCAGAGCTGCCGGACCAGGGCTGTGGCTTTACACAGACACTCAGGGTGTGACCTGCATGCTGTTTGGTTGTTTGTGAGGAGCTCAGCATGGGAATTACAGCAGCAAAGCACTGTGAGGAACCAGGTTGCAGCTTAACCATAAAAGTTATTTCTTGAATAATAGTGATAACTATACAAGCAGAGCCTAATCCAACATAACAGTTACATTATTAAAGGTTACAAAAGTCATATATAGAAAACTATACCTGATCAAACAAATCAGGATTAGAAAGTTATACCTGAGGTAGGAAAGAAAACAGAGAGAGAGAAAGAGGGGGATGTCACCACTTCTATGAAGCTTGAACTGGTCGGGGTTCCCAGGTGATGGTGGTAGCTCAGGGTCCTGAGTGCTGGAGACAGGCAGATCCCCCAGCACGATCAGTCAGGAGAAGATGAAGTCTCAGTGGAACTGATGCAGAGTTTGGATCCATGCATCAGAACACTTCCTTGAACATAGGTAGGGTTTTTTGTAGAGAAACAACAATGGTTCAAGGGAGAACACTAGATTTGTTTATGGGTAAACTGATGACTCAAGGGTTTTCTTTAGACTAGACAATCGGAGCTGATCACTCTTGGCTATGAGTGGTGTTCTTTCCAGGGAGCTCACAATGCAATTAGGCTGCTTCAGTATTTTGGATATCAACCAAGGATTCATTACTAGAATTGGTCTGATAACTGCTGAGCTGGGTGTGTGTGTGCAGGTGTAGGTTCATTAAGATCTGGAGCAGAGATCCCCCCAACATGCAGTGCTTCCCTGATTTTCTGGTCCCAGAGTTCAGTGCGGTTCTTGCCTTGGAATCTCCATTCTGTATGCTAATGAAGATGCTTCCCTGTCCCATCTTTGATGCAAATGAGGCTAGGGGAATTGCCTTAATCCTATCACCCTTGTCAGGAGGGGTCTAGGTGTGTCTCCCAACGCCCTTCACTGCTCTCTGCAAGTCTTTTCTCTGATCAGTTTTGGTTCAAGCAGAGACTGGGAGGGGGGTGTCTTTCATGAGTTAGACAGGCTGGATACTATGCCCTGGTTCCCCAAGAACACAGAGCTGACTAGTATCAAGGTGCATATGGTCCTGCTACCCTCAGTGGATTTTAAAAAAATTTAATTATACATTTGCAACACCGAGAGCCCATGTCCCGGGAACTGGGTGGCTCTTGGAGGACCTATATGTGCCCTGGTGCTGGGGAACCCCAGGACCCTCCAGCATGGAGGAGGGGCTCTAAGATCTGTTTTCTCAGGGGGCTGGGAGGGAGGGGGAGGGGGAAAAGCAGATGGATGGAGGACCCCAGTCCTGGTGGGTGGTGGAGAGAGCAGAGTTGTGGGACCCCAGGTCCTGGTACTACAGGGAGGGGGATTCCAAGACTGGAGAGCTGAAAGGCAAGGAGGACCCTGAGGCAGGGGGGTGATAAGGGCTGTCCCTGGCCTGGAGATGGCATTGGAGGACCCCGCCCAGTGCTGGGAGAGGGGAGAAAGGGCAGTGGGAGGGGGAGGTGTGGAGTACTGGGGGGACACCAATGCTGGGCAACAGGCGAGGGACGATGGAGACTTACTGGCTGGCACTCACCTGTGCTGGGGCGAGGGGGCCCCCTGTGCTGGTGGAGGGTCCTGCCGGAAAAGGGAAGGGTCCATCCGAGGTGGAAGGCCAGGGTCAGCCTGGGTCAGCCTGCCCTGGCACTAGTTGTTGCAGGGCGCTAGGACTTGGTGGTGGCAGGCGACGTTGGGAGCCAGCAGAGCGGACTGGGGCTGGGTCGCTCGTTGCTGCTGCCACAGAGACTGAGCCCGAGCTTGAGGGGCTGTGGGCAAGAAAAAGAAATAAACACACAGACTGGTGGGTGCGGGGCACAGGCCCAACCCCTGCTGCCGGTGCCAGGCCCCCCGCTAACCCCCCAGGCTGCCCTGCTCCCCCCCACCGCATTCCCCTGAAGCATGGGGCCCCCAAAGCATGGGGGCTGGGGTGGTTGGCCCGGTCCGTCCTATGGATGGGCGGCTCTGTTGCAGTGACCCCAACGCACTCCCACTACCGGATTTTCCCCAAAAACATGTGTTCTGCACTGTCCAGCCCTCTCCTGGACAGCCCAGATATATTAGGTCCGATGCCCCTCTAAGAAGATCAACCTACAACAGTCTGCTCCGTTAAATGGAGTTCCCCAAATCATTCACAACACTGGATTAGTTTTAATTAAAGAATAGAAAAAGTTTATCTACAAGGAGAGAGATTTTAAGTGAGTACAAGTAACGTGGCATTAAAGTCAGAAATGGTTACAAGAAAGATAAAGATAAAGATAAAATGCTTTCTAAACTTAAAAGGTGAAGTTCTTATCCAGGTTCCCAGTATCATTGCTGACCAAGTTTCAGGTCAGACTCTCCTCCCAAAGTCAAAAGAAACAGCCTATGGTTGTCTTAGGGGAAAAGAGAGAGAGGGACAGGGACAGATAAATTGGGTTGTTTTCCCCCCTCACTTTTATAGTTCAGTTGCCCTTTGAAATGCATTCTCCTGAGGGTTACCTGTAGTTAAAGTTCATTCGAACATTAAAGAAGGCGACATGTTGTCTGATGGTGAAAGAGGTTCCATGCTGTTTCTTCTCACTGGTTTGCTGAAATGCAGATTCTCCTGTCTTCCCCTCTCTTATTGTTTACACCTTAAACATAAATTGAGGTGTAAACACACTCATTGTTTAAGACCTGCTTGAGCAATTCTGCCTCATCGGAACTACATGGGTTTGAACGTGTACCGACAACATCATTCATGGGGAACTCATAACTTTACATATAATGTTGCTACACATATTCTACCAAGATATTGTTGACCAGCAAGTTGTTAGTTTTCCAGTGAGACCTCACAAGGCATATTTTGTACCAAGATTACTACAATGGTGTGTAGGGTGTGAATACGGGGTGTATTCTGTCACAGTGGTGCTCTTCCCTCTGCCAGGGCATGAGTCAAAGCCCCACAGTGTGGAACGTGTGGCACGGGGCAGCTGGAATTGCCACCTTTTGGATGAAACATTGATTCATTAAAATTCCCACACTCTGTAAGAGACTGGGTGTTAACTTTGGGATCCTGGCCAACTTCCAACTTACACTCTGCCTTTCTAAAATTCCCCCAGCATTTTCAATTGGATACAATATCCTTCTTCACTGCTTGCCACAGCCTCCTTTTGTTGAGAAAAATGTCAACAAAAAGTTGTACTTGAATATTCTGTCATCGTTTCCCAACCAACTCTACCATGCCCTGTTCAATGTCTGCTGCATTCCACCCCAGAGGTGGCTGTGCTGCTGCTTGGATGAAGCGATTCCTCTGTGTGAGTGGGTGGGGTAGCGTGGTATAAAGTTTTGATGGGTGTGGGTTTGGGATGGTTGCATTGCTCATGCATGGCAAGGCTATGAATCAGTTATGCAGCTTGTCCTGAATGAGTGCTGATAAACCTTTATCCCAGCTAATCTGGATATGCCACATGTGTTACCCCCAAACGTTTTAACAATGTTTTGGCAAGCTTAAAACAAATGTTTATTGGTGTTATGTTTTGCATTGCTCTGCCTGTGAACCCAGGTGCCTTAGTTTCTATGAGTCCACCTGTGCAGGGCTCAGAGGCAGGAGCCTCATTTGCTATGGGGCTAGAGGGGCAGTTGCTCCCTCAGACCTTGGTTTGTGCCCCACACCAGACTTTTCATAGGTCTATATACTCCATTATGTTTTCCATTGTTGCCCTCTCCCCCTGACTTTGCAGGATATAAGATGATCTTTGTGCAACTCCTCAGAAGATAGTGATCTTGTTGTCTTGGACTCTTGGACATGGTCATTAGGGAAGCAATAGGGCTCAGATCAATGGGAATTAGGCTCAGATCAATGGGAATTAGGCTCAGATCAATCGGAATGGGAATTCCTCTGAGAAATGAGAGAAGCAGATTGAAAGCAATGAGGAGAGCAACACAAGGATGAATAGCCGGTAATGCTCCCAATGACAGTAAACTCCCTCCATGCCACTTGGGTGACTGGATTTTCTAGATGCTGATGGTTTTGCTCATGAGAAATATCCGAGTTCCTTCCACTTAGTGAACCTGAACTGGAATCATGATAGTATGGGTTAGTGAGTGAACCTGCCTGCAAAGGAAACTGCCTTGCTCAAACAGACTAACATCCCTGACTAAGGTGGTATGTCAACATTGACACCATCGCTCTGCAGCTCTTTACGATACACTTTTAGCTGCAACATTTTGCAGGTATACTTCTTCCATCGGTCCACTTGGATCTCCATATTTCACCTCTGGGTGCGTGGGCTGTTGTTCACTGAACAGCTTGTGCTCCCCGTGTTAGATACTTAGGAAGTCTCACTGCATAAATCAGTACAACTTTGTGCCTCTGTCAGGTGTTTGTTTTCCTGTTGGCGTCCCTTGTATTTCAGACCAGATTGCTTCTGAATGCAGAAGGCCACGGTGCTATTCTGTGTGTGTAAATGGGATGCTGGCTTCTTAAAAGGTTGTTATATAGAGCTTGCAAATTAGGGCAGGCATTGGCCCATTGTGTCTGCATCCCAGTCACAGCTTCTACTCGACCCAGCTGTGAAGTCCTGGAGCTTAATTTCTGACATTATATTCACAGCAGGCTTCTGCCTGATTGTGCATGCAGGATTATGAGTTGACTACAGGATAAAGTACATAAGAAACAAGGTTGGGAGGGAGAGAGTTGACAAGTAAATGTTTGTCTGACTAGGGCCAGAGTCTGCTCTGTTAGTCTGGACTCTGACTGGTGTGACTGAGATCAGGCCTATGGTCTCTTTCCAGTGTCAAAGTTTTTCTTTGTGAGATACTTTTTGAAAAGCTTGTTTCATACTTCATTGAAGTTGTCCATCTAGAGAAACCAATTTGCTCTGTGATTCAGCTCAGAGGTTGCTAGCACTGGAAGGATCTGTTCTTGGAGATCACACCTCCCTGAAACTGTTATATGCTGTAGTGTCTCTGGTGGAACTATAACTGACTACGTTCCTATACTTAAAAGAAGGAGTTTGTGATATTTTAAATTAGGAGTTGAAAGGGAGGGGAGTATTGATGTTGGAAAACAGGCTACTGAGCTGCACCCCAATGGATAAAAGATGTGTGTGAACTTTAGACCTCGATCCTCATATGTTTCAGCTTAAGTCTTTGCAGAATCAAAGTCCTATTTACCCAGGGGTGAACGTAACTTACAGGATTTACCAGTACTGCTGGAGTCCTGAGGGGGGCATGGCCTCATCCGGAAAAGGTGTGGCCTCAACTGGCAGAGGCGGGGCCTCTTAGGATTTAAAGGCCCTGGGGCACCGGCTGTGGCTGGGAGCTCCAGGGCCTTTAAATCAACCCGGGGCTCCCAGCTGCAGAGGTGGCTGGGAGCCCCCGGGGCTCACGGGCAAATTAAAGGGCCCGGGGCTCCGGCCACCGCGGAGCTCTGAGCCCTTTAAATTCCCACCGCAGCTCCAGCTGGGATTTAAAGGGCTCGGGGCTCCCGCGGCTGCGGGGAGCCCCGAGCCTTGCCGGGTTGGGGCTGGGATTTAAAGGGCTCGGAGCTTCAGCAGCTGTGGGGAGCCCCGAGCCCTTTAAATCCCGGCCCCAGCCCAGCCGCCGGAACTGCAGGCAGGATTTAAAGGGCTCTGGGCTCTCTGCAGCGGCAGGGAGCTCTGAGCCCTTTTAATCCCTGCCGCGGAAGCCGGTGCGGTCCGGCATGACATACTGGCTCTTGCCGGTACGCCGTACTGGACCGGACCGGCTTACTTTCACCTCTGTATTTACCACATAGCAATGCCTGCATTATCCTATAATTCTCTCTTATTCGCTATAATTCTGCTGACACTATGACAGAAGTGTTGTTGTAGCCATGTTGGTCCCAGAATATGAGAGAGACAAAGTGGGTGAGGTAACATCTTTTATTAGACTGAGCTGAGCTGAAGAGCTCTGTGGAACTCGAAAGCTTGTCTCTTTCACCAGCAGAAGTTGGTCCAATAAAATAAATTACCTCACAGTTAGAGAAGTTATTTAGACCTTGTCCACACACACAGAATACCGATTTAAGTAAACTGGTCCAACTCCCTAGTGTAAGGAATCTTACATTGATTTAAAAGTGATTTAGTTTGTCAATTCTTTGACATAAATTAACAATATAAGGCACCCGTGAACTGATTTAAGAGTGTCTATACTGTGCATTATATTAATTTAACTAAATCAGTTTATAAACAAATTTAGTTAAACTGATGGAACTTTTGTGGGTAGACAAGGCTTCAGTGGAACTGATCAAATACAATTTTAAAAATTTCTCCATTTTTTTAGAAAATTTTATATTCTAACTGTTCGCCCAAAATTTTTTCATTTTTGAAACAAGAAATATTTTTTAAATTAATCTTTTGGTCTGCTTAGTTACATAGTGGGATATTTAATTTTTTTTTTTTTTTTTTGGAAAATACATTTTCAGAAATTTCTTATTTCAAAAACACTAAACAACAATTTTCATATGAAATTTTTCAGTAACAAAAAGAGCACCCTCCACTCCCCAAAAAATCAATTGAAAATTTTGACCATTCCATTTCTAAGTAACATCTCATATTTTAGAGGAATTTGGGGGCAGATGATTGTTGTGTTTGGGGTAATAATAATTAAGAGTTCTGAGCTGAATTAGAAAGAATAACATTTATTATTTCATATCTATGTGATAGTGTGATAGCCCTACATGGGACTGTAAGGGTTAAGGTGGCCAGGCAGGCCAATGAACTCCACAGGCTGCACCTGGAGGAAGAGCCAAGGAGCAGGGAACTAACTGGAAGCAGGTTCATCTGCTCAAGAACAGGGGCCTGTATAAAGCCAGGTAGCTGGCAACAGATGGGCACTGCTAGGAAAGGCTGCAGGAAAGCAGGCAGAAGTCACTCCCTGGGAAGAGGGAGGAGGGTTTTGCAGCTGGTACACCCAGAGACAGAAGGGGAACCAGGTGTGATAGAAAGCAGCCCAGGGAAGGAGCAGTGGGGGCTAAGAGAGGAAAGCTCAGAACTGTGGCGCCGAGGTTCCCTGGACTGGAATCTGGAGTAGAGGGTGGGCCCGGGTTCCCCTACCAGCCACTGAGGGAGCGGCACTGAGGCAGTGGAAGGGAAGACTGCCTAGAGCTGCTAGGGAGAAGGGACTTTGATACCCTGGAATGGGAGAACACTGAGTGACCAGCCAGAGGGCTGAGTCACAAAGAGGACACTGCGGTTCCTGGAGAGAGAGAGGGGCTGCAGACCAGAGGGAGAGACTGAGTGACGGAGTGCAAACCGTGGAAAGGGAGGTCTCGACCTCAGGAGCTAATCCCTAGAGTGACCAGGAGGAGGCATCACAGCAGCTGTGAATGACACGCCCCATGACAGACAGAAACACCCGGAGGCCCCAGTGGAGATCAGGGTCCCATTTTTACAATGCAAAAACTTATAGGAAGAGCTTACAATCTAAGGCCTTGTCTACACTACAGAGCTTTGTCAACAACAGGCAGCTTTTGTCAACAAAACAGTGGATGCGTACACACTACAATGCAACTTTTGAGGGCAAAAATGCCCTGTTTTGGTGACAAAATAAAACCACCCCCACAAGGGGCATGAGGCTTTTTGTGCAAAAGTTTTGTCGAGAAAATGCCAGTGTAGACACCATGCTTAATTTTATTGCTTTAATTGGCCTCCAGGAGGTGTCCCATAATGCCCATCCTGACCACTCTGGTCAGCAGTTTGAACTCCAGTGCTCTGCAGCCAGGTAAACAATCATCCACCCCTCCCCTTTTAAAGCCCTGGGAAGTTTTGAAATTCCATTTCCTGTTTGCTCAGCATGGAGAGGTCTCATCGCATCTTCCCTGGTGACCATGGCGGGTTATCACAGCAAATGCTCTCCCGCTTGGACCTCTGCGGAGCTGCTGGATCTGCTCAGTATTTGGGGAATGGAGGCTGTGCAGTCCCAGCTGCGCTTCAGCCATAGGAATTTTGATACCTATGGACCGATTTCTTGAGGCTTGTGCGAAAAGGGGCACGAGCGGGACACAGTGCAGTGCAGAGAGAAGATAAAGCAGCTGATGCAGGCATACCGTAAGGTGAGGGAGGGAAACCGTCGCTCTGATGCGGCATCCAAGATCTGCTGGTTCCATAAGGAGCTGGATGCTATCCTTGGTGATGACCCCACCTCCACCACCAAAAGTCCCATAGATACTTCGGCGGGCCTGGAGGTGGTGGAAAGAGGACCTAATCTGGAGGCTGAAGTCATTAATGAAGAGATGGAGCCCATGGCAAGATTGTCCGGTGGGGCAGGCAGGAGGGAACTGTTCACCACTCCGGAGTTGTCTCAGCAGTTGCCCTCTGGTGAGCAAGAAACAGGATAGGAGACACTTGGTAAGTGGTTGTGGTTTAAGTAGTACAGAGGTGGGTTCAGGGTATAGAAATGTACAAGGCTGGCTGTGTTTCTGTGTGCTGGACATTTCCCTGTGCAGCTAATCTGTACAGTGGAACAGGGTGTTGACGCACGCTGAGATTTCACGGGAATCCTCCAGAGAGATTCTAAGAAACTTTCCTGGAGGTACTTGGCAATCCAATGCCAAAGGTTCCCTGGCAGAGTTACTTTGTTCCTTCCCCCATTGTAGGAAACTTTCCCACACCATTCGGCAATCACTTGTGCCGGGACCAAAGTGACACACAAGCAAGCAGCATAGGGACCAGGGCGGAAGCTACAAGCATGTAGTAGTGGTGGTGTCAGTATATTTATGCCTGCATCTGTAATTTTCACTCCATGCATCTGAAGAAGTGGGTTTTTTACTCACAAAAGCTTATGCCCAAATAAATCTGTTAGTCTTTAAGGTGCCACCAGACTCCGTGTTGTTTTTGTGGATACAGACTAACATGGCTACCCCTTTGATACTTGAAAGCATGTAGTAGATGTACCCTTGCTTCCCTGCTTACCCTCAGGAGTGAGATATCTGTACAATGACCCCTGCCTATGGAAAAGTGTGGGAGAATTTAGAATTTTTTCCCTATTTTGCTGCACTGCAACCCTTCCAGAGTGCTCTTTTCTCATGTAGAGCACCCCCCCCCCAGCCAAATTCACCATGCTTTGTGTGTTCGCCGAGATGTGTGTTTGCCAAGAGTCAGTAAGAAAGTGATTGTTGTTACCAGAGGTGTATTTTACTGAAATGTTTCGATGCTGTGTGTGAACTTAACAATCATGCTTCTGTGCGTTGTTTCTTGTGCTTCTGCAGATGTGGCCTTGAGGGTCTCCTTCCCCCCCCCCCCTCCCGGCAGAGTATCTCCGCCAGAGAAAAAAGCGCCCGAGACGGAGCAAAGAAGACATGTTCCAGGAGATACTGGAGTTCTCCAATGCAGAGAAAAGGGAACATAGGGAGTGGAGGGAAGCCAAAAGACAGTGCAGAAAAGAAAATCAGGAGTTCGTTAATCAGATGATTAAAGTCATGGAGGGACAAACTCAGATGCTGAAGTCCTTAATAATGCTGCAGACTGAGTAGATGCGTGCCCGCCCTCTCTTGCAGCACATTCAGAACTCTTTTCCATGCCCCCCCAAACTCCGCCCGCACAGTCCTTTCTACTTTCCAGGAGTTCTCGGTTTCCCTTCACTCCACCCCCTCAGACATTCAAAATGATAGCTGGACCCACACACAGCTCTGAAAGTCTGCCCTTGTGTGTGTGTGTGTGTTGTTTCTTGTGCAATAGAGGCAAAGTTTAAACATCTTTATTTGTTTCCTACAAATGGAGATAGCAGGCACTACCAATACATACACAGGCCGTTTAATCATTTGCTTATTTGAATGTAAGACCTCAAATTTCACCATTGCTTCCTAGGAAAACTACATGTAATGTAACATTGCAGTACCAATCACAGAGATATACATTACTGGTTCTCATTTTCAAAGTGTTGCCTCAAAGCCTCCCTGATTCAAATTGCCCCTCTCTCGGCCCCTCTGATAGCCCTGGTAGCTGGCTGCTCAAAATCAGCAGTCAGGCGGTCTGCCTCAGCACTCTACCCCTGAGCAAATCTTTCACCCATAGCTTCACAAATATTATGCAATTTACAACATGTGGCTATGACCATGGGAATATTATCCTAATTGAGGTCTAACCAGCCATAAAGGCATCGCCAGTGCACCTTTAATCTGGCAAAGGCTCGTTCCACAGTCATCCGGCTCCTACTCAGCCTGTTTTCGAACTGCTCCTTACTGCTATCCAGGTTTCCTGTATAAGCAGAGCCGTCCCTTAGGTAGGGCAAATCAGGGCAACTGCTCCAGGCCCCGTGATTTGCTGGGCCCTGCGGGCCAGTGCAATTGTCCGGCGTGGTCAGTCCCAGAAGAGATGAATCCGTCACTTCCACCTGCACCCCCCCACTCTGGGCCCTGTGCTTTGGGGGATCCCGTGGGCCGGTGCAATTGGCCAGCGCGGTCAGTCCTGGAAGAGACGAATCTGTCACTTCTGCCCTGGGCCCCGCACCCCCCTAGGGACGGCCCTGTGTGTAAGGTTTCATGAGCCATGGCTGTAAGGGGTATGCCGGGTCTCCCAGGATCACTATGGGCATTTCCACAATGTGCTGTAATTCCCTTCTGGAGGGACCATCCTTGAGGACGAGAAAGGACTTGTGTCTCTGTGGACCATTTGAGCTTTCTGCTGAGACTGACAGGAAAGATGCCCATTGCAGTGGTAGGTTTTGTAGTGTGGACGCTTGTGTGCTAGATCAGTGGTTTCAACCTTTTTTCACTTGTGGACCCTTAAAAATTTTCAAATGGAAGTGCAGACCCCTTGGGAAATCTATTGTCTGTATGTATAGTTGAATTCTGTTCTGTCAGCTTTCAGTCTTTTGTGGACCCCTTAGACATAATCTGTGGGCTCCCAGGGGTCTGCAGACCACAGATTGAACACCACTGTACTAGATACTGCACTGAGTCCACCCCACTCATTTCCCATAGAGTAACCATACGGCTATTGGAAAAATTCATTCTTTTTACTTCTAGGAGTTCAACTTATATCATTAATTTTCTAGCACTGCTTTAGAATTGGCTGGTCTGAACTTTCCAGTTTAAAATATGTCTGACTGTGCTTTCAAACATGCAGATAAAGCTGTTAGATAGAACAAGATGTTCTTATTGTGTTACCATAGAGACATCCATGGTCTGTGAAAGTTTCTTGTTCAAAATCTGATTTTTAAGAGGAGTTGTGGCTTAGCTCTAAAAGCTTGACAGAGAAGGGCTTAAGTCTTGAGCAAGTATTCGTATAAACCAGTTTGGTCTGGGTGTAGTGAAGTGGCTGTCTCCATCCAGATCCTAGTAGACAGGTGTTCACAACACAAAACTTGCTATTCCCTAAAAAGGCCAAGGACTGAATGGGCCGGTGAGACTGAATAGACTTAAAACATTCAAAAAAAATAATAATCGGGAGTTAAAAAAAACAGTTCAGGCTTTTCCTTAAATTTTAGTACTGATTTTTAAAATGGAAGATTTCCATTTGCACTCAGATGACTGAACTTTGCTTTTTAAGTGTATGCATTTTTAAGCAGCACTAAATGAAGTTAGTGACAGTGAAAGGTGCTGGACTGACAGCTCTGCTCTGGAGACTGAAATCTTACGTTCATCTGCAGAGGCATAATAGTGGCAGCCGTAGCTGTCTTTCAAACCTGACCTGAAGAAGCCACCCTTAGGAGTGAGAGGTTGGTACAGTCTCTGGGTCTATTGACTGCCAACACTAGTGATAGGTTTTGTGAAGTGGAGAAAAAGGTGGTTCACTGCAGCTATGGGAAGTGAAAATAAAGGAAAACAAAATAACAGAGTTAGTTGACAATCTCAGTTCATCAACAAAATCCTCTGACAGGGATAAAGCTGTCTTTGCTTTAGACTAGAGGCTCTGAGCTGCCTATACTAGGAAAAAAGGTGTATTCTTAAATCATGTCATGGACTGGCCAGTCTTTTGAGGCAAGCTGGGCTCAGCCTTGCCCATGACTTAACAGCTATCCTCAACCTCATTGATGAGCTGGCAACATAAGGACTAATCAGTGACCCCAGCTGGAGGTAATGGGACTTAATTAGAAAGATTCCCCCCCCCCCCAGTTGTGGTGATGATGGTGCAGTAAGGAGGGTACTACCTGAACAGAGCTGGGAATGTAGGAAGGAAGGAAGATTCTGGAAAGAGGAACAAGGGGAGTTCCTTTCTGGGAAAAACCTAAGGGAGTGAGGCTGATTCGTCCACGGGGAGTGGGAGCCCTGAGATATGGCCTATATATAGAGCAGAGATCTCCTCAGAGGTAAACTACTGGAGTCCCTAGCAAAGGGAAGCAGTGGGGGAATCCTGCTAGGGAAGAAGCAATTCCAGAGAATCTCTGCAGGGGCCAGGAAGCAGGAGATTTCAGTCAAGCCTGAGAGGGGCAGAAGAATTGTAAGTTTGGACATTGTTTGTGAACCTTAAGTTGGCCCCTTAGTTCCCCTGGAAGGGGAGTGAACTGTTATTTGACCTGGCCGAAGGGCAGAGCCACAGAAGACCTGGAGAGGGAGTCAGGAGAAGATGCTAGCTGGGACTGGTCATTGCGAGGCCAAAGAAGTGGCTATCTGGAGGGGTGTGAGGCCAAGTCCCCAGCAACACTGTGTCTGGGCATGAGAGGGCACTTGAGAATTGAGGAAGGTGCTGGCCTGTTTGCTAACCCATTTTAAAACTGTAGCGTGGAAAGGGGAAGTTGTGCTTTAACACCTTGATTGGCTGACGGGAGCCCCAGGCTCCCTGTAGAATTCACTGTGACTAGCCGATACGTTACAATCCAACTTGTCATCCCTATACTGGGGCTTAAAAAGGTGTTAGTTACCATGTTTTGAAAATCCTCCTTTTATCATGTTGTGGACCAGCCTTCTGATTCGGCTTCACCTGCTAGAGAGGATACAGCTCTCTCTCCTTCTGGAGTGGAAGGTGTAAACACAGACCAAAGGAGTTCTTGTTTCAGCACCTTCAGTTTTCTTGTTCCAGATCAGTCCTAGGAGTTTCCCCAGGCAGGATAGAATAGGAAATGAACACTTCCTCCTTCTCTGATCAGCCCAGATAATTTCCTCTTCTGGTTAAGTATCTGCCTTGATGAATTTAGGAGTAAACTCTGTGCTTGGCAAGCACAATATAGTTCTCTAGAGCAAGGCTGGTCTTTTGCCTTTCTCCCTTTGCAGGAATTAACCCCTTTCTTCCTAATCATATGTGGAATATGTATATCCCATCACAAGACCATGGATATGAACCTATGGCATTCTGCTTTATGGATTAATAGCCAACAGGCTATTGCTTGCCACTATGTCTTTGTGTTTTATTGTAGTGTTAACTGTGGGGAGGTACCTGGGTACAAAAGTTACTGTCACTAAGTGGAATGTTAAGTGGATCTGGGTTCGCGAATATCCAAAATGCTACTAACTCAATGGACTTTATCATCTCTGACAAGAGCCCATGTGGCCTGTGGTATCAATAAACAACTGGCCACGGTGTCAGTTATAACCTAAGGATTAACAGTCCCTGTTTGTTTTGATATATGTGATGGATCGCCAGAGCGTGTGGAAAGACCTGTGAGACTCAGACCTGTCAGAGCAGTTTCTTACACCCAGAGCCAAATCTGAATGCACAATTTAGGGGCAAGTTTGAACATTTGGCCCCCAGTTTTAAGAGGGGCATGTGCCTCCTGGTATTTTAGCTAAAACTTAATTTAGAATTAAAGGCTCTTATTTTTTTAATAAGATTTATTACTGATTTATACCTGCCTCTGGAGATTTCCATTACTTGCATCTGAAGAAGTGAGGTTCTTACCCACGAAAGCTTATGCTCCCAATACTTCTGTTAGTCTTAAAGGTGCCACAGGACCCTCTGTTGCTTTTTACAGATTCAGACTAACACGGCTACCCCTCTGATATTTTTTTAATGAATTCCTAGAATTAAAGGCTTAGTTTGTTCCTAGTGTAACCCCGTTTAATGGGGTTATACCAAGAATGAATGCGGCCCTAGGTTTATATGCATCACATCAAGTTGTACATGGCAGAAAGGCACAGAGGTGGTTTGAGATTCTGAACACTAGTCACATGGGAACTGGACTGGCACAGTTGGATTAGGTGCTGGGAAGCAGGCTAAACTAAAAGCTGCTTTTTTTTTTTTTTTTTTTTTTTTAAAGGCACTGTCACTTCATGTGTACAGCACCTAGCACAATGGGTACCAACGCGATAGGCCTTGAGACCAGGAATATTTTTCAAAATTAATAACCCCCCAACATAATAAGCAAGATATTTCAATGGATACAATCATTACCATATCAAGATGAAAGAATCCCAAAATAAGCCTGTTACTTTACATTTTTAGTGTCTATTTCAGTCCGTGTATTTATTTTGTTTTTAATTTTGACTCCGAAAAGGGCCAGTGCACGATCATAGAACAAGTGTATACTAGTTGCCAATGCAGTTTAAAAAAATATTGTGACATCATGTAACAGCCATGCTATGTTGTGCATCCACATGATAAATTTTAGTGCCTTTCCCCATTTTGTCAGTAATGTATTTTTATCAATCAGAGCTATGTGTATTAAATTCTTCCGGCTGTTATGAATAAACTAGATTTCCATTCTTTGAGCAGTCTGGGTTATGCTACTATAAGACATGTTGTTGCCACCATTGGTTGGTGTTTGCTGGAAAACATAATTCTGTAAATCCAGTATTATGAACTCTTGGAGAGGGACAGATCTCTGTATTAAGAGTTATAACAAGACCTTTGAATATGTTGCTCCAGAATTTTTGTAAATCTTGGCAAGGAAAAGAACTATATGGGACAGATTTGTAATTGATGGATAGTGGCATCTCCAGCATTTGCTGTGGTTAGCTCAATCTATCTTGTATAGACATTAGTGTTCAGCAAAACCTGTTCACGTTTTTTTTTTCCCTTGAAAAATTGTAAAGATAATTAAGTGGATGTATTTTTGATATTCTGTCACATTTCTTCCCAAACAGAATTAAAACAGAGCAAGCTGCCAACTCCATTTCCTCAATAACCCTGAGAGAACCAAGTTTCAGTAGACCTTAAAGTTATTAATGATCGATTCAGTAAATTTTATCATTATCTTTATAAGCCAGAAGAAAGCTGATTTTGTTCAATTCTTGAGCAATGGCACCTTTATTAAATTATTATCTGCCAATGGATAACCCAATAACAGTTCAGGAAACAGAAGAGACAATTCAGGACTTAGCATCTGACAGAGTTCCTGGAACCAGTGGCTTCCCACCTGATTTTTATAAACCATTTGAAGAATAGGTAGCACCTACCCTGGAAAGGTTCTTCACTGAACTGTCCCAGAAAAGTATAATTCCCTGATATATGAGAACTACCTTACTTACAGTAATTCTTTAAAAGGATAAAGCAGATAATAATTGTGGATTCTTTTGCCTTAGGTCTTTGCCAAGATCTTACATGCTATGTTTGGCAAAGATATTAGACACTAAATTCATACAGTACCTGACAGGAAGACTTGCAGCAGTCAGCTGCTGATGCCTGGAGAATTTGTATGCGTAATTCTCCTCCACTCTCAGGAGTGTGCTGTTCCATCAGTGTCAGTGGGGCACTCCCTGATGGGCAAATGGACTTCAAGGGAGCAGTACGTATATACCTCATAGTCACTTGCTCCTACCCCTTCTCTGAGGGATCTAGTTGCGGATGTTTGATGATGACAAAGTACCAAAAAAAAAGTCAATACAAGGAGCTGGAGCATACTAAGTATTGGGGAAGACTAAATTTCCTTTCCAATAATCCACTAGAGTTCCAGGAACAAGGGGACACCTTTGAAGTCCTTCCTGAGCAATTTGCAAACTATTTCGGAGGTGGTGGTGTTGTGCAGTGAGGGTTATTTCTAAATATCTAGCCATTTGTTCCCTGTGGCTGTCATTCCAACTTTCTGCATAGCCACAGATTAATTTATTTTGCCAGCCACTGAAGTAACTAATTAAAGCCATGTCAGTATGCCATGATATGTTGTGGGGGTCAGATGCCAGAAGATGGTTAACTGATAGGCACAGCTCCTACCCACCTGACCAGGAGGAATTGGCTCATTTTAGGCCAGCTGGCAGAAGTGCTGCCCACTAGGATCATGATTAAAGTCATGCTTATGGGTACCTTGCAGGAAGTGAATCCAATCAGCCACTGCAGAGGGACCTGCTCATTGGCTGAACTGATTCTAGTGGTCTACCTCTCTGCAAGTAGATGACATGGCATGAGCGAAATTGGCATGTACTAAATGCAGTTAGACTGTTTTTAATCAAACACTTATTTGTCAAGAGGCTAAGGTAGTTCCCAGGTCTCGGCTCTCAGCAGAGGAAAAGGACACTTCAGCACCACCATCCAGTAACGGAAGCTGTTTCTCTTTGCTCAGTTTGTCTATCCATTTCTAATGGCCACGTCCCTGTAATACCTAGCTGCCAGCTTCCCTGGTAAGAGCAGTGTCAGTCTCCCCTGCCCAGGGCCGTGGTGTCTCCGCCAGCTTGGTGTTTTTTATGTTACACGGCATTGCTAACTCAGCGTTCCAAATCACTTTATTTTCAGTAATATCTTGTTTGATTATCAGAGGTCCTGGACACCTGTGTCTCCCATTGACTTGACTTGGAATTGTTTGTGCACAATACCTCGGAAAATTAGGCCTGTGGCATTGATGCCACTTGAAGCTGGGTAGTGCAGAGACAAGTCCAGTGTAGCCCACCCAACCCACTAATACAGAGATGCAAGCCTTAGAGGCAATAAGTCCCACAATGCAGTCTTCCTTCCAGAACTGCCCAGACTCTAAGAGGGAAATAGCACAGGGGCTAGCTAAGAGTGTCATCGCCACAATCCACAGCCTCTGCTCAGGTCGGGCTGGCACATCACAAACTGGGCCCTGTTGTTCCCAGGAGGCCACATGCCTGCTGGGATTAAAAATTTGAGTATTGCAAGCAGGGACAGCGTAGGGCTGGTTTGTAAGAGGCTGCATCTTATCTTGGACCAAAATGGAGCATCACATGTTGGACTGCTTAGTTTCTATGTACTAAAACAAGATGTGGGCATGTGCATTCTGATTGTATGGGCATGATGCTCCATCTTGAGCTGAGCCAGGCAGGGAGATGACTTGGATGAAGAGGGAGCATCACCTGCAGGGAGGGACCTCTGTTGGGCACTGGGCTGGCAACAAGGCATGGCACAGCTGGACTAGTTGTCTCTGCAGTGCCCGGATTTCAGTGGCATAAAGCTGGCACATTGCTGTCTCCAGGGGCCACCCTATCTTAGGCCAACTTGAGGTGGTGCAGCCGGAGCAGGGCTGAAACCTGCTCGGTTTCGGGCAGCCGCAGAGCGGCCCTTTGGGCTTCTGGCAAGTGCACGGTCGAAGTTTGAGCAGCCAGTGTTTTCGGGCTAGAGAGAAGCGGCCCTTGGCTTTCTAGGAGCCAGCTGTGCTGGGTGGCGGAATGAGGGGGGGATAAAGCAGCGTGCAGCTCTAAAGCAAGCCCGCCTCTTGGGGAAAGGGGGGGGGGGGGAGGAATGCGCCCTGCAGTTTTATTCCGCTTTTGGTGTGTGCGGTTCTCCAGTTTCTGGGGCAACAGCTCGGGGCCCCGGCCGAGCAGCAGCAGAGTCCCCGGGGGTGTGAGGCAGGCGCTCGGGCGGGGCGGAGCGGAGCCCGGGGCACCTGCGGTGCCGGGCTGGGGCAGGCGGTGCCCGGGCTGGGTGGCATCCCGGTGGCGGGCTGCTGCAGCTCGGCGAGGCCGCCAGGCTGCGCTCTCGGGCCGGTTCGGAGCCTGGCGGCGTCCCCGGGCTGCCGGGGCTCCGGAGCTCCAGAGCCTCCCGGGGAGCGGGCGGTGCAGGCGGGCGGTCCCGGGACAGCGGCTGCCGCGGGAGGAGCCGGAGCTGCGGCTGCAGCGGGAGCAGCCCAGGCTAGGAGCTCCGGGCAGCTGAGCGCACCTGGGGCTGGACTTGGGGGCTTGCAGCCGGGCGCGGAGCCGCCGCTGCCCGGGGAGGGGGCGCGAGATGCCGGCTGAGCCCCTCTCCCTGCCCGGCATGACTCCGAGGGGCTCCGGCCGCTGGGGGCTGTGGGTCGGCCCCTTGGCTGCGCTCCTGTCTCTGCGAGGTGAGTGCCGCCCTGAGCGGGGAGGGCGGCGGGGGGGCACCGGCCCTCCGACTTCACTCCGAGCCCGGGCGGGACTTGAACTCGCAACTTTCTCGGTGTCCGGGCCGGGCGAGGGGGAAGCGATCGCCCGCTTGGCGCTGGGGTCGGGAGGGTGGCATCGCCGAGCAGGGAACGGGGCAGCGCGCCGGCTGGGCACCCAGGCGCTGTCCGCTTCCCCACTGCAAGGGTGAGCTAAGCAAGTTGGCTGGAAGTCCCAGAGAGGGGCTGATCCGCCGCCCTCCCCCCCGGCTTCCCGAGCCCTGGACTATTCCGCCAGGGGGACTCCAGGGGAAGGGGATGCTCCTTGTCAGAGGGAGGGCGACGTTCTGATTTGTGCCCAGTAAACTGCCCAGCCTTGGCTTATTTATAGGGAATGGGAAGTGTGCGATTGCTTCTGTAGCCGTTTTTAGCGCAGATGGGTCGGATGGAGTTGTTCTATTGCAGCCAGGCATGGAGAGGAGTATGGCCCATGTCCTCTCTCTCTCCTGCGTTCACAGGAGCGTTTTCTGCTGGGCTCTTGAACTTGCTTTAAAGTAACTGTATTTCACTTCATGCTCAGTGGCCTGGCCCCAGCCTAGCTCAAAGATTGCTTAAAGCTCCAGGATGAAGATCATGATTTACAACTTTGCTCCTCAGGCATAAGGCAACTTTCTACCAGTAGGGTAAAGCTCGTCTGTGAGGGAGAAAGAGCTTGCTCAGGGGGTTGGTCCAAGACTGTGACAGGAACTCCCACACGAGACTAAGGATCATCACAGACCTCACCAGTACCTTCAGCTGCAGGTGCATTGCTCCACCCTGCCTTCTCTAACACAAACACAGAGCAGCATGTACAGTTAACAAGCTAACCCCAACCCATACCCCTACCAAACCGAAATGCTACCTACCCTGCATCCACAGTTCTCCCCTAGAGTAGGGGGTGAGAGAGCTCAAACTGCACATAGGATGTTAGTCACATCACGTAATGCGCCACTGGAAAGTGCTCAGATACTAAGGTGATGGGAACATTATAAGAGTCTGTCTTATCTCATCCCTTGACCAGTTAGTTATGCCCTTTTTTAGCAGCAGGCAGACTGGAGAGCCTGAATTGTCTCTCATATGCAATGGTCCTTTCCCTCTCCATAGTTTAGGATCTGTTAAGGTATAGTTCCTCTAAGATACGGAGTACAGTTTTCAAATGTGTTGAAGTGACTTAGATCCCAGAGTCCAATTTTCAAAAGTGATTTAGGAGCCTAAATTAGGTTGTTTTGAACATTTTTTCCCGTCAGCTTAAAAAAAGAGAGCTTGTTTACAATATATTTCCTTACCCATTTTACTAACAACATTTTAGATTAAATAGGACAGGGATAGTCAATAGGCAGACTGCAGGATAAATCTGGACCATCAGATGCTTTTGAACGGATTCTGAAATCTTTTTATTTACTTATTATCATTATCATTATTATTTTTGTATTTTCTCTGGAGTCTGGAAATTGACTATACTTTGATGAAGGAATTTGGACCTTGACAAAAAATAATTGATTACCCCTGAAATAGGAAGTACTATTCATGCTGTTTGTTTTCTTTTTGAATTTTTCTTAGCTTGGATAATGATGAAAGTGAAAACAACTTCACTGATTAGTTTCTCAATGCTGCAGTGTTTGGGTTACAAACAATAAAATGGTATGATTGTTTAAACAGAACCTTTCACCCCTCACCCCCAAATTACCGGGGAGGGGGAATAATGAAAACATTTCTATTGATGTGAGATTTTTGTATAAGTTTATTACAAACTCCAATTTTGGGGACAAATTTGAGTTGCACTTCACTATCTCTTTACATGGTAAAGGATCTAACCGATATTTATTCTGGGGCTTTCATTTTATTGTGCAATGTTGATAGATACTACTTGGCAGATTACAAATTTACCTTTAAATAAAAGATTTTATTTACAGAACAGTAATTGTTTTCCTGCATCTTCCTCTTTAATTTTTAAAGATGCATCAGTGATCCTCCATTCTCTCAAGTTGGTGGTTTATTTTTGCCTTTGGAAGATGCTTTGAAATGGGTAGTAGTTGTAAGCAACAGTGGTGTAGTAACCTGCATGTTACATAGAAGGAAGAGGTACATCCTCTTTTTTTTTTTTTTTTTTTGGGGGTCCTTTATAGAAGAATAATCTGGTGAAGGTGTAAGTGTCAGGCATACAGCATTACTTATGTTGAATTAAACCCCAATGATTACCATGGTTGTTTTTAAGCCAAATAATGTTTGAAGGAGACCCACAAGTGGGTCTCACTTTGGGATACAACATTTAGATAGGAAGTGTGGTCTTTCTATCAGATGTGTGTTTGGTTTGATGGGTGGGGGGTGAGAAGGCAGGGAGATTGGACCACATTCAAAGCACAGTTGCCAACTTTCACGCTGTAAATTAGCACCCCGATTTTCACAATAAGACAAAAATCAAGCTAATCCCATGTCAAAACAAGGCCCAAACAAGCCAATCCCTAAGAACCCCAACACTCTCTGTGACTAGATCTGCCTGGCGTGCAGTCTGGGACTGTGGTGGGCCTGCTGTGCACCCCTGACTCTCTCCCCCACCCTTGCCTCTGCTTGCCGGGAACCAATCAAAAAAAAAAAAGAAGCAACAAGCTACAAGCCAAACAAGCTACAAGCCAAAAACTAGCCAACAAGCAACTCACAAGCCAATTAAGCCAAAAACAAGCCCAATTTCTGTGCTTTTTTCACGGGTTTGGCATGTCTGATTCAAGGTGATATTTGGACTGAGGATGGAATCTCCAGGGATCTCCTTGCACCCAGTCACTTTACATCTATGACATGGTATGGTCAAACTTTTTAGGGAATCGCCTGATGAGAATCTGGTGTCGTAGCCCATTTTATTGATGTTGTTTTGTGGAATAGCGGTGATTCTGTTTCATAGGAGCTAGTGTGCAGCTTTGTTTAGGTTTATAATACCCATACTGCACGCTCCTCAGGGCAGGGACAGTGTCTTTAGTTTCCCTGTAAAGCATTAAGGGGGATTTATACAAATGTTAATGGACATTCAGCCCCCCTCGTGGAATATGTGGAAAGTAGGGAGGGAATTCTGTTTAAAGCTTAAACAAAACCTATGCTTGCAAAGCAATCCCGCTATGTTGCCAGTAATAGCTTATTGCAAATTTTCAAATGTGTTAGAAATCACACATTGGGAACAGCTAAATTGAAGATTCATTTTTAACGAAATGAGGTTTCTATCATGTGATGTCGTCGCAACAGGTGATCGTGTTAACTGTGCATGTGCAGTGGGGGCTCTTGAGACCGAGGGACTGACAGCACCGCATAGAGTCTGCCAGAGTCCCAGCAACTGCTCTGCAGCGTCTCACACAGTTCTACACCATTCATCTTGATCTGCAGCACCTTGTGCTCTTTTAGTCCAGTCTTGGACTCCTTTTACGCAGCTCTGGTAGTGCACTTCAGCCCTGCCATATAGCACCTGCTTCTATTGCAGGCCTGCTCCCTCTTACTCCCAGCTCTGCTACAGCTCCTGAGTCGTGGTCCGAGGACAGTGCCCCTTGCTCGTCCATCCTTGTGTATCATCTGAACAGACTGCTGCTTGTGTCGAACTGCATGGCTTCTTGATTGTGTAGATACATTATTTCACTTGCGACCTGACCTGTTCTCTAGAGGTAAACACAAATGCATTAACACACTCTTGGTCTTCTCCAATGGGCTTCCTCCCCTCTTTTGGAAAATGGGCATAATTGACTTTTCATCTCTTTTTTTTCAGTACTTTTCAAACAGTTTTTCATTTATAGGATGTCATTGTGGGATCTCAAAGCACCTCAAGACCAACTATATTTAGGTTTTCTGTAACAGTTTGAATATTCCAAGTGTTGCATAAACAGCTTAAGAAACTTGCAAATTATTTCTCCTCTCCCTCCTGAGACGTGAGTGAGTAGCAGTATGCCAACATTACAGATGGCAATATTGAGGCAAAAGGGGTTTAAGGTCTTGCTCAAGGTCAGTGGCAGAGCCATGAATAGAGGCAAATAGTGCTGGCTCCTTGGTCCAAGTTCTATCCACTAGAGAATGTTAAATGCATGTGGCAGGATAAGCAATATTTCTAATGGTATTCTCAACTACTAAATTGTGGTGACTCATCTATATTTAGCAGGATGCTACTATCATTGTGCTTTTTAAAAAAAAGTAAAGTGCTTTTAACACAACGTATTTCAAGGAGAAATGCAGACACTGAGACTCTATTCTTTGTAGTTTTCTTCTTGTTGAGCAATAATTCTGCTTTCCTTTTATAACAGTCCAGAGTGAAATTTAGCTTCTGGATGTTAACAGACAGAGGTGTAATGAAGAAAATTCCCTTCTTGTAAATCCTAGTTAGTATTAACATGGCAATTTACAAATATTATCCAATGAGTACGCCTGACACTTTTTTCTTTGATAAGGGAGGGCACAATCATTAACCCATGTGACGTTGCAGTCTATATGGTTTTATAAAAATATGCCAATGAGTGAATATAATGTATCTGGAATATGCTTTATGCAAAAGGTCTCTTGTAAGGTATCATTACAAAGCTTATAATCTACTGAGTGTGATCATCCTATTTGTATAAATGTACCACTCTTGTATCTGAAACTAGAAATACGAAATATAACTCTGAGGGCCTATTGTAATTATGCAAAGTGTGAGCCATTAATGGTGGTTTGGAATCTCGATGACTCCCATTAACCAGGACAATTGACTGCAGAAGGCTGTGTTTTACCTGTAAGTCTTCCTGTATACGTGTGTGCTGGCAAGTGGGCAATGAAGTCTTGCAGTGACATGTGATCATGTCACCTGAACTGGAATCCATCTTTAACCTGGTGTCTTTCCATTGAGAAGGAGGGGGTGGGAACCCAGAGAGGGACAAAGGATTCCAGCATTATGCAAAAGATATATAAAGGAGGGGAACAGAACAAAGTGGAGGAGCCATCATGAAGAATCCCCTAGCTACCACCTGAGCTGGAACAAGAGCTGTACCAGGGGAAAGAATTGTGCCCAGGCCTGGAAGGTGTCCAGTTTGAGGAAAAAACTTACTGAAGCATCTCTAAGGGTGAGATGATCTCTATTCAGTTTGATTAGACATAGATTGCGTGTTTTATTTTATTTTGCTTGGTGACTTACTTTGTTCTGTCTGTTACTACTTGGAACCACTTAAATCCTACTTTCTGTATTTAATAAAATCACTTTTTACTTATTAATTGACCCAGAGTATGTATTAATACCTGGGGGAGCAAACAGCCATGCATATCTCTCTATCAGTGTTACAGAGGGTGAACAATTTATGAGTTTACCCTGCATAAGCTTTATAAAGGGTAAAACGGATTTATTTGGGTTTAGACTCCATTGGGAGTTGGGCATCAGAGTGTTAAAGACAGGAACACTTCTGTGAGCTGCTTTCAGGTAAACCTGCAGCTTTGGAGCAAGTAATTCAGACCCTGGGTCTGTGTTGGAGCAGACGGGTGTGTCTGGCTCGGCAAGACAGGGTGCTGGAGTCCTGAGCTGGCAGGGAAAGTAGGAGCAGAGGTAGTCTTGGCACATCGGGTGGCAGCTCCCAAGGGGGTTTCTGTGATCCAACCCATCACAACCCATTTTACAGATGGGGAAACTGATGCACAGAGCAGGGAAGTGACTTGCTCAGTATCACATAGGGCCTCCTCCCAGCTCTGCTTCTTAGAACTCAGGAGTACCTGATTCCCAGTCAAGTGTTAATAAAGTAGTAATAATATAATAATACCCTGCTCTTCATCAGTGGATCTCAAAGCACTTTACAAAGGGGGTCAATATCATTATCCTCATTTTACAGATGGGGAAACTGGGGCAGAGAGGGGTGAAGTGATTGTCCGAGGTCATCCAGCAGGCCAGTGGCAGAACTGGACATAGGCCCAAGGTCTCCTGAGTATCTGTTCAGTGTTTTATCCACTGGGCCATACTGCCTTCAGACCACTTCTCCCTTGTGGAAGTTTCATGCTCCTAAAGACCATGGTAAGAATTTACCATTATTAGTTATGTACAGCGAACTGTCGTCTCTACATAACTGATTTATCTGCTTGGTTTTGGTGGTCACTGTTATGTCCATTCCGGCTCCAGAGTTTACTTAAGTTATTTCTTTTGACTTTTTTTTTTTTTTTTTTGAAGGAAGGTGCAGTTTAAAAATACCCCAAGAAACCTGCCCTCCCTTCATGACTGGTGATATTTGGAAGCAGTTATCTTGCTTTTTTTTAAAGTATTGATTGGTCCAGCATTCCTCATCCTCCTTCCCTTCCTCTATTCAGATTCAGGCATGCAAACACTTCTTACGCATATGCCATGTTGCGTGTCCTTCATTATTCATATCTATGTAGAGCCCAGCTCCTCACAAAACGAGTGGATGGTGTAGCCTGAAATCTCTTAATTTTGCATTTAAACCTCCCCACCCCACCCCGTTTTTCACCTTCTGGAACAGTTGGAAGAGAATCAGAACAGAACTAGTAGATTTGACACAGCCATTTATTACTCATGTACATGCAGAGTCATACCTCCTTGCTGCACACACAAACTCATTTGCATGCAGATAAATCAAAGCGCACTTTTGCTCTGAAAAATGACTATTTAAAAATGTCCCCTCCTGTCTGTCTATCTGAGCCCAGTGTGTATCAGAGGAGTCAGATCACTCACTGAAGGATACAAAGTAGTATCATGTTTTTTTGTTTTTGTTTTTTGTCGTCTTGAGACAATAATGACAAGAGTGTGAGTTGGATTCTACATCTTCTTTTGCATCATCAACGGAAAGTTGATGTCTATATTCTGGTCAGTTACATCCATGCACTGGTTTTCTTCAAAACACAAGAGCTAGAAGTGTAACTTTAAATAGATGAAAGTGTGCATTTGGAGGCACAATTCTGCAGCAGTGAGCGTAAGAACTGCCATACAGGATCAGCAGTGGTCCACAAAGGTAGTCTCCTGTCTCTGACAGTGGCCAATACCAGTCGCTTCAAGGGAAGGTGCAAGAAACCTCAGGCTACGTCCTCACTACGGGTGGAGGGGGGTCGATTTAAGATACGCAAATTATTCGCGTAGCTGAATTCGACGTATCGGAGCCGACTTACCCCGATGTGAGGACGGCAGCAAATCGACCTCCGCGGCTCCCCCGTCAATGGCGCTTACTCCTACCTCCGCTGGTGGAGTACAAGCGTCGATTCGGGGATCGATTGTCGCATCCCGCCGAGACGTGATAATTCGATCCCCGAGAGATCGATTTCTACCCGCCGATTCAGGCGGGTAGTGTAGACGTAGCCTCACAGTGGGCAGTTTAGTTAATAACGTGCATTAAGTCAAGAGGTTCCCTGGTGCTGTCTTATTGCTGAGGGCAGCCCAGTCACTGGGCTGTGAATGTAAACAACACTCCAGGTGTAGCTCCTAAAATCTTCTTCTGCCTTGTCAAGGCCACATCATTTTCCTTCAACCCTGTGTTACTTTAAGAAGGGCTCCCGAGTCAAGCAGGCAAGCCACATTTTGAAGTTCTCGTGTCTCAAAATAAAGTAAATTATATATTCCTTTTAACAGCAGAAAGGGACCAAGGAGTCCAAAATCCGTTCTTCCCTCAGGGAAGCCATTTCCATCCAGAAAACAACAAGCACAAAAGTCCCTCTTGTTCAAAAGCAAGATTCAGTTACAGCAACTGAAAACAAACTTGCAGACTCTCCAATTATCTCGACTGTTGGAGTGAAATACCTTCCCCTCACTCATACACCCCTCCCACGTCAGAGGGCTGGCATGCCGTATCAGAATGGCACATGGGAGATTTCTTCCTGACCCCCATTAGTTAGAGGTTGACTTATTAGGCTCTCCAGAAGGAAGATTTATTGTGTGTGTATAATATTCTACCTAACATAACTACTGTTGTTCTCATTATCCTTATAAATGTGTAATCCATTGTGAATCCTGCTAAGCTCTTGGCCTTAGTGATAATGTGTGGTAATAAGTTCCAGAGGTTCATTATGTGCTGTGCATTAGTTTTTCTATTTTTGGTTTGTGTTTTTTTGAAGTGTTTCATTGAACAGCCCCTTGTCCTTCTGTTATGAGCGTAAATAGAAGCACCCCACCGTTTGTGTTCTCTGTACCCCTCAGTATCTTCTCTATCTCTAGCCTATCCTTTTCTTCTGTATCTCCCCTCTAAATTGAATCGTCCCAACCTTAATGTCATAAGGAAGTTTCTCCTGACCTATATACATTTTTGTTGCCCGTTTTTGAAACTCTTCAGTTTTCGCTATATTTTTTAGGTAAAGCAGCCAGAAGTAAATGCAGTATTCTCGTTGAGGGTATGCGATCAATTTTCATAATCGAATATACTGAAAATAGAAATGCCATCTCATTATTTAGACATCCTAACATTTTGTTTGACTGCTGCTGTGCATTGAACAAATGTTTACCCTGAGCTGTCCACGATGATACCAAGCTAATTTCCCCAAGGGATTACAGTTAAATTAGAACCTACTAATATGTACGAGTAGTTCAAATGATTCCTTTAAGTTTGTATTACCTTCCATTTGCTAACATTGAATTTCATCCTCCATGACCATGCTATTTGTTTGCCTTGCTTTGTTAGACCCCTCTGAAGTTCCTCACAGCCTTCTTTTGTCTCAACTCACCTAAATCATTTTATCGCTGGCAAATTTTGCCACCTCACTGTTCATCCCCCTTTCCCAGGTCATTCATGAACATATTGAATTGCACCAGTCCTGGTATGGGGCCTCGCGGCACCCCTGTGATGATCATTTACATTACTGAACTGTGACTGTTAGCCCTACTCTGGTTTTTGTCTCTTTAGTACATTCCTAATACATGCAAAACATTACCTTTCACCTCATTGCTGAGGGACTTGGTCTCCTTTATCCACTATGTTGTTGACATCTTCAAAGAATTCTAGGAGATGTATGGTTTCCCTTTACAGACACTGTGCTGGCTTGTCCCTATCACGTTCATCTGGGTGCTTTATAATTCTAGCTTTAGCTATCATCTCAGCTTGATACTAAAATAAGGCCCATGGGGCTGTAACTCCTGGAATAACCCTAGGACCTTCTTTAAAGATAGGTACACCATTTACTATCTTCCTGTAGCAGCTGGCTTGAGCAATAGATTGCATAAGTTTCTTCAGCCCTTTGGGATCAGACTGTCCAGTCCGGATGACTTGTTGCTCATCAGTTTAGCAGTTTGTTCCATCACCTCCTCTTCTTACATCTCGGTCTTTGACACTATCTCATCGTATTTTCTGAAAAGAGCAGTTAGGAATCTCCCCAGAATCCTGTGTAATAAAGACCAAGGCAAATAAATGATTTAGCTTTTCTGCAATGTCCTTACCCTCCTTAATTGTTCCTTTTACTACCTGATAGTCTATCAGATCCCTTGTTCATAATGAAGGCTTCCGGCTTCTGATATACTTAAAGGATCATTGTTTTCAGTTTTGCCCTCAGTTCTGCTAATTAGCATCTTCTAAAGGATACCTCACTGGCTCAAATAACTTCTTGTACCTTACCATTTAATTGCACAGTGTATTTGCTTGCCTTTCTACACTGTTTTTGTTTAGGGGCATATGTACCTTCTGTGATTGTGTTATGGTTGCTTAAGTAGCCTCTATGCCGAGTGTAATGATGTTAATTTCTCTACTTTGAAGTTGGGTTCTTTTGGATCAGCTTCCTCATTGCTTTTAAAATATCCGTTTTTAAAGGGGCCATGAGGTACCTGTGTAACTTAGTAATAAGTCAACAGTAGCCTCTATTCTTGTGTGCCCTAGAACTAGTTGTTCCAAGAAGCATTGTTTAAGATGTTGAGAGAATGTTTCTCTAACCCTTGTCCTGTTATGATATTGAACCAGTTAACATGTGGATAGCTGAAGTCACCCACTATTGCTCTTTTGTTAGGCTTCGTTGCTTTTTTGATCTCTCAACACTGTATGCTCCATATCCTTTTCCTGATCAGGGGGTCACTAATAGGACCTTATTCATATACTTACAGTTTTGGTGGCTTGGGCTTTGTATCCATAAAACGTCTACTCTGTATTCCTCTGCTCTCAGGAATTTCAGCTCACTAGAGTCTATAGAATCTCTCAAGTATAGTGCTACTGCATCCACCTCTACACCTCAGTCTGTCCTTCCTGTAGTATTTGTAGCCAGTGTTCCACTGATCGAGCATGCAGGGGTGTAATCAGGAAGGCCAAAGCACAATTGGAATTGCAACTAGCAAGAGATGTGAAGGGTAACAAGAAGAGTTTCTACAGGTATGTTAGCAACAAGAAGAAGGTCAGGGAAAGTGTGGGCCCCTTACTGAATGGGGGAGGCAACCTAGTGATAGATGTTATGGAAAAAGGTGAAGTACTCAATGTTTTTTTTCCCTCGGTCTTCACAAACAAGGTCAGCTCCCAGACTGCTGCACTGGGCAGCACAGTATGGGGAGGAGGTGAGCAACCCTCAGTGGTGAAAGAACAGGTTAAGGACTATTTAGAAAAGGTGGACAAGCACAAGTCCACGGGGCTGGATGCAATGCATCCAAGGGTGCTGTGGTAGTTGGCTGATCTGATTGCAGAGCCATTGGCCATTATCTTTGAAAACTCATGGTGATTAGGGGAGGTCCCGGATGATTGGAAAAAGGCAAATATAGTGCCCATCTTTAAAAAAGGGAAGAAGGAGAATCTGGAGAACTACAGACTGGTCAGCCTCACCTCTGTCCCTGGAAAAATCATGTAGCAGGTCCTCAAGGAATCCATTTTGAAGCACTTGGAGGAGAAGAAGGTGATCAGGAACAGTGAACATAGATTCACCAAAGGCAAGTCATGCCTGACCAACCTGATTGCCTTCTATGATGAGATAACAGGCTCTGTGGACATGGGGAAAGCGGTGGACATGATATACCTTGACTTTAGCAAAGCTTTTGATAGTCTCCCACCATGTTCTTGCCAGCAAGTTAAAGTATGGATTGGATGAATGGACTATAAGGTGGATAGAAAGCTGGCTAGGTCGTAGAGCTCAAAGGGTAGTGATCAACGGCTCAATGTCTAGTTGGCAGCCGGTATCAAGCGGAGTGCCCTAGAGGTCGGTCCTGGGGCCGCTTTTGTTCAACATCTTCATTAATGATCTGGATGATGGGATGGATTGCACCCTCAGCAAGTACGCAGATGACACTAAGCTGGGGGGAGAGGTAGATACACTGGAGGGTAGGGATAAGGTCCAGAGAGACCTAGACAAATTGGAAGATTGGGCCAAAAGAAATCTGAGGTTCAACAAGGACAAGTGCAGAAGAATCCTATGCACTGCTACAGGCTGAGGACCGACTGGCTAAGCAGCAGTTCTGCAGAAAAGGACCTGGGGATTACAGTGGATGAGAAGCTGGATATAAGTCAGCAGTGTGCCCCTGTTGCCAAGAAGGCTAACGGCATATTGGGCTGCATTAGTAGAAGCATTGCCAGCAGATCAAGGGAAGTGATTAATACCCTCTATGCAGCACTGGTGAGGCCACATCTGGAGTATTGCTTCCAGTTTTGGGGGCCCCACTACAGAAAGGATGTGGACAAATTGGACAGAGTCCAGCAGAGGGCAACAAAAATGATTAGGGGACTGGGGCACATGACTTATGAGGAGAGGCTGAGGGAATTGGGTTTATTTAGTCTGCAGAAGAGAAGAGTGAGGGGGGATTTGATAGCAGCCTTCAACTACCTGAAGGGGGGTTCCAAAGAGGATGCAGCTAGGCTGTTCTCAGTTGTGGCAGATGACAGAACAAGAAGCAACGGTCTCAAGTTGCAGTGGGGGAGGTCTAGGGTGGATATTAAGAAACACTATTTCACTAGGAGGGTCGTGAAGCACTGGAATGGGTTACCTAGGGAGGTGGTGGAATCTCCATCCTTAGAGACGTTTAAGGCCTGGCTTGACAAAGCCCTGGCTGGGATGATTTATTTGGGGTTGGTCCTGCTTTGAGCAGGGGGTTGGACTAGATGACCTCCTGAGGTCTCTTCCAACCCTAATCTTCTATGATTTATTGTTTGTTTTTTATTATTTTTTTTGTCATCCCACCACCTCTCTGTAATATCTATTAAGTCAAAGTTCTCTTCAGCTAGCAGGCATTCTAATTCACCCAGTTTTGGCTTTGAGTTTCTTGCATTGGTATATTAGATTAGTATGGCTATTATTTTAATAAGCCCTGTGCCTGTTTAGATTTAACATATCACTTATTACTTCTTACAGAATTTAACTTTGCTGTTGAGCTGTTTGTCGGTTAATCCTACACTGGAAACAGCAGTAGTTCTGTATTACTGGCATCCCTAGATGATGTTTTAGTCAGAGTTGAATGCCCCTCCACACCTGTCGGCTTTCCAGAGATGGCTGTGTTCTGTAGCAAATTCAGCAGCCACAGGACCCAAAATTGTGTGAAGCCCTGGTCATATGCACCCTCATGCTCTGTGACTAACTTATTTATTTAGCTGTACAATACTCTGCTCTGTGGAAGTCAGCAGTTATATCATGCCGGAGGGGATGGTTTAGAGTAGATCCTAAGAATCAAATGTTAAATACTCCGACTCCCTAGAACCATGGGTTCTGACTCCAGGGCACTCTCTATGGTTCTTCAGCCTTGTGAAGGAGATAAACTGAGTTCCATGCAGTGTACTGTCTGATGGTCTTTGGGCTGAAGTCTTTAAAAAACAAGGTCCTGACTGCTGTAGGATTGCTTGGATGCAAAAGATTCCAGGGCTTTACCTTGGTGTTCTTGGCCAAAATGTCCCCTCCTACCCACGTGCAACGTGCTCACTGCTGGGCTGCTGTTCTCTACCCAGAAGTGCTGCATCTCCATGGTGCTGTGTGTATATGGTGTCTGATGCATTTGGGGATTTTTTGGGAAGAGTGTATTTTTTTTTTTTTTAAACCACGGTAAAGCCTGCAATATGTTGTTTTAATGAAGCCACTTGTGAGCCGCTATGCCAAGGGCTTCAGGGCAACTCAGGCTGCCTGAATAATCTGAGTGTCCTTTGCCTCACTAGCTGCATTAGCCTCTTTGTTAGTTATGGAGCAATGAGGAGGTATTTCAGAGGGGCTGCAGTTGACCTTCTGGCTAGCTGTCAGGAGCTGGTTAGCCAGGAGAGACCAAAGAGAGCTTGGCTACTTGGCAAAGGGACAGAATAGCCTCAGTCCCTGTGCAAATCATCCTGTCTTTGGTTTGGTTTGTCAAGGGCAACCCCTCCCTTTGCCCCTGAAACAGCTGGTGTGCCTGGGGCCCCTATTGCTGGGCTCATCCACAGTCAGGGCCTTCCATTCCCAGGCTGCTGATGTCCATGGTCCAAGCCATAAGTATGTCTTTTTCAGTTGGATGGTGTGGCAGTAATGCTGTATCCACAGGGCTTTTGCTAGTACTCTTGGGGCACACTTTGTCTCTGTCTTTTGTAAGTCCTTGATCTAGTCTCTGCTTTCCCCCCCCCCCCTTCCATCCTGCCTTCCCTTGTCGCTATTCCCAGTCACAATTTTAAACCATGTTCTAAGTCTCTATCACGCCAGATTGTCAGCAATTCTCTGTTTATCCACAGAACAGGTACAGCATGGGCAGCAGCCAAGCGGACTCCCAGGCAGTACTACCCTGCCAGTTTGCTGTAGCCCTGCTCTGGAGGGGTGACCTCTCTGGGCAAGAGGGGAGTTCAGTCTCCACATACTCCTGCTGCATCCTAGTTGAAATAGCCCTTCCAGAATCAGCAGTTTCTTGAAGTAATTGACAAGAGGCACTGGATTCTTGCTGAGTCAGTGAGATGTGTGCTTGCCAAGTGACTGCAGCAGAAGGAGGCGGTGGCCAGCCTCAGATAGAGGGAAGCCAGTGTACTGTGGGCTCCTTAGCTGCTTTTGGGCCCTCTTACTCTGCTTATGCAGAAACTGAGCTGTAGCAGCAATGATCCTGTGCATGAGGGGACAAGGAGTCTGCTGGCTAAAGCACAGGACTGGGAGTCAGGGGGCATGGGCTGTATTCCTAACTGCCACTACTCACTCGTTGTGCTACCCCTTCTACACGCCGAGCCCAATTACATAATGGCAGAAAGCCTGGTGTAAACGATATATTGAGTATAGCTGGCAAATGAGTGTGTCTGGCAACAATGTGGCATGCAGTGGGCGTGAAAAACGAATGTGTCACCCTGAGGTGGAGAGGGAGTGTGGAAAGCAACAGGAGGATACTTTTTCTTACCCTTCCTGAGATTCAGAATGTGCTGTAGGTGCTTTCCACAGACAGATCCTTCTCCCACCTCTGACCAGCTTACAGCTAGCGCCTGCACTCTCGTTGTAGAACTTGGGGGTTTTGCCACTTACTTCAGTGGGTGCAGGATGTGTGATTAACAAAAGGGTTTATATCACTGCTGAATGTGTCCCAGAGAATTCCATGGGAGATGCACTGCTTACACTAGCCTTGCTGCAAATTTGAATTTGGCTCTCTGTCTCCCTGCCTGTACCATAGGGATAGGGTAATACCTTCCTGCCTCACACAGAGGTACAGAAGTGTTTGTACAGCACTTAAAAACATCAAATATTATCCTCAGTCAATAAGGCCTGGGTCCTGCTCCCCAAGAGATTTTGGAGGTGGGTGCATGTGCGTTTTTAAAATGTTACATTCATGTAAAGGGCGTACATGCTTTCTGTTGTTGTTAACAACTTTAGCATATGAATTGAAGAGTACCAGGAAAGAAGGCCCCACATTTTTTGAAAGCTACCCCACATCAATGTACTAAACCACACAATTTTTTTAAAAGCCACTGATTAAATAGGACATATCCTTTCAATCCACTGTGTTAGGTACCAGGTAAGTAGAGCGCATCAGTACTGTGTTAATGGCTGTCTAACTACACAGGTAGGCTCCCAAGGACACTGCGTGCCATTTGAAAGTGGATGCACCTGTGATGACCTATTGTATCCATTCAGCCCAACATGCTCTGGTGTCCTGGGGCTTTCAGTTGTAACTTTAAGGCCAAGCTGAATTAACTAGAAACTTTAGTTTTACATTTACAGATGTTTAATGCTACTAATACTTTGAACCTCTTTAGTTCCTTCCATTTGAGGGTTTCAAAATACTTTACAAATGTCAATCAAATATTCCTTTTAATACCCTGGTGAGGTCAGCAATTATTGTCATCCCAGTTCTGAGGCTGGGGAAACTGAGGCACAGAGGGGGAGGAACTGACTTGCCCAGGGTCACACTGGATGAGGGTGGCAGAGCCAAGAATAGATCTTGCATCTCCCGACTCCCAGTCCTGTGCTTTAATCACAATTTCCCATTGATTTGCTTAAGCAGCGAACACCTAATTCTTTCCCTCTTGAGTTTTAATGGCAACATCTAGCAGATAGTTATTGATTTTTGGTATTTATAGAAAACCTGCAATTGCTAAACCAAATCTTGGCATTTTCTTTCCACCAGCCATACCTTTGTCACCTCCAGGCTGGATTACTGCAGTGACCCTTCTTCAGGGTATCCCGTGAGGCTGCCTTCTGAATGGGGAGCTGTAAGTGTGTGACAGTTGTGCTCCTTGCCCTCTGCTTACTTCTTTTGCCTTCTGGGGCAATTCAAGATGCTAAAGCAATGTGTAAAGCCCTACTTGGCACGAGACGCGTATTTTAGAGAGAGCTGCTTTCCTTATGTTCTGCTGAGGCATTTGAGATCTGCTGGAGTATCTTGGCTGTCAGAACCTGGTGCTCAGCTTCTGTGGGTCACGGTGCTCTCATGAGAGAGAGAAGCGTCCTGGCTTTGGAAGTCTCTCCCCATTGCTGTCCCGCAGAGTGTTTTAGACTTTCAAGCACACCGGGAGGCTCTCTGTCATCAATACCTGAGGCGCATTATTTTGTTTTTTTCTGTTTGAATGTTGTGCAGGTTAGTTGGCTGTCTTAGGCCAGCGCACTGATGCAAAGGACGGGGGCTCCTCTGTGTTAAGTCTGGGCTCTTGAAATGCCAATGACTGTTGTACAAGAGGGTCTCCTCCCTAGCCCTGTGTTCCATCTAACCTTCCACTCCTCATCCAACCCCCCTTTTAAGGCTCTTTCAGTGAACCTTCCAGTGCTGACTCCCCTGCCCCAACCGGAGCCTTTCCATGCTATCCACTCCCCAGACCTGCCATCAAAACTATCGGTAAAGCTGGGATTTTCAAAGGCCCCTTAAGGAAAATGAGTTTCTAGATCCCTTAGTCTCCTTTGAAAAATTGAGTTTAGATTCATTTAAAAATAAATGAAAAGCAGAGGCACCAACAAGTGTCAATACCACGAAGCCCAGATCCTATTTTTTTCACTCTGGCACTGCTATAACTCTCCTCTCCTTCATCCCTCCCTGTGTTTAATGTAATTTCTTGCTGGGATAAATCTGATTTAGATTATAAGCTCTTTGGGCCAGGGGCTGGGAATGGAATTTTCGAAAGAGCTTATGGGTAAAATCTTCAAAATCATGTAAGTGGCTTTAGTTCCTAAAGTCCCATTTTCAAAAGTGACTTGGGCACTTAGGAGCCTAATTCTCATTGAAAGTAAATGAGAATTAGGCTCCTAAACCACTTAGGCTGCTTAGAGACTTTCACCTATATCTTTTGTCTGTAAAAACCCAGCAAACCTTAAGTACTCTAGAAATATCACAGGATCATAATACAGTGCCTAGTTACTCTTGGTATGTGTACATGACACCACCTTGTCCAAGGACTATGCCTACTAACCAGGGTGAATCAGAGCTCTGTTTCAAAACTTGTCTTTCACCAACAGAAGTTGGACCAAGAAAGGTATTACCTCACCTACCATGTCTCTCTACTAGCCAGGCGACAGGCATGTGACACAAGGCCTACTGCCATTTCAGAAGAAGTGAAACAGTTGTGTGTTTATTGTGTATGGTGTTTAATTGTAAAGTTGTCCCATCAGTGGGGTATTCATTCAAGTCACATTTGGGAGGTTATTTTTCACCACTATAAGGGTCAGAATCTTCTTCTTTTTTTCTTTTTTTAAAGGGAAGCTTAGGATGTGCAGCTACTGAGGAAACTTGCTGGTGAAAGGTTCCTACATGCCCTGTGTGAATGGCCAGGTGGATTTCTTAAGCCCCGATAGGTGCAATGGCAGGCCAGGTGGTGTATTCAAATGCTTTCAGTGTCACTCTGACTTTACTGTCATTCAAATCAATGAGGAAACAGAGGGATAGCTCAGTGGTTTGAGTATGGGCCTGCTAAACCCAGAGTTGAGAGTTCAATCCTTGAGGGGGCCATTTAGGGCAAAAATCTGTCTGGGGATTGGGCCTGCTTTGAGCAGGGGGTTGGACTAGATGACCTCCTGAGGTCCCTTCCAACCCTGATATTCTATGAAACAACCATTCATTTCAATGGGAGCAGAGTCAGGCCAATGCTGAGTGCTTCTCTTCTCTTATCCCTCTCCCCCAATAAATAAATAGTATATGTGTTGTTTTTCTGAAAATACAGAAATACAGTAATTACTGTAATTTTTCATTAAAGGTGAACAAAAATGCTTTTAAAAAACAAACAAACCCAAACTGTTGAGAGGCCAGACAAGTAACGTGTTTATAATTTAGAAATACATTTTAAAACAAAAGAATTGAAAAACTGTTTCCATCTTTAGTTATATGTGAATATCCCAGTTCACGATTCTGTTTCCTTACCAGGAGTGCTGGTGGTGGGGAGTGGGAGTGGAGAGAAGGGAGTTAGTGTTTTACGTCTATAATGCCTTTCCTTTGGCTGTCAATATAGATTACAAAACATTCAAGGTTTTAAGCCCTGCTTCTCTTCATGTAAAATAAGAAGTTTTCTTAATTTAGTGTTCTCATAGGCTAAATGTAAACATCTGTCTGGGAACCAAGAATGTACCCATATTTACAGGATGGGGGACTTCATGCTGGAAAGCAGTGACTCTGAAAAAGATTGTCCACCACGACCCCCAATCAGCTGAACATGAGCTCCCAGTGTGATGCGGTGGCCAAAAGAGCTGATGTGATTCTCAGATGCATAAACAGGGGGATCTTGAGTAGGAGTAGTGAGGTTATTTTATTGCTATATTTGGTATTGGTGCCACTGCTGCCGGAATACTGTGTCTATTTCTGTTGCCAACAATTCAAGAATGATGTTGATAAATTGGGGAGGGTTCAGAGAAGAGCCACGAGAATGCTTAAAGGATTAGAAAACATGGCTTCTTGCAATAGACTTAAGGAGCTCAATCTATTTCACTTAATATAGAGAAGGTTAAGGGATAACTTGATTACAGTCTATAAGTATTTACATGGGGAACAAATCTGTAATGATGCACTGTTCAGTCTAACAGGGAAAGGTATAACATGATCCAGTGGCTGGAAGTTGAAGCTAGGCAAATTCAGACTGGCAATAAGGCATAATTTTTTAACAGTGAGGGTAATTAACCATTAGAACAATTTACCAAGGGTCATGGTGGATTCTCCATCCCTGACCATTTTTCAATCAAGATTGGTTTTCTAAAAGATCTGCTGTGGGAATTATTCTGGGGAAGTTCTATGGCCTGTGTTATACTGAAGGTCAGACTAGATGATCACAATGGTCCGTTCTGGCTTTGGCATCTATGAATCTGGGAACTTCCTTTTATAGATAAGAAAATTGAGGCACAGAATGGGGAAGCGACTTGTTCAGGGTGAGTCGCGGCAGGGCTAGGAATAGAATCCAGGTCTTTCAGGCCTGCTGTTATCCACTATGCAGTGTTCCCTTTCTTGAGGGCACAACTAACATCTGCTGCTGTTACCCATTTTGAAATGCATGGTAGAACAATTCTGATTTTCGCTACTTTGGCTCGTGCTCCACACATCCAACTAGCCAGACAATTAAAGAGCCCTTTGAATTCCCTCTTGGGAATTCATATTTTATGGCAGTATTACTGTCACCATGTGGCGATGAAGGCACGATGCAACTCTCTTGTTGCTGGGTTGAGGCACAACTTTTGTCCTGAAGGATAGTTGCAAGAAGGCAACACTCAATGACATCCCGGGCAGTGAGAGGACAGCAGTTCCCCAGCTCTGCTTAGCCATTGGTGGTGTTCTCAACTATTGCAAATGAAACACATAAGAACGGCCATACTGGGTCAGACCAAAGATCTGTCTATCCCAGTATCCTGTCTTCCGACAGTGGCCAATGCCAGCTGCCCCAGAGGGAGTGAACAGAACCGGCAATCATCAAGTGATCCATTCCCTGTCGCCCATTCCCAGCTTCTGGCAGAGGCTAGGGACCTTCAAGTTGGCTCATGAGACTTGGCACATCCAGTACCTAGCATCCAGACTCCTTAAAGTTTCATGGAGGATGGACTTGAATCCCTGGGTATTAGCCAAAACCAGAAGGGGAGCATTTTCTCATTTGTAGGTGGCTAAAATCTTGTGGAAATGTCATTTTGTCAGCCAATTGCACAAGATTTCCATTATTTTTGGTCTTAAATCTCATGAGAACGACTTGTGATATCTCAGTCATGTTAAATCTGAGCTGGTATTCACCCCGGGATCGCCAGGCTAAACCAGTGCAGATCTGAACATCCTCCCCTCATCCCCCCCCTTTTGAAAGCAGAAAGTTTAAAATTTAAAACTAAATTTTAAAACAGGAAAAACTGTTAATGCAGTTTTATGGCTAGATGGTTAAAATCAAGAAGTACTGGGAAATGCGGAAGATAGCAATGCTGGAAACTTATCTCAGTTGCATTATACATCCTGTATATTTTATGGCATAAATGGTGGTAGGATTGGAAGTGGGTGAATAATTGATAGCAAATAACTTATTTCATGCATTTCACCTCTATTTCTGTTTGTGAGCAGTTTGTGGCTTTTTCACGTTTAATTATTTGGAATTATTCACCATATAATTTCTGCAAATGTTTGAACTGCAGCTTGTTCATGGGTAGTTTGTTGCAAGTGTTCAAAATTCAAGATGGGTTGGCCAGTAGTGATTTGGACACAGAGGTCATATGGGAGTGTTTTATGTTCCCAGACTGCATGAATGTAATCCTTTTGAAAGGCTCCCTGGGGCAGTGACCATCCCTTCTTGTATATCTGGAAAGCACCTAACACTTCAAGTGCACCACCAGAAATTATTACCACTGCTACTTATAAATATTGAGGTTATTAGTATGGATACTCACAATTACAATTACAAGTTCAAAATTCACTTTCTGCAAATGTTCCCTAACACAAACATGCTGTTTCCATGAACATACCTGTTGCTAAACTAGGATATTTGCAGAAGTGAACAAAAAAGGATCTAGGACCCATTCAGCAGCCCATCCCTGCTCAGCAAAGCTCTTATGCACATGCTTATAGTTGAGTATGTGCTTTGGTGCTATGCTGCATAGAGATGGACTTAAGCATGCATTGCTCAATTGGGGACTAAGAATACAAGTCAAGCAAGTTAATCTTTTTGTATACAAGGATATACTTGTGGGAATTGTTTGAATGTTTTTTCCCATCTCTAGTTTTTGAGGGGTGCTTGTTGACCCAGAGTTAAGGGTAAAGCTAGCTATATGATATTCCTATTACCAGAGTGATTCACAATGCCCTATAATTTCACCAAAACCAAGCAATCCACCTGAAACTTTACTTGCGACTTCTCATCCCTAGGTGGATATTTTTTCTTGTCAGTTGGAGGCAAATAATACACATCTACCTTGAATTCCTTGAATGTTGTTTTTGTACCTATCTGTTGGAGGCTATACATCGTATAAATATATAACTTGAATTGTATATAGTATATCAATTTAGTAAACCCTGTATTATTTTTATGTGTGCATTGCAAAGTGGGTCTAGTTCTAAGGCATATTTTAAAAACCGTGTATGGACTGGATGCAGATGGACAGGATGGGGTGTATGTGATTGGCAGGCAACCACACTGGGTGCAGATCACTATGGTCTGGAAGGATCAGGACAAGGAAAGCCACATGTGGGTCCAGTGGAAAGGGAGGAAAGAAGCAAGCCACATGTGAAGGAAGGTGACTTTTTAGGAGGGAATGGGTCCTGTTCCTGCTTGGCTAGCCAGGTTTAAAATGAGTCCCTGTGCTGCTTGAGGTGTCCTGTCACTGAGCAGTTCTTAAACATTCTTTGAAATTGACTTCAAGGGGCTTTGGCTAAGGCTCATAGTTTATACATGTATGCACCAACAAGCTGATTCTGCACAACTGAGGTTAGTAGGAGTTCTGCTGTTGACTTCAGTGTGTGTGTGTGTAGGTTTGGGATCCCAGTGACCAACCCCAAATATGGGTGATCTGTTAAACCCTGAGCATGTGGGCAAGACCCACCAGCCAGACACCTGGGAAAGAATCTCTGGAGTAACTCAGAGCCCTCCCCATTAGTGTCCCATCACTGGCTGTTGGAGATATTTGCTGCTTGTAGTCGCAGATCAGCTACATGTAGGCAGTCTCATCAGACCACCCCCTTGATAAACTTATCAAGTTCAGTCTTGAAGCCAGTAGGTTTTTTGCCCCCACTGCTCCCCTTGGAAGGCTATTCCAGAACTTCACTCCTCTGATGGTCAGAAACCTTCATCTCATTTCAAGCCTAAACTTGTTGATGGACAGTTTATACCAATTTGTTCTTGTTCCACACGGGCACTTAACTTAAATAACTCCTCCGCCTCCCTGGTATTTATCCCTCTGATATATTTATAGAGAGCAATCATATCTCCTCTCAGCCTTCGTTTGGTTAGGATAAACAAGCCAAGCTCTTTGAGTCTCCTCTCATCAGGTAGGTTTTCCATTCCTCAAATCATCCTAGTAGCCCTTCTCTGCACCTGTTCCAGTTTGAATTCATCCTTCTTAAACATGGGAGACCGGAACTGCCACAGTATTGCAGATGAGGTCTCACCAGTGCCTTGTATAATGGTAATAACACTTCCCTGTCTCTACTGGAAATACATCACCTGATGCAGTCCTAGGACTGCATCATACTGGCAGCTTATAGTCATCGTGTGATCAACCAATACACTGGGATCTTTCTCCTCCTCTGTCACTTCCAACTGGTTTGTCCCCAGTTTATAGCATAAATTCTTGTTGTTAGTCCCTAACTGAATGACTTTGCACTATTAAATGTCATCCCATTTCTATTACTCCAGTTTACTAGGTCATCCAAATCTTCTTGTATGATAGTCCAGTCCTCCTCCATATTGGCAATAACTCCCTACTTTGTGTCATCTGCAAATTTTATTAGCATATTCCTTCTTTTTGTACCAAGATCATTAATAAAAATGTTAAATAAGACTGGTTCCAAGACCGATCCCTGAGGAACTCCACTAGTAACCTCCCTCCAGCCTGACAGTTCTCCTTTCAGTATGACCCATTGTAGTCTCCCCTTTTACCAGTTCTTTATCCACTTTTCAATTCTTATATTAATACCCATCTTCTCTAATTTAATTAATTTCCCATGTAGAACTGTATCAAATGCCTTACTGAAATCCAGATAGATTAGATCTACTGTGTTTCTCTTTGAGAAAATAACTGATTTTTTTAGACAAAGAAGGAGATCAGGTCAGTCTGGCATGATCTAACTTTTGTAAAAACATGTTGTGTTTTATCTCAATTACCATGTACCTCTATGTCCTTAACTATTTTCTCTTTCAAAATGTGTTCCAAGACCTTGCATACAATTGAGGTTAAACTAACAGGCCTGTAGTTTCCCAGAACATTTCTCCCCCCCCCTTCATAAAAATAGGAACTATATTAGCAATTCTCCAATCACAGGGTATGACCCCGAGCTTATAGATTCTTTAAAAATCCTTGCTATTGGGCTTGCAATTTCATGTGCCAGTTCCTTTATTCTTGGATGGAGATTATCCGGGTCCCCCCATTAAGCTGTTCGAGTTTGACTTCCACCTTGGATGTGGTAATTTCTACCTCCATATCCTCATTGCCATTAGCCACCCTGCCACTACCCCTAAACTCTTCATTAGCCTTATTAAAAACTCAGGCAAATTCATTTAGGTGTTGAGCCATGCCTAGATTATTTTTAATCTCCATCCCTTCTCAGTGTTTAGCTGTCCCACTTCCTCTTTCCTTGCTTTCTTATTATTTATAGGCTATAGAACCTTTTAGTGTTGGTTTCAATTTCCTTTGCAAAGTCCAACTCTGCTTGGCTTTTGGCAGTTCTCACTTTATCCCTACACTTACAGATCTCCAAAAGACCGTTTCCCTTGCTGATCCATGCCCTCTTCCATGCCTTGCAGGCTTTCTGTTTTCTCTTAATCACCGATTTGAGATGCTTGCTCATCCAGCTTGGTCTACAACTCTTTCCTATGAATTTTTCCCCCTTGCTTGGGATTCAGGCTTCAAATAGTTTCTACAACTTTGATTTAAAGTAATTCCAAGCTTCCTCCACATTCAGATCCTTGAGATCTTCAGTCCAGTCCACTTCCCTAACTAATTCCTTTAATTTTTCAAACTTTGCCCTTTTGAAATCAAGGACCCTAGTTGTAGATCTATTTTTGTTAATCCTTCCGTTTAGTTTAAATTGAATTAGCTCATGATCACTTGAAGCAAGGTTGTCCCCAAACCCTGTTCTTCAATGTGGTCCTTACTACTCACCAACACCAAATCTAAAATGGCTTCATTTCTTGTTGGTTTGGTGACTATTTTGCTGAAGAAATCTGTCAGCTAACACGTCCAGGAAAATCTGGACCCTACATTATTAGTAGCTCTTGTCCTCCAATCTATATCTGGGAAGGTAAAGTTTCCCATAATCATTCAATTCCCAGTAGTATTTATTTCATTAAAAATGTTAGACGTCTCTCTCCATATCCAGAGCAGATCCTGGTGGTCTGTAGCACACCCCAAGCACTATCCCAGGGGAGCCTCTAGTAGCTTTCTTTCCCAAAGTGATTTTGACCCAAACAGTCTCTGTTTTACTCATTCCATCACTTCTAATTTCTTTATAGTCTAGCTCATCATTAGTATACAATGCTACTCCACCACCTTTGTCTTTATTTCTGTCTTTCCCGAACTGCACATACCCTTCAATCCCTGTACTCCAGTCATGACCACTATTACACCGTGTTTCTGTTATCCCTATAATATCTGGTTTCATTTCCTGCATCAGTAGTTCTAGCTCCTCCATTTTGTTACCCAGGCTCCTTGCACTGGTAAACAAACATCTTAGTTGTTGCTGTTTGGCCCAGATTCCTCATCTGATTAGATACAGTCATTCTGCTGCCAGTATCACCTATCTAACTGTTAGGGCCAGTACCAATGAAGCTATCTTCCCCTTTGATGTCCGTTCTCCTACTCACTGCTGTTCCTTTCTCCATTGCTGTATTGTCTTTCTTGATTTTTCCTCCCGGGCAATGTTAGAATCAGGCGTGGAGATTACATGAGCATTTCCCAACCATCCCCACCAAGTTCCTAGTTTTAAAGCTCTTTTAATCAGTTGTGCCGACCTCCCTCCCTGCTCAGGTGGAGTCCATCGCATGAGAACAGCCCGCTCTCCATGAAATGTCTCCTGCTGAACAAACACCCCAAAGCTCTCCTTACAGCACCACTGCCTGAGTCATCTGTTGGTCATCATAAGCTTGTCTCCCCTTTGTTCTCCTCTAGGGACAGGTAGATAGATGGCTTTCTTTTGCAGGATTGCTCTTGTAATACAATTATTTTTTTCTGCTCTGCTTTTTGCTGCAGAATGTGGCTGGTGTGTATTTCTCATTTGACCCATCAGATCACTAAAAATAACACGTCACCTCTATAGAGCCTTTAATTCAAGGGCCTCAGTGGTGCCATTGCCTGTTTTACAAATGGGGAAACTGAGGCACAGAGCGGCAAAGTGGCTTTCAATGAATCGATGGCAGAAGTGGAAATAGAACCTAGGTCTTCTAATTCCAAGTCTCCTGCTCTAATCACTAGATCTGCCCATTGCCCTTGGTGACGTTTGCTGTATGCAGTAGGCAGGATGAGCTTCGCTGTATGGTGTGGATCCAAGCGGCAGTAAACAGGCTTGTAATTTGTTTCCCAAATCAAGCTCCACAGAGATGTTATGCTTGTGTGAAATCTCTGCTTACACGATGTACTTTTTATTAGGAGGGCTTCACTGCACATTTGTTCTGTGTGTTGTTTTTTTTTTTTTTTTCCTCCCACATCACCCCTCAAACTGGGGGCATCTTAGTGCTCATGAAAGTGACAGCAGTGACTAGAGTCAGGAGCAATGCAGGCAGGCACTGTACAAGCTTTTCCCTTCACTGCTCTGCTAAATCACCTTCATCTGACCTACAACACACCCTGCTGTTCCAAGCCTGAAACCCACTCCTCTTCCCTTGGGCTGCCTATGCGCTACAGTCCCGCTCTGCGGCATTCCCTGCTATTCGCCTTCTCGACGGCCTCTGAAGAACAGGCTTGCAGTGGTGCCAGATTGCATGGTTATTTTGTGATCTCCTAGCCCTTGTGGGACTAGATGGATGATACCAAACACATTTCACTTGGGTCTGCTTAAAATAAGTGGTCAGTGCGCCTGGAGTGGATAGGTTTGCTGCTCCTCTGTGTCTGATTTATATTTTTGCCTCAAGGTGAGATGTTCTGTTGTCCACTCTCCGGCTTGCTGTACAGCTCCGGCTTCTACTCCTCTGCTCCTGAGTTCTGCATTAGGTCTATGTGACCAGAAAGAGGGGACTTCTCCTGAAGAGCTATGAGCACAAGGGGCTGAGGTTCCCCCACGTCCCTTTTCCACACTTGCAGGGCAACCATACACTTTTGTACTGAACAATTGGTTTTCAGATTTCAGGAAAACAAGAAAGAAAGAACAAAAGTCAAGTTTCTCTGAGAGAGTGCATGGTAGAAGTAAGCCTGTGCCTTAAACTGCCTCCCCACCCTCCCAACAGCCAGCCAGGAAAACTCCTTATTTTAAAAGGTGCCATCTACAGTAAACAGTCATATTTCCTCCTTTCCGATGGATGGAAGGTTGTACCAGTCTGATCATATGGTGCTTCTCCAATTACACTTGGGTAAGACACAGCTCTCTAAACATCCAGAGTATTTCTCCTTGCAGCTCCCAACTCCCAGTCTCCTCCAGAGGCTGCTTCATTTTGTCCTGTTGGGAGGTGCGGACTACACAGAGAAACAAAATAACCTCAGATTTCATCACAAAAGACAGGACTGGAATAGCAGGGGAAGTGGGGAAACTGCAGGGCAGGAGTGAGGGGCACTGGCAGAGCTGTGTGGGGAGCCCCAGACTGGAAGAGCAGGGGGGCTGCAGCTCAGGAGGAGTGAGGAGCCCTGGCAAGACCCATTGCCTTTAATATGTATGTGTAACCCCATTTGACCTTCCCAAGCGGTTCTCCAAGAATCCCCACTCAAGGCTATTAAAAGGAGACCGGTAAAAGGGTTCTGTAGTTATTCCCACTTCCTTGAAATTTTGTATCCAGTGTTTCCCTTCCCCTGTCCATCTGGAGGATTTGGCACATTAATCATTTTAAATTTGCCCAGGCTCACTGCTGATAACTGGCTCTTTTTTAACCCCAGTATTGCACGTTGTGAAACTATAAGGAAATTACTCACATACAAGAAGAATAAACAGAAAATGGTCCTAGGACTCTGTCATGTGCCCTTGCACTTTACACAACACCATCTGCAGGGGAGGAGGAAGCACCGAAGTGGGGTGCCCCATAGGCAGTGATTTCTCCCAAAATGAACAGCTTTGGAGACAGCAGCACCAAGAAGAAATAGCATCCTCCTATTGTTGGCATCTGAAGCTCTCTAACTCGGGGGAGTCAGGCTGTGGCCCTATGTCTGTGTTCTGGGTAGTCAGGGCAGGTTCTGAATGTGACTCTGGTTTCTTTTCCTATTGCTTGTAGACCAGAGGGTCAAATGTGTTTTTTGTTTTTGTTTTTTAATTTTTTTTAAATGTAGTGATGTCTCCATCCACCAGCAGGAGCCACTGTTAAGTTTGTGAGTTCTGCAGAAATGCTACTACCTCCAGAAGGGATTCTGATAAGAGGAATAGCATCCTCAATCAGGGGAGAGAAGGGTTTCTAAAAATGGGATGGGGGGGAGGCAAGAGTTCTCTTTTCCCTGAATGCAAAGCCTGGTACGCGATACAGGTTAACGTACTAACTGCCCTCCCTGGGCCAGTGTTGGAAACACAGATTGTTTTAACCTCTGGGAAAATCCCTGTTGTGACATGGGCTAATTTATTTGGTCTTGAGTCCTGTGGGATTACGGACCTTTTCAGACCTGAATTGCCGCTACCGTACATCAAGCTCACTGTGCCTCTGTTGTAGTCAAACAGGACAAGGGGAAGAAAAAATACACACATTTCTGCATCCACAGCAGCTGGAGAGAACGTCAAACAGATGGGCTCTTCCACCTCGATTATCCTAACCTCCTAAATATAGAAATACTGGCTTTTTTTTAAATATAAATTTAAATTACCCGAGGGGGTGGTGTTAGCACACGCTAGGGCAGTGCTAACGAGTGCAAATAGAAGTCATCTGCTGACAGTCGGAGCCTGGCTCCTGCTGCTGACTCCCGTGCTTGCTCTCTCTTCTACACGCTCCTTCTTTCCGCTAGAGAGTGTATATACCAAGCATCAGCTGAAGCTGTCTTCCCTCCAGACGGGTAAAATATGTAAGAGCAAGCTTTCCTATTGCATCATGTCTATGGCTACACACACACACACACACACACACACACACACACACACACACACACACACACTAACTAAGAAAATTGATAGAAAATTTGTATGGTCTTGCCTCTCCCAGCAGGAGGTGCTGAAGGGAATGGGGCAGGAGTGCTGGCTGTGGGCAGCTCACAGCGATTCCAGGGGTGGCTGCTTCCAGGAGGGGGCACTGTAAGGACTAGCACAGGAGCACTGGTTGTGAGGGGGGCTCACAGCTACTCCATTACCAGCCTCTCCCAGCAGGAAGCGCCGCAGACAATGGTGTAGGAGCTGTTTTACAGTCTCTTCAGTCCCAGATTGTATTGTAATACAATGGCAAAGGGATCAAGAGAGAGACAGTGCCAGTGGCTGGGTGACTGCTGCAGCTGTGCCTGAGCCCCCTTGTCCTCTTTGTCCTAGAGTGTGTGACACCAGTGAAGAGGCTGTTTTGTGTGTGTGTGTGTGTGTGTGTGTGTGTGTTGGTTTTGGAATTTTCTCCTAATCTGCTGTGGCTGAGAGCTTAGTTAGGGGAAACACTGACTGGGAAGTGGAATCTTCCTAGCTGGAACGCAGCTTTTTGTTCTTAGCTTCATTTGGAACGCTGCATTTCTCATCATTTTATTGCATTCGGACTGATCTTAATAAATGTTTTCATCTTTGTGGTCACCCAGGTGTGGGACCAGGAAGGCAGGAAAGGGAAGAGCAAGGTGCCAAATGCAGGGAGTTGTGAACTGAGCACAGGACTGGGGTTCTAATCCGCGCTGTTTGTTCACTCTTTCTGTGGCATGCCACTCAGCCCCTAAGGGTACATCTACATTGCAACGTAAGCCCAGGTTGAGTGGGACTCGAGTCAGTTGACCTGTGTTAGAGAACCCTGGGCTTGAGCATTTACACTGATTCTTAACACTATGGTAAGACTTTTTTCCTTACCTGGGGCTCTGGTGTTGACACTGAAGCATGCAGACCCAAGTCAAACCAACTGTATCCCAGACTTCCGAGCACCCTCCCCAAATGTGGTCACTTTAGTGGTTTGACTGTGGTGCACTGTGGAAAACGTAACATGCAGGGCGGGCAGTTACAGGAAGTTTGAACAGTCTCCCAACACAACGTGCCGGACAGTCTTTTTGGTTTGTGCACTCCCAGCTGTTGAAGCCAGTAACGTGGAGGAACCTTTTGAAGAACTTCTCTTGCTTGAGTTTTCACTCCTGTGTCATGAGGTGGGCAGAGCTTCCGTGAAGTGCTGGTGAACATCTTAGCAGCATTTTCTCACCACCGAAGGCACCTGACAGCGCTTCGGATGGAGGAGGAGGCAGCGGTGGTGGAGGAGTAACCAGCCATGGCAGACTAGCACTGGCTGATGCAGCTTGGTACACTTGATATAGCCACTGATGCCCTCTACATAGAGCGGCACTTCTGGCACAGGGCCACAAGCACAGACGGGGGGGACAACTTCGTCATGCGGAGCTGGGATGACCAGCAATGGGTCCAGAACTTTCGCATGAAGAACTCCAGAAATGTGGCTCTTTATAAGCAGCTTGCCCTGACCCTCCATTGTAAAGACACATGTCTGAGGTCATCCTTGCTGGTCCAGAAGCAGGTCACCGTAACTGTCTGGAAACTGGATGCCTCAGACAGCTAGAGGTGTATCGCTAGCCAGTTTGGCGTTGGAAAGTTGACTGTGGGTAAAGTGGTGGTGGAGGTTTCTGAGGCAATCGGGTGTGTGGTTTACCCCAAGGTGGCGGACATAAAAAATATTCTTCAGGTAATTGCTATCTTTCAGAGAACGGGGGTTCCAAACTGCTCCAGGGCCATTGATGGGACTGATGTGCCCTTGATGTGCTCCTCAAGGAGCACATGAGTACATAAACCACAAAGGGTACTACTCCATTGTTATGCAGGCCCTCATGGATCACAGAGGCCGATTTATGGATGCCAACGTGGCCTGCACTCACCAAGTTCACGATGCTAGGGTTTTTCACCAATCGGGAGTCTACATTTGCAGACAGGCTGTGATACTATTCCCACCACATGACATAATTATAAATGGAGTGCCTTTATTCCCCATTATTCTGGGGGCCCCCGTGTATCCCCTTTTGCCTTGGGTTATAAAACCAAAGCCCCATTTTAGAGGCCCTGGCAAAAGACAGGTTAATTACCCTCTCAGCAGGTGTAGAATGGCTGTTGAATGTGCTTTTGGCACATTGAACTCATGTTGGAGATCTCTACAGATGCATTTGCATGCCGGTTTCATCAATGCTGTGCATTTGACTATGTCTTGCTGCGTTTTCACAATCTTTGTGAAGCCAGAGGCAAGCCATTTCCCTCTGAATGGGCCTATGACCGTGAGGGGCCACTGTATCAGTACACTCAGCCAGAGAGTGCACTGACCACAGCTGGGGCTGGATGTACCCAGGAAACAGATGTCAGGGATGCTTTGTGCCCACGTTATGGACTTGCATTGGCCCAGTGGAGGAGGGGGAATAGTACCTCTATGAATGTGCTTGTGAGGGGGAGGGGCTAATTGTTTGGGGGGTGGGGGGAAGTTGGTGTGTGGAGGAGGGCTTGATTGCCATGCAATGTATTTATAATTGACATGACACATGGAATGGGGAGGGGGGAGAGAATTCACAGTATGGATTCATATAAGAAAGTGATTGAAGCGTGGATTGCTATACCTAACTATAGAGGAGTAGTGTTTGCTTCCTAATTGTTCCTGATCAGGTGTTTAGCTTTATTATTTCATATATTGATTGTATGATGCAATTCAGTATATGGGGTGTTGTAATTTCAATGGATAATATCAATGTTTATTTTAAGCATTTTTTTATTTGTATTGATTTTAAATTTTGACAATTATGGGAAATTATGGGTGGTGGGTCAGACAGTAATTATTTAACGATAGTAGATGTTGAGATTAAAAAAAGTTAAAGCTTTATAACTGTTGAAACACAGTCAATACCACACGTCAAATATACAAAGTAAATATCTTTAAATCAAGATCTCAAGCAGCATTTTTCTTTCTTTGATGACCTGTAAATTTCGGTTATCGACGGAAGTATTTTTTGTTGCGCTGTGATTACGATGAAATTGACGTTTATCGACACTGATAAAAACTGAATCCCTCCAAGCCTATTTAACAGTGACAGTGGAATGCTCTGTGACTGTGTTCCTATGGAGGAGACATCTTTACTCAATGACTGACCATTGTCAATACACGGATGCTTTGCTTACAAACCACCCTGCCAAAGGATGCTGCATAAACAGTACAGTTTAAAAAGGAAACAAATTAATTATTAAATAATTAAAAATCTAATAGGTTTAAATTTCAGCAGGGTAGATTCAACCCTTCCTCCTTCCAATGCAAATAAATCAAGTTCCAAAATTTCACCTATTTCCACTCCTGTCCCCACCACTTTTCTGCCTAGGGCAGAATGCCAGATTGCTATTGTGTCACTTGGAAGTGACTACATATCACAGGTACAGAATGAATATTATTGGTGTAGCAGTTAAGATGGATGGGGGCAGGGACTCTCTTTTTTGTTTGTATGTTTGTACAACACCTAGCAAAATGGGGTCTTGGTCTGTGACTGGGGCTCCTATGTACTACCCTAGTACAAGTAATTAATAATTATCGTTCGCCAATCCAGGATAGCATCCATTTTATATTTAAAAAAAAAAAAGTGGTGGGGAGGGAAGGAAGAAAAAGGGGAGATAAGTCAGTTGTGGGAAAAACTTCTACCCTTAAAAATGTGGGGCTGACAGAACTGGATGTGACCGAGGAGTGGGGAGACAGCTTCAATACAAACACCATGTACTGAGCAGCATATGTATATTGCAGAATACGAGGGGATCTCTCTCAGGAATTCAGGCAATGCTAGGTGCCAAAAGCACTTAGGGTATGTCTACACTACGAGGGTAGTTCGATTTCACTTAAATCGAATATGTGGAATCGATATTGCAAAGTCGAACGTGTGTGTCCACACTAAGGACAGTAATTCGACTTTGTGAGTCCACACTAACGGGGAAAATGTCGACATTGGAAGCGGTGCACTGTGGGCAGCTATCCCACAGTTCCCGCAGTCCCCGCTGCCCATTGGAATTCTGGGTCGAGCCGCCAATGCCTTCTGGGTAAAAAAAATGTGTCGAGGGTGCTTTTGGGTAATTGTCGTCATCCGTCCGTCACTACCGCCCTCCCTCCCTCCCTGAAAGCGCCGGCGGGAAATCAGTTCGCTCACTTTTCTGGTCAGTGACAGCGCGGAAGCCACAGCACTGCGAGCATGGATCCCGCTGCGACCATCGCTGCAGTTGTGGCCGTTGTCAACGCCTCGCAGCTTATCATCCACCTTTACCAGAGGCAGATGCAGATAAACCAGGCGAGGAGGCTACGGCACCGCGGTGAGGGCCTGAAGTCTGAGAGTAGCACAGGCCTGTCAGAAAGCACAGGACCCAGTGCCGAGGACATCACGGTGACAATGGGTCATGTGGATGTTGTGGAACGGCGATTCTGGGCACGGGAAACAAGCACGGACTGGTGGGACCGCATAGTGCTGCAGGTCTGGGATGAATCCCAGTGGCTGCGAAACTTTCACATGCGGAAGGGGACTTTCCTTGAACTTTGTGAGTTGCTGTCCCCTGCCCTGAAGCGCAATGACACCCGGATGCGAGCAGCCCTGACTGTCCAGAAGCGAGTGGCCATAGCCCTCTGGAAGCTTGCAACGCCAGACAGCTACCGGTCAGTCGCGAACCACTTTGGCAAATCTACCGTGGGGGTTGTTGTGATGCAAGTAGCCAACGCAATAGTTAAGGTATTGCTCTCAAAGGTAGTGACCCTGGGAAACGTGGAGGTCATCATAGATGGCTTCGCCGCGATGGGATTCCCAAACTGCGGTGGGGCTATAGATGGAACTCACATCCCTATCCTGGGACCGGAGCACCAGGCCAGCCAGTACATCAACCGAAAGGGCTACTTTTCAATGGTGCTGCAAGCACTGGTGGACCACAGGGGACGTTTTATCAACATCAACGTCGGATGGCCGGGCAAGGTTCATGACGCTCGCGTCTTCAGGAACTCTGGTCTGTTTAGACGGCTGCAGGAAGGTATTTACTTCCCGGACCACAAAATAACTCTTGGGGATGTGGAGATGCCTATAGTCATCCTCGGGGACCCAGCCTACCCGCTAATGCCCTGGCTCATGAAGCCCTATACTGGCGCCCTGGACACTGAAAAAGAACTGTTCAACTACCGGCTGAGCAAGTGCAGAATGGTGGTGGAGTGTGCTTTTGGACGTCTCAAGGGGAGATGGAGAAGCTTACTGACTCGCTGTGATCTCAGCGAAACCAATATCCCCATTGTTATAGCAGCTTGCTGTGTGCTCCACAATCTCTGTGAGAGCAAGGGGGAGACCTTTATGGCGGGGTGGGAGGTTGAGGCAAATAGCCTGGCTTCTGATTACGCCCAGCCAGACAGCCGGGCGATTAGAAGAGCCCAGCGGGACGCGCTGTGCATCCGGGAGGCTTTGAAAGCTAGGTTCCAGAGTGAGCACGGTTACCAGTGACTTTTCAGTTTGTGTACAGAGAAGCTGAACCTGCCCCCGTTTCTTTACCCAGTTAATGTTGACTATCCTCTCCAGTTACATACCCCCTTCACCCCCTTCCAAAAAAATAAAATCAGTTTTATTTTGTTAATGAACACCGTTGTCTTTATTACTGTTTTCGCGGGAATGTTTTAAACCTGGGACGCAGACTGTGGTGGGGAGCGGGTGTAGTATACTGATGCAAATGATGCTTCTAAACTCCAGGAATGACAGGATTCGCAGTGGTGGACTGGTTGTTTCAACGGAGCCTGCCAGCCCTCCTGAGCGGGACTGCGTGTATGTGGGGGCTATGTGACTTTATGGCAGGGGGAGGAGGGTTACAGATCCCCTGCTGCGTGGCTCTGTGATTCAGGAAAAGGACCGCAGCATAAGATCCGTAACTGCCCTCCCCCGCCACAAAGTCACAGAGCAACCCCCCCAGGGTAACTAGTCACTGCACTGTGTATGTGCCCTGCTGCTGGACCTGCCCCCGCCTCTGTACCCTGCTAAAGGTGACTGTCCTGTCCAATTACCAAGCCCCTTCCCCCCCTTCAGACAGACTCTCCTCCAAAAGAACATGATGGAAACAGTAAACGTATTTTTTATTAACAACCACACATGAAACTGGGGGGTGAAACTTGGACGGGGGCTTGGGTGAGGCAGGAAGGAAAGGACTTTTCAAATTTTGGGGAATGACAGCCTTCTGGTGCTTGAGCAGTCTGCAGGGGTGGAGTGAGAGTTTTCACGGACTCTGCCGCCCCTCCTTCTTTGGACTTTGGGCGAGGGGGGTATGGGACTTGGTGGCGGGGGAGGGCGGTTACTGATAGACTGCAGCGGGGCTCTGTCCTCCTGCCTCCGTTCCTGCAGAACATCAACAAGGCGCCGGAGCGTGTCCGTTTGCTCCCTCAGAAGTCCAAGCAGCGTTTGAGTCGCCTGCTGGTCTTCCTGCCGCCACCTCTCCTCACGTTCCATGTGTGTCCGGTGCATTTGGGACAAATTCTCCCTCCACTGGTTCTGCTGTGCTGCCTGGGCTCGGGAGCAGCCCATTAGTTCTGAGAACATGTCCTCTCGCGTCTTCTTCTTCCTCCACCTAATCTGCGCTAGCCTCTGGGAGTGTGATGCCAGGCTGGGTTGGGAGACAGTCGCAGATGTGGCTGTGGGAATGAGAAAAAGGTAGTGAATTCCTCCGAAAGATAAATGTAGTTGTGAACAAAGAACATAGTCTTTCTCTGTGAACAAGACCATGCACTGCACCTATCACATGCGCACTCAGGACAAGGTCGAATTTTCGGACCTCACCTTCAGTGCCTGGGGTCTTGCACTGCCGATCTGGGAAGCGGGGCAGGACACCGGAATTTCTGTAGCAGGCAGACATGGTAAGCCGTAGACTTGTGGCTGCTTAAAACTTTAATAGTAGCACTGGCCTCCTTTCACATTGAAAGCAATGCCAGTCTCTGCTGCCAGCAATCGGCCAAGCATGAACTCTGCCCCTGTCCCACCCCCTCGCGGCTGTCCCAGGGAAAGATCCCTGTATGCTGCCCCTCTCCCGCCTCCACTGCGTGGCTGTAAACCGGCGGTTACAGTTCTGTAAAGGAACGGGCAAGCAGTCCCAATACTAACAGTCCCCTACCTAATTCAAAGCAGGTCATCATGAGCGACATCACAATCATGAGGATCTCAGACAGCGATAAAGAACGAATGCTTCGGGAAAGCCTGCAAAGACCAGGGCCGTATGCCGCCATGCTGTGCAAGGCTATGATCCCGGAGTACTTGATGATCTCCTGGCGCGGAAACGTCTTCTACTTCGGAGGACCCAATAAGGCCGCTCTCCCCAGGAACCTGATGCACAGGCTTTCCAATTACCTCCAGGAGAGCTTCCTCGAGATGTCCCTGGAGGATTGCAACTCTATCCCCGGACATATAGACCGCATTTTAATATAGCTGCACTGGCAGGGACTAAAGAGTGGAGCGGCTTGGGCAGCAGAATCATGCAAAACCGGACATTGTTAGATTTTTTTTAAATAGTTGGGACTGAATAGTTAAGCGCCTAGGGCAAACAAATCATGAAAAACACATTGTTGTTATTGTTAATATTCCAGTTCTGTTAAAAATAAATGTTTAGATGTTTAAAACACTTACTGCTTGATCCTTCCCCTGAATCTGTGTCCGGGTTAACGGCTGGGGACGGTTGGTAGGGGATCTCTGTAAGGGTGATGAAGAGATCCTGGCTGTCGGGGAAATCAGCTTGGTAAGCGCTGTCGACTGCCTCGTCCTCCTCATCTCCTTCCTCATCTTCCCCGTCCGCTAACATGTCCGAGGAACCGGCCGTGGACAATATCCCATCCTCAGAGTCCACGGTCAGTGGTGGGGTAGTGGTGGCGGCCGCACCTAGGATGGAATGCAGTGCCTCGTAGAAATGGGATGTGTGGGGCTGGGATCCGGATCGTCCGTTTGCCTCTTTGGTCTTCTGGTAGCCTTGTCTCAGCTCCTTGATTTTCACGCGGCACTGCGTTGCATCCCGGCTGTATCCTCTCTCTGCCATGGCTTTAGAGATCTTCTCATAGATCTTTGCATTCCGTCTTTTGGAGCGCAGCTCGGAAAGCATGGACTCATCGCCCCACACAGCGATCAGATCCAAGACTTCCCGATCAGTCCATGCTGGGGCCCTCTTTCTATTCTGGGATTGCACGGCCATCTCTGCTGGAGAGCTCTGCATCATTGCCAGTGCTGCTGAGCTCGCCACGATGTCCAAACAGGAAATGAGATTCAAACTGGCCAGACAGGAAAAGGAATTCAAATTTTCCCGGGGCTTTTCCTGTGTGGCTGGTCAGAGCATCCGAGCTCGGACTGCTGTGCAGAGCGTCAACAGAGTGGTGCACTGTGGGATAGCTCCCGGAGCTATTAGCGTCGATTTCCATCCATACCAAGCCTAATTCGATATGGCCATGTCTAATTTAGCGCTACTCCCCTCGTTGGGGAGGAGTACAGAAGTCGAATTTAAGAGACCTCTATGTCGAACTAAATAGCCTCGTGGTGTGGACGGGTGCAGGGTTAATTCGATGTAATGGCGCTAAATTTGACATAAACGCCTAGTGTAGACCAGGCCTTAGTGTGGTTAGCAACAGAGGGTCCTGTGGCACCTTTAAGACTAACAGAAGTATTGGGAGCATAAGCTTTCGTGGGTAAGAACCTCACTTCTTCAGATGCAAGTAATGGAAATTTCCAGAGGCAGGTATAAATCAGTATGGAGATAACGAGGTTAGTTCAATCAGGGAGGGTGAGGTGCTCTGCTAGCAGTTGAGGTGTGAACACCAAGGGAGGAGAAACTGCTTCTGTAGTTGGATAGCCATTCACAGTCTTTGTTTAATCCTGATCTGATGGTGTCAAATTTGCAAATGAACTGGAGCTCAGCAGTTTCTCTTTGGAGTCTGGTCCTGAAGTTTTTTTGCTGTAAGATGGCTACCTTTACAACTGCTATTGTGTGGCCAGGGAGGTTGAAGTGTTCTCCTACAGGTTTTTGTATATTGCCATTCCTGATATCTGACTTGTGTCCATTTATCGTCTTGCGTAGTGACTGCCCCGTTTGGCCAATGTACATAGCAGAGGGGCATTGCTGGCACATGATGGCATATATAACATTGGTGGACATGCAGGTGAATGAGCCGGTGATGTTGTAGCTGATCTCGTTAGGTCCTGTGATGGTGTTGCTGGTGTAGATATGTGGGCAGAGTTGGCATCGAGGTTTGTTGCATGGGTTGGTTCCTGAGTTAGAGTTGTTATGGTGCGATGTGTGGTTGCTGGTGAGAATATGCTTAAGGTTGGCGGGTTGTCTGTGGGCGAGGACTGGCCTGCCTCCCAAGGTCTGTGAAAGTGAGGGATCATTGTCCAGGACGGGTTGTAGATCACTGATGAAAACACGCTTATGTTACCTGCATTGTTAATCTGTTCTCATTACACTCAATCCTCAAGTACTGACGTGTAATTGGGATATGGCTTTTATTGGCAGTGACTGAAATATGCTGCTTGGGCTCATTGTTCCTTCACACTCTTTTGTTTTTATTCTGAATAGTAAAAGTTAAGGACAAAATCATCTCTAGCTTTGCTATGGTCTATATTATGGCTGATGCCATCCAGTCCAGGGACCTTGCAAAGCCATTGAGTGGGAATCCTCCCCATGCAGTTGGGCCGGATATTTCATACTTGCGTGCCTATAGTTGGATACCTAAATCCATATTTAGGCATCTTAAATAAAAAAGCCACCTGTTGTGAATGCGGCTGAAAATTGAATTCAGTAGGAGTTGTAGGTGCTGAATCCTGGTGAAAACCAGACGGCTTTTACTTAGGTGCCTAAACATGGATTTAGGTGGCTAATTTTATGCACCTGAGCTTGCAAGTGTGGTCTTATTAACAAGAAAATCTGCCTCATTGCTTGAAGCCTGGCTCCACTGCATCTGGCAGGTTAGCAGGCTTTCTCACAGAAATACTTTCTCACATGCATGTATCTGCAAATTGAGTGTATTACTTTCCAGGGCTTGGGAGCATAGCAGTTTGTACAGGCCAAGTGAGAGTGAGTGTGGGAGAGCAGAGTTCCCAGAGTCTTCTCCTATTAATCACTTGCCTTGTTTAGTATTTTGCGACTCTGCAGCAGGTTGATTTTGAAATGAATTGGAAGCTGTTTCAACACCGTGCTGATAAGTCTGCCTCAGTTGCTGGCCTTGTGTTTTTCTCCATCCCTCTCTCTGCTTCCATTCTGTGGACAAATTCTGTCATGGAAGGAAGAAACAAATATGTGATGTGTGGTGCCTTATTCCTTCCCCCTACTAGAGCTGGTCCAATTCTGCAAAGAGTGTTCAGTAATTTCTTGTTGGTTTTCTGAAAGACTGTTCTGTTTAACTCTCCTTGTGCCCCTTGTTGTTTGCAAACATTTGTGAAAACGGGTTTTGTTACACCTGTGTTTGGGGAATGGCTGCTCACTGTAATAGCATTCACATGTGCACTAGGGTGTTTGTGTGTAAATGAGAGAATTTCCTATTTGACTTTTGTGGCTCCTTAGTCTCTGGATGGAACAGAAACAATACCACATGACCTGGATGATCAACTATTTGCTGTATGCAATGGGAACAGTTTGTGAATATCACAGACCTTGAAATGTTCTTGAATAAACCATTTGTCAAAGAGTTGTGAATAGTGAGCAGATTAATAAAAATCAAACTCTGAATGAATCACATGCAGGGGAAAGGGTTAAAATTGACAACACACTTCACGATGAATGATTCAACCAGTGCCTTCTACCAAGCTGTGGCCCTGAGAAAGAGAGCTCCCAAGCACCTCTAGCTGTGTTTGAATTGTTGTTGAAAGCATTAATGGCATTATTGTGAGTGAGAAACCCATGAACAGTGCCAGTAATTCATGGCGGTGGCTACACACCCCGAAAGTGGCTTCAGTGTGCCACACAACACATTCATCTCTTGAAATGTGCAAGTTAAGCTTTACAATCAAAGCCTCCCTTTCCCACCACCATAAGCCTTGAAGACACAAGCAGGCTGTCTGTCTGTGCCTCTCTGTGCTTTATCCTTATGGTCTCCAGAGTGAGACTGTCTCACCTACAAGGGGGAGTTGAATGGGTAACAGACGAGTTTCTGGCCAAGTAAAAGACTTTTCATAGTGGCTGGCTCGCTCTTCCCGACCGCTGCCACCCCACCCCCACCCCCCCAGTTTCAGATACGTTTGCCATTGTCTCTTGTGCAGTTGTGAAACTGAGCCAAGCAAAAATGTCAGGAAAAGCTGCTTTCAAGAGTGAGGAATGGAGCTGCGTAGCGGGGTCAGCCCATCATTAACCTCATTTTCCATGCTTGCTTTCCCTGCTCACCACCCTTTGCATGCATAACAATGTGGATTCACAGCAAACTCAAGCAAAGGGCAGAGTTCACTGTCAACTTTTTTCTCATGGCCTGGGCTCATGTCCTATGGTGACTGAGCTTTTGGAATATGCCCTGGAAGATTACTCCAAAATTTGCCTCTCTATTATCCCCCTGCCCAATCTCAAGCCAAAACCCTTCTCTCCCTGCCCTAACTCAGGAGAGAACATGTGGACTGAATTCCAGATAGTTTTTAACCTTGTCTTCCTTCAGTCTCCTGATCAGGAAATGATCTGTGAGGTTCTTGCAGCAGGAATTTGAGTCTCTCCCTTTGGCTGCCTGTTTTGGTTAGGAGTCCAGTTTTAACATCACTTCATGGTTCCGGTCCCACCCTTCATAGCATCCACCTTCTTTGCAGTCTCTGGTCATCAAGATAAGAGTGAGATGTTATCCATCAAGCAGAGGCCACTTCTGAACTGTCCATCTGGGGTAGTGTAGATGAAGAATAGGACAGGTAGAGGTCTGTCTCTGCTTCTCTTCCTCCTGTGTCTGCCTCCTGGACTTCAGACATAACCATTCTACAGGGCACGTATTCAACCCAATACTAGTGGGAGAGTACTTAGGTTACTTAAGATAGATAATGCCACATGGCAGCACAAGGCAAAGCTGTGACACCAAAGCCTTCAGGTTGGTTTGTAAAATTGCCCATGAATAAAGTCTTGATGTCTTTTCTTAATTTATTTAATTTGATGTATTTAATTAGGTCTTATAATGATTTGTTCTGTGGCCATCTTGCCTGGTGCAGTGAATGCTGCTGTCTGAACTGCCCATGTGTAAAGCACTGCATTTTCACAGGCTGGCAACACTTCTTGTCATTGATCACAAGTGGCAAAGCTCTACCTACAATTACACAAGGTGAATTGAATTCACAAGCCATCCTGTTTGGGGGGTGACAGATTTCTTGAGATTTGGTAAGGATGGATGTGGCACAAGATTAACAGCCTATCTCCGCCACTGACAGACTCTGCCACCTTGAGCAAGTCATGTCACTGCCCTGTGCCTCAGTTTCCCCATTTGTAAAATGGAGCTAACGATGGTCACCTGCATTTGCTGTCTGCTTTGAGATCTATGGATAGGAACATATTGTTAAGTGCAGATTATTACTTTATTATGGAACAGGAAAGCCAAGTTCCTGTTAGCTGCATGGGCTTTAACCCTCACTGGAGGGTCTTTAGTTCCTCCACCCCCCAAAAGCTTTTAAGACCCTTTCTCCAACTTTGGATGTATACAACCAGTCCTGGAATGTGCATGCTTGAATGTGTCCCTTCCTCCTCTACCTCATTTGCGCCCCCCCCCCCACCTCCATTTTTCTCTTTGAAACCTCCCAGTACCACTAGGAGGAATTGGTGCTTGTCCTTTCTCAGTGCAGGGCCCTGATTTCCATTTGAATAACAAGCTCTCTGCTAAAACTTCCCTGCGGTCCAGGCCAGCACACAAGGAGTTCACTGTTCGCAGACTGAATGTTCAGCCAGCCCTGACGTACTCACCATTATCAGTGGAGCTTATTCAATACTATTTGTGTGTGTTGTGCTGGCCAGGGTGATGGGCTTGCTGAGGGGAGGGGGACTCTGCCACTGTTAAACAGACTCCCCATTCTATGCAAACACTCCAGTAATGTTATGCAACCTCCTCTGTCTCCACTTAGGACTTTATGGTTCATCGCAGGGTGTTTTTAGAGGCTGGTTTCACTTGCAGCTGGTTTTCATGTGGCGCGTTGGTTCCTTTCAGCTTTATCCTCTGCATTTGTCAGTGTTCATTTTCAAGCTGCAAAGTGTGTGAGGAAATGGCAATGAATCTTTAGCAGAATCAGTTTTTATTTCACCCTGTTTGCTTTCCATTTCATTGTTTCTCATGCTCCTTCTCATTCGTTTTTCATCTCTTTATTACTCTTTCTACACCTCTTTTTCTCTCTCTCGTCTTTTCATTCTGCCCTTTCATCTGCCTCACATCCATCTCTCTCTCTCTCTCTCTCTCTCATGCACGCATGTGCATATATGCTTTTCACCTGCCCATATTTCTTTCTCGCTCTCTCTCTCACACACACACCCCTCTACCTCAGAGGACTAGCAGGGCGTCTTGTCAGCAGCTAGGTAATAAAATAGAAGGCAGGGGTCAAAGGAAAGGCAATAAGGGTCATTTGCCAAAGGCTTGAACACAGTTTGAGCGTGTGTACCGGGGAGCATATACAGCACCCAAGATGTGTCCCCTCGTGGACTTGCAGAGATGCCCTCAGGTTAGACACGGACCTGCGCTGAATGCCTAATGTTTTCTTCTAAAAAATGTATTTGTACCGCCTGTCGCCCAGTGTCTGGATCAGAAGCAGCTTTTTCTATTCACTCTTGTTGTCAGCCACACAGCTGCGTCTCTAGTGTTTCAGTGATAGAGGCAGGGCAAAGGAGGAACATCCCTGTCCCCGGTGTCCTCGGAGGCTGACAGACCAAAGGCCTGGCTGTGCCTTTCCATTGGCAGGGGAAGGGTTGTGTGTGAGCTGGGAGGGAGAGGGCAGTGAGGTTAAGATGCCCTGGCGACCCCATGAGTCCTGCTATGTCATGCTAAGCGCTCTGTCACACAACGACCCGGGAGTTGGCTGGCTGGGTTCGAAGTGCTGGAATCTCATTATCACAGCCGGATGTGGATGAGGGCTGACAGGCCCTCTAGTAATTTTTTGAGTTTTGTCCTTCAGACGAGGCTGGCTTGGATGTCGTGACGGATTCTTCTGCCGCACTGAAATCGCCTCTCCCAACGAGGCACAGGAAGACTTGGCTACTTCTTCAACTGTGATTACCATCCACAATGTTTTAATTGAATCTGGAGTCCCAAATGGGCTCGCAGCATCGCTCTGTGCAAAGCTGGCTCTAGCTGCTGCTTTTTGGAATCCTTTTTCTTTATGTGGACTAGTGAGAGAATCCACTTCTTTTTAAATGGTGTCACATTAATGACACCAACATCCTGTGCCTATCAGAGTGTGGGCAGCTGTGGAGCAAGTGTCTCCCCATGCTGCCCTGGAAAGGGTCGCTGGTAGCACAGGAAGGAGGAGAAAGTTGGCCATTCTCAGGACCCATTCAATCCTCTCTCTCCAGACTGCTAGCTGCGATGTGGTTAAGTCTCCTGTGTTACTGAGAGCCTACTCACTCATTACATGTAAGCCACCAGTCTGCTAATGGATTTTACCCACTTTGGGTCACTTCTGACCTTGGCTGGAATTAATGTAGTAACATATCAAACCCTTCAGCCATTCATCCAGTCCTCCATTCCACTCTCCTAACAGGGGACAGTGGCATTCTATTCCAATTGATATCTACCTGTAAAACCTTGACATGAAAAAAACGAACAAACAGCAGCCCAAGCTTTGAGGCCCAACATACCCATGTCTCCGTGCTACCAGCCAATCCCTGAGCAGAGAGCACCTCAGGACTGATAGCCTGGTGGATGATACTGAAGGCTGGAGTGATAGCTGGGCACAACCAGACCAGAAGTGCAGGGCTAGAATATACCGACTGCCCCTCCCCTGCCTACTAACCTATTTTAAAAGGCCCCTATTTGCAAGGTTGTGTGCTGTGGAGCTCTGTGTGTTTGTCTTTGGTTATAGCCATACTGCAGAATTCACTCAGATGACTTCTCTCGAGTCAGCCTAGCACGAGAGAGTGTAGACTGGCTACCAGCATTTTAACCTCTGTGTCTTCAGACCCTATTCATTTCAAGTCTAGGTGACGTGGTAATTAAAATGCTGGTGGCCTCTTGCACCTTGTCTACACTAGAGCTTGCTTCCACCAGTGGAGCTGAGCTGGAGGTTTGCAATGGGGGGGAGAGGGGGGGAGGAAAGCCTAGTGTAGCCAAGGCTTGTGACACATGAGGAGCCATATCTCAGCTCCAAACTGCATAACCTCCCTTTGTAATATCACTGCTTTTGTATCTCTTGGAGGGCAGGGATTCATCTCCAGTCCTATCCTCCGTCCTGCTGAGCCACTCAGCAATGAATCCTACATGCAGCTTCAGTCCTATTCTCATCCCACTCCAGTCAGACCTGTACATCTACTTATCTTGTGAGCTCTTTGAGTCAGGCGTCATCTTTTTGTTCTGTGTTTGTCCAGCACTTGGTCCACGCCTGGGGTTCCTAGGTGCTACGGTGCTAGAAATAATCTCTTTCCTCACCTCTCTGTAAGTGTATCATTTATTTAATTGGCTTTTCTATGAGGAGCCTCATAAACATTAATGGGTTTATTCTCACAACCTCCCCACCCTTTGAGGTATGCTGGTGTTCTGATCCCCTATTAACAGATGGAGAGTAAACAATTTGCATAAGATCCCTCAGCAAATTGGTGGCAGAGTCAGGGATCTGTCCCAGCTCATCTTACTGCCAGTCCAATACTTTAACTGCAAGACCTTTCTTCAGAGGTGAAAGTAAGCCGGTACAAGGACGGTAAGAAAAGGTGCAGTAGCATACTGGCAAGAAAATGGAGCATTCTCTCCCTCTCTGATTCCTCCTCCTGGCTCCAGCAATATTGAGGGTTCGGGGGCCCGGCTCCACGAATGTTCGGGGCTGGGTCTCCCCGCTGGCCCCACCTGCTGCCCCCCCGCGCCTCCCCTGAGTGTGCCCCGGCCCCCCTTTGCTGCCCCCGTGCACCTCCCTGGCCGGGTCGGGAACAGAGTCTCTCCCCTGAAGCTCCATGCTGCCTGCCTGCATTAACTGCCACCACAGGGTCCTAGTGCCCCCCCTCCAATACTGCCAGGGCAGGCTGCCCTTCCCCCTCAGACCGTTTCAATTTCCAGTGGGACCCTCCACCAGTACAGCCGCCCCCCCGCCTGCAGTCACCGCTCTTGCTCCACGCTGGGCAAGGGGCAGCCCCATCCCCCACCCACAGTGAGGCTACAGTGAGAGGCAGCAGCAGGGGAGGAGGCGCACATGTGATGGCAGCCCCCCCCGGCATGGCACCCACCACAGGGGAGGCAAGGGGGATTCCTGGACCTGAGAGGGGCCCTAGGAGCACGTGCAGTGACAGTGGGGGGGGGGTGAGTGTGCTGCCGGGGGGGAGAAGGGGGTCCCTACCCCAGAGCTCGCTGCTGCCGGCAGGGAGAGGGCTGGGGGGAGTCCTTCTCTCTGGCTCTAGTCCTAGGACAGCCTGCCTGCACCCCAAACTCATCCCCAGCCCTGCCCCACCCCAGAGCCCACACCCCCAGCCAGAGCCCTCATCCCCATGCACCCTAGCCCTCTGCCTCAGCCCTGAGTCCCCTCCCACACCCAAACCCCTCATGCCCTGCCACACCCAAATCCACCCCCAGCCTCACCCCACAGCCCTCAGCCCTGCACCCCCTCCCTCCGCACCCCCTCCCATCCCCAAACTCCCTCCCAAAGCCTGGACCCTGCACCCCTCCTGCACCCCAGTCCCCTGCCCCAGCCTAGGGCCTGCACCCCAGACCTCCTCCCCCACCCAAACTCCCTCCCAGAGCCTTGGGCAGGTGAGGGGTGGAGTCTGGGGGGGGGGGGGGCAGAGTTTGGGCAGGGGCAGGTTCTGGGCACCACCAAAATTTCTACAAACCTGCCACCCCTGCTGGCAAGAGCTGGTGCGCCATACCGGTGTGGACTGGCTTCCTGAGGCAGCAATTTAAAGGGCTGGAGCCCAGGGCCCTTTAAATTGCAGCCAGAGCCCCGCTGCCAGAGCCCTGGGGTAGTGGCGGTGGGGCTTGGTTGGCGATTTAAAGGGCCCAGGGCGCCTGCCGCTGCTACCACCCCGGGCCCTTTAAATCGCCGCTGGAGCCCCACTGCCGCTAACCCGGGGCTCCGGGGACAATTTAAAGGGCCTGGGCCCTTTAAATAGCCCCTGGAGCCTGCCGGAGCCCTAGGGTAGCGGCGGCAGGGCTCTGGTGGCTATTGAAAGGGTTCGGGGCTCCTGCTGCCTCTACCACCCTGGGCCCTTTCAATAGCCACCGGAGACCTGCCGCCGCTATCCCAGGGCTCCAGCAGCAGGGCTCCGGAGACTATTTAAAGGGCCCTGGAGCCAGGGTAGCGGCAGCTAGAGCCCCATGCCCTGCTGCTGGAGCCCCGGGGCTCTGTTGGCAATTTAAAGGGCCAGGGGCTCCGCTGCGGTAGCAGCAGCTAGAGCCCCGGGCCCTTTAAATCACCCTCTTTAAATCGCCCCCGAACCCCAGGGCTCCCAGACATCTCTGCAGCTGGGAGCTCAGGGGGTGATTTAAAGGGCTTGGGGCTCCCAGCTGCTGCTACCACAGCCCTAGCCCCGGGCCCTTTAAATCCTGATTTAAAGGGCCTGGGGATTTAAAGACCCCGCCTCTTCTGGTGGAGGCCACGCCCCTCCCCAGGACTCCGGAGTACCGGCAAGTCCTTTAAGTTACTTTCACCCCTGCCTTTCTTCCTCTCTCTAGCAGCTCCTTGTTAGCCCCAGCTGTAGTTGGGAACTTCATTAGGCTTTAGGTTGTGCACACCTTTAACTTACTGAAAAATTCTCCTTATGGGTTGGCATTTTCCCGGGTTGATCTCAGCCTAGAGGAGAACTGATTCTTTGGAAAAGTTTTGAACAAAACCCCTTCAGCCTTTGTAACAGTTGTGACAGCGAAGAAGCAAAGTTCTTCTGTGGTAAGGAATTTGAAGCTCTATTTTCTCTCGCTCGCTCTCTTTTTTTTTTTTTTTTTTTTTATCATCTGTAATGCAAAAGTGGCTGAACTTTGACATTGGAAATGTTCAAGTTGGCTCCTCCTTCCTGTGGGCAAGGCCTTCCCATTATTTGCCAGGTGGGTGGGTGCAGAGAATAGAAACATTTCAGTTAAGTGTTTAAAAATCACTTTTGGCACATTCATGCTGGTTTCTTTTTCTGATGTTGGGAGCCATAATACTAACTGGGGCACCAAGGGGCTGATCCTGTGAAGTGCTCAGCACCTCCAATGCCCATTGAAGACACCGGGGCAGATGCTCAGTGGATATAACTTGTCACTGAATTCAATGGAGTTTTGACAATTTACACCCACTGAGGATCTGCCCCGGGGGAGTTGAGGGTACTCGGCATCTTTCAGGAACAGGCCCTAAATTAGTATTGTAGGCTGGACTTTTCAAAGGGTCCTGAGGGAGCTAGATGTCCCAATCCTGCTGGAATTCAATGAGTTGGGCTCCTCTGAAAAACTCACCTAATATCTATGGGGAAATATCATCAGTATAAAAACTTTATCTTTATTCAGGTTTCAGAACACAAACAGATTCTCTGTTGAAATCTTTATGGTGCTGTGGAGTTTATAATCTCCTCAAGAGGAGGGAGCCTTCCTATTGGCTGCTTTATGAACTCTGCAGGTGCCTTCCTTCCTGTGGCGTTTCTGTGAGTGAAATCGGTGGAGCTGGGTTGCTCTACATCCAGGTAGCTCCAGTTATAAATTCCTCGAGCCCAATAGCTCTTGATTTTCTATTTTTTATTGGGTTTTTTTTTTTTGTCGTGGGAGAAGAGCGTAGGGCGGAAGCCAAGGAAATTAATGTTATGGTAATCCAAGCGTCTGTATTTTAAAGTCACAAACGGAAATGCTTCTAACTCAGAAAATGAAATAGTGGAGGTGACATGTTCAAGTTAACGTTACACTCAGAATGGATTGTGTTTTTATGCATGTTTTTCTTTGTAAGTGTGTATTTTAGTAGAGTGTGGTGTTAGCTTCAGAGTGCGTACCGTGGCTGAGTTAATGTTCCTGTGAGAACCTTCATCTTTTCCTTTCCTGATCAGGAGTGTTTAAATTTAAACATCATCATGTTACTTCAGCTCACTGCATTTCATTTGTATTGACCGATCTGTACATAGAGCCCATTTGCTCATCACTGGGATGCCTCAGGTTTAATTAAAAATAAATGCAAAATTCACAAATGGGCTATAAAGATTGTACAAACACCTCTATATCCTGCCCATAAAATGGTCCTGAGATCAACTGATATCTACTCAAATAGGTCTGATGTACAGTCTTGGAAATTCCAACTCTCCTTCTGAAAGGTAGCATCATTTAAACAGCATCTCCATGTAATTCAGTGAATGCATCCTGTGGGCCAGAAAACCCCAGCCAGGGTGTGTGAGGTTATAAGGCTCCACAAGTGTACATTGGTAATTGAACTCAGAATCTAGTGGGCCACATTTCTCTCTCTCTTACGCTTTTGTGCCATCTCCATGCATCTCTAGCTAGCTCCACCCCGTGTCCATTCCTCACCCAAGGAACATTCAAGGAGATTTCCTCACATTCACTTTTGGACATTACTCTGTTCCAAATGGCCACAGCTCTGACAGGGATAATGTGCCCCGTATTCTCATCTTGGTTTGTGTTTCTAGCAGTGAAGGGCTGCAGCCAAAGGCTAGAGATCTAGGTCCCAAAGTTCTGGACTGTGTGTGTGTGTGTGTGTGTGTGTGTGTGTTTAGATCTGGGGTTTTGGCTCAGTGCATATTAAGGATGGAGGGGGAAGAGGGTCAGTGGCAGAATCTGGATCCAGATCTGAGATTTGTGAGCTGCTCTGAGGTTTTGGTTCAGGCCCAGTCTTTCACTTTGATATGTATCAAGAATGATAAGAGTGAATTCTCAGGGCCTGTGAAGCTGATGGGGCAGAGTCAGTGAGGTTCACTACGTACTTCTCAAAAGCTGTTGCTCATCTGAGTGCATGGCAGCCTGGACAGTGTAACTCGGGTTTCATCCCCACAAGCACAACAGGTCTGTTTACCTATTAAACCCCGAACCCTAGCGGGAGCTGCAGCAGACAAGCTCCTTGTTTATATTGCCTGCCATGCTGGAAGGGGACAGGAGTCTCCAATGGCTTGGCACCTCCAAGAATTCAGCAACGCAGTAAATTATTCTGGTTGGAGCCATTTCTCGGAGGCGCTTTCCCGTCTGACTCGCAGAGACAACGCTGGCAGGGACAGGACCCGGCAGCCACTGCAGCATCTCAACAAGTGAGGGCTGTGAAGATAATTTGCAGCCAGTCACAGATTAAATGTCTTCCTTCTGCAGGGGTTTAATTAGACTGTGACTCACATTAGCGGAGAGGGCATAGTTACTGTGCCATACGGTGGCTATCACTCAAGCCTGGCCCTGCTGGGTGTGCAGCAGAGGAAACGCCAGCCTGACTCTGCGGACTCCAGAGCTGTGGAAGAGGGACTGCACTCAGTCTCAGGAGTGCTGAATGAAGCACAAAGCATTGAGCTGGCAAGCTTGCTTCCAGCTTGATCACAGGAGAGTCTGCTAGAATAATGTGGGACCTCCTGGAAGCTGTTCTTCTGGCAGAGTAAAACCCATGGGTAAGACCAAAGCTTTAGCATAACTATTAACACAGTTTGGTCCCCCCAGTTCTGCAAGATGGAGCCATGTTTTAACCACGTATAGGCAAAAACAGTGGTACAAATTATAGGTAAGCAGCCCTAACCTGGTTGCTTCTACAGTGTGAAGAGGCCCCACCTAGTCCCCAGTGCCCACATCAAAGAACCCCTGCATATTTTGATACAGCTGCAGTCTGTTGTTTAAATAGGCCCAGGGCTAGCATGGCAGGAGGTGCTGTATGTCAGGAGTGAAGGACATTGGCAGAGCTGGTTGGAATGCAGGACTGGAATAACTTGGGGGCAGAGAGCAGGCCCTGCAGGTCAGGAAAGAGGCATGGGCACGATTGTGTGTGGGTATCCCAGGACTGGAATAGTAGGGCATGGTGCTGATCAGGATTAAGAAACATACACAGCTCTGCTTAAGAGAGCACCTCCCTGCACTCTGCCTGGCCAATTTTCATGCGCCAGGGTAAGTGGAAAATCATCCCGCGACAGAAAGCCATCCCTTAGGAAAGTAGCCGGGATAGGGGATAGAGTATGCACAAAGTCGTAGTGCCCAGGGAAGGAGTGTATTGGTTTAACTTATTCATGAAGCATTGGCAAACAGCTGTTTGAGTGAAATCTGCATGTGCGCGCACACACACACACACACACACACACACACACACACACACACACACACACACACACACACACACACACACACACACACACACACACACACACACGTCTGAGCTGTTGAGCAGACCAGCAAGCATGGTATCTACATACAGAAGAATGGTTCTGTGCTAAAGTAACACTGGCAAGGTGGACACCACACTTTTAATGACTGCAGAGTGGGAATTCATTGACAGATGCTGCTGTAGCATCAGAGGTGGCAGAAGCTAAAGTGGCTGCTCTGTTTAGGTTTCTTTTTTAAAATTGTATTTATTAAAATGCTCTAGAGGCAGGGGAACTTGGCTCATTATTTATAAGTTTCTCTGCTGCCTTGAAATGGGATCTTTTATCAAAGGCACTTTGATAAATGTGGTGGAAACTTGTCTGGTTTCACTGCCACTTCTCTAAAGTGCTTCCTGTATCCTCTGTCGAAATGCTGTTTGGTAAGTTTATATAGCAAGACTCAGGGCAGGCCTACACTACCGCTGCCGGTCAATCTAAGGTACACAATTTGAGTTACATTAGTAGCGTAACTCAAGTTGATGTAGCTTAGATCTACTTACTGCAAGGTCCACACTACATCCACACGACGCTCTCCCGCCGACATTGCTTCTGCGTCTTGTTGAGGTGGAGTACAGAAATCAATGGGAGAGTGCTCTCCCATCGATTGAGTGTGTCTTCACTAGACCTGCTAAATTAATTGAAGTCCAAAAACAGCTTTTAACAGCAGTAGTGTCTTCTGCAGGTGCAAAGAGAATAGCTGTTTTTAATTACAATTTATTCTACTGGTTCAGTTGAATGACTAGTTCATTCAACATTAAGAAACCAATTGGGAGATGGAAAAAAATAATCTTTTTTTCCCTTTCCAAACTATGAATAAGAATAAGGTGTGAGAGGATCAGCTCTATTAGTTCTAAAATCTTGAAGGATACGGTGACCAAAACCAATCAGTTAAATTCTCTAACTACAGATAATACTTCCTTTGTTTAATAAATCAGTTAGTTTTAAAGGCAAAACATGTCTTGATTAACTTTTTTTTTATCTATCCAGCACATTCAAGATATTTTGTATTGATTTAAAAAAGCTTATTTTGTGGATTTTAATAGAATTTAAATTTCCACCAAATAGAGCTTGACACAAATTGCACACACAAAATTAATCATCTACTAAAAGTTATGTGATATAATTGCTTAAATAAATGTGTTTAGATATACTATATCCTGCTGGTTAGCCAAAAGGCACACCAATTTTTGTGTAAAGGTATATTTAGTTGCAAATCAACATATTTTAATGGTACCTACCAATGAATATTAACCTTTCCTTAGGAAAATAGTTTAAAAGTACAAATGCAAAAACATTATTAAAATTGATGATTTGAATCCGGTTTTCTGCTTGCTGATTTAAATCTGTCCACCCTGGTCCACAGGGAAAACAAAACAGTCAAATCAAAACATAAACGGAGATGTCTTGTGAAAAATCTTCTCTCTTCTCCTTTGGCAATTGGAAGGCTTCTCTGCATTCAGGTTTCTGTTTGTGTGCGTTCAGCTGCTCAGTAGTTTTGGGGGTTGACAGCCATTTACTAGCTAAGAGGGCAAAGGTACAAAACTATTTTCAGCAACATGACTCCGTCTCAGCCAATTGGATTGTGGTTGTGAATCCAATTTGGTTGAGACAGGGTCACACAACCTGAAATAGTTTGTGCTGCTGCCCTCACTGGTTACACAGACATGCATGTACAGTTAAGAACTCTTGACTACATGCTTTGGTACTTGACCTCCTGAACTGAATGGTGCTGTGTGGAATTTCCTCTCTGATTCCTGCTCCTCATTCACTGTTGTTGGGTGGGAAAGTTGCCACCTTTTCCCAGTTTGTCCTGCAGAGCAAACTCATTGTGTCATCAATTTATGTTGCAACCTGATCTCATAGTGCCAGCCCCAAATAATTTTGGCTCTGAGGACTAGTCCATCAGCCCTGTTTATAGGATGCATAGCCACACCACTGAAATTTGGAGGAGTCTCCAAAATGGCACTGTCAGATTGATAGTGTGGAAATTAACAGCAGTTTTAAGAATTTGCATTATGGGCTCTCCAGAGCGCATGGGTATTTTAAGAACATAAAATGGCCATACTGGGTCAGACCAATGATCCATCTATCCCAATATCCTGTCTTCCGACAGTGGCCAATGCCAGGTGCTCCAAAGGGAATGAACAGAACAGGCAATCATCAAGTGATCTATCCCATGTTGAACATTCCCAGCTTCTGGCAAACAGAGGCTAGGGACACCATCTCTGCCCATCCTGGCTAATAGCTATTGATGGACCTATCCTTCATCTCCATGAACTTATCTAGATCTTTTTTGAACCCTGTTATAGTCTTGGCCTTCACAAAATCCTCTGGCAAGGAGTTCCACAGTTGACTGCGTTATGGGAAAAAATACTTTCTTTTGTTTGTTTTAAACCTCCTGCCTATTGATTTCATTTGGTGACCCCTAGTTCTTGTGTTATGAGAGCTAGACCTGCTGTGAGAAGGGTCAGGTGAAAAGGTAGTAAGGTCTACATTAGGGCACCTACCATTGCTGCCACAGCTGGATCTGCACTTATAGTGCCAGTGTCTGGGTTTTATTGCTGCTGGTTGAGCTTCCTGGTTCCTAGTAAAGGCTTCTGTTCTCTTCTTAACTTGACCCCCCCGCTGTGCTGTGGGATTGCACTTATGTATTCAGAGACCTCGCCAGTATTTCAAAAAGGTAAAGTAAGGCTGGAGAAACCATCCTCAGCTGTTTTGGCCATACTTTGTGGTGGGTGTTTTGGCTTATTGTGGGGGCTTAAGTATATTAGCGCTCTCTCTCCCTGTATATATAAATATATTCATACGGATAAGCTATAGTTCATGTTTACTACTGGAATGTTATTCACTCTTTGTATGCTGCATCCAGAGCCCCACCTCTCCAGCATTCTTCTTTTGAGAAGGCAGCATCTAAGGCCTGTACTTGGCAAGCAGCTGGAAATGAGAGTGTGTAACATTTTGATCTTTCTGTGACCCTGTTGGGGGTTGCCTAGATAGAGGGCTTAGAAATGTTTTGACAGATCAAGGGGGTTAGGCTTAAAAAATGACATGGTGGCACTTGACCCATACTGATGACTCCTGTTCTTCATTGCGGGTGAGTGGAGGGTTTCTTCCCCCTTAGCTGATTCAGGTTCCTGTAAACAAGGAGCAGAGGTGGCACCTCCTAGGCCTAGGCTAAACCATGGTGTGGCCGGCTCTGATGATTTTCATGGTGAACACTGAAATTTTGGCTCCTGGGGGAGCCAGCCTGGCCATGCCATGAGAGGCTCCAGTGAATTTCAGCCCTGCCTGCGGAAAAACCTGCCTCTTCCCACCTCCTGGAGAAGAGCAGCCAATCAAAGCTGCTGCAGGAAGCAGGCCGAGCTCTGCCCCCTCCCTTCAGTAGCTGAAAGGAGTTTTTGGATGGGGAATGGGGGAGAGGGAGCCATTCATAACTCCTGAGGATTCAGTGGTTCTTTATCCCCTCTACCCTTTCCCAGGCCTGGTGTTGCAGGGATGAAGAGGAGAGGGGCAAGTCTACTTCTCACCCTCCACTCTCCATTCCTGCAATGCTAAGCTGGGAAGGGAGAGCAGGGATAAATCCCCTTGGAGCTGCAGGGGGAGCAGATGTGGGGCTGGTGGAGTGGGGGAAAGCAGAATTGATGTAGGGGTAGAGGGTGCATAATTAATAGCTGGGCTGGGGTTGGGCTGATATGGGGTGGCGCAGAGTTGGGGGAGAGACAGAATTCACTAGAATTGTTGGGTGTGGGGAGAAGCTGGCAGCCCCATTTGCTGTACAGCCACCCATGCAGCGCGGTGGGCAGGGTGTCAAACAGCTAAAAGCAGACCAGAAACCCAGGGCTGGCCTTACCATGAGGCGAACTGAGGAGGCCGCCTCTGGTGCCAGACTGGGGAAGGGGGGTGCCACTAGGACCCAGAGTGTAGAAAATTGGGTCTGCTGCTGGTGCATATGTATTCTCTCTGCTCTAGATGCACAGAGATGGTGGAGTGCTATGCTGGAGGTAGGAGGGCACAAGAGACATAACAGGCAGGCAGGAGAAAAGGTGAGAGGGAATAACAGAAAGCAGCAGGAGCTGCAGGGACAGAGAGGAGGAGGAGTGTCTTATGTACATCTTTAGCACCTCCAGGAGCCTGGACTGATTAACATCAGCTTCTCAGGGGGCTTCCTGTTTCCTGCTGTTTCCCTGAACCCACTTGAGGAGAACAGGCTGTCAACTGAAGTAGTAGGAGCCAGTTAGGCCCTTAAGACGCTGATATCTTCCCTCACTCAGGCCCTGCTACCAGCCTGCTTATTTGTCCCCTTCAATTGAGTGTTGAGAGCTACTATAGCTGGCACAGAACAGCAGTCATGAGTGAAAGAAGAAAACGCCCCTCTGGGGCAGCATTCAGAAAAAGAAAGAAAGCAAAGAAAGCTTTTCTATCTAAGCAGGAAGGAGCTCTCCTGAGATACATAGACATAAATGTTCACGGTGAGCTTTCCGGCCCCAGTGAGGATGTGAGTGGTGAGGAGATGCCTGATCTTCCAGTTAGTCAGAATGCAGGTGACCTGGCAGCTATTGCAGCATCCATATCTCCATCTCAAATGGATGTAACCATGCACATTCCTGAAGAAAAGTGTAGATCAGAGAAGTGTGTGGTGGAGGCACAAGAAACAGTTGCTGCTCAGTTTAATTCCTTAAGTCTAGATGATCCAGGACTGTGGACCCACTTGAGCAGTAGCCTGAGGGACTTCCTTGTACTGCATGGGCCACAGTAAATGAAAAACTTCATGTTCCCCAAAGACAATGAAAATAGAAGTTTCCATCCAACACATTACTGGCAGGAAATCCCCAATGGTGACAAAGTGGAGAGGCCATGACTTATGTACTCAAAAACCCAGAATGCTGCATACTGTTTTTGTTGCAAACTCTTCCAGTCTAATGTTCCAGCCACATTGGGTTCTACAGGAACAAAGGACTGGAAAAATCTGGCTAGAAATCTGGCATGCCATGAGAAGGCAGAAAATCACCAGAGAGCATTCCATAGGTGGAAAGAGCTTGAGATGAGACTAAGGTTAAAGTCCACCATAGATGATCAGCATTAAGAAAAGATTGCATCAGAGTCTCTTTACTGGCAAAATGTTCTGAAAAGGCTCATTGCCATTGTGAGAATGCTTGCTACCCAAAACCTAGCACTGTGTGGCACTTCAGATCAGCTGTATGTGCCAACCAATGGAAAGTTGCTTAAAATTGTGGAGTTGATGGCTGAGTTTGATGCTGTACTCCAGGAGCATCTAAGAAGAGTCACCACTCAAGAAATGTACACACACCACTACCTTGGAAAAATAATTCAAAATGAGATCATACAGTTACTGGCAACAAAAGTCAAACAGAGGATTGTGGCAGATCTGAAGTCAGCAAGATATTACTCTGTTACTCTGGACTGCACACCTGACATCAGCCAAACGGAACAAATGACTTTAATGGTGAGTTTTGTAACAATAACAACAACAGAACCTAGTGAAAATGTCCCTGCAATGGTGACTGTCAGAGAGCATTTTCTAGAATTTATTGACATTGATGATACTAAAGGAGCTGGTATGACAAATGTGCTTCTTAAAAAGCTGGAAGATACGGGAATTGCGATAGCTGACATGAGAGGTCGGGGCTATGATAATGGTGCCAACGTGAGAGGAAAGAACAGAGGAGTGCAGACATGGATCCGAGAGTTAAACCCTCGAGCTTTTTTTTGTCCCATGCAGTTCTCATTCATTGAACTTGGTGGTCAGTGATGCAGCATCAGCTTCTAATGAGGCTGCTGAATTTTTTAATGTAATTCAAAGCATCTATGTAGTTTTCTCTGCATCAACTCATCAATGGCAAATTTTGAAGCAACATCTGGGAACATCCTCTCTGACACTGAAACCACTGAGTGCCATACGATGGGAAAGTCAAGTGGAGAAGATAAAGCCTATCAAACACCAAATTGGGAAGATAGATGATGCCATTGTTGCCATTACGGAGGATAATGCTATGACAGGAACTATTCGTGGGAGAACAGTGGCAGAGGGAAATGGAATCACCAGAAACATACATAACTTCAAATTTCTGTATGGCTTAGTGTTGTGGCATGACATACTGTTTGAAATAAATGTTGTAAGCAAGAGACTCCAAGGTGTTGACCTTGATATATCTGGAGCAATGGAACAACTGGACAAAGCAAAGTCCATACCTACAGTCTTACCAGTCAGATGTGGGATTTCAAAACGTTCTGAAGAGTGCACAGAAGTTGGCAGAGGAACTTCACACAAAAGCTATTTTCCCACCCATTCAAGAATACAAGAGCCACCGAAGAAGACATTTTGATTACGAGGCACGGAATAATCCCATAAGAGACCCCAAACAACAATTCAAAAATGAATTCTTTAACCAGGTGCTAGATTGTGCAATACAGTCAGTTGAAGAACGTTTCATGCAGCTCAAGGAGCACAGCAGTATATTTGGGATGTTGTATGATATTCCAAAACTCCTCACTATTCCTGAAGAAGACCTACACCAGCAATGCAGGGCACTAGAGACAGTGTTGACACACAGGGCCGTCTCTAACTTTTTTGCTGCCCCAAGCAGCAAAAAAAAGCACCGCCCCGCCGTAACCCCCCCCCCCCGCTGAGTGCTGCGCCGCCGAACCGCCCCCCGCCGTGTCGCCGAACACCCCCGCCGAGCGCCGTGCCGCCGAACACCCCCCGCGGAGCGCTGCATTGCTGAAGCCCCCCCGCGCGAGCACCGCCAAACACCCCCCGCTGAGCGCCGCGCCGCGCTGCCCCCCGCCACCCCAAGATTGGCCGCCCCTTACCAGGTGCCGCCCCAAGCACGTGCTTGGTTGCCTGGTGCCTGGAGCCGGCCCTGTTGATACATGATTACATGCGCGATATTGATGCGAGTGATTTAGGTGATGAACTGAAAGCCCTTTCAAGATACATTTCAGCAGGATCAACTCCAAAGGCTATTCTGGAATATATGTGCACAAATAAGATGACCACCCTCTTTCCAAATGCTTTTGTTGCTCTGTGCATACTTCTAACATTTCCTGTAACAGTTGCCAGTGAAGAACACAGCTTCTCCAAGCTGAAGTTAATAAAAACACATCTACACTCCACAATGACACAGGAGAGGCTGGTCGGCCTTGCAACCATCTCAATAGAACATGAGCTGGCCCAGACTGTGGACCTTCAGGAAGCAGTTCAAATCTTTGCAACCAAGAAGGCACAGAAAGCACCACTTTGATTATTCAAACAGATAAAAATGCCAGTGTTTACTATGCAAACAAGAAAAGTTACATTTGCTGTTCAGGTTTCAGAGTGGTAGCGGTGTTAGTCTGTATCAGCAAAAAGAACAAGGAGTACTTGTGGCACCTTAGAGACTAACACATTTATTTGAGCATAAGCTTTCGTCAGGCGTTTGAAAGTTTAAGCGTTACTTAAAATCTTTGAACAAGGCATTTTAAGTTGTTAGTTCTCCTTTATTAAGGTAGGTAGCAGAGCAGTACCATGAGAGGAGTAGAACAGGAAGAAGGCAGAATTGAGACCTTTCAAAGTTTTGGCACAAGCAAGGGGGCATGGGGGCATCATTTGAGCTCCCCACCTCAGGTGCCAAAATGTTGTGGGCCGGTCCTGCAGGCACGACTCTATATACACTTTAAAAAGAAACTTGGGGTCAGTCTTGTGATTTCTTGGGATCGGGCTCGTTATTTTTAAACTGTTGGGGTTGGCAACACAGAAACTGGCCTTGCAACGCTTGGCCAGTTAGTGGGCATTTTTGTTTTGAAGGGGTCTGGATGTGTTTTGCTTTCCTCAGTAGAGAATTAAACTTCACTCCTATCCCCACACCAATCTCTTACTCCCTAATCCTTAATAAAAGGGGAGAAAAATGAGATGAAGCGATTGCTAGATGGCCATATGGACACAGTTCCTGTGGCCTCCTCCTATCCGGCAGTGCTGTTTTGTTTCCAGGCTCTATGCCTTCCCCCCAGACCTTACTCCTCTGGGGGTAAGTTCTGGTGTAGGCAGGGCCGGCTCCAGGCACCAGGCAACCAAGCACATGCTTGGGGCGGCACCTGGTAAGGGGTGGCCAATCTTGGGGTGGCGGGGAGGGGGCAGCGCGGCGCGGCATTCTGCGGGGGGGCGGGGGCGCTCCGGCGGCGTGGTGCTCGGCGGGGGGGGCAGCGCGGCGCGGCATTCCGTGGGGGGGGGGGGGCGCTCCGGCGGCGCTCGGCACGGGTGGCGGCGCTTTTTTTTGCTGCTTGGGGCAGCAAAAAAGTTAGAGCCGGCCCTGGGTGTAGGTCTGTGTCATTGGGCGGGGGTTAGGACTAATCTGTTCTGGCACTTTGGGTTTGCCCCATTGGGCTCTGTGCTCCCTCCATTTTGCGTTGAGTGTCTTGTTCAAACAAACCTGACAACTCAAAGTGCTACTCAGCCAGAACCACCAGGTTTTACCTGATTTAGCATCTCATGGTGTCCAATGGGGGCATAACTCGGCCCCAGGTTGACTCAGTGCTGGGCTTGCAGGTTCATTTTTGGATGGAGCTGTCCCTAGTTTCAAATGGGTAACAAAACTCCAAACCAATTGAATTTTACAGCTAATGATTGGTTCAGTTCGGAACAAGCACCTTCCAGCCTCTTCTGCTGTGTCCACTCTGTCCTTTGATTGACAAATGGCTGTCAGTGCACAGATGCAGGTTCCATATGGCTGTCTCACTCTCTCATCATTTGCAAACAGCTGTTGGTTAATCCCTAGGGCAGCCCTGAGGCAGAGGGAAATTATCTGCTCTCCTTTAAGGGGTGACCTGAGATCCTCACTTTGACCTGTAGCAGAGGTCCTCCAGGTGCAAGCAAGCCCCCACCATGGGACAAGGAATTACCCTGCTGCTGACGCCTCTTGAGTCTGCTGTTTATTTTAAGGAGTTACACAGCAACAGCATGTTTCTCATGGGACCTCAGGAGTAGCAGGCCCTTGGCGTGGGGTTCTCCCTGATGGGAAAAGAGTCTCTCAGCCTCATTGGTAAAATCCAAACCCAAGTCTGCCATTTGAAATGACCATCAACGCCAGCCTCAAATCTGACTCCAAACCCATGACCGTGCACCAGAGCATGGTCGCCCTGTGAGCCTGCATTGTGTGGGGATGTGCCTCATTCACGTTTTATGTGCGATAAGCCTTTGCCAACCTGTCGCTGGCCACTATTAATAAAAATGTGCTGGTTTTATTACTCTAGAGACTTTTCTGAAAGGATGTTACGAACCTGAATGAGCTAAGCCTTGCAACAAACCCAGGAGGTCGGTCAGCATGGTACAGATTGGGGAACTGAGGCGCAGAACTGAAGTCACATACCTAAGGTCACACACTGAGGCCATAGCAGAGCACGTAATAAAACCTAGGAGTCCTGCCGCCTCCTGCTGTAACCCCCAGGTCACACTTCAGAGCTGGTAATAGAATCCAAGAGTCCAGTCTCTGCTCTGACCTCAAGACCACTCTTCTCCCTTCCCTACCCTGCTCCTACAAGGATGAGTAAATCTGATGTGTTAATGGGTCTCAGGTGGGTTTGTTGCCTCTTAAATTCTGCCTGATTAAAAAGCATTTAGTCCCCGAGAGTTTGTGCTGCCTCGATTGTTGTGTACTCTGTGTGTATGGAGAGTGACATCCTCCCGTGTAGAGACACACACTACAGAGCCCCTTACTTTACAGCTCTATGGGTAACCACTAGAGAGAAGTCATAATAAAGGAAGCAGAAGCACTATTGATTTTGTGTGTGCACATGCACACCCCACGGCAGCAGTGATGACTGGCCGGGGGTCAGGTTCAGTGGGAACTTTATCGGCCCATCCCTTCACCTGGAACGTATGCAGAGGGAGGGGAAGGGGTTCTCTCCCCTCTTTAGAGCATTCACACTTCCTGAGTGGGCATCAGGGATTTGTCAATTCTTCTATTTTGCGCTGCCTTTTCTGTCGTTCAGCCTCCTTCTCACCTGCCTCCATGGCATGTGCAGCAGCTGCACGGGAAGGAGCATTTCCCCTGACACACTGATAGCCATCCCCCCAAGATTAGGCTGCAGCCCATGTCTGTCACTCAGCCATGTCTCCGCGCTCCTCTGAGCTGGAGTAGATTTTTTTTTTTCTTTCCCAGAGAAACTCAGAAATGGCATCTGATTTAGAGTGATTTCTTTTTTTTTTATTATCCAGCTGAGTGCAACCATTGTCTAGTTTCAGTGATGGGAACATTAGGGCATTGGGCTTGGATATTGCATGCGACGCAGAGACAAACTGCCAGCAAAATCTTGTGTAAATTTGGAATAAATAATACATCCAATTCATCTTGTCATGTCACTTACCCTAGGTATCTCTGGAAACCAGAGACTCTGAGAACTCATTTAGGCAGGGGAGAAGTCAAAACCTGTTAGAGACAAAAGGATCTTTCCAGCATAAGGGAATTCCCTTAGCAGATTTCAACATTCTCATCTCACCTGGGCATCATGCATTCTAAACCCATCCTATACATGCTGACTTAGGTCCTAGACTGCACTGGAGATGCGGAGGCTGGATTATGCTCTAGGAGGTCTGAAGGTCTAAATTGCGGGGCATTTGCTATTACGTGTCCTATCCTGTGTGTGTGTCCATCCATCCTAGTGCTAGTCAGACTTAAGCACCTCTTTCCTGCCCCTCCCGCCCTTCAATTCCTTTTATTCCCTGCATTTAGTTCTGAATTGCAGCAGCCATGGTATTAAAAAAAGAAATCAATAATCTGGGTTTAGAAACAAGCTTCTAGGACAGGGATAGTCAATAGGCCGACTGCAGGACAAATCTGGACTGTCAGATGCTTTTGAACAGACCCTGAAATCTTTTTATTTACTTATTTTGATCATTGTTGTTGTTTGTATTTTCTCTGGAGTCTGGACCTTGACTATACCTTGATGAAGAGATTTGGACCTTGACAAAAATAATTGATTACCCCTGCTGTAGGACATTTAATTAAACCCAGCTCAGTGGACACAACCAGGAAGAGCCCCACATTGTGTGTGTGTGTGTGTGTGTGTGTGTGTGTGTGTGTGTGTGTGTGTGTGTATTGCTGGCTGTAGTGGAATCGAGAGGGGACAAGTGCGTGTGTGAGAGAGAGCGTGAGCACGAGATCTGGTTAAATAGATCCTTTATATCCCTGTTCCAAATATAATGTTCTTAAATGTGTAACCTCAGGAAAACAGCAATCCCGTTATGAAATATTCAAAGATGATCTGGAGGCTGGTGACTGGAAAAGGTCAGCAGCCCAGCTTCACATGGGCAGTGTGGCGATGGAGCTGGGAGAGAGACTGCTTCTGTGGGCCATGGAAGTACCTCAGACAGGCCTCTGAGGGGGGAAAGTTTCTTTGTTGTGACACGCTGTAAAGCTGAGGAATCTCAGTTAACTGAAAATAGGACTAACATGCTGTGATTGGGGACCCTGCCGGAGAGTTTCCAGAGGCTATCGCGGGGGGGAGAGAGTGTGTTTCGGGTGTGTGCATGCCTCTTTGGGTGTGGTTTGGAGGAAAACTATTCCTGTGCCTATGTGTGGTAGGGAGGGTGGTCTGTGCCCATAGGAACAAAGCAATTGCCATACCCACCATCATGCCTCTGATGGTGGCCAGCACTAAATCTTCAGAGGAAGATGCCAGAAGCACAGAGATTATGGGATAACCTGCCCCCAGGGAAATTCCCTGCTAACCCATGCTAATAAACTTTTGGTTTAAGCCCTGAAATGTAAGGGTTTATATGCTCCTGCCCAAAACTCTTGTGGGTTTGTTGTTTAACCCTATCTGTGTAACTCTGAATAGTCATAGAAATGTATAATCCTTTACTGAGTCTTACTAAGCTCTTGGCTTCTATATAATGTAGCATTGAGTTCCACAAGTTAATAGTGCACTGTGGGTGGGTGGGTGGGTGGGGGGGGGGGGAAGTCTTTCCTTTATTCAGTTTTAAATTTGCTGCCATTCAGTTTCATTGAATGCTTCCTTGTTACTGCAGCATTATGAAACAGAATGAGTAGACGTGCCTTTCTGTGCCACATGTTATCTTGCATTTGTTCACACCCGTGTGTGTCTGGAGGAGGTCAGCATGTGCCCTCCTGCTTGTGAGTGAGCCGTTGCCTGATTCAATCATGTGATGTTGATGTGATCCCACCACTTCTCTCCTCCCTACGGAAGTGCATTGGAAGCAGTTAGGCTCTGTGAATTTCATCTTTGAGCCTCCCTGCCTGGCCCTGACACCTGTATCCACCACGCCTTTTACTCATGCAGCAATTGCCAGTTTGATTTGACAAGGAACTGATTTTATTTTTTCTTCATTTTTGTGGGGAGGGAGGTGGAGGTGCAGAAGTGAATAATTTAGCATGAGCGCAAGTGGCTTTTATCTTCCTCACACCTTGCCCAGTTTTTCTGACTACTTTTTTCCTAAAAATAGCTTGGGGGTTCCCTTTCCTCATTTCTGGAGGGGTCTCTCCTGCCTCCCACTTGGTTCCAGGCACTGGAATCCCCGACATCTCCTTTCTTTCCCAGGCCAGCAGCCAGGAGCCCTCAAAGACACACTCCCTCCCTCAGGGCAGCTGGGGGTTGAGTCCTGTGTAGCTAAGTGCCAGTCCCACTAGTAGCTGTAGTAACTGGAGACTTCCCTGCTGCAGTATGTACGTTGGCCTTGTATTATAGCTGCTTGCAAAGTCTCTGTGTAATTCTCATGTGTGTTTTCCATAAATTCCCCCCCCCCCCCCCCGCTCTTGTTTTCTGACTGAAATAGTCAGTATCTACAAGTCACAAGCAGCCATTCTCAGGAGGATAAATAAAACCATTGTATGCAACTCTCTAATAACAGGCCAGTGTGCTCACATGCCCGCTTCTGTCAGTTAAGAAGCAGCTTCTCTCTTCAATGTCCTGTTGACAGTGAGAAGACAAGGGAGAGGGGAAGAGGTTAATAGTGACATTTGTTTGTAAATTTTATATTTAGCTATTTGTAATACAGTAGATACAGTGGTTGCAGTTACACATTTCAGTTGCATTAGATAACTAAATAGCATTTGCAGTATTCTCTATGTTCAGCATAAAGAATATTGCAAATATTGAGGGTTATGTTATCTAGTTATCGGAGACAGAAATGGAAAGATTTTAAGGGTGAGCACTGTATGAGCTATAAACTATTCCCCACTTGCAATCCTACACCTTTCCATGGAATATAACTTTCATAGGTAGCGTTCTATTCAGCTACATGTTCCCATAAAATGTGGCAGTCTAACAACTTTACTTGCAGTCAGGAAAACTTGGACTTCTTTAGTTTCTGTGGGGTTGTTATATGTTGAGTGGAATCCAGTTATAAGAACTGGTCTGGACAACTCCTGGTTTGATTGTTCTGTCAGAGCGATTGCTGCATCCAGAACTCTAAAACAGTTAGCTTCTACAGAAATAAAATCCCCACTTTGCAGGGACAAGAGCGAATCATGGCATTTCAGTGCCACAGCAGGTCATTCAGGTTATAATTGGCTCTAATTAGCACTCCCAGAAGCTGTGACATTCTGTACCTACAGCCAAGTGGCCCACAAAGGTGTGAATCTAGTTTGTAAATATCAAAGAAATGCCTTCCAATCTGCTCCTCAGATTCAAAGGCTGAGTGATAATGTAATGATTAGTACCAAGGGGAAATGTCTTCTGGCAGCTGGCTTTTGGATCCATATCCAGTGCAAGTGGTGGTCACACAAAACACAGTCATTAAAGAATGTTACATTCTCAGGCTCTTCTAATAACAGTAAAGGACAATCTGATGATGAGCTCAGGAAAAAACCTCTGGTGAATTAACATGGGGCGCTGATATTTAAGTGCTTTTTCAGCTTCTTGTTGCCAGGAATAAGTCTCAGTTCTGGGGAGGGTTAGATCAAGTGTCTCTCCTCAATCAGATTTAATTCCACTCCATCTGTTGTCTGCATCTCATGTTGTTCCTTGCTCAGTTAGGGCATCTTGCTTGGGCTCAGGGAGCTGTTATTGGGGTTTGGAGTAGACTAAGGGCTTGTCTACACAGCACTGCAGTGCTCTACAGAGGGATTGGGGAAAACCCTGGTTATCTACATTAGCTGCATTTTGGTCCTCAAGTTCATACTTGGTAACACCAGAATCGAATGGTGATTCCCTTGTGCCAGGGGGGTTGCTGATGGAATGTGACTAAGTGGGTGAGTGGTGAAGGTTTTATATATCCCAGCTGACTTCATCTTTAGCACCATTTCCTAAAGGGTGAAGTGACATCAGGAATGTACTTCCCTGGTCCTCAGCCCCCTTTGAGTGGTGGAGAAGGGTGAAGTTGATGGGGGTCAAGGGTTTGCATTGATATTTGAATAGTGAAGTACGCTGTTCACTCTGCTTTCCTTTCTTGAGCACAGCCATAATGCTGAGGTGGGGTAGAACCCTGCATCAGCTGACCCCTTGCTGGCTTAAAGGAGCTACCTGTGGTGGCCATTAAAATTATGCCCCCCCCCCCCCCGGCTTTCCCCCCCTATCTTCATTTTGTCCAGTCCCCCCTCAAATGCTAGCACAGCAAGAGGGCACCAGGAGCCTTGGCAAGATGTCTTTCCGGACAGGATGAAACCATCCAAGCGGGTGCAGGTTGGAGCAGAGGACAAAAGAGAAGCTATTCCCATAGCTGCTGGGAATAATAGGAATAATTGCCTCATTATTCCTAAAGCAGCCGCAGTTCAAGAATAGCTTGTGTGTAACAATGTCTCTTTTGTAAATCATGCTCTGGGCACCTTTTTTGGAAGCAGGGAACAGAGACCCAGAGCACTGTCCGCCCCAGCAGTTCATGTTCAGCCTTCCTCCCTTTGATGTTGGTCTACTGGGTTTTTTTTTTCTTTAGATAGTCCTGTTACTTAGTGCTTTTCAGCTATAGCTCTCAGAGCAGTTTGCCTAAATGCAGCTAAGCGCAGTTATCCCCATTTTGCAGCTTGTGAAACTGAAGCCCAGAGAAGGAAAGCGATTTGCCCAAGATCATACAGCAAGTTAATTGGAGACCTGGAGCCCTGATTCCCAGGCCTCTGTTCTCTCCACACTGCCTCTTTTATTTTATTTTATTTTATTTTTTTAATGCCCTGCACAAGAGAAAGCCATGCAGCTCTGTGGCGGCAGGGAGTGTATTTCTGTTCTGTGTTTGTACAGTGCCTACCACAATGAGGTCCTGGTCCATGACTATGGCTCTTAAGTTCTACCAAAAAGCAAATAATATATAATAATAATTGTTCCATTTTGGGCTAGAAAATAGGCTTGGAAGGCTGTTTGTTTTGGTTTCTCTTTACACTGGAAATATCAGAGTTTAATCTTTCCCAGTTTTTATTGGAGGTTTCCTTGGAGGACTGGAGAACTGAAGCAGGAACTTACTCAGCCCTCATTGGAAAGGGGAAAAGCCTTAAATCTTTGTCAAAGAGGACATTTCTCTCAAGTGTTTTGTCAGGCAAATGAGCTGAATAAATATTGCCACTAACCCAGAAGTCAGTTTCAAACAGTCTGACTACTAACCCCTCCCCCGTCAGTTGCTCATCAGTCTCATCAGGCACCATTGCGAGTTTGCCAGATAAATTAGTGTTTTTTGCCAGAGAAGTCAAGAGCTGATGTTTTTAATGTGCTTGCAAAAAAGGGAGTGTTTTTAAACCAAACCCTTCCAGGCCACACCTGTATACGTCACAAAGAAGCAAAACTAGGTATAAACCCCATTTGATTTTTTTAATTGCAGGTCATCTTTAAGGCTTCTTTTGCTAGAAGGCCCTTGTGCCTCAAAGGAGCTGTGGCGCGAGAAGGGGCTGGAGGGGACTTGCTGATGTTCACTGAAGGAAGCCAAATGGTCTGTCAGATTGTGTGGAGTGGGGAGTTCTATTCCTGGCTCTGCCACTGACTCACTGCGTAGAGCCTCGGGCAAATGCCCCTCTCTGTGCCTCAGTTTCCCCATCAATTAAATGGGGACAGTGATAATTATCTACCATACAGGGAGATGGTGTGAGGGTTAATTAGTGAATGTATAGAGCTTGGCATATGTAAAGTGCTGTGCAAATGCTAAGCATCTATCTCCTCCATGTAGCCACCACCAAAAATCCTGGGAGAGAAGAAGGAAAACTCCCTCCTCACAGCACATCTGCAAACAGTTCTGAATGCACCCTCTGCCGTTCCTCCCTGAGCCTCCATCTCGATGGACACTTAAAGATTGTCTGCCCCCCCCCCCCCCCACCTCCTTGATGAGCAAGGGCTTAAAAGGGAAGAGCTCTCTGAAATCCCAGCCATAACCTCAGGAAGTGCAGGCTACAGCCAAGCAATAAGACGTCTGTCTTTTGTAACACCATCTGTCTCTTCTAACTTTCTGTAATCCTCCTGCTGCTGGATTAGAAGTTACCAATGGACAGGGCTGGATCGAGTCCAGGGCAGGGTATCTTCTTAGAGCCGACTTGGAAGGGGAAAGTCTCGTTGAAACGCCCTTCCTCATCAGAGTTAAAAAACGGATAAATCGTCTGGATAGGTGGGGAGGGGTTTCCCACCCATTCCAGACACTCCTTTCCTAAGGCTCTGTTCAGATGCAGTGGGGCAGAAGGGTGGTGTGTGGGGCTGGGAAGGGAGTTGTGGGAATACATTTGTGATGGCCCTGGTTTGTACAGGTCAATCCTCAAGCCCAGAATGATGAAATACACGTATGGCCCTTCGTTTCTGGTTTTTATTTTATTTAATATTCCCTGGGAATTTATCGGTGTTTATTACTACAACAACAAAAACAGCTGAAAATTGGTGCAAAAAACAATTCTATTATATTTCTGGGTAAATATCAGGGTTTGTTTTGGTGGCTGGGAGGACAGCTTTTCTTTTTCTACCCATTTTAGTGTGTCAAATCTTTAAACCTTTATCTAACAGCTTGAAATGTATATGTGGTGGGCGTGAGATTCATCAGTACATTCAGATTTGCACGCACTTCGCTGCTTGCATGTGTGCCCTGTGTGTGTGTTTGAGTGTATCTTCTAGACTAATACATTACTTCAACAGGCAGCTTTGCATATACACGCAGACTAATGTATTATCGTAATACATCTATCTCATGCAGTGTATTGTATTTTCCTAATAAAACCAAGTTATTTTTTATGTATTTGAATGATACAAAAGTAGGGTGAAAATCAGAAAAAAATGAATAATACTTTTTGTAAAACCTGGGATTTTTTCAGTAAAAATCAGTTTAAAGTGAAAACGAAGAGGCGCTTATATATATGATATTGTGATATGAAGTTGCAGGTCTGTGTCAGTATGACAACTTGGCAGGTTTGCATTGTATCACTGCACCATGACGTACAGATGCAATAACACACGCATCACAGTGCAGCGTTCCAGCCTTGCAACACAATTATTTGTCTGGCAACAGAAATAAGAGGTGTGCCTTGTTCGAGATGGCCCCAGATTTCTGTTCCACTGTGTAGATCAGATGGTCTCAAACTATGATCCACAGAGCCCCGCTTGATGGTCTGCAGAATAAAATAGTTTGGGAATGCAGTAGTGAGGGGATTGGGAGGTTGAGTCATGGGGAGGGGGTGTCTTTGCCTTATGAAATGGTATCCAAAATAGGTTATATTTACCCTGTTCATCACTGGACTATGTCAAACCTAATGAGATAATAGAGAAGCGCCTCTAGCAGGTTACATGAATCCCAGAGAGGCTCCTCCAGCTAGTCAGAGGATCTCCCCATTTCCCTGTTTTATAGTGAGAAGTGATAAGATTATTGGCAATAACACTTCACTTCTCCATTCCCTTCCATATGAGGATCTCAAAGCACTTCACAGACATCTAAGCCTCTCAACCCCCCAGCGCGGCATGGAAAGAATTATTTTATAGGTAGAGAAATGGAGACAAAGTGACTTGCTTATGGTCATTCAGTGAGTCAGTGACAGAACTGGGAATAGTATCCAGGAGCCCTCATTCAAAGTCCTGTGCTCTAACCCCAGGATCATCTTTTCCTCCCCTATCACCTGGGGGACATATCCCACACTGCAGTTTTGTTGGGAGAGTTCAGTGGCTATTTACGTTAGGAGAGAGCATGGTAACCTCTGTGTGTGCTTAGCCACCTTATAGGCAAAGACGCGCGGTGTTTAACGCTTCTTATTGATATAATATCCCCTTTGATTGCATGTAAGCAATTTGCTTAACATCCCCGTTTAAAATCGACCTTCATTTCCTGTGGATGATTCACAACCCGCCACCCCTGTGTTAGCACGTCTGTGCATGGTTACATGCTCTGGACTGAACTCAAACTTTTGCCTGGCATTCCCTTTAGCTCATCTCCTCGTGGCTCTGTGTTTCCCTTTCTGTATTTCCTAGCCAGGAATGGTGTGGGGAGGAACGGATCAGAGTAGGAAGTGAAGGACCTGGGGTGCCAGCCATAGTCAGGCAGGGTCTAGTCCTGTGTGGTGTTGGATGAGAGAGAATGCTGCACTGTCGCTGTTCCTGTCCCCTGCAGTGAGCTGACCATCTGTTTACATTAATGGGCTAAAGATTAGTAGAAGGGTTAACTCATCGCCATAATTAGCCTAGATCTCTCCCCTAGGGCTGCGGCATTATTTTTTCTTTTTCTTTTTCCTGCCTCCTTCCTGCTCAGATGAACAGAATTCCAGTGATGTGAAATTCGGAGGGTTCTCTGCATGAACATTGGAACTGCAGCTAGTGGAGGGAAAATCTTTTAAAAGTCTGAAATAATCCAGAGCCCTTGAAGCACAGATTGTGAGAGATCACGAGGGGATGATGTGTCCAGAAATGAGGGCTGCAGATTTCCTGTTAAACAGAAAAAAAGGGGCCAGGCTGCCGTGCGGCCCAGGCAGGAGTGTGCCAAAAGATAGATGTCCCAATCCCTCAGGAGGCACAAGGGCTCCCCGTTGGTGGCCCCAGAGCACAAGGAATAAGCATTGTGCTAGCATTCCATTCCATTCCATCTTGTTGCTGGTGGAGTTCATTCACAGAGGAAAAAGGATTGGCAGCATTGTCTGAACCAGCCTGGGCTGCATTTCCTTCATACACCAATGAATATGTCATGCAGAACGGAGGGGCAGAGGCTGGAGTGGGGTTGCAGAAAGTTGTAGGGGAAAGGTAAATGTGCTAGTGATGTTCAAAACTGGAAACCAAACAGTCCTTGCAGTTACTATCCAGAAAGATTGAACTTGAGCCCCTCCTTTAAGTAAAGGAGCAGATAGTTATGGCAAGAGGAATCCCACAGTCATCTTGAGGAAAACAGAACCACGAGTGATTAAGATGCATGAGTTAAGAAAGCACCATTCTTGCTAGATAGACCTGATCCTGTTTATAATTAAATTAGTATACAGCATTGGGAAGACCATTCCCAGCATACTGCATTCAGCTCTAGGCATTTCACTGTCACAAAGAGATTGACAAATTGGAAGGAGTTCAAAGAAGAACAAAAACAATTAAGGAGTTGGAGGAGACGGAGGTAGGAGGAAAGGTTAAAAGAACTAAATATGTGTATGTTGCCTAAACAGTGATTAAAGGGGGAACATAACTGTCTAGAAGTAATTTGAAGGGTGTCAACACCAGTGAGTGAGAGGAGTTGCTTAGGATGGGATCAGGGGATATAAATAGGATTGAAGGGATGAAATTAAGAAAGAGAAATGTAGGCTGAATATAAAGAATAATGTCTAATGATGAGATTTCTTGGAATAGCTTCTGAAGGGAAGTGGTAGAAGCCCCATTTTTTGGGGCATTCAAAATTAGATGGGGCAAAACACTGGAGGGACCAACTTTGCACAGCCAGAAGATGGGCTACATATGCCCAAATAAGTCTTTTTATGTGCAGCTTCTCTCGCTCTGTGTCTGTGAGATTTTATATATTATATATGAAAACAAGATGGAGTCAGGTAAAGGGATAACTGACAGCACTGTTCACGTTGAAAGAAATTTCTGGATAACACTTTGCCCCTGAAATGTCTCCAAAATTAATCTACTTTTACATTTTAGTATCATGTAAGTCTTAATATCAGAGTGGCAAGGTTTATAGAAGAGTGGAGAGATACCGACTGCAGCTACCCCACCTTGGGCTGTGCTCTTGCCATGTCTTTTAAATTAAGCTGCGTGAGGCTGGGCTAGTAAGAGGATGGGAGACAGTCCTGTACTAAGGATGTTCTGGGACCGGTTCAAAGACTCAAATATGGCTTCCTCCCACTGCAAAAAACCCCCACAGTCACCACTAAGTAGTTTTACAAAGGGACCTTCTTAGCCTTCTATGAAGCAATCACATAAATTAGCTCATCTCAGTCTATCCACCTTGCCTCCGAGTTTTCTATAGAAATAACTACCAGATCGCGTAACCTTTCCTGCCTCCTGCACGTTCTTAGATAATTGTGAATAACTTTATCTTGTTGCAACTCCTTTCATTAGCAATCAGGGTTACAGGAAGACAGCAAAAAATGTGGTTTCTGTGTTAGAGAAACTCCCATCTAAAGACCATCTTGTAAATGTAGCTAAGGAGATCAGTGGGCACCTTCATTTGCAAGCCATCCTTCAGATTCACCTGCAAAAACGTATACAAGAGCTCAATCTCCTACGCAAAACTCTGAGTTTAAATCCTAAGGGTTTCAGCTTGTTAAGTTTTGAGCATGCCTCGTTAAGTCTTCGCTGATGAAACTTTTCTGTTTCTTGCCCATCAAAAAAGCAGACCTTTCTCTGACACCATTGTACTTACACATCCTATTGTCCAGGTGTGTCAATATTTTGTCTAAGATGGGCTTGAAAACCTCACATTCAAAACATTTTTAGGATCTGTTGACCTTTCATCCTTTTGCAGATTTGCCTGACGTTACTTTCCTCCTTCAAGAGAGTTTTTTTTCCTTTGAACTGCATGTATATTCTTAATGTTTCAGGCTGTGAAGCAACAGCTTCCTTACGTGTAATGAACCCAGAAGAGTGTAATTCCCATAAAGCATCTCAAAGTCTACCAAATAAATTGTGAGCCATTTGAATGTCAAGACTGAATGGACTCTGCAATTCTGTGCTCACAACATTAACTTTTGATACGATAGTACATCATATCATGGCCAAAACAAGAAACAAAAACTCTGAAATGTTCATTTGCAAGCCATCAGTTTCCAGCTTAAGTTCTGGTATAAAACTGTGTGAAGCCCTGATCTCATCTAAAGTATCAAGAACACCATCCTCAACTTGAGTTCATAGCGATGGATTACCTTTATCCTTGCTGTCCACCTTGTCTTGCTATGGTATTTTAATGTAATGCTAGTATGCTTTTTCAACGCATCCTGCTGACTAGTAGGAGCAGAAAACAGGATATATGATCTTTGAGCAATTCCAAAAAATAGAACAAAATGGGAACAGCCATTGCAGCAGCTTCTCCAACAAGAGTCACTGAGTGGGCAGTGCATTGAACGAAATATGCATACCGATTTGATTTTGAACACCTTTGTATGATGCAGCCATGTTAGCTCCATGGACATAGTTTTGTCCCCTACAATCAGCCATTTCTAGACCATCTATTTTCAGCCTCTGTAAAATAACCTCTGTAATACCTTCCCTTGTTTTGGTGTGTATATCAGTGAAATCTATAAAGTGCTAAATGGGGCCCTCCATGGTCCATATGGGGAACTAAATGGATCCCCAAATACACCATTTGGGGGTCTAAATGAAGAAGACTTGGGTCCCCCAACAAAAGAAAAGAGTGAGAAGTAAAAACCAAAACCCCCACATGAGGCCCTTCTTTGGGCCCAGGTCAGGTTCCACTGGAGCTGTTTGAACCCTCTTCGCACAGCCCTGATGAGAGAACTCCAAGGAAAATCCAATTGGTGGTGGTCTTCCCTCGGAAGCAGTGCTGAGCCAATGCCCAGCAGATTGTGAGGACACTGTGTTGCTGTAGGTGCTGTCTTTCAAATAAAGTTTAAAAATTGCAGTCCTAGCTACTTGTGGTTATTGAAGACCACATTGCCCCACTCAGCAATGTGTCATAGACCCTAAGGTGCTATCGGAGGGAGATTCTCCCTCAGCTCAAGTGGTCAGCATCTGTGCTTTTGGAGGAGGGTCTAAATTCAATCTCTGCTGTCTGTCTCAGTGAAGTTCTGAGTAGCCAGAATATGCAGTATAATGACAGCCAGGAAGCCTGTGGTAGCTATGTACATGTTACCATACTATTACTCTTATTGTTCCTGTGAATCAAAGTACAACATCCACTGTCCTGACAGGTGGATGAATTGTCTGCCTTGAATCCCTCCAATGATGGCCATTTTAAACCCTTTCTTTGCACCTTCTTCCATTGCCTACAAATGTATTCTCCCCCCGGTAAATATTTCAGAGTGCTGGCTGATGGAAAGCACTGTCTGGAGGGGTTCCCATGTGGGAATCTCACCTCATTAATCCCTGAAGACAAATCCATTTAACACTGTCCTTGGACATATACAACTTTCTCATTTTGTATCTTATCCTCTCTCTCTCTCTCCTGTTCCCTTCTCTTTCTGCACTTCCTTCTTCTTCTTTCTCTGCTTCCCCCCCACCCCCCGCATTGCTGTAACAGATTCCTGTTTTGTACCTCAGATGTCTGAAGGCCATGGGCATGGGGTACCAACGCTGCTAAAGCTGTGACACAGTGGCTGTGCTCTGCCAGTTCTCTTACCTGGGGCAGCCAACCCTATCAACTTAATAGAGAGTGACTGCTCTGAAGCCCCTGCAAGAACCTACCTTACTGTAAATTGGAGACATTTACAGCTAAAGATTTGCCTTTAACTTTGTTTTCTTTCTTGCACAGAAACATTCCTTTTTTGTGTGTTGTGGGTTTTATTTCTGATGCTGTCATGGTTAATAGGCCCCAAGATGAACTTACCCTAAAAATAACTATTTATATAACTAACAAAGCTCCTATGAAATCTGATAGTGGGGTGGAAGTTTCACTGTCTGGGGACATTTCAGTGTCCATGTAGGTGCCTCACCTGGCAAAATAGCCAAAGGCCTCCTACCCATCATGGTGACCATAGGCTTCTCTGACATTGTCTCCTAACCCACTCATGTAGGCAGGTGCACCCTGGACCTCTTCTTTGGCTTAGGATTAGACCTCTTTTTGACAGGCCACTTCCACCTCAAAAACAGATGTTAAAGGGATGCCGCCTTGCTTGTTCAGTGAACCAACAATACTAATTCATTTCCAGAAGCGCTTGTCCTGGAAAATTTTCTAGAAATTCCTGGAACAGAAACCACCCATCTGAAAGACCAGGGCACCAGCTAGCAGAACATTGCAGCCAGCTGCCAATTGAAACCACTGATGAATTAGCCACAAATTACCTTTGACCCTGCACCGTCCTCTCGCAGGTAACTGTGGCTCATTGACAAAGTGCACAAAGTGAAGCACCAGAAGGCAGGAAACTAGAGCATCTATGGTGCAAAACCCACTCATCCACAGTCCTTGAACAGTTCAAGGTCCATATGCTTCAGCCCTAAAGGAAGTTAAAAGAATCTTCCTTTCTGATAGAACTACATCAGGTAATTCCCAGCTTGCAGAGAGGCTCTATGGAATCTACTAGCTAGTCATCGTGGAGTTAGCTGGTTAATTGGCCTGGAATGCCTACACCTGACCTGTGCCTGGACCAAGGCCCTCTTGCCGCAAAAAGCCTACTTCAGAGAGAAAAGTAATGGGAGATCGAGGGAGCCACTCCACAGCCAGAATGACACCCATTCCATCTGCCTTTACAGAGTGTGAATGAGTCACCTCATTATAAGACCTGCAAGTTGTTGAGGAATGCCCGAGCTGCCAGTTGTAGGATGACCCCTTGCCTGTTACCGCTGGTGAAGTCTAGTGAAAAATGGCGTGCATGAGAACACTTTGGCGTGTATGAGAACACTTCGGCATATATGATATCAACTTTGCCTCCTTCAAAGAAGTCAGGCTGCCAGATACCCAAAGGAACAAAGAGACTTGAAAAAGTCTATGCTTAATACTAACAACCTTACCAATTACTGTCCAGTTTCCAACATTCCCTTTGTTGGCGAAGGAGGTGGCATCTAAACTCCAGGAAGTCCTCTGTTCTGATCCCCTGGGGTTCTTTGCATTCAGGTTTCTGGCGAGGTTAGAGAATAAGAATGGCCCTGAAAAATGATGTTTTCATGGTCTGACACAGGAAATGAACCTCCTCCTTCTGTGGCTTTTGATGCTATTGGTCATAAGGTGATAATGACACACGTACAAGGTCTTGCAGGACTAAATGGAGCAACAGTTTGCATGATCCACTCATTCCTGTCTGAAAGGTCACATGGAGTTATGATAGGCACATGCTCTCTATGACCCAGGTCACTGCTGTGCAGAGTTCCACCAAGCTTTATACTCTTTCCCTTGAGGCCATTCAGTGGTGGTGAGATGCCAGGGACTCATGCCATCAGTACTTGGATGACATTCAACTGTACATCTCCCTCTCCCCTCTCAAGGAACGGTCTTGTGTGCTCCAAGGTCTGTACTCATCCTCACACACACATGTCCTCCCAGGAAGTGGGGCAACTCCCAATCAGCAACATGTCCCTATCATCATCATATTCATAAGAATGGCCATACTGGGTCAGACCAAAGGTCCATCAAGCCCAGTATCCTGTCTTCTGACAGTGGCCAATGCCAGGTGCCCCAGAGGGATGAACAGAACAGGTAATCATCAAGTGATCCATCCCCTGCCGCCCACTCCGAGCCTCTGGCAAACAAAGGCTAGGGACACCATCCCTGCCCATCCTGGTTAATAGTCACTGATGGACCTATCCTCCATTAATTTATCTAGTTCTCTTTTGAGCCCTGTTAAAGTCTTGGCCTTCACAAAATCCTCTGGCAAAGAGTTCCACAGGTTGACTGCATTGCGTGAAAAAATACTTCCTTTTGTTTGTTTTAAACCTGTTGCCTATTAATTTCATTTGGTGACCCAAAGTTCTTGTGTTGTGAGAAGGAGTAAATAACACTTCCTTATTCACTTGCTCCACACCAGTCATGATTTTATAGACCTCTATCATATCCCCCTGTCGTCGTCTCTTTTCCAAGTTGAAAAGTCCCAGTCTTATTAATCTCTCCTCATACGGAAGCTGTTCCAAACCCCTAATCATTTTTGTTTCCCTTTTCTGAACCTTTTCTAGTTCCAGTATATCTTTTTTGAAATGGGGGACAACATCTGCACACAGTATTGAAGATGTGGGCATACCATGGATTTATATAGAGGCAATATGATATTTTGTGTCTTATTATCTATCCCTTTCTTAATGATTCCTAACATTCTGTTCACATTTTTTGACTGCCGCTGCACACTGAATGGATGTTTTCAGAGAACTATCCACAATGACTCCAAGATCTCTTTCTTGAGTGGTAACAGCTAATTTAGACCTCATCATTTTATATGTATAGTTGGGATGATGTTTTCCAATGTGCATTACTTTGCATTTATCAACACTGAATTTCATCTGCCATTTTGTTGCCCAGTCACCCAGTTTTGTGAGCTCCTTTTGTAGCTCTTTGCAGTCTTCCCCTCAGTGCTCTGGCTTTCTCTCTATTCCAGCCAATTTCCAAAGTGGGGAGGAGGTGGGGGAAGGGGAATTTTGTATGTGTAGGTAGATTGCTAGGAATGTTGATGGATGGGAGGTGGATAGGCAGGGTGAGTTGCTTGTGAGACGCTGCTGCTAATGGGGCAGCCACTGTCAGTCTCCTGCCATCTCTGATTTGCTTGTCTGCAATGTAAACAGTATGGAGTAACCTTATTGGAAAGAAAGCGACAGCGAGGAAATTGAAACTTCTGGAAGTGTACTAGTGAGTGAAGTCTCATCATAAAATAGCCTGAGGCCAGATCAGAATTTTTTCCTGCTTGCCTTTCAGGGAAGAGACACTGCGGATCTTGATCAGTGTTGTTGGGCATGTAAAACGCGGTGTTGCACAGGTGGACCGGATGCTGGCCCAGGGAAATACTATGCTCATGTGAGCTTTGGCTTGAATGCGTGTCTTCAGAAAAGCAAAGGTTTGGCTTTTTGGAGCAGATCTGTGTTGTGCAAGCTTCTCTTTACTAGGCCGGCACACCCCAAATCCTCACCTGCAACACTCACTGTTGTTCTGGACCTGGAGGCGTTGCTGATGCACCTCTTGACTGGTAGCACCATTTGCTATTGTTGTTGTGGGCCCCTGTACAGCTCTGCCAGTGCACTTCAGTTCTGACCTGCAGTCTTTACTGCTATTCCAGTCCTGGGCTTTGCCTCCCCACTCCCCAGTTCTGCCAACGCACCTCGCTCCTGACCTGCAGCCCCCCTGCTATTCCAGTGCTGCCTCCTGCCCCTCCAAGCATTGCTGATGCACCTTAATCCTTGCCTGCAACACCCTCCTTGCTTTTCCAAATTGTGGAATCATTTTATGATGTGGATTAATATCTCCCTAGTGACTAGGCTGCAGTCACCAAACTCATTTCCAGTGTTGCTCCAAGCAAGAATCTGAATGGAGATCTTAAAAAGTGAAAGGCTACTATTATTTATTTTATTTTATTACATTCTGAGCACCAGCTGTGTGTGTGAATCCTACTAATATAGAGGAGGAGATGGTCCGAACCTAAGCAGCTTCCAACCTACACTAACTATAATGCAGATGAAACAACATACATTGGAAGCTCATCATTAAAGCCATGCAGGTTTTAAAGATATAAATATGTAGGCAATACCTGGGGAGGGGGGGGGGCAGTAAAAATGATCAGCTGCAGGGTAGCAGTGAGATTTGAGGAGAGGTTTTTGGAAATGGAGAGGGTTGGGATACAAGTGCCTTTTCCATGCTCCTTCATAGCGATTGTGGCTGGTTGTTTCATTGGAGCAACTTGATTTCACTGGTATAGGAGTGCCTGCTTTGACTGAATAGCTGAGATGTGGCAGAAACATGGTGGCTGTTGCAGTGTTACTCCGTAGGCTTCTTAAGCCCTGGGTCTCCCCTGGAAGTGGAAGGGCTCTGCTCCAGAGGGAACTCTTCAGAGATACAGCGCACTGAATAACTGAAGGCGGGGCCCTGTCCAGCCACTTATCATTAATCTATGTCCTATGGCTGTGAAGCTGAGAAATGCTGATTATATCCATCCCCCTACACCAAAGAGAGGAATCACGTGCTCCCGAGCAATCCTGCGGTATTCCCTGGGGATGTACAAGCTCTAGATCAAACAGGGCTCTAAAGTCTATGATTCTACACTCACGGGTACTTTCTCTCTTTCATGCATGCTCTCTGGGTCTATTTATCCTGTGGGGTCTCACGTGTTTGCTCTACCGTATGTTTGCTTCAGAAAGGAGTCTAGAGAAGACAGTCCATTACAATAAAACTGATAAACTACTAAGGAGAGAAATGCAGTCTCAATAACTGGAATGGAGGTGAATCTGCTGACCTAGCACCAGGAGGCATGAGGGAAAGGGCAGTGTATTAATTATTTCACTGAAGTATTGTTGAACAGATCCTGATTTTTCTTAGCTGTGTTTCAGTTACTTGACTTGTGATAACAACTTTCCAATTATAATAAGCTTGAGGAAATATAGGCCTATTCATTAAATCACAGGGCTGGGAGTCAGGATTCCTGGGTTCTATTCCTTGCTGTTCCACTGACTCGCTGTGAGAATTTGGGTGGGGCACTTCATCATTCTGTGCCTCGGTTTCTCTATCTTCAAAGTAGGAATAATACTTACCTCCCTCATACAGAGGTGTACAAAGATTTGTCACTGTTTTTGTAATGTTCCTGGATGGAAGGCACTAAAGGAAGGGCAAAGTAGTAGTATTTTTATTTTACTTTTTTAACTTTATACATTTTTCTAATCGACTGCTCAAATTATATAGGGCTCCTGTTTGACATCACTGAAATGCAGCTACCTCTGGAGTATCACAGCAGTGTTTTAACAGCCACACAGCAACCGTTCAGGTCAGGAAGTGAAGTACTCATATCTGTGGCTGAAGCCATTGGAATCAGAGTTTACAGACCGCTGTCATGTAAAGGGGATGTAGCCCTTTAGTAACCCTGCCTCATGCAAGAGGCCAGGAAATGAACAGCAATCTCTTCCCAGCACTCCTGTGTGTCACACCTCTATTACAGGGTGTCAGAAGAAAACTTAATCTTGGCAAAAATGGAGCATGTGATGCTATCTGAGTCCCTCAGTCTAGAAGGAGATCTTGACAGAGAATTGGAGGGAGTGGTTGCTGGGCTTCCAAATTTTCCTGGAAACAAGTGCTGCCCCAGAGAAGTGGGAGAGGATGAAATCCTCCACTCTGATCCATGTGGCAGGCTCAGCAGCAAAGGGGACTGCAAACTGCTGAAACAATCATTGAAAATTTCAAGTGTGCCGTGATCCAACCAAGAATGTGACGTGGGGAAAACACTTTCTTTAAAGGAAACATGCTGTCAGGTGAGATCACTGACAGTTATGTTACAGACCTTTGCCATCAAACTGAATCATGTGAATTTGAATGCAGATGGATTAATCAGCAATCATGTTCTTTGTGGTGTAACTGATAACCAGGTCACAACAAGGTTACCGTGAGAAATAGACTTGATTTTGCAATGTACAGTGGATATTTGCAGGGATAGTGAAAACTGTGCTTCCCAAATGAAAGTGTTAGCAGGCAGTGAAAGAAGAGAAGTGCATCTAATTAAAAATGTATGTCAAGGAATAAAGACGGAATCAAAGGGTAAACGAATGGTAGAGACCAGATTTGTTTGCAATAAATGCGGAGGCAATCACAACACAATGCAAAGCTATCCAGCACAACGGGTGCAGTTTCATGCATGCAATGAAAGCAACCATTTCGTTTCTCGTGCGCAACACAAATTGCAAAGAAATACAAAAGAAAAATACATTCTTCTTCGCGTGCTTGCTCATATCGATTTCAATTAGGTGTGCACGCGCCGCATGCACGATCCTCGGAAGATTTTTACCCTAGCAACACTTGGTGGGTCGGCTGAGGCGCCCCCTGGAGTGACACCCTTACGGGGCCGGATATATGCCCCTGCCGACGCAACGCCGCCTCAGTTCCTTCTTACCGCCCGTGACGGTCGTTGGAACTGTGGAGCGCGGCATAGCTGATCTCCACTTCCCTAGCTCTTTGCTCATTTTTTCCCCCTCTAGTTAGATGTATTATAGTTCTTAGTAGTTTCTAGTTGTAGTTTATAGTTAGTGTATATAGTAGTTGGAGGAAAGGGGGGTTTCTCTCCTCCCTCCTTCCCGGTGCCCGGGCTCATGCCTAGGTCTCCGGGTTTCAAGCCCTGCTCGGCCTGCCTTAAGCCAATGCCTACGGGAGACCCTACCGACTCCTGTCTGAAGTGCCTGGGGGAATCCTATCAACGATAAGTGCCGCATCTGTAAGGCATTCAAGCCGCGGACAAAAAAGGAGCGGGACTTTCGTTTAAAACAGCTCCTAATGGAAGCGGCACTTAGCCTGGTGCCCTCGGCACTGCACAAAGACCAGGTGCCGTCGGTCCGAAGCGCGCCTCCGGCACCGGTACAGACGCGACACCGCTCGCTGTCTCTGGGGCCCAAGAAGCAGCACAAACCACCTGCTGCTCCTGCACAGTTGCAGGCACCGCCTATGCCCCCATTGGAGCAACGCCCCATGCCGGACTGCCCTGCGAAGGCTCCATCTCCGGCACCGTTGATTCCAGCGCCGCAAGCGCCATTGGGTCCGGTGCACACAAGCTCCCCAGTGCACACCGTGGTTGAGCTCGGTCTGCCGTCCACTCCGGAGACCTTCTCCACCACTCGCGACCTGATCGCGCTGACTGAGCCGGGACTGTCTCACCCTCCGGCACCGCCTGTGCGGACTGTCCCATCGATAGGGAAGCCCTCCTTCATGCGCCCTCCATTGCAGAGCGAGACGGGACGGCACCGATCTCGGTCCCACTCCAGGTCGCGGTCCTGATCCTGTCGATGGTCTCGGACTCGGCACCGCTTGCAGTCCCGGCACCGATCTCCATCTCGGCGCCAGTCGTACTCGCGGCGCTGCTCCGCCTCACGAAGGTCTCCCTCCTGGTACGGTCGGTACCGTTCCAGCTCCCGGCACCAATCCTCTGGCAGCCCATCCCGGCACCGCCCGGCCCGTAGGTGTTCGTCGAGATCTAGATCGGCCTCCCAGCACCAATATGACCATTGGTCCCGATCCTGATACCGCTCGAGACCCTGGCACCGGTCTCCAGCTCCCAGGTGCGGAGCGACAGCGTGGGACGGTGCGACTCAGCATGTGTGTTCGGCACCGCCTTGGCCTTCACGACCAAATTCGACATCGTCCCAAGCGGGGAGCGGCTATCACGTCCAGGGCCAAGACGCAGACGGTGCTAGCCAGGGGCAAGATGAAGGACAGGATCCTGACCATGGACCCCCGCAATGGTCTTTTTGGACTCCTTGGGCATACCACCAGGCCCAAGGTGTCCCCTCAGGGGCTTCTCGCTCTGCCCACTCGGAGCCCCGGGGGCCAGAGGCCACTGTGAGCCGCCCTCCCCTGGTGGCCTCGGAGGCAACAGCCCTGCCCTCAGATCAGGCCCATGCTCCTAGTGTGGTGGACCTAGGGCAACCGGACCCTCCCGAAATAGACCTTCCCCAGGATCCAATAGTCCCGGGGGTGTCCTCCTCATCCTCGCCTGACGAGGCGGTGGCGGGCAAGTCCTCCTCTGGCCCACCACCTATAGATCTTCGTGCACACCAAGAATTGCTACGTAGGGTGGTACAGAACATGAACCTCCAGGTGAAGGAGGTGGTGGAAGTCGAGGATCCGGTGGTAGACATTTTATCGGCCGATGCTCCCACACGTGTAGCCTTGCCATTTATTCGGACCATCCAGGCTAGTGCCAATACGATCTGGCAGTCCCCAGCATCTATTCCTCCCACTGCCAGAGGGGTGGAGAGGAAGTACTTGGTTCCCTCCAAGGACTATGAATACTTGTATATCATCCCCAACCTTGCTCCCTCGTTGTACAGTCTGTGAATGAGAGGGAGAGACACAGCCAGCAAGTGCCTGCCCCTAAGTCCAAGGACGTGAGAGGCCTGGATTTATTCGGGTGCAAGATATATTCAACTGGTGGCCTACAGCTCAGGGTAGCTAACCAATTTACCCGCCGCACAGGCGATTCCTCCACTTTGTGGTCAACCAACAGCATTTCCAATTTACCGTCCTTTCCTTCGGCCTGTCCACAGCGCCAAGGGTCTTTACAAAGTGCATGGCCGTCGTAGCGGCCTCGCTCCATTGGCATCGGATCCAAGTCTTTCCGTACCTCGACGACTGGCTCATTCGGGGTCGTTCCGAGCTCCAGGTGCGGTCTCATGTTCGGTTCGTCATGAGCTTGTTCGGACAGCTGGGCCTACTGCTCAATGCCGAAAAGTCCACTTTGCAGCCAACCCAAAGAATAGACTTCATTGGAGCGATCCTGGACTCGAATCTCGCCAGGGCGTGCCTACCACAGGCCCGCTTCCAGTCCATGGCGACCGTTATCCACAGCCTCCAAAGCTTCCTGACCTCGACAGCACGCACGTGCCTCGGTCTACTGGGCCACATGGCGTCGTGCACCTTCATGACCAGACATGTCAGACTACGCCTCCGTCCTCTTCAGGCCTGACTCTCGTCAGTGTACCGTCCAGGCCGAGACAAGTTGGACACAGTACTCACAGTGCCGACGGAGGTCTTATCCTCTCTGGGTTGGTGGCTAAACCCCAATTTTGTGTGCGGGGGGATGCCATTCCATGCCCCGCAGCCCTCTAGTCCTGACCATGGATGCATCATCTCTGGGCTGGGGCGCTCACCTCATGGACCTTCGCACGCAGGGCCTTTGGTCCGCACAGGAGATAACCCTGCACATCAATGTACGGGAACTGAGAGTGGTACGCCTGGTGTGTCAGGTATTCCGTGAACACCTTCAGGGTCGTTGTGTCACAATCTTCACAGACAACACAATGGCCAGGTTTTACATCAACAAGCAAGGGGGAGCGCGGTCGTCCTCCCTCTGTCAGGAAGCCATTCACCTGTGGGAATTCTGCATAGCCCACTCGATTGACCTGGTGGCGTTGTTTCTCCCAGGAGTCCAGAACACCTTGGCAGATGGCCTCAGCAGGTCCTTCCTGGCCCACGAGTGGTCGATTCGTCCGGACGTTATCCATTCTGTTTTCCGGAAGTGGGGGTTTCCCCATGTAGATCTTTTCGCCTCTCGCAAGAACTGGAAGTACCAGGTGTTCTGTTCTCTCCAGGGACACAACCCGGGCTCCCTATCGGACGCCTTCCTGATGAAGTGGAAAGACCATCTGTTCTACGCCTCTCCTTCATTCCCATTAGTTCACAAGGTCCTTCTCAAATTGCGACGAGACAAGGCCCGCTTAATCTTGATTGCCCCGGCGTGGCCCAGGCAACATTGGTACACCACATTCCTCGATCTGTCGGTGACCAAACCAATTCCTCTACCATTGTGGCCGGACCTGATCACTCAGGAGCACGGCAGACTATGTCATCCGGACCTGCAGTCCCTCCATCTCACTGCGTGGATGCTGCATGGCTAAATCAATGTGAGCTGTGTTGCTCCTGTTCAGTACAGCAAGTACTCTTGGGTAGCAGAAAGCCCTCTACTAGGTCCACATACCTGGCCAAATGGAAGCGCTTCTCCTGCTGGTGTGCCCTGAGCAATACTGTCCCTCTGGAGGCGCCAGTACCTACCATCCTAGATTATCTCTGGTCCCTGAAACATCAAGGCCTGGCTGTCTCATCCATCAGAGTACACCTAGCAACGATTTCAGCCTTCCACCCGGGCAAAAATGGGCGCTCGGTTTTCTCCAATCCCATGGTCAGCAGGTTCCTCAAGGGTCTGGAACGTCTGTACCCGCAAATTTGACATCTGGCCCCTACGTGGGACCTCAGTCTGGTCCTATCTAGACTCATGGGTGCCCCCTTTGAGCCGATGGCCACCTGCTCGCTTCTGTACCTTTCCTGGAAGACAGCCTTCCTTGTCGCTATCACCTCGACGAGACGTGTGTTGGAGCTTCGAGCCCTCACTTCAGACCCACCGTATATGGTGTTCCATAAGGACAAGGTACAGCTGCGACCACACCCCGCCTTCCTCCCTAAGGTGGTGTCTGCCTTCCATGTCAACAAAGATATCTTCCTTCCGGTCTTCTTTCCGAAGCCACACGCTTCGCGACAAGAGCAACAGCTGCATTCCCTAGATGTTCGTAGGGCTCTCGCCTTTTACATCGAATGAACAAAACCTTTTAGGAGGACGACCCAGCTGTTCGTAGCTGTGGCAGACCGGATGAAGGGCCTCCCGGTCTCCACACAGCGAATCTCGTCTTGGATTACATCATGCATCCGTGTGTGCTATGACTTGGCTGGTGTCCCAACTACGCGACTCACTGCCCACTCTACTTGGGCTCAAGCTTTGTCCTCTGCCTTCCTGGCTCATGTGCCCATACAGGAGATCTGTAGGGCAGCGACTTGGTCATCTGTGCATACCTTCGCTTCCCACTATGCCATAGTGCAGCAGTCCAGGGGTGATGCTGCATTCGGTTCAGGGGTCCTTCATTCTGCGACTTCTAACTCCGACCCCACCGCCTAGGTAAGGCTTGGGAGTCACCTAATTGGAATCTATATGAGCAAGCACTCGAAGAAGAAAAGACGGTTACTCACCTTTGTAACTGTTGTTCTTCGAGATGTGTTGCTCATATCCATTCCAAACCCGCCCTCCTTCCCTCTGTCGGAGTAGCCAGCAAGAAGGAACTGAGGGGGCGCTGGGTCGGCAGGGGCATATATCCGGCGCCGTAAGGACTCCACTCCAGGGGGCGCCTCAGCCAACCCACCGAGTGTTGCTAGGGTAAAAATCCTTCGACGATCGTGCACGTGGCGCGCGCACACCTAATTGGAATGAATATGAGCAACACATCTCGAAGAACAACAGTTACAAAGGTGAGTAACTGTCTTTTCATGGTCATACAGCTGGAGGACAAAACTCTGATGATGACACATACATCAGTAACTGTCAGAGATTTTTAAAAAAATATCTCACTGTCATCTTGTCAAGTTCAGCTTCTACTTTTTCTCATGCTTGTAGTGCATGCATTATATGGCAGCATGGTGGCATTGATGACCATGTGATGCATGTATGATGATATATCCTCAAATGAATCAGTCTGTTAAACATCTATCTCATCAAATTCCTTAAGAATATCTGTGTGTTCTGCTCTGCAGACAAATTATGCACCATTGGACCATCTGCATTTGCAGAGGTCTCGAGTCTGAGCACATGTGAGAATTCCTGTTCTAGTATTTCAAATGCTTCTGAGTGATATCTCTACTTATACACACATGGCAGTATAGCTTTGCTAGATGCATTTATTTTGTGCTTAGGTTACTGAGCAAATACACACAATTGAATTCTCAATGTGGGCACCAAGCAAGTTAAAGATTTGTATAAATCCACAAAATTTGAGTCAGGCCCTCAAATGTGAGTGCTACTGCTACTCCATGAGAACAGTTGAGGAGATTGTGCTTGGACTTAATGATTAAATATTTTCAGTTTTGTGCACAAGCCAAAGGTTTTGGCAGGTTCAACTCAGTTAGACACCTCAAATTCTCTGTGCCTTCAAGTCCCCTTTTGATAGACATGGGTTTAAGTGACTTTCTTTCACGATTGCTTCTGTACCTGAGGTCTGCCAAAGATCTTTCTCCCAGAACTTTGAGGATTTAGACGGGGATGCCAGATGCATTAATAACAGGTAAAGAACTGCAGTCTGTAAGTAGTGCATTTTGGCAATTTTGTTCAGAGATTCTCAGGAAGAAGAACAAAGAACATAGTGACAACTTCCAGCAAGCTTCTTGAGCCAAAGACAATTAAGCCTGAAGTAGTTACAAAAGAGCTATATACCAGGAAACTAGAATAGAAGAAATCCTACAACAAGAATGCCAAAAATTTACCCCTCTTGGAAGTGGGAGAGAATGTTAGATTTCAGACAAAGTGGTTGAGAATCGGTTAAAGGTAAGAGCTATATAATCCACACCAAAGTCATGACCATTTCTGAGTGCCTGTCCTACAGGAAGAACAGAAGACAATTAAACAAATGCAAGGTGGGCAATGCCTCTCTGTTCCTTGAGGAGGACATCCAGAATCTTTCAGACCGAAGCAACCTGCACACACAGTGGAAAACACCAGGAGCAGCAAACAGAGGTTGCAAGTGGCCAATCCATCTCAGTGGCTGAATGGGTCCCTGCAAAAGGCACTGTTTTGAGACCAGTGACTATGTGAACAGAAAGCCATTAGGCTCTAGAGATGGTAGTTACTGACAGATGTCTAATACTATGATCTCTGTCCTCAAAGTCTGTATTTGTGTGTCTTATTAATTACTATGTGGGTGTTATTTTTAGGTTATGATTTATTTGCATTTGATTTTTAAAAGAATTTGTAGCTACTGGCGAGAGTGGCTAATACGAATGTCTGCTGTGTGACAGGGGCATTAACCTTTTGTAACCCATATCATGTGACTGAGGCTAGTACTTTAAGGTTAGTCTCATAGCAGCTTTCACGTGTGTCCCACCTGTGTTACACTGTCCAGTCAGAACTGCAGAGGGGATTTAGATAGGGAAAATGTAATCATCTGAGTTGGAATGCAGCCATGAGACGGACTTTAACACCTCTAATCTTATAAAAAGTACCATGGGATCTTTAACAACCACGAGTGATCAGCGCCCCTCATCTGAAAGGCAGCAGCTCTGGCAGCCCAGTGCTCCCTGACACCTGTTGGTTAGGCTGTTGGCTTAGTATTGACTTGGGGAAGAGTGCCACCTACTGAATCACCAAACTCACTTCCTGCAGCATCTCTCTCCCCCCCCCCCCCCCCCGAAAGGTTTCCAAGCTAGGGTGACCAGATGTCCTGTTTTTATAGGGACTTTTTCTTTATATAGGCGCCTATTACCCCTCACCCCCTGTCCCGTTTTTTCACAGTTGCTATCTGGTCACCCTACTCCAAGCCAAGTACCAACCGGGCCCTACCAGCTTCTTATAGGCCTGATCCAAAGACCAGAAGAGTCTGTCCATTGACTTCAGTGAGCAGGCCCGGTATAAGGTCTGAGTGTATCGAAGCTTGAGGTAGGGTGGCAGCAGGTTTTTGGTGTTTATAACCAATTAAAAACAATCAAACCCCCCACTTTTGGGATCTTTCTGTTTTAGGGAGGGATGAGGAGAGACTGAGTGATAGAGGAGGGAGAGATGTTGCAAGGCATAGTGGGAGCATGGAGGGTAGTGGTGGAGATGGGAAGCCTCCCAAAGGTAAAGAATTAATCCTCTTGATAATAGCTTTGGGCAGTGGGAGGGCAGAGCATTGCAAGAATTCAACCATAATGGCTGGGTGTCTTCTTGCGAGGCCCATTGGTGGAGACTATGTTTCCCTAACTCAATCTGAACTCTCTGGGCTCCAGTAAACAGGGACATGGGATTGGGATACACAGTATGGGATGCTGTAGGCAGTTTGTGTGGTTTTGATTCAAACTGACGGTTGGCTACTGGTATGTCGCTATTGTCCTACATGAAGGAAGCTGTGAGATCTGGCACTAAGTTTTGTGTTCAGCCTTCAGCAATGTGCCCCCCATCCGTCTGACACGCACATGCGCCTGAGCCAGGCAGTTTGCTTTCAGCCACCCTGTGACCTGCTGGGAGAGTGCTAGTGAAGCTGCTTCACCAAGGATCGCTTCCCAGAGCAACGTGGTGGAAACTCTGCTGACTATGCACCCAGGAGATGAGATCCTGGAGGAAGATGAGCTAATGGCTTTAGTTGGCAATGCATTCTTAATACCTGTGCAGCTCCATAGGCAGAGTTGCCTGAGGAAAGATGAAAAATTAATGGGGAGATTTTCACCCTAGCTGGCTCACATGCCATTTTAATCCTGCTGCCAACATGATGGGCATTTTCTGCCTGAGAAGAAGTGCCACAGCTAAATCCAAGTTGCTAGGATTAGTGATGGTGTCTGAATCAACACTCCAGATGCAACACACCTCTACTTTGGGGGAGTCTGAAGCCAAGCTTTGTCCCTATGATGGCCTGAACCAACCCCTCCAGCATATCTGGATCCTAGCTTTGCCGTCTGAGTCCATCTCTAAAACAAACTACCACGTGGGAGAGCTGGAGGGGGCATAGTGTCATGGGGAAAGCGTATTTTATTTCAGATGGCTAAGACCTGGTTGTACTAATTTAACTCAAGGCACGATTTGCTTAAACTCGGAAAACTTTGTCAACACCTGTAAACTGGTTTAAACTAGGCTTTTATTGGTTTAGTTTGCACCTGGGAAGGCTGATCTACACAAGAAAGTGGCAGTGATTTACCTACAAGTGATTTAAAATAAATTAGTGTCGTCAAACTGGCGCAAAAGTCTGTGTGACTGCTCTAATTTCCATTTAAACCAATATTATTTTGGTTTAGTGTAAATCAGTTAGGCACAGATTTACTCTTAAGTGTGGTCGACAAACAGAGTTGCACTGGTTTCAGTGGTAGCCGTGTTAGTCTGTATCAGCAAAAAAACCCCGAGGAGTCCTTGTGGCACCTTAGAAACTAACTCAACTAAAGGTGTGATGTGAAACCTGTGCAACTGAGTGCCTCTTCTGTTCTTACCTCATGTCAGCTAACCTATGGTATCTCTCTTGAGCTAATATCCTTAGGAAGACAGGACGAGGTAATATCTTTGATTGATTGGACCAACTTCTGCTGGTGAAAGAGGCAAGCTTACACCGAGCTCTCCTTCACCGCAAACTGCTTATGAAGATAAGGCAGTTTGTAGTTTTCACATTAGGTGAAAACTAAGGTGGCTAAGGTTCGACTAGAGGGGAGCCCTGCCTGCCCTTTTCCTCATCACTCTTCATTGAAATTGGTGTAGAATTGACTTAGTGTTTAATTTTCAGGTGCTGTTGGCACTTGGTTTACACCTGCCATGCTGGGTGTTGTGCATGGAGGCAGTATCCCCTCAGCTGCGTCTCCAGCATATGCAAACTCCAGCTATCAGGGAAAGGAAAGAGGTTAAAATGACAAGTCAGAAGTCTTTTTGAAGGCTAGTAAATCTTTTGCCTTCCTTTACCGCCTCCAACCCAACCTTTTGCAGGCCCTCAAGATTCTTATAGCTACTAGGAAAAATAGTTGGGGGTGGGAGCTGTTTACTCCACCAGCATCTCCAAATTTTTATGATCTCCCAGAGCCTGAATTTATGTTGCACGTGCCCCATTCTAACAATGGGCGCTACAGGTACTGAGCATTGCTGAAAATCAGGCCTGCAAATTGTCGGAGAAAAACAGAGTTCTCACTCTCAGGTTCGGTGCAGCAAGTCAGATACTTTATTATCTCTAGCAATTGCGTGGCTAGGAGCAGGGGATGAGTCTGTGGTCTAAAGCTTGGCGAGGCATCAGAGTCAGCTATTTCTAGGGAGAGGAATGAGTGTGCTAGATGCAACCAAAGCTTAAAGAATAATGGGGAAATGAAACCATATTAACCCAAGTTGTAACATTCAGGTTCAACCCCAAGTGAAGCTCAGTGGGATCTGCAGTGGGAACAATGGGCCAACATGCCTGTATGCTCAGAATATTAAACAAGGTATTGCACTGCACAGTCTGCAAACATTCCCAACTTGATTGCAACAGGTTTTTGGTAAGCAAGGCAAACTGGATCTTCCTCCTTCCAGACCTACCAGGCTTTTAAAACAGTCACTTTTGGGTTAAAGATTAAACCTAAGATGATTAAATGATTTCTATTTAAAGCAAAAAATATTACTTTTCCCGGGTTACATAACTCACAAGCAGATGAATGCAGAGTCTGCAAAATTATTTCAAACACAATATCACCTAGGGGGCTGCCAAGCAAGCATGCTACATATCAGAATTATGAATAGCTGGAAACTGTGCAGGGGGTTGAAACAAAACCTCCACCCTGTCCGTTATTACAGCATCAGCGCCACTACATTGCAGGATACTTGTGCAGATCTGCTCAGTTAGGCAATGTTCCTTGGGATGCCATGTCCTTACCATTTTCCCAGTCTCTGTGAGAGAGGGTGGATAGCTGGAGAATTTTGTATCTTATTGGAGGAAACTGGAAAGGCAAGAGAGGTTAAGTGTCCCCCGTTTCTGCCTACATATGCAGTGCAACACAAACTGTTGTGTTGCATGACCAGTGGGTAGTAAAAGCAGAGCAGGATGTAGCTGCAAAAAGCTTTAGAGAAATCTGGTTCAAATCAATATCCAGAAAGCTCTTGCAGTGGAAAGATTTTGCAGAGGGAAAGAGGTGAAGCTGGGTTACCCATCTTGACTGCTTTCCTAAAAGAGAAAACAAACCCCTCTAAAAAAAGGGAGTATGTTGAAGGCAAGACAATACAACCCAAGGGGAATTGTGGGAAGGCATTGAAAGACTATCAGCATCCAAGCTGTTTAGCCTGCATCCACACTGCAAAGTGAGCAGGTTACGAACCCGAGTGAAAGTGGCACCTGGGCTCTAACCCAAGCCCCCAGCCAGGACAGCTGGCTTGGACTTAAACATCTCCTAGCCCAAGCCAGAGATTTTTATGTGTGGATAGTAGTCTGGTGAGAGGCGACACCTGACTCAGCAGGGAAGACATACCCTTGCTGGAGGGGAAAGGAAACAAACTGTGTCCTCGCTATAGTGAGTGTGTCTCACATTTCTGCTGGTGACTGTGCTAAGGGGGAGATTGGATATGGGGAACTCATGAAGTTTTACTCTCCAAGCTATAAGTCACAGGGACCTATTTTTTAAAAAGCAAATGGCAGAAGCAAAGCGAGTGGGATCTTTGTGCTAGTGTCACACTGAAAGTCAGCTTGCTCTGCTGCGCTCACAGGCTGCCACTCAGGCCCCAATGCACTGAAACCGAAAACAGAGGAGTCCAAATTACAGCCATACGATGCTGTTGGGTTGCACGTCTGTGCTCATAAGAACTCCCAGCCCTGTAAATGTTAGACATGGGCTCACAGAGATGAAGGAAGTGAAGGCTGAGGCTTCAGCCTGTGCGTGGCAGGCAGGGAGATGGAACGAAGGCTGCTGGGCTCCATCAGCCCTGATGTGGGCTACTCAGGAGACCCACTACTCAGCTGTTGCCTTGCATGGCCCCCTCCTTGCAGGCCAGAGAGAGACAGCCAGCTCTTTTCTGCCTTTGCCTCATGCCAAGGCTGTTTGTCTCCCTCCTGGGTGGAAATTCCCAGGAAGGCTACTGGTACTGTGGTTTAGGGAGAGTTGGGGTCATAACCTGAATAGAGACATTGATTTGCCATATTGGATGAAACCATTGGGTCATCTATTTCAGCGTCCTGCCTCCAGCAAAGTGACTAATACGAGCCACTGATGTGAGCCATGTATCTTGTTTTGCAGGAGGGCTTCCTTTCCATCCCATAATACACCCGCTTAGCTGTGCATGGGAGAGGAAAGTTTCCTGCAGTGATTTTTGGAACAACTTGAGAGACTCAGGTGTAGTGCTGTTAAATCGCCCCTCCACATCCACAAAAACATCCTTCCTGCACTCAACCCTACCAACCCGTGCTGCAAAGCCAGTCTGCTGCCCCTTTCTTTTCTTACATTGCAGTATCAGTGCGTCAAAGGTGGGCAGGAGTTTATCGGTGGAGTTGAGGATGTTTGGGTGATTTATCAGCACTACACATGAGTCTCCCAAACTGCTGCACAGATCTAAAGGATAAACACATTCCTCCTTAGGGACTTTGGTTTCTGTCGATATCCCACAATGCTGACCTCCGATGGATGTGCCCTTGGAGAATAAAACTGGATCGTTAGAGTAAAGACTCACACACACCGTTCGTGGGGCATGTCTTTGTCAGTTGTACCCAAGCAGATCTACAGTTTCACGTGTACAGGATGACCGCATCTCCAAACCAGGACCCATCGTCTTGTTCTCCTGCCCACATATCCTTTTGTCTCAGCACACCAACTCACCTCTCCTTCCCCACCCTCCCCGTCTAGGTATCCTCTCCCCCTTATTCTTCCATCTCTCCTTCTCCTTTTCCAGACCTCTTCTTTCATAACCGCCTGCTTGTTTGGGCTCAGGTTGTCCTGGCATTCCTGCTTGCTGCCAAAGCCCTAGAGATCCCACTCTGTTCCAAAATCTCAGCATTCATTTAAAAAAAAAATTGTTTCTCTCCCTTGTGTTTGCAAAGAATGCCTCAGAAATGTGACCTGAACATTAGAGATGCAGTGCAGGCGGCCTGAAACAATAGTTCAGGGAAGCGTGAGCTGCCCCATTCACCTCAAACCAAGAATGTAATTGTCAGCATTGTTAACTGTTTCACTGCTGATCATTTGAGCAAAACAACCGGCTATTGTGATAATCCCTTAGTTCTTATTTGCCTCCCACATCTCACCAAGGGGCCAAAAGCCCCAACTGTCCCACATTCAGCTGCCAAAACTTCCAACTCCGCCCCCCCCCCGACAACTCCTACGACTCAGATGTGTGTTGTCCGTACACAAATCTGTGGCTGGGTGGAAACTGAAAATGGGGAGGGTGAGCATAAAACACATTGGATTTAACATAAATAACTAACTAACAGGGATACCGCTGTCCTGAGTGTATGATTCATGCTCTTATTTGATTCACTAAAAAGCTCCATTTTTTAATTTAACTAGTGCTGCTGCAGCATTCCTGGCAGAGTTGCACAGAATCCAAGCACCTTGCTGCAGAATTTAGCCCCCGCTTGCAGTGGAGTACATGGGAATTTACTGATCAGATTTAGTGCCTCTTGGCTGTGAGATTGCTGAAACACTGGAAGGAGTTTTGGTGTAGGCACTATTTCAGGACTATAATGTTCTGGGGTCTTATTGAAACATCGGCCATAATTCTCCTGAGTTCAATAAAAACCATCTGGGACGTGGGCTCTTTTCCTCCAAACCAGGACAACCCTGGGCAACTGAAATTCCTGCTCATTCTACTCAGCTTGGAATGCATTTAAAGAATCCTGCATTACTGATCTGGATCTCTTTAGGTCCCTGTTTCTCTTGTCATCACTTTACCCTTTTTATTTCAGATGTGCCGCTTAGCTGGTATAGTTTATGCTTTTCTCCAGTGATAGTGTGATGGGAGGTGTGCCACATTTGTAAAGTTTTTTAAATAAAGCCTTTACATACAGTTGAGTGTTTCTCCACTGAATCATGCACGTTTTGCTCTCCCTTGCTCAGATGTGCACGAGCTATACTTTGAACATGGTGTTTGAAGTAGCCTCTCTCTCTGTGGCTTCAAGGCTTTTTACTAGCCCTTCAGTCTCCTGTTTCGCCACTTTTCTCATATTTCTTTGTCACTGTGTACACATAAGGAGATTGCCCTCTGTACCAAACCTGCACTGGCCACTGCACTTCGCAGCAGCTACGCTTCCCTGCTGTGGTGACTCGACCTAGAATTGTTTCTTCCTTGTAGGTCCCAGAGCCAACTTTTCTAAAACTCAGCTGTTGGTGGTCTCATTAAGTTTCTATCCTAATGAGACATACAGTCAGTTCACAGCGCTGTTGGACCAAGTGACTTCACAGTTTGGATGAGACCCGTGCTAGTGAAAAGATTAAACACTGGCCCCAGATCAAAACTTTATATAGGGGTCCAAACCATAACCCCAGATCCAAACACCCCTTCGATGTAAGGCTCAAAATCTAGTCCTGAATCCAACCTTTCCCAAAGTCTGGGGTGTCTGGATTCGATATTCTAACCGGATAGATTTCTGCCCGGTGGCCATTCATCCACCCTGCCTAACCCTCCCAGAATGTCAGTGGTCTGTTTCCCTTTTGTGTCATGCACCCCGCACCCCACCCTTGCTTTGTGACCTGCTCTTCATGGCAGAGTGGAGCATTATGAGAGATTTATGTTAATCACCCTGTATTTTATTCTCCTGTGGTCTGAATGAGAAATGTCTTGTCTGCTGAAGCTGTTTTTTAAAGTGTAAATTTGGGCTCACAAAGACTGACTCAGCTCAGTGATACAGAACAACGGAAGGTGCATTTCCCCCCACCCCATTTGGTAGCTCTGCCTCTGTTCTCTCCCCCTTTTAGCCCCCCCCCCCATCATATCGCTCCCACTCCAGAGCATTCAGACATGGGACTAGTGCCCTGATCATTCATTCTTCCCATAGCTCTCCACCCTGTTCCGCTTTGTGGCCACACGCAGCCCCACCTTTTGCTCTACTCAGGGGGTTTCACACATTGTCCCACACTGGGAGCTCTAGGAGCGTAGTGACTCTGTTTTCTAATGGCCTGGAGACCCAGAGTAGCACTTCCCCAGAAACCTGGTCTCCAGTGGCTCAGGCAGTGGACATGCTGAAGACAGAGTACGAAGCAGGCAAATCCAGTGCCGATCCACACGCACGCTGCTACCTGCAAATGCTTTGAAAGGGCTTCTGGCAGAAGTCAGGCAGTCTCTTTTAAAAAAAAAAAAATCCTGTTTCACCCTCCCACCACTTTGGGAAGTATGAGGTGAAATCTGGATAGTGTCTGTTAATGGTGATTTCTCTAAACCCTAGCTGCCCTCTTTGCTCTTGGGGGGGAGTTTTTTATCCATGTGTTTTTTATCTCTGCTTGCTGAATTCCCCGTCTTTATATGGCTCTCTGTTTTCATCCCTATGAGGGTCTTGTCTAGTCACTCCCTCCCACCGTACCTGTTTATATTCAGCACTTGGGCATGGATTTGTAGATGCTTCCAAGTGTGGGTTGCCCCCAATTTCCACCTGTTGTGAAGATTCCACCGCTCCTGGGAGAAGGGCTCATTTAACAGTTTGCTGAGGTACAGAGTTAATCCCTGGAGTCTTGAGCTGCTCCTGTTTAAAGATCTGTCTGGTTTTCTGCTCCCAGACCTTGTCTCAGGAGGCTAGAATTACCGAAGATGGCAAGAGGGGGTGGGGAACGTGTCTATTCTGAGGAGCAGTGTTTGGTTACCATCTCCTGCTTAGTCTGAATCCTTAGCATTCCAAAGACACTCGGGTAATATTAGATCTAGGAGGGACCCCCACCCTTCCCACCTCCCGCTCAATGTGGCTAGTGAAAGAGCTGTGAAGAGATGAGGGAGGAAGGACCTACAATACTCGATTACCATGCATTTGTTTCCGACAAGGATCATGGGGACCATCATCGGGAATGAAGGGAAATGACTCCCTGGCTCACTTGAACGCTGAGGTCTTCCGAGCTCCTCCGTGCACTCCAGTGGTGCTTTGTGGGCGCTCATGACCGTGCACAAAGAACCCAGTCTTAATGTGGGCAACAAGTCCTGAGGCAGTGGCCCTTCATCAGTAGGCTTTTGCAGGCTTGAGTTTTACAACAGCTGCCCTTTATAGTGCTAACTGTTGAGAAACAGAGGTGGGCCATCAAGGAGAGTGTGTGTGTGTGGGGGTGTATATAAAGCTTTTCGTCCATCTTTTGCTTTCTCAACTTGAAAGACCTGTTGGCCTACAGGAATGTGCACAGATCCATTTTCCAGATCGATCATTCAGGTTCAGCACAATTAAGTGACTTGCCAAAGGATATGTAAGAAGTTTGTGGCAGAGCAAAGAAGAGGACCTTGATTTTTGATGACAAGATAGACCCGCTGACCACTAGACCAGGGGTGGCCAACCTGAGCCTGAGAAGGAGCCAGAATTTACCAATGTACATTGCCAAACAGCCACAGTAATACGTTAACAGCCCCTCACCAGCTCTCCCCACCCCGCCTGCTCCCAGTGCCTCCTGCCCACCGGCAGCCCCACCGATCAGCACCTCCACCTCCCTCCCTGCACCTCCCAATCAACTGTTTTGTGGTGTGCAGGAGGCTCTGAGGGGGAGGAGCGAGGGCACGGTAGGCTCAGGGGAGGGGGTAGGAAGGGGTGGAGTGGGTGCAGGGCCTGTGGCAGAGCCAGGGGTTGAGCAGTGAGCACCCCCTGGCACATTGGAAAGTTGGCGCCTGTAGCTCCAGCCCCGGAGTCGGTGCTATACAAGGAGCCGCATATTAGCTTCTGAAGAGCTGCATGTGGCTGCGGAGCCACAAGTTGGCCACCCCTGCACTAGACCATGGTACATCTTACATAGATTGCTTCAGTGCTACATACCCAGGCAAGATGTAAAGTTGTACTTACCTGGCGCTGTAAAGTGCTTTGATGTCTATAGATGATAAAGCACTAGATAAGTGCAAAGTGTTAATCAATATACTCCTCCCCTCCCTCCAGTAACGTCCAAGATTCAGTCTTTTCTCTCTGACTTAATGTCTATAAGACCCTCATCTGGACTACTGCAACTTTCTCCTCTTGGGCTCTCTTGATGCCCGTCTCATCCCCCATTCAAAAATGCATCATTTTTCCAACCATGTCAGCCTGCTCTTTGAGTTCCTCCACTGGCTCGCCTTCCTCCACTGCATCAAACTTCTGCCCTTACCTTTAAACCTTTCACAAGTTAGCCCCTCCCAGCTCATTTGCTCTTATATCTTCTGGTATTTTCCTCCTCCCTCCACTACTCTGCCTATGAGACCCTCTATGAGCTATTTGTCTGACCCACAAGCACCTCCACAGTTTCTTCTATACTGTCCTGGAGCCATCTTGCTGTGCGCATATCTGCCCTTCTTTTCTGTTTCTATAGAACTGTTTCCCTCATCCTCCCTCCCCCATTTCCTTCCATCGTTTGCTACACCCCTTTGTCATGTCCTGTCTTAAATTAGATTGTAAGATCTCCTGGGCACAGATTGTCTTTCACTCTCTACAGTGCCCACACAATGGTGCCCTGATCTCAGTTGAGACCTCTAAGCACTATTGTAATACAATATATCATCATCATCATCATCATCATCATGTTTTTGGGGCCGTGTAAGATTCCTGATGTCCTAAACTAGCAATTTCCTTGCTTTCCTGTGCGTGGGTTTTATAACTGACGTGACAGGTAAATATATTGTAGTCACTTAGCAACCAGAACTGGCTTTTGAAACCATTTTTTTTCACGTTTGTTTTAAAATTAACTTCTACATGCTCAACAAATCATTTTAGAGCATGCGGGATTGTAGTTTAAAGCTGCCCTATTGGCTTTTGCGTATACTCTGTGTGGACCTGACTTTTAGAAGTGCTGCAACTTTGATTCTAGTCAGTGGGACCTACTGGGGCTCAGCACCCCTGAAAAATCAGCTCCCCTATCGTCCATACAAACACAAACTGCTTCCCATGCATCCCCAGGAGCTAGAAGTTCAAACTGCCTCTTAACTCAACAGCCAAAACTTCCAGATTTGTCCCTGGCAACTCCTGTAATGCAGTCCTGAGTGATCAATGCAAAAATCTTTGGCATGTGAAAACTAAAAGTGTGAGGACAGCATAAAATAAATTGAATTGTAAAATAACACAGAGGCAATTCTACTGATTGCCTTATTCAGCTTCACATTTATTTAATTAAAAAACCTACATTTTATAATTAAAGTGCAGCCCTTGCAGAATTTTCCGGCTGCGGCAGCAGTGTGTCAAAGAAACTAGGACTCGTGCCCTAGACCCGCTTGCTGTAGGAGACACAGGGCTTGGGCACTGGGGCCCAACCTGCGAACATATGCTAGCAGGAATAATGCTTACTGCCCACAGTAGTGCCACTGAAGGACAACCAGGATCAGGAAGTCAGTGGGACTCACCCTAGACAGCATTTGGCCCATGGGAATGCTATTCACTTCCAACATTGATTCCTGTACAGTCCATCAGTGAGATTAGGGTGGCTGAGAGACAGAGCATGTTTAGATTTTGAAAAGCAGAACAGTGCCCCCTAATGCTATTTGGTGCTGCTGGTGGGTGGAAAGCATCCAGAATACGAAGGGCAGCTGCATACCACCCTCTGAAACCCTGATGTGCTGTTGAGAAATGACAGAACACTGGGAAGAAAGGGGCCTTTTTTGTCTTTTTGTAGACCTGAAGTACTGAGAGGAATAGAAAGTGTCTTGTGACTGGTAAATTGAACCACTGTGACTCAGCTGATCAAGAAGCTGTGGTGTGTGAGACCCACATTGCATTCTGACCCCAGGCTGTTTGACAGATATTTCTGATCAAATACATGGTTTTGCCTCTCTGCTACTTGGATGTGCTTTATCCGGAGAATCTTTACTGCACACAGTGCAGTGTTACTGAGCTGGTAGGAAGAGCCCTACGAATAGGCCTTGTACATCTGGGTGACTTACACCATCCTGCCTGGAAGAAAACCTTTCCTGAAGTTTGCAATAGTTGAGTTTGGGGCCAAAAATCATACCCCAAGCCCTCCCCTTTAGCTGCACTCTCTCCTGCATGATCCAGTAGTTTGGGTTGCTGCATTGTCAATATTGTCCTTTCTACCTCCTCCCCCCACGCTTTAGAAACAGGTGACCAAATTGAACATCATATTGATTTCAAGGGTGTCCAAAACACCCCATCTTGCTAGGAGCCCTGTCTTTCATCTTAATTTCTATCCATGTTTTAAAAAATTTAATTAACATTAAGTAATGATTCAATACTGACTGGTACTTGTATTAGAGATGAGCCTGAACCTCTTCGCTCTAAAGGGAGGATTAGAAACCAGGACCTGGATCTGACTTCTGTGGCTTGAGTCCATTTCTTGCCAGAGATTTGCTAGTTGTTTGGTTCTTTGCCAATAACTACCTGGAGTTTGATGAGCTCTGTGGTCACATGGGAAACTTTTGGGCTGCAGTTTAACGCTCTGCGGGCCCCATTTTTGGCACACCTCTTTAACTGGAACCCAATTGCTCTTTTCCCCCCCACCTGCTGAGATCTGGGCTGCGGTGCAGAAAGTGACTGTCTTAAAAACTCACTGCATTGCTGCTAGTGGTTGTTTAAAGTTGGGGTGGGTGCGGGGTGTTCTCTAGCTTGGGACAGGGATGTGGATGCTGGAGTTCTCTCTGCCTTTCTCTTGTGTGGGATGACCTCTCCATGGTCCAGGAAGGAGATTGGTGTAGGCAGGGCAGCTGGTTCCAGCTAATGGAGTTCTCTATGTTCCTGACCCGAGGGCAGTTGGGTAGGAAGCTTGGCTGAGAATGGCTCATCATAAGACTGTCATCAGTCTGTTAAAGTCAATACCAATTACAAGGCTATTAATTAAAAAAATGTGACTGATGCCTACAATGAATGTAACCCTCTATTTTCCATGTAAGCACGTTGCACACATCCAGTAAGACTTAGGGAACTCTGCATGCACTGATTGTTAAAGGGGCAGCATAGTCTTTGAAGTGTTAAGGCTAGTTTTGTTCTGTCCTGGCTCCTCCAGCCGCTCAAACCTCCACAGACACACACACACAGACACAGTCCAATTTGAGATTCCCTATTTCCTAATCTCCTGCTGGCTGGGAAGATCTCAGACTTGGGGTTGTCTTTTATCTCGTCCATCACGAAAGAGTGAAAGGCATGAATGGCAAGTCCATTGATGTCACATCTCATTCTCTGGAAGGCTTGTCTCTAATTCAGCCTCAATGTTCCCATGCTTAATCTGGGGGGAAATGGAGATTATGATACTTCCCTTCCTTTTAAAGCACTTTAAGATCTATGGATGAAAAGCAGCTAGCTAAGCTATGTATATCAGTACCATTGTGTGTGAACACTAGCCTGGAGCTAATTTCCTGACTGACTGTTCCATTGTGACTATTCTGAAGAGGTAATTCCTGACTGAGTGGCTTCCATGGAAATATATGGGAGTGGGTTCTGGAGTGACTGCTTGGTTGGCACAACACCATGAAGGGATTTCCAGGCTGATTGATGGTTGCTTCTCCACTTTCCTGGAGAGGGGGTGGGTGTGGATGGGAGGAAGAGAGGGACTGCATGTGTAAACATGACATTATAATTTTCCTACCAAGGGTTATCTTTACCTGATAGCACCCAGTCCTGTCTGCATTAGCTGGTTTCCCTTCCTCATTTTGGGAATCTGGAAAGAGCTGCCTGGCTTTGCTTTGTGATTTACCAGCCAGACTTGCTGCACTGCTCCCAAGCGAGTCCACCCTATCTGAGCGCACACATGCTCCCTGCCTCGCTAACAAACCCAGGTAACCTTGGAGTGCCATGTAAACTTGGCAAAGAAGAGCGTGATTCCCCTGTGTTAGTTGGCAACTTGGATAGCGTTGGGGGCATGAATCCTTCTCAGAGATGCACGTAGACTCGGTTCCATCACTGCCGGGCAGGACAGATGTGACTCAACGTGCACCAGTGACGCAGACAATCTGTATCTGGCCAGATGCCGGGTCTTTGAATGTTCATTGGGGGGGGAAGGGGGAGAGAGAGGATCTGCCTTCTCCTTGCCTCTGGTGTTGGGGGGGATGAAAGGGGGAGGGGGGCTGTGACGGAGAAGCCTATTTGTCGGTAGGTTCTTACCCTGTTTGATGGCAGAGATGGAACAGAATGGGACTGATGCACAGAAGCCCTGCTGGAGCTGTTTGTCCTTTTACTGCATCTGTTGGATTTTTGCGTGTTGTTTTGTTTTTCTATCCTGTGTGTGGTTTTTTGGTAATAATCCCCTCCAAGGTTACAGCGATATCATTGGTCAGGCAAGCTGACAGAGCGCTTTCTTCCTATGGGATTACATAAGAGAACACAGGCTTTATTACCATTTTAGGGAGTATTAGCATTGTGGATTATTTCCATAGAGACTCAGCGGCAGCCTTCACTCCTCACTCACTCTTCTTTCCTCCCCCACCATTTAAAAATAATATTTATCTATTAAACAAACACTAGAAGTGACCCATGACCCAGAAACCGGCTGACGAACGGCACACATGGAGGGGTTGAATCTAGGCAGCGCGTCTCACAAACCCATGAATGGAAGGAAAAGCTGTAAAGGGAGAATGCGGAACAGCAAGAAACAATAGCATCTCCTCTAGTCCTGCTTTTTGGATCTAGGAGAAAACAGTGAGGATTGGGATTTGAGATTCTGGGGTCTAATCCTGTCTCTGCCACTGGGTGATCTTGTGCAAGTTGAGTGACCGCTCACTGCCTCAGTTTCCCCATCTTTAAAATGGGGATAATAGTTATTGCCCAGTTTCTTTGTGCTATGCATCCCACTCGACCAAAATGAGGATGCCCAGATTGTGGCAAAGCAGAGCAGCAAGTCCCCTGTCGCCATCCCACTGCCCGCATGAAGTGCATCTGCCTAACTGACCATCTGCATAGGCAAAGGTATAGGGTGTTTATGTTCAGAAACTAGGCACCTGAAATTGTACATGCATCACTTTGAAAAACTAGTCCTGCCTTTGACTGACATTGCAAACTCCTCGGGCAGGGACCTAGTTCAGGAATGAACGTGGTGGGGCCTATTATGTCTTTCCCATTTCTAGCTTATCCGGTTTTGCAGGTGAACCTGGACGGGGGAATAACTGCACCCTGTAAAGTAGCTCTGTATTCTGAATGGCAGAGACATTCTCCTTGGCATGTGATGAGCATGATGAGATAGTTGTTTCTTATCACATCTTTGAACCAATAAAGTCTGGAAGGTGTTAACTTTGTCGCTGCTGCAGCACAGCGTAACAACATTCTGCCTGGAGCGTCACCACCTCAGTGCAGTGTACCTGGTTGAAAAGGCAGCCCTTGCTGTATGTCTTTGCCCCATCAGCTTGCTAGGTGAGGCAGCCCTCAAGAGTCCCCGCCCATGATTGTCTGCCAAATCCATTCACATGATCGTGCTCAGCTAAGAATGGAATTGGTGTATGTGATTGATGAGGTAGATGATATCATGTGTCTTCAGACCGGGATTGGGATCAGAGCAATGGGGCTAGGCAAGGGAAGTGCCCCACCTCTGCATCTGGGGCTCTCTTGTGTTGCCTGACACTGGATGTCGTGCCTTTAAGGGACTGGGAGTTGTGCAATTAGAACTTCTTCACTTAATGTTAATCTGTTTGTAAACTTAGTATTCCTGCTGGAGGTATTGGATTATGTTTTATTTTGTTTGTTTGGACCTAGCTATAGGCCCTTGCCTAGGTAACAGCTATCCCATGTGCCCCATAGTCATTTGTCATGACCATCCCTGAGGGTTAGCCTGACTGGAGGAACAGAAGACCCTAAACAAATCCATGGAGGAGACTGCCTCTCAGTTTCTTGAAGGCATTCGCTGTCTAGGGTCACGGACAGTGCGTGTGTGCTGATGGAAGGAGCACATGCCCACCCAGTCGCCAATAATGGAAAACACCAGGAGGAGCTTCAGGTGGCAGATCCACCTCAGTGGCCGAACAGACCCTTGTAGAAGAAACTGTTCCTGCAGGAGGAACAAGAAGTGGCCATGTGATCAGAAAGCCACTGAGGTTCAGTCATTCACAGATGACATGTAAGAGCTAGAATAGGATATTGTGGTGATCATGAGGGGGATGCTGCTCAATTCTGGGGTTAGGGGTTGGGAGAAGCTGAACAGTCTTCTCGTGATAGAAACCATTAGAGATCCTTTTTTCTAGCTACATTTTTATTTTGTTTTTTTATTGAGAAGAACGTGTTTTCTTGTTTAGTATTTTTGGTGCTTGAGACATTGGCCTCTGGTGGGGTGGGAGGGGAAAGGCAGCACCTAACTTGCTTACCAGGAGATGATGGTCCTCTTGATGAGCTTCTAGCTATTGAGGCACATGTATGGTTTATAAATGTAGTGTCAGGTGGCTAATATCCACACTTTCTGACAATTGGAAATTGTAAAATTTGAGCTTTACTTGTAGGCTGAACCTATCCCAGCTCTGGGTTCTCTGCTGCCATTTGAAAAATAAGTATCAATACATTTAATTTTTCTTGTGCATCAGGAAAATAATCTCTGTTGCTGCAGATAAGTGAATCCCGACAAAAGTGGTTCTCAGGGACTCAAAACTGTTGTCTTTGTGGCCTGCCTTGACTTTCTGTTCCCTCTCTAGTCTCTTACGTGTGATCTTCACGGCTGCATCTTACTAAAAGACCAGAGAGGATGGGCATGGTTGTGAGGGCCTATGAAATCCTGCAAAGCCTGAGTTTCAACCCAAACATTTGAGGTTATTGATCTGAGGTTATGCAGGTACCCGGTGCAGATACACCAGGCTACGACTTGCACAAAGGTTTCAACTGGGTTCCTGGAAATGTTAGCCAAGAACATGGGCCAACAACCATAAAGTGCCATAGGATTTCTAGGATTCTTCTCTAAATGGAGAAGATTGGCCCATGGTTTTAAAGACTAGACCCAAAAGCCTTGCTGATGCTAAGCATCTTGTATGAGCCCTCAGTAAAGGGACCCGTCTCCTCCTGATCGAAGTGTTCTAGTCTGTCTGCCTGTAGCAATGCTGAAACTGCTCCTGGGGAGTATCTAGTGGGACGTGGTTCAGGAGGGAGTGAAAGTCAATATGTAATTGGACTAATGAGATCCATGTGAATAGCAATAGCACATTCGGTTGCCGCCCACACATGGTACACTGCTGATCTTCTACCTTGGAAAGATGAAAGGCTGAGTCGATGCTGCAAGGATTCAGACCTGTTGGAATACTAAGCCATGGCTCCTGGCGGTAGCAAACCCTGCCCAGCAATCTGAGATCTCTATATTACCAGGGCAAAAACAGAGGAAGTTAGGGGAAGATTGTTTTTTTTTTTAAGAGTAGAGACTGTGATGTTTTAGGTCTAGTTAGTCATGCGTGGGGAAGGCTTGCTTCAACGTTCCTCACTCAGGACTCTGGAACAACTAGGGAATGCCTCCCATGCTAGACTCAGGGCAGGGAGAGGCTGTGGGCATTTTAGTGTCAGGTAGATACAATAAAGCTACTGTCCTTTAATACAAACTCTTGGTCCATCATTTAAAGGCCCTTGATGACTTGGGACATGATCACAAGCATTCCTACCTTATCCCCATGGATTTTAAAAAAAACCTCCAGCCATGTGTAGGCAGGAACCATAAAAACGAACTATATTTCTCATCTAAACACACCCACGTGTGCTCTTACAGGCCCCTCGGGGAAGGACACACAGCCGCACACTGGAACTTCTGTGATCAGTATCTATTAATCACAGCTATTATTAATGTGCAGTTACAGTCAAAAACAGTGACTGTGGAAATGGGACCTTCTTCCTCAACAGATCTGTTCTCTCCATGTCTACACTAGAGCCTATGTCAGTAAAACGTATGTCACTCGGGTATGAATATTCCACCCCCCCGAGCAACATACGTTTTGGTGGCATAAGTCCTCATGTGCACAGCTCTATGTTGGCGGGAGAGCTTCTCCCGCCGACATAGCTTCTGCTGCTTATGGAAGTGGCTTTTTTAATGCCGATGGGCGAGTGCTCTCTCTCCCATAGGCACAGAGCATCTTCACCAGACAATATCGGTACAGTTGTGCCACTGCAGCACTGTACGTATAGACATGGTCTTAGTGTTTTCAAATCAGACCTGTTCACTGATACAAGCAATACAGCTATGGGAAGGTGAGCTGGAATCTTTTCCGCCTCGCACATCCTAACAACAGTTAGCTAGACCACATTCCTGCCCCGTTGCCATTCTTCCACCCTGCCTAACTCTCCCAGAATGTCTGTGGTCTGTCTCCCGTTTGTGGAATGCAGCCCCGCCCCACCCCACCCTTGCTTTGTGACCTGTTTTTCATGGCAGAGTGGAGCATTGTGAGAGATTTATGTTAATCACCCTGTACATCCTAACACAACTGTTAGCTAGACTTTGATTGCAGGCTCTTTAATATCAGCTGTGGTGGAAGATGCAGAAAGAACGCATCTTGGCTTTCAAATAAATCTTGAGTACTTTATAGCTTCAGAGTGCTTTGCAAATGTAATACACCACAGTCCATTACCAGATATGTGCAGTGATAATGGTCGCTATTGGCGATTGAACCCAGGGCCTTTGGTACCAAAAGCAGAAGCTACCATCACTTGAGCTAAAAATGTGCCTTGAGCCTTGCTGCTGAATGCTGTGTCTGTAAGCATGCAGCACAAAATGCCACTTAGACTCATAGACTCATAGATTTTAAGGTCAGAAGGGACCATTGTGGTCATCTAGTCTGACCTCCCGCATGATGCAGGCCACAAAAGCTGACCCACCCACTTTCCCTTAACTCAGCTGTTGAAGTCTCCAGATCGTGATATAAAGACTTCAAGTCGCAGAGAATCCTCCAGCTTGCGACCCCTGCCCTATGCTGCGGAGGAAGGCGAAAAACCTCCAGGGCCTCTGCCAATCTACCCTGGAGGAAAATTCCTTCCCTACCCTAAATATGGCGATCAGTAGAACCCCGAGCATACAGGCAAGAATCTCCAGCCGGACCCTCATTTTACCAGCGATGGCACGTTATTGTCTAATTGACTAAAATCACGTTATCCCATCAAACCATTCCCTCCATGAACTTATCTAGCCTAATCTTGAAGCCAGGGAGGTCTTTCGCCCCCACCGTTTCCCTCGGAAGGCTGTTCCAAAATTTCACCCCTCTGACGGTTAGAAACCTTCGTCTAATTTCAAGCCTAAACTTCCCCACAGCCAGTTTATATCCATTCGTTCTCGTGTCCACATTAGTACTGAGCTGAAATAATTCCTCTCCCTCCCTGGTATTTATCCCTCTGATATATTTAAAGAGAGCAATCATATCCCCCCTCAGCCTTCTTTTGGTTAGGCTAAACAAACCGAGCTCCTCGAGTCTCCTTTCATAGGAAAGGTTTTCCATTCCTCGGATCATCCTAGTGGCCCTTCTCTGTACCCGTTCCAGTTTGAGTTCGTCCTTTTTAAACATAGGAGACCAGAACTGCACACAGTACTCCAAATGAGGTCTCACCAGCACCTTGTATAACGGAAGCAGCACCTCCTTGTCCCTACTAGAAATACCTCGCCTAACGCATCCCAAGATCGCATTAGCTTTTTTCACAGCCACGTCACATTGCCGACTCATAGTCATCCTGCGATCAACCAGGACTCCGAGGTCCTTGAATGCCTGTGCACCACAGCATTTAAGCTACTAGCATAATGCTTGTCTCTTTCTCATAGCTGGCCCTAGAGGCTACACCAGTCAGCTGGAGAACTGCAACTCCTTTAACTCACCTGTCAGGGGATTGTGCTTTTGAAACTGTAGGTCCCATGTTTGAATCCTATTGACGACCCTGGTGTCTGTGTATCTCTCGTAGGCACTTCTATGCCCCAGTATCTGAGCACCTCACCATCATTAATGGATTTATCTCCACAACACCCCTGTGAGGTAGAGCAGTGCTATTACCTCCATTGTACAGATGGGGAACTGAGGCACAGAGAGGCTAAGGGACTTGCCCCAGGTCATCCAGGAAGTGCATGGTAGAAAAGAGTAGTGAACCCAGCTCTAAGTGCCAACCCAACACCCTAACCACTGGACTGTCCCTTCTATTGTTAGCCTTTGATTGTCAGCAGCTGCGGAAACATTAATGTTCTCAGATCCCAGTTTGTCTCCACTTTTGATCAGTGAATCAAGCAAATTTGATAGGGAACTGTGGAGAAAGAATAATTAATAACAATTATTTGTGTTGTAACAGACTTTCATCCAATGATCTCTCAGAGCTGGGCAAACAGGAATTAATTCAGTCTTACAGTCCCCCCTTGGGAGGAAGCAAAGTATTATTATCCACATTAAGAGTCTCTGTCTGTATGATTATGATAATTATAGTACAGCACTTAGGTGTTGTTCTAGACACTATATAAGATGGTAAATACATAATATTTGACAGCTAGAAACAAAGGAATTTCCATTACAGATCTCACTAGTGGTCCAACTAGGCCAGTATTCTGTCTCCCACAAAGCTCGGCGCCAGATGCTTCAGAGGAAGAGGCAAGAAATCTCCTAGCAGACAATTCATGAATAACCTGCCCAGAGCCACAGAGAGGTGAAGTGACTGGCCCAAGGTCACACAGTGAGCCTCTGACAGAGCTGGATGTATACAGTGATATAGGGTGCCTGTCCTATGACCTAACAGAAAAGACCTTTCTCCATTCCCTACACAATCACTCTTCTGATGTTTAAAGCCCCAGATGTACATTCGCCAAAAGGTTTTGTTGCCAGAGTCTGAGATCACTTTGAATCAAGACACTGAGACTTGCCACTGAGGCACCAAACCATCAGCTTTACTGCTCCTACCTGCACTACCTGCTCCTACCTGCACTACTTTACTGTACATCCACAGGCCACACACCGAGCTCCCAAAATCCTGCCTATCATGGATCGGATTTGGTTTAAAACCAAGGATGGATTTTCTGAGTCAGGCTTTTCTTCCTTTGTCCCAAGGCCTGGTCAGAAATGTGGAGGGGAGGCCCCCCCAGATATTATAAAGGGGGAGGCACTTCCTGCCTGCCATGATGCCCCATGATCCAGTGAGATCTCCTTTTCTGCCACTCTATGTTCGTTCCCTAGGAGACCAGAACACAAGGACAGGTCATGGATTCTGAGCTGCTTTATTAGTACAGCCTAAGCAGTTAGTGGCTTTGTTCTGTGTGCAGTAGCCCTCCTCTTCCTCTTGCTCTAAGCCTTGGGAAAAGGGTTACAGCCCAGATGAATTGGGTAGGTTATGTCGGTAGGCACTGAAGAGCTATATCTGGACAAATTTGGGGCTGCCCTGGATTCTGGCATCTGAGACCTCCAGCAGGGTTTTTCCCACCCTAACTCCTCAGATACACCCATGGAATAAAGCAATGTTTGGCTTTTCTGAGGACAACTGGCTGGGCACGGCAGTGTCTGAAATAAATATAGTTTTGGAGGAGAATTCATTTTCCCTGAATTAATGCAGCCTGACACAGAGCACAGGAGCATGTGCCATCTGGTCAGATCTGACTTGATTTTCTGAACAAGGGGGAGGGTAAGTGATACTTTTATGAAGTGGAGTTGCAGCACAGGCAGAAACAATAATCCCTTAGTACGGAAACTGCGAGATGCTAATCTGAAATTAAAATGGGTAAACACACCCAGTAAGGTCAAGAAGGTCAAAATGTTGATCTCTGAGGAAATGAACCTTTTTTTTTTATCTCCAGAAATCCTGGGCATAACTATCTAGTCCATCAGTTTAATAGGCAGCCGTGTGTAGCGAGCTGTTCTTTTATTTCAGAACCAGCTTGTTCATTGTATGCATAGAGTGTAATGTCATTTCCCCTCTTCTACTCCAAAGACGTGTGTTTTCTCTGCAGAGGATCCCCTCGTTTATATACCATCCACACTCACACACATGCCCTCCGCCTCAAGCCCTGTGCTGAAGTTGCCAGCTGATTGAGGACATGTAAATTGGGCCAGAGGATGTCCCTCTCATTCAGCAGCACTAGCAGCCCACGTAGCAAGAAATCAGGAGTCTAATTTGGTTCTCCTATGTAGTCATGCAGAGCATGTAATTAAATGGCTAAATTCCTCCAACCCTTTCCACGGGGTGGGGTGGAATCGAAACTCTTCAGCTTGGTGCAATAACATAAGCCCTAATCCTGCTCAAGCTGAAGGCGATTCTCATTTAGCTCCAGCAGTGGGGACTTGTGTTTTTTGAAGCTGAAGGATCTGAGTTCTACTCCCACTTCTGCTGCGGTGAAGTTCCTAATGGCCGTGTTACGCAATGACAAACGTGAAATCCTAGTTGGCCATGATTTTGTTATAAGCACGGATCACAGGGGCAGCCCAGCTATTGAAGATTTAGTGGATAATGGTTTAGTGACCAGAGCCTATATAAGAAAGGGACAGAAAGAGGCTGTCCCTCTTTCCAAGGAAAATAACAGGTGGAATGGCCCAGCTACTAGCAACTGTGCAACCATTAGCCTGGCGCACGGAACAGCTCCCATCAAGTTGAAATGTTTAGGGTGAGGAGGCAATAAATAACCCATCTGACCTGCAGGGCCATGACTAGAGGAGAGGTGAGTTGGAGAGGTGATCAAAAGCATCCGTCATGGGCAGTAAAATAGTTGCTTGTACAGGGGGGTTCCCTCATAATGGATGTAATACAGAAGCCCCCCTACCTCCTTTACCCTCCAAGAGGCTAGCAGAGGAGAGTTGCCCAGGGATAAAACCTGACATGATCCCTAAAGTTAAGCTTGGAATGAAAAGTGTAACAAAGCTTTTTGCTGTTGTCAGAAGTCGGTCTTTTATTCTCTATATGGGCCCAGCCACTATAATGGGCAATATGACTCCTTCATACACATAAAGCCAGTAAATTACAATAGCTGTCAGTTGACATCAGTGGTTCAAGGTGAGTTGGGTCTGTAGGAGGAATAAGCTGAAGGGTGCTGTTTTATACAATTGCTTTTTAAAATTAGCAGTGAACGTTGCTGCTCTTCTGCACCGGGCGGAGAGGGAGGGGGGATTCCCCCCCCCCAATAACTGTTCATTTGTCACTAACCACAATGACCCTGGTGTAAAGCAAGGACAGAATCACACCATGTTATGTGTCTTAGGTTGCTCCACTCATTCTTGGGTGCAGTAAATCTTACCTCCCCCACTGGGGAGAGGAGAGTGGCTTGTGAGGCTTGAATGACTGTTTGTAAGGAGTATTGTTGTAGCCGTGTGGGTCCCAGGACATGAGAGACACAAGGTGGGTGAGGTAATATGTTTTATTGAACCCACTGCTGTTGGTGAGAGAGAGAAACTTTTGAGCTTACACAGAGCACTTCTTCAGGTCTGGGAAACTACCTCAGAGTGTCACAGCTAAATACAAGGTGGAACTGATTGTTCATCATAAGTAGTTAACACGTTACAAACCTGGGATGAAGGATGCTATAGAAGAGCAAAATGTTATAAAGATGTGCCCTGAAGCCATGGTTTGGGCTCAGCTCATTGCTGAGAAATTCCAGCTGTGAACTCTGGCTCTGCACCCCTCCATAGTCCAGGGGCATTAGGCTTTGAGGATTTGGTTCAGCTGTTTCTCTACAGAGCCTCAATCCCCACCTCACGCCCTTTCCCCCCGGTCCCTCCTCATAAATTCACTTCACTTCCCAGAAATGGGAGAAATCAACCACTCATTCTCCTCCTCTACTCCACCTCCTTTACTACCAGCCTCATTTGCAAATCTGGAGCAGAACATCTGATAAAATCGTGCAGAGGTCTTTTATTAATGTTCGGCTAGGAGCTGACCAGATGCCCCGGCCTGTGAAATAATCACCATCTGTTGATTGCAATTGTAATTGCAAGGCAAAAGCCAAAAGCCTGGAAGGTTTTTTCAGTGATGTAGTCAAAGAACTGCTGCTTGACTTTTCTGAATTAAAACAAAAGCCTCCTTTTCTGACCTGCTTTGGGTCAAGGCTTTAAAAAGCACACCATACCCTCTGATGCCTGTGAATAGCTTTCCGGTTTTTTACCTCCTCCTGGAGTTGCTTAGCTTGCACCAGCCTCTCTTTCTTTTTGTTGTGTTGTGGATGGAGTGCAGTATCACTGTGTGCTGTGAAAGAGCCGATGCGTTTCACCCTTGCGCTGGCTGTACTTTAGCGCAAAGTGAGTTTCTCTCTGCAATCGTGCTCACCGTATAGGTATCTTCCATCTCTAACATCTGTGGTTCTGTAAACCTCAGTGGTGAAAACTGGAGGTGCAGAGTGGGGTTGCTTTGTTTTTTTAGTATGTCGAAGGCCAAGGATCTTTCTCAACAGATGATTAATGATAAGAGTTTAGGACAAGGTTTGGGCCTATTTAAACTGTATGTAGAGAGCATGCTGCGCTATAGGGGATCTAATCTGGTGTTCTGCCGCCGTTTGATTCTTAGGAGGCCAGTGACATGGCCATTTTGCCCAGTGTTGTATCTACTGGGGCAAGATTCAGAGATTCCTTTCTGCCTTCCCATCCCACACATGTGATCAGTGGACAGCTGGAAGCATGAGTGGTCTGGGGGCAGGGACTTTTATTTCTGTATGTTTGTACAATGCCAAGCACAATGGGTCTCCGACCTTGTTGGCCTCTAGGCACTACCATAATATAAATGTTTATAATAACGATCATACTGAAAAATAGTGCTTGATGACCATTAATATCTTCTCTTAATTCAATACACGTCTGTTAATGGTCATAAGATTATCCAGAGCTACTGAAAAATCCAGCCTCGCTGTTTGCCTCTGCAGCAGTCTGAATTCCACAGGGGGGATTACATGCTCCGTGAAGTGTCTGCTTTTCTTAAAAACAAGGAACAAATCAAACAAACAAAAAACCCACACCGCTAAGCCTTTTTTGGTGTACGAAAGAATCAAATAAATTGGAGAGACGTAGATGACCTAGTTCCTGTTTGTGATCTCACTCATATCAATTTTATACTAGTGTAGCCCCATTGACTTCAGGGGAGTTACTGCTAATTTACACTGATGTAAGAGCAGAATCAGGGCCAACATATTGCAGTCTGATTTTCCTGTTTTAGTTTAATCCCATTACGCCTAGTTCTTACCCAGCTACCACTCTAAACAATCCCTTCCACTCCGTAATATTGACATGCTTCAAACAGCTTTGTATAGCTATTATGCCTGCTCCCTCTGAGTCCTTCCTTAGTAAAGCGATGCACATTTAACCATTTTTTGTCTTTCCTCATAAATCTCTCCAATTCCCTGATCAATTTTGCTGCTCTTCTGTGAATTCCCTCCAGTTTGCCATTCATTGTGGGTAACGGGATGAGCAAAACTGAATTCCTAGGGCGGTTGCACCAGAGGGGTGCAGAAACGGTCTATTATCTCCCTATGCCATGATGTGATCCCTCTGTGTACACAGCGCACAGCCCCAAACTGCATGAACTTCTTTTGCTTCAATGTCACAAGCTCGTTTCTTATTTGCTGCTCTCTGTTCACCCTGATCTCTTTTAACATGATTGCTTTCCTGTTTTCTCCCTCCCATTCAGTATCTGTGTTCTGGATTATTGTTCTCCAGGGGTATCAGCTGCATTTTCCCAAGATGAATCTCATTTTGTTGTGTTCAGTCCATGTTTCTAGTGTGTCTAGTTTCCTTTGCATTATGGTCCCTCTCCTGCAAAGATTTATGTATGTGCTTAATTTTCAGTTAGTTTATTGCGGTTACTCGGATGCTCACATTATTCACATGCGTAAAGTTATGGATGTACATTTGCACTTGCTTACAGTTAAAGATGTCTTTGCAGCATGAGGGCCTGTTTCTCTTTCCACCCTGGCATTTTAATGCCTTCCACTTGAGTGTCATCTGCAAATTCACTGACCTGCTATGACTTCCTTTTGACTTTCCTTCCTTCCACTGGTTTAATAGATGGGACCTGTGGTACCCTATTAGACACCTCTCCCCCAAACGATACTTTATTTACAGTCCTTCCACCAGTTTTCAATCCACTGGATAGTGTTCTGTCCAAGAGGATGCAGCATCATATGCATCACTAAAATCCCCAAACAGCCCATTTCCACTTTCCCTTCATATGCTAACTGTATTATTGTACCAAAAATATGGTTCTCTTCTCTAGGTGCTTAATGATCTTTTTTCTCTTTAATATGTGTTCTATTATTTTACTAGGAATAGAAACTAGACTAACCGTAAAATAATTGCCAGGATCACTTTTCTTTGAAAATCGGTATGACATTTGCTATTCAGTCTTCTGGAAATGCCCTACCTCTCTGTGGTTTTTCAGATGTATATGTCGGAGATACAGTAAGTTTGTTAGCTAGTTCCCTTAACAACAGTCTAGGACTCCAGTCCTGCAGATACTTAAACACATGCTTAACTTTACACTTTGTGAGTAGTGCATCGAAGTGAAAGAGACTGTTCACACTGAATGAAGTTAAGCAGGGGCATCCATCTTTGCAAGATCAGGTCCTAGGATGTTGTTTACTGTATCTGGACTAGCTGATTTGTAAATGTTCCAAGTGTTTCCTTACTTGCTGTTTTTCAGTAGCGATGTCTGACAAGCTTTTCCTCCCTTCCTTTCTAGTCCAAATTTCTTCTTCCTTTTTCTTCTTAGAAAGACAGATTTAAAAAAGCTGCTCAGCCATTTTCAAATCATTAATTTCATCCCCATCCTCCATCTATTAATGAACCTACCTTCTTTCAGGCACATCTTTCCCCCCTAATGAATTTGTAAATCCCTTCTTATTTCCTTTAGCGCCTTAGGCAGCATAAACTCATTTGCTTTCCCCCCCCCTTCTTCTGCCCTTATCTTTTCCCTGCAGCCTTAACTGACTTGGTGTATTCTTGTTTGGTCCCATTCTCCCTTCCAATTTCCATTTCCAGTAAGGATTTTTTAAAAACGATTCTTTATGACAAGGTGTGGGTTAGAACTCACGGCCGTACAGCACAATGAAGTATAAGTGCGTTATTCAAAAGTCTTGTGTGGTGGCGTCTCTTCAGGGACAATTTATATTAGCAACAGTTATCTGGCTGCAATGCTAGAGTAGCTCCACTCCTGGAGTGCCCTCTCCATTTACAAAGCTCAGCCCATTGTCTGGGTAGACGGAACACCAGCCATCTCAGAAGGGGGAAACACTTGAGTACATTAGTGCTCCTCTTCTTTCTCTTTTGTTTCTGAACCGCTTCATCCTCTACCTTACGAGATGTGTTAGCAGTTTATGCTAGATTTGAACTGTGAAAGCTTCTCTTCTTTCCTTTGTATGTACTTTAAAACCCGGCTAGTTCTGAAGCTAGTGTAGGAGATCAGTAGTATCCTTCCTGGTTAAGAGGAGACCATAGAATCCAAACAAAGAATAATTAGCCAGTGAGTGTTTCAACCAGTTGTTGTTCAGAGGAAGGTTGAATGTTGGGAGGAACAGTGTGGGAGAAGCCCAGGACTGAATGAATGAATTCCCTTAATACAGGGTCCGTGTGTGAGATAGTTCCTTCTCCTAGTGATTTTCTCCTTGTAGACTTTCTTTAGGTACAGATTCACCATGTTGTCACACTGTGTAACACAAGCATGGCATTAGTACCCCACCGGTGTGCAAGGAAGCTGTGATCATCACATTTAACATCAGGACATGTGGCAAATCCTTGTGGACTTTAAGGCCAGAAGGGACCATTGTGATCATCTAGTCTGACCTCCTGCACGTCGCAGACCACAGAACCTCACCCACCCACTCCTGTAATAGACCCCTAACCTCTGACTGAGTTCCTGAAGTCCTCAAATCATGATTTAAAGAATTCAAGTTACAGAGAATCCACAATTTACCCTAGCTCAAACTAGCAAGTGACCTGTGCCCCATGCTACAGGGGAAGGCAACCTCCCCCCATTTCCCCTCCCATACCTTCCCAGTGTATCTGCCAATATGACCAAGGGGAAAATTCCTTCCTAGCACCAAATACAGCGATCAGTTAGACCCTGAGCATGTTGGTGACACCCACCAGCCAGACACCTGGGAAAGAATTCTCTGTCGTAGCTGAGAGCCTTATCCATCTAGTGTCCCGTCTCCAGTCATTGGAGATATTTGCTGCTAGAAGTCGCAGGTGGGCCACATGCCATTGTAGGCAGTTTCATCATACCATCCCCTCCAAAACCTTATCAAGCTCAGTCTTAAAACAAGTTAGGTTTTTTGCTCCCACTGCTCCCACTGGAAGGCTGTTCTAGGACTTTACTCATCTTTCCACAGCATATTTGGGGGAGAAAGGTTGAGAAGAGTCTGTAAGAGGAGTTGCCTCGTGAAGTCCAGATATGCATAAAATATGGAGATTGAATTCTGAGTGCTCATCAGAAGAGGGTGATATTTGGCCATTAAATACAGGATGGTCTTGTAGCCAAAGCACATGCCTGTGACTTACACTATCTGGGGTCTGTTCTCAGCTTTGTCATTGACCTGCTGAGAGACCTCTGGTGAGTCACTTCTCCTCCTTCCTTTGCCATCTCTAAAATACGGATAATGATGCTCACCGAGGCGCTGCAAGGTTTGGTTCCTGAATGGCTGTGACGGGCTCTGAGCCCCTGGAATAGAATGGCACAATGTATCTTTATTACAGGCATTCCTTAGGAGCACTTTGCTGGAGCAGGGCGAGAGGGGGCAAGGCCTAACGTTCAGCAATTCATTATTTTCTGTTGAGTCTGTTGTTTCAGTGATTCTCTAATGGGTTTTTTTCACCCGCCTTCTCCCTCCCCGTCACTGTGTTGTAGCTGTTGCTATGCAGAGGGTTATGGATAAGTAAAGCATAATGAGGTCACAAATTCTCATGCTCATCTGAGACCAAAATAATACCACCCACCGCTACCCTCTTCTCCTTGCATCTCTCTCCTCCTGAAGGTGGACAACCCCAAACAGGCTCATACAACCTGCAGAGCAGTGGCAGGGGGTCCCAAAGCTATGTTGGTTTTTTTTAAAGGACGTAGTAACTCATGCTGCCCTCTCATATTCTTCTCGGGTATCTGGCATGGGAAAGCATTGGGCCTGATCCAAGCTGTGGGTATTCACTCATGGAAATGTATTTCTGTGGGGCTTTTGTTTACATGGGGGAGAGAGAAGCTTAGAGAAGAAACCTGGCACAGAGCAGTTGGGATTCGGTTAATCTGCTTACAAATACATTAATCGGAGGCTCAGATGCTGTCAACAATACTCCTTTTCCCCCTTGCTCTCTTTCCCTCCTTCTGTGTCATCCCCCCTCTGTCTGTTCCTACTCCTCACTCCCTGACCCTGAAAGTCAGTGGGTAATGAAGCACAAGGAGATTAAAACAAAATTAACAACTAAAATATAAATCCTGGATCTAAATGAAAATTAAAAATGGGTCTTTGGCTGTTTATTTAAGATTCTAAAAATAGCTCCAAGTCTCAGCCAAATTGAAGGTAGCAAGACTTTCCCTGGAAATCACCAGGATAATGGGGAGTTCACAGCAGATAATCATATAACTGCTGTCCACCCTGTTCCCCCACTGAGCGTGGCACTGCAGAATAGACTCATTGGGTCACTGCATTGGGTCGTAGCACCATCCTGGCACAATGTCGTGATGCAGCTACATTGTGTCGTTACTAGAGAAGGGTCCACTCAAAACCCACAGCTCCTATTGACTGCAACTGGACTTTTGGGTGCTCAGCATCTCAGAAAACCGGGCCCTAGTGGTTTAAAGTTAGGCACCCAAAATGTGAGGAAAATTTAGTAGACGTTTTTGGAAAAATTGGGCATTATCCTCTTGGTACTTCAGTTTCTATATCTGTACAGCAGAGGTAATGGTACTGATTTAGCACACAGGAGTGTTGCCTCTGTGGATAATGAGCTACCTGGCTGTTTCAGTGGTGTATTATTAGCAGCACATTCCATGGCATCTCACTACCTCTCCAGGGGGCCTCATGCAGATTTGGAAGAGGAGGGGGGACAGGATGGATTCCTGTGGCAACATGTAGTTGAGGCTTTTGGAGGAAAAGGATCCGTTGCCCATCACCGCTTTGTGGGTCCTTTTGGAGAAAAATTATTGGAGTCATTGTAGTAGTGTCTGTCTGCCCCAGCCATGTGAGAGAAGTATGACAATAATCATTGTGGTTCTCTTTGTGGGATGCTGCAGAGAGATTTAGAAGTAGGAGAATTGTGGCCTCTACCATCTCCAGAAAGAGGTGGTGCATTAGTGTTTCTTGGGCCGTCCTCATTCCATGCCCAGTTGGGAAGCGAACAGCATGTTGGCTGACATTGCACATTGTTGAAGCTTGCCTGCCACTGCTTTGTCAATGATTTTGTCTGGGAATGGGAGGTTGGAGATGGTGAAAAGATTGGAGAGGTTTTCTGCATCAAAGGCTGGTTTTGTGTGGATCAGGCAATGATTTTCATGGAGGTGGGCACGTTTATGTCTCTGAAGAAGGTATTGACTATTCCTGTTAGCAGTGGATACAGTTGTTCTTCATTGGCTTTCATCAGCCAGGAGAGGCATAGATCTATTTTGTAGGTGGTGGCTCGAATATTTATCAGGGCTTCTAGAGTTTCATCACATGTGATAAAGCCAAATTCCACCAGGTGTAGGGGTGATTAATTTCACCTGGTCTGGTTTAGTGTTTTCTGCCCCAATTAGTTCCCTTCATATTAGGTTAATCTTTTCTGCAAAGTATGATGAGAGCTCTCCACATACTCTGGTCCAGTGTTTGGATTGTGCAACCTGGGCTGATGAGCTGGTTTGCTTTTGGAATAGCTGTGATTCTGTGGCTGTGATGATAGAGAAGGAGAAGATTCCCTTTGCTTGTGCTACTGTGATGGCCCAGTCCTGCAGGATTTCTTTGTGCTGTTGACAGTTGGATTTGGCACATTGATATCCTAGTTTTCTGTCTATGTACTATGACAGATAGAGGTTTCAGAGGGGTAGCCGTGTTAGTCTGTATCAGCAAAAACAACAAGGAGTCCTTGTGGCACCTTAGAGACTAACAAATTTATTTGGGCATAAGCTTTCGTGTACTAAAACCCACTTCATCGGATTTGTTAGTCTCTAAGGTATGACCGATATAGTTTGGCACTAAATCATGGTGATCATCTCAATTGATGCAGAAGAAGGAAGGCAAACTGGGGCCAAGACCTTGATGATTGTGGCCAGCAAGCCAAACTACTCTGCCAGCTTGATGGTACATTGATGTTGTAAATGGGTATTTCCCAGTTTTTCTAAGACATGCAGAAAGCTGCATAGATTCAGGAGCAAGCCAGTTTGTCATTTCACTTCTCCAGTGGGATGGAGGGAAGGCCATTCTGTTCACCTGTATGAGGTGGTGTTAGGACCAGGAGAGCAGAGATTCCTTATGTTCTCAAAGTCCATGTGTAGGCTGAAGATGGGGTCTAGTGTATGTCCAGGCAAGTGTATGGGCTTGGAGAAGGCCTGAAAAACACCCTTCGTTACCATGGTGCACAGGAAATCAAACACAGGGTATCCTTGGAAGTTGCAAAGTTGCATAGATGCTGGAGGACACCTGGGGAAGAGGAAAAGGAGAAATTCCCCCGAGGAACCATTTGTTCTTTCCACTCCCCTGAGCTCTGAGAAAAATAATGATCTCAATCTCCAGAGTGCTTACTGGCTAATAACTATATCCTGGGCTAATGAGTCATGTGCTGGGAACCGTTGGGCCTTGGGACACAGCAATGGCAGGGTGCGCAGTTACTGCCTACTTAGTACCTAGGGAATGAGAAGCCCCCTCCAGGTCCCATTGTAATATTATTCAGACAGCCCCCTGGGTGGGGAACAGGCTCCCCTGAGCCTCATCACAGATCCTTGGGTTCAAATCTGAAGCTCACTGCTAGTCCAGGCAGGCAAGCTGAGCGGCCTCTCCAGGAGGCACCCATCACGGAGCCTTTTACCCAAGCAGGAGTCTGAAGCCAGACCCAGCTCTTTGCCTTGTGGGGAGAGGGGAAGAGATGAATGAAAGAGAGAAGGGCAGAGCATGAGCAATGGAAAGGTCAGGTTCCAGGAGCCAGTGTATGACCCCAGCACTATGTTGGGCAGCAGGTCCGTTACTTTGGCAGGGTCTTCATCTGGAAGCCATTAGGAATCTTAAGTTCCTTCTGCCCTTCATCTCACAGGTTTGCTGCTGTGGACATCAGGAGCTCTGGAGGATTTGAGCTTCACTGAGACCTTGGTGTGTGGGTCGGAGGAGTGGGAGTGGATATCATGTCCTGAAGCTAACCAAGACCTTTGGTTCACTTGTGTTTGAATAATTGAGATTTGAATGTTGGTTCATGGAAATTACAATGGCCTGCAGAGCTTGTAAGCTTGTGTCAGCCAAACAGATCTAAATTTGTTCTCTGATTTTTAAATTTAGTTCTGTTTTTTTAAAATCCCAGACAAAATGAATTTTTGAAATTATGATTAATGCAACGGTAAGGTTGCAAAATCAAGTGCTCAAAACTCAAGAAATCCCAAGAGAGAAAAGCTCCTTCCATAATGTTAATTTGGCCATGTGGCACACATGCAACATTATCTTCTTCTTAAATGTTTTTTTTTAAATTAATTTATCACAAAAAACAACACAGCAAAATCCATTGCAGCGAGCAAGCTATTACTACTGACATCCAGACAAAGGAATGCATGCGTATGTATCTATTGCTTTCTGCTTTTAATTGTTGTTTTTCTTTAAACAGATGGTATTTTGAAGTCCTGTTTTCTATATTTAAATGTACAGTTCCATGTTTCATTCTCCGCTATTGATGCATAATTATAAACGGTACAGGATGTACAGTGTGGCTGAGTTAATATTGCAGGGGAACACTTAACCTTAAGAATCTCCTGACCCTTGATGTAACATTAAAGTTGCATCCATGTTAGTTCCCTGCAGTCACACATTAAACATATTTGCTTTTGCTTATTTAAGGCTCAGTCCAAATCCCAGTGAAGTCAACAGAAAGACCCCACCCCCGACTTCATTTGGAGTTCCATTGGGTCATTAAACTTTACATTGTGTTAGGGGAGGGCAGGGGCTAGAGTAAGGGGCACTGTGCTCCCATATCCTCCCCTTTCTCCTTAAATCAGAGAGAGAGCTCACCCTCCTCTTCCTTTCCTCAGATCCCTCCATATCTTCATTGGGTGGTGAAGTTTACAGGAACCAAAGTTTCCTACCAATCGGAGTAGCAGCACCCCCACCTGGAATCCCCTATCTGCATCTTCATTCTTTCTTCTCTAGGAAGATATATCCCTGTGTTGGTTCTCCGTCTTCTGCTTCCTCCAGTTGTCCCAACCCTGCAGGGGAAATGGGAGACCCTGCCACCAGATTCCTCTATTGTGGTCAGAATTAATGAAAACAGAACAGTTCAACATTGCATGTACACCCCCACACACACCCCGCCCCTCCCCACACATGTACGTCTGGCTGGCCATGCAACTGTTTGGGGACATGGACTCTTTCCAGATAGATGTATTCTTTGGTCTCCATTCGATACCCCATGCCATCTCTCCCCCCCCCCCGCCCCAGACAAGATGATGCATTGTCAATTCACTACATGACATCGATACCCATGACAACATAATAACCACCAGAATGGGTGAGATTGCCCTCCTACACTGGTCTGCTTTAACCACTGGTGTTCTGATCTAGTAACTTCAGGGGCCTCATCATCCCATCAAGCTAGAGGTGCTGATCCCATGACCTCCCATAGGCCTGCACCTTAGCATAAGTCCAGAAATCTAGAGGTGCTGAGGCAATAACTTCACGAAGTCCTATGCCTTGGCTTTAGCCCAACAAGCAACAAGTGCTGAGCAAAAGACCTCACAGGAGCTGTGTGTAGACATTCCAGCTAGGTTATGATGCTGAGCTAGCAAATTTACAAATTCCTGCATCTTGGCTTCAGCCCAGCAAGCTAGAGGAACTGACCCAATAAACCCCACGGGCATGTGCCTTGATATCAGCCCAGCATACTAAACTTCTCTGCCACTGACCTCACACAGGACAGAGCTTGACATCAGATCAGCAAGTGAGCGGTGCTGAATCAGTGAGCTCACAAAGGCCTATGACTTACCAACATCGCAAATGGTACATTTGCTGAGTAGATCTGGTCCAAATTTTTCATTCAAAAATATCTGTTGATGAAAATTGGCTTTTTTTTTTACTAATTTGGAGAAAAAGGGGAAACAAGATGGAAGCCAAAAACATCTTTTGTTTTTTTCATCAAATTTTTTTTCGCAGAAAACTTGTTTGCTTTTCTTTTCAATTCCCTTTTCTTTTCTTTTCCTTCCCTTTGCTCTTCCTCTCTATTTACCTGTATCCCTCTTTTCCATTCTCTTGCTTTCCTTCCTTCATAGCGGTCACTTGCTCCTTTCACGGAAAGAGAAATGGCTCATCAGCCACCTGAGGACTTACCTGCAGAACGTTCTTTAGAAAACAAAGCAATTCCCCTATTTTGACCAGTTCTAGTGCTGAGCCTGAAGCCCATCATGTAGACTTGTGCTCTGCTCTCATTCCTGTCGACTACAGCTGCTATGCCGGTGACCTCATTGAGGCCTGAGCCTTGACATCCGCCAGCAAGAGGGAACTCCTGAGTGAGAGAGCTCACGGAGGCCTGTGATATGTCATCAGCCCAGCAAGCTAGAGCTACTGAGCAGGGGGTAAAGCACAGCTCCCCCTCCTCTTCCTCTCCTGGGCTTGTGGGAACTTCCCCTCTTCCTGCCTCTTCACTGGCTGGAAAGACAAGGACAGGTCAAGAGGAAGATCTGAAGCAGGAGCAGCAGGAGGGGATGAAGTCTGGCTGGGGAGGCTAAGGGACTCCAAGCCTTCTTGTCAGTAACTGGAGATGGGAGAAGAAAAATTGTCCAGGCTCGAAATCCCTTATCCACCTCCTAGAGGAAGAACTGCCCCCTGCTGTCTTCCACTCTCTCCCAGTGGGCAGAGGGAGAAAGAGGAAGAACCTGTTGCCACCAACTCTCTCTCCCCTCCAGGGGAAAAGGAAACTTTGCCACTGGCTTCCCCGCTCCTAGCCAGACTCCAAAGGCAAACAGGACCGCCCTGGTGAGTTCCCTCTCCCTGCCCAGCATGCCGTCGTGGGGTGGATGGTGAGCTGAAACAGGCAGTTGGGAGCACAAGGGATATTCCCCTACATGGTTCCAGGCTGCACACACACTTGTGTATGGTGGGCTCTGGGCCTGTTTGGGGACCTGGACTCGTTTCAGACGCATTTATTCCCTAGCCTCTATTATCGTCCCCACGCCTTGTCCCCTCAAGCAAGCTGAGGCAGTGCTAATTCACCGCATGACATCAACATCCATGGCGCTTTCTCTATTTACCTGTATAGCACTTATTTCATTCTCTCTTTCCTTCTTCCTTAGTGGTCACTTTCTCCCTTCACAGGGAAATAAATGCTCATCAGTCTCCTGAGGACTTACCAGCCACATCTTGTGGTCTCCATTTGCCCTTCCATGCCCCATGCGCCCCCTCTTTTTGAAAGGCCCCTTCTCCCCTCATTGTTCCTTAGCTGCTGGTTTAATGGCTCACCAGTAGCCGGCTTCGACTGAGTCAAGTGGACTCTTGGTTAACCCATCCTTTTGGAGTGTTCACTGGCCAATCAGAGCATGCACCCGCAGGCCCCGGCAACCTTGTTTCTAACCTGAAACAGCTCAGGGCTCAGATGCTGACATTTTCACTTGTGTTCTAGCATGCCGATGCCTGGGGCTTACAGAAATGTTCATTAATTAATCCCTTGAGCCTCAGTGCCTGCAGGCTGTGTTGTGTGTATACATCCATCCGGCAGAGAGATAGACACACATATGACACTAGAGCATATGCTGTACATCCTGCCATTTCTAATACTCATTTACACAATGGGTCATCCCGTAAGGGCTCAGCCCCCTGTGTGAGCCAGGAGGGGGTGGGATGTCCTGAGGGGCTAAGAGATGCAATAGGGTGTGACAGGGTTTGCACCATAAATTAAATTTTGAATGTTAACATTTGACACTAAAGCTCGATGCAGCTTTTGGGAAGCTCCTTGCAGAGAAACCTGTCACAAATCCAAGCAACTGAAAAGCAGGGGGAAAGCTACCTTGCCACCTCCTGTGTTTTGCATCTTGAAGAATGTAAAACATCGAATCAGAGTTATGTGGCCTTGTTGGCTTCACTGAGCACTGCTCCTCTATCACCCCAGGAGGCAGGCGTGCCTGGCAGGGAACTGAGCACTGCCAGGTTGCCATTTTCCCTTCTCCACCCCTCGCTTGGGTCGATCCACTCCCACCTTAGACTCACTGCACCTTGGACAAATCAGGTAAGTGCACCATTTCCTGCAGAATAATACTCCCTTAGCTCACGTGGGTGTTGGAAGGGGCTCAGATACTAATGGGGAAAGGAGGTGGCATATCAGTACCTTGAAAAGATAGGTTTATGTTAAAGATGGACTCGTACACTAGATTGCATGTACATTTCTAATTGCCACTATTTTCATTTTTTTCAATTTGCACTTATAATGGGTATTTGTAGATTTTTGCTTCCTCCTTCCTGTTTTCTCTCTGATTTGATCATGCAGTGAAGCTGTCACAGCCTTCCATCTGGGGCCTCTCCTATGGGTGCCTGAGCCGGGTGAGACGTGATATCACGAACTCAGCACTATGACTTCACTGCATGATGAAGCAGCAGAGGAGAAAAGCTGGGAAAGGAGCCAGGCTTTGATTTCACTACAAAGATAATTATTACCACCATTAGCAAATACAGCAGGAAAAGTTATGATAAACAAGGGAGATACAAGCGGGATTTGTGTGTGTGTGTTTAATCTCTTCTATTTTTTTCTCCCAGTCTGAAAGTACCTCTTTTAAACGAGGGATGGGTTGCATTGTTTTCTTTGAAAGTTCAATAAAATTAGGGTTATGCGCTGTGCAACTGAGGCCAGACTACAGCAGAATTTAATTTTATATTCTAGACATCACAAAGCACTTTGCAAAGCAACCAGACCAGATTCTCCTCTGTACCCCAGCCCCTTTGCATGCTTTGACAGCACAAAAGGGAAAAGAAAGCTACTGGATCTCCCCAGCTTGGGGACTCCATGGGAGAAGGTGTAACTGACTTCTGTGTGTCTTCCTCATCCACAATCCCGACAGTGCCCAGAATAGGGGACATGTAGAACATGGGCCCAGTGCTACTGTGCCATGGCTGTTCAGGTTACAGTAGCCCGGAGGTGACAGTTTCAGGTGAAAGTTTTGGAAAGTAATGACCATGTGTGAATGAAAAAAGGTTAGGATAGAAACTGTTTAGTGACTGCTACTGGGTCTCCTATAAAATATCTTTATACGTTTCCCATGGAACATTTAGAAAGAACCACCCTCTTCTCCCAGTTCCTGTTGGAGTCACAGTGCCGCAGTCTGGTTACAGAAACCCTCCCTGTTCTGCAGTCACAAGGACGCAGCCTATAGTAATAGCTCAGCTGATTGCGGGAGGCTCCCCACTTGTCGCTGTTCAGGGTGCCTTGGTCATTGACCCCCTCTGTGCTTTTTAATGTCAGCTAAATTTCTTTCTTGCTGGGACCAACAAACTCAACATTAGAGAGGGGGCTGAGCTTCAGAGTTTGGCTACAAGCTTCCCCAAGCTTTGCGGGAGATCCAGCACTTTGGTTTGGGCCTATATGTTTTCAGTGTGTGTGGACAGTGGGGCTCAAATGGGATTGTTTCCAAAAGGCCTGAGTTACGACAGAGAATTCTTTCCCAGATGTCTGGCTGGTGGGTCTTGCCCACATACTCAGGTCTAACTGATCGCCATATTTGGGGTTGGGAAGGAATTTTCGCCCGGGTCAGATTGGCAAGAGACCCTGGGGCGTTTTCACCTTCCTCTGAAGCATGGGGCACAGGTCACTTGCTGGTTGGAAGCAGTGTAAATGGAGAATTCTTTGTAACTTAAAGTCTTAAACCATGATTTGAAGACTTCAGTAACTCAGCTAGAGGTTAGGGGTCTATTACAGGAGTGGGTGGGTGAGGTGCTGTGGCCTGCACTGTGCAAGAGGTCAGACTAGATGATCATGATGGTCCCTTCTAACCTTAAAGTCTATGAGTCTGTGATTCCCACTGTGTGACAGGTTGGGTCAACCAGTCATCTAGGACCTACGCTCTGCCTCTCCTAAACATATGTGCATAGCAGCATAGGGGTTTTGTTTTGTATGTGCCACTTGTTCCAATCAAGACAGCCTGTGCTTTGCTTCAGGAATCACTCCCCATGGACTTCTGATGCGTCTGAAGGCTGCTCTGAGAGTGGGATGGGCTCCCTTTGAATTTGGAGACACACAGATCTCAAACAGAGAGGCCTAGAGACCTGGACTTTTCCAGTTCTGTGGAGGCAGTGGCATGACTTGTATTTTTGTTCCCTTTCTTTGAGTTAATGATGATGGTGAGCACACGCCATTGGCCACAGAAGGAGGAAAGGGGTTGGGGGAGACTTGAGCTTGCAGAGTGCCGCCGATCTGAGTTTTTAATAATGCATTTCACTTGTAAATGTTCCAAACTGTAAGATTTTTTGAATTAATTTTTAATCCAAAGTTTAACATTAAAGTTTAACATGAGTGTCTTGAATTTCAAAAGGGATTTTACCCCCAAAAGGCACAGGGGGGGTTAGGTCTGCTTCAGTGGGCTTCTCACTTTTTTGTTTTTTGGGCATGTGTAAAAGGGAAAGCAAAACAAAGAAAAACCTAGTATCCAGACCGTAGGTGGGGAATATTCAGGCTGTTGTTAAACCCCTGTCTGATCTGGCTCATTTATATTAATGTTCCTCTGTGTCTGCTTGGGGTCTGGAGGGGTGATTACATCTGAAAAGCTACTCCAACTGTACAGAAAAAAATATCCGGTCCCAGTGGTGCAGCTCCCTGTCCTTTATTACATGGGCATAAGCAGCTCCTCAAGTGTGTCATATAAGGGAAATTTACAACGCTCACCCAGATGTAAAAGACAAGGAAGGAACCTCTTCAGTTTAGCCTGTAGAAGATTTAATTTTATAGCTTTAGCATCTCATGTAAAAGGGAATTCTAATGTATCCAGAAAGGGAGAAGGAGAGGGCAGGTTGCCAATCCGACAGCACTGTTAGGTTTGGTTAGCCTGGGTCAACTCCCAGGAAAGGGGGGAGTAAAGAGGGAGACATGTGCTATGTGTATTAGTGACAGTCTCTGGCAGCGATAATGTTAATTAAAGGCCCCTTGCCACAACTCAGGCAGACTGTAACGATGATGCATGTTTCCCCAACACCCCACAGAAAGGTTCCGAGTCTCTTGTGAGGGTTTGCAACTTTTCCCACATCAGTGCTCCAGAATCCCTCCCCGTCAATGAATCCATCCCAGGGATTACATGGTGCCCAGTAGGTTTGGGAGCTGAGTCATTTGGAGGAGCTTTTGTTGGTGTTATAGTGTGTCGATCTCCAGCAAAGCGGAACATACTCAGTAAAGCTGCTGGTTTTACCTTGAAAATAAATTTGTACATTAATTGAAAACCGTTACTCATAAGACATTGCACTGCTCTAGGAGGGGTGGTGAGTAGATGGGCCATGAGACTGGCATTCGAGTGAGTGGGTTCTATTCCCCTCTCTGCTAGTGGCTCATCTGCTGTGTGATGTTAAAAAAGACATATTGTCTCTGCCTCAATTTTCGCCCTCTGCAAGTTGGAACACTGATGCATACCCACCTTAAGAAAGGGTTTTGTGATCTTCAGGGGAAACCCTATATAGGTTAAATTTTTCAAAAATGGCTACTGACTTAGGGCGCCCAACTTGGGCTGGGTTTTCAGAGGTGTTGAGCACCTACAGGTCAGTTGGAGTTGGGGGTGCTCAGCATCTCTGAAAACCAAGCCCAAGGTGCTTCGGGTTAGGCAACCCAAAACAGACACCCCAAATCAGCTGTCTCTTTTGACAGTTATGGCCTAAGACCTTTGGAATCCAGTTCACTATTTGCCCTACGACTTGTGCTGTCATTTACACCAGTGCAAATTGGGTGTAAAACACTACTATTGTGATCTGGAGGTGTTTTACATGCACTTTGCATTCACTTTGCAGTGGTGTAAACACCTACACAAAATACAGGGCAACAGGGAATAGGGGTTCTTAATATATCATCAAGAAAGGCCCATCTGGACTTTTAAGTAGGGAATCTTAATCTTCCCTACTTTCTATCTTGCTGAAGGAACAGAATGTGAGGAGAAACTGTCATCTAGCTGAAAGAGAAGAACAGTGTATAAAAAGACATATATTTCTATTGCTTGTTTGTGGATGTGTGCATGTGTATTGTAGTTGGAGCACTAGCAACGTCCGCAGTTAAGTTTACCTAAATGTTTCCATTCTAATCTAAGCTCCAGTTTTGAGTCTCTCATAACCAGAGAAGGTCAGAAATGGCAGTTTCTGTTCCATTGGAAATTCTAGCATTCCAAAAAAAATGTTTCATTCCAAATTGGTACAAAAAAGTAAAATATTGAAATTTCCCACAGAACACAAATTCTGAAAAAATTATGTTCAGAACCATCAAAACATTTTGTTTCAATAACATAAACATGTTTTGATAATTTCAAAACATAATACAACATAAAATATTAAATATAATTGCATAATATATTAACAATATTTGTTATAAAGTCTAAAAGAAATTAATCAAAACATTAAAGTCCAAACTAAATGTTTTTACCTTCTCAAAACAAGATGTCTTGACATTATCATAATTAATGAACATCAAAATGATTCATTTTGACTTTTTCCTATCAAAAATTTCATCAAAGTGAACGTGTTCCTGCAAAACATTTTGATTTCAATGAAACTGTGTTTCCAATGGAAAACTGTTTTGTTGAAAATTTTTTCAACCAGCCCTACTCAGAATCTCCGGAAACATCCCTTTACTGAATTGATATGCTCCAGGTCTAGTCTGTCTGATGGGGACTTTATTTATTTATTTATTTATTTATTTATTTATTTTATTTTTAATTTTAAGGTTTTAAATTTTTTTAATTGTAAGTTTTGTGGGAGGGTTTTAAAATTTCAGCAAAAGTGGTTGAGTGCACTTTTGGATTCTTTTGGACAGTGTTAGATCCAAATGAGCTGGCAATAAAAAGAGGGAATCATATAATATGTTTACATTGCTTACCGCAAAGTCATGCCTTTGAGTATCCTAGTGAAAACTGGTTTTGGTTTGGTTGCATTAGGACCCTTTGAAAACTGCTCTTTGTGATTGCACAATCATTTTTAAACAGCATTAGCAGTTTTTCAGCAAAAGGATGGAAGGCTGTGCCATGCACACATGTGCTGCTCGCTTAGGGCTCCATCCTGACCATTCAAATCAATGGGAGTTTTGTAATTGAAATGTATGGGAGCAGAGTCAGACTCTTACACCCCAACTGAGCAAGCTAAAGCACATACTTTAACTTTTCACATGAGAAATAGTCCCATTGACTTTGTTGACTTCAGGACCGGCTCTAGGCACCAGCAAAGCAAGCACGTGCTTGGGGCAGCACAATTCCAGGGGCGGCATTCCGGCCATTCTTTTTTTTTTTTTTTTTTTTTTTTTGTGCTTGGGCAGTTGGGGCTTGGGGTGGCAAATGTTTTGCTTGGGGCAGCAAAAACCCTAGAGCCGGCCCTGGTTGCCTTCAATGGGACTACTCACAGCACAGAATGTTAGCCATGTGCTTAAGTACCTGGCGGCATGGGGTCCTGTGGAGGCAATAAGACCATCTTGTAAGGTGCCGATTAAGTGAAACAGGACTCCTTTCTGAATTGCTGTGCAAGAAGATGCTTCAGTTGCTGTGGGAGCTGGATGAGCAAGCATCTCAAACAGATGATTAAGAGAAAGCAGAAAGCCTACAAGAAATGGAAGATGGGATGGATCAGTAAGGAAAACTACCTCTTGGAGATCAGAAAGTGTAGGGATAAAGTGAGAACTGCCAAAAGCCAAGCAGAGTTGGACCTTGCAAAGGTTCTGTAGCCATACAAATAAAAAGAAAACAAGGATAGAAGCGGGACCGCTAAGCACTGAGGATGGGGTGGCAATTAAAGATAATGTAGGCCTGCCCCAACACCTAAACAAATACTTTGCCTCAGTTTTTAACGAGGCTAATGAAGAGCTGAGGGGTAGTGGCAGGGTGGCTAACGGCAATGAAGCTATGGAGGTAGAAATTGAAGCCCAATAGCAAGGACTTTTAAGGAATCTGTAAACTTGGGGGTTGTACCCTATGACTGGAGAATTGCTAATATAGTTCCTATTTTTAAGAAAGGGGGGGAAAATGATCCGGGAAACTACAGGCATGTTTGTTTGACTTGAATTGTATGCAAGGTCTTGGAACAAATTTTGAAAGTAGTTAAGGACATAGAGGTACATGGTAATTGGGATAAAATACAACACAGTTTTACAAAAGGTAGATCGTACGAGACCAGCCTGATCTCCTTCTTTGAGAAGATAACTGGTTTTTTAAACAAAGAGAAATGCAGTAAATCTACTCTGCCTGGATTTCAGAAAGGCATTTGATAGTTCCACTTGGGAAATTGTTAGTTAAATTGGAGAGGATGGGGTTTAATATGAGAATTGAAAAGTGGATGAAGAGCTGGCTAAAGGGGAGACTACAACGGGTGACACTGAAAAGTGAATGGTCAGGCTGGAGGGAGGTTACTAGTGAAATTCCTCAGGGATCGGACTTGAGACCAATCTTATTTACCCTTTTTATTACTGACCTTGACACAAATAGTGGGATTGTGCTAATAAAGTTTGTGGACGACACAAAGTTGGGAGGTATTGCCAGGACTATCATAAAAGAAGATTTGGACGACCTTGTAAACTGAAGTAATAGAAATGGAATAAAATTTAATAGTGCAAAGTGCAAGGTTATGCATTTAGGGACTAATAAGAATTTTTGCTATAAACTGGGGATGTGTCAGTTGGAAGTCACAGAGGAGGAGAAAGACCTGGGTTTATTGGTTGATCACAGGATCACTATGAGCCACCAATATGATGTGGCCATGAAAAAGGCTAATGCAATCCTAGGTTGTATCAGGCAAGGTATTTCTAGTAGAGACAGGGAAGTGTTAGTACCATTATAAAAGGCACTGGTGAGACCTTATCTGAAATACTGTGTGTAATTCTGGTCTCTCATGTTTAAGAAAGATGAATTAAAGCTGGAACAGGTGCAGAGAAGGGCTACTAGGATGATCAGAGGAATGGAAAACCTGCCTTATGAGAGGAGACTCAAAGAGCTTGTTTTGTTTAGCCTAACCAAACAAAGGCTGAGGGGAAATATGATTGCTCTCCATAAATGCATCAGAGGGATAAATACCTGGAAGGGAGAGGAGTTATTTGCGTTAAGCACCAATGATAACACAAGAACAAATGGATATAAACTGGCCATCCACAAGTTTAGGCTTGAAATTAGAGGAAGCTTTCTAACCATTTGAGGAATGAAGTTATGGAACAGCCTACTAAGGGGAGCAGTGGGGACAAAAAACCTAACTGGCTTCAAGACTGAGTATGATCCATTTATGGAGGGGCTGGTATGATGAGATTGCCTACACTGGCATGTTGCTGGTCTTTGACTGCTAGCAGCAAATATCCCCAATGACTGGAGATGGGACACTAGACGGGGAGGGCTCTGAGTTACTACAGATAATTCTTTCCCAGGTGTCTGGCTGGTGGATCCTGCCCACATGTCTAAGTGATTGGGGGGAGGGATAGCTCAGTGGTTTGAGCATTGGCCTACTAAACTCAGGGTTGTGAGTTCAATCCTTGAGGGGGCCACTTAGGGATCCATAGCAAAATCAGTACTTGGTCCTGCCTAGTGATGGCAGGGGCTGGACTCAATGACCTTTCAGGGTCCCTTCCAGTTCTATGATATAGGTATATCTCCATATATTATATTATTATTGCTATATTTGGGGTTGGGAAGAAAGTTCCCTCCATGTCAGATTGGCAGAGACCCTGGGGGAAGCGGGGAGTTCACCTTGCTCTGCAGCATGGGACATGGGTCACTTGTGGGTTTAAACTAGTGCAAATGGTGGATTATCTGTAACTTGAAGTCTCTAAACCATGATTTGAGGACTTCAGACTCAGCCAGAGGTTATGGGTCTGTTACAGGAGTGGGTGGGCAAGGTTCTGCGGCCTGTGCAGGGGATCGGATCACAATGATCCCTTCTGATCTTACAGTCTATGAGTCTGAGCTCAGGAACTTTGCAGAAGAGCAAGACAAGGTATTTCCTGTCGTACAGGGCTCCAGAATGCTACAGGAAAAGGGAGTTTCAAATAGGGGCCATTGAACTGGGGCAAAGAGTGGGAGGAGGGAGAGAGCTTGGCATTTTTATTATTATCATTAGTTGGAGGTTGAGGGAGGCCTGGAGAGTCTGCTAAGGTGTGTATTAAGGGCCTGATCCAACTGCCATTGAAATAAATGGAAAGATCCCTACTAACTTTGAAGAGAGTTGGCCCAGCCCCCTAACTTTGAAGGAGATCCTTTAGAGTGGTGCATTATAAGCAGCGTGATCCCTGTGGAGGTGGGAACACTACACCTGTAGGCCATGGAGTCATGGCTTATATGGGTAGTGGGCCTGGTGGCACAGCTCCTGTGGTTGACAACCCACAACCCCCAGGTTGACATAACACAGCCCCTGGGCAGGGGGGAGGGGGCGCCAGACCCCTAGGCTGGGGTGACATGGCCATTAGCGGGGTGCCAGACCCCTAGGCTGGAGTGGCACGGCCCCTGTGTAGGTGGGGTATCAGCCTCTTAGTTATCAAATAAACTTAACCCTAAAAATCTGAAAGCATGACGGTATTTCCTTTTTTGGCATTATAAAGGGGACCCAAATCCACCTTCTAGCAGGACTATGGTTCCCACTGTAACTCTGGAAAGGCCACCACCTCTCCTCATTAAAACAGCATGCAGCTGTAGAGCCGAGACTGGCCCCTGGCCCCGCAGCTCCAGAAACATTGGCCTCCATCTACCACTTGAGCTAAAGGAAGCCGTCTCTGGGGAATGTCCCGACTCCAAAGAGCTTGATTTCTCAAACCAAGCCTTCCATTAATGTTAACTGTCGTACTGTCTATAACAGACCCGCACCCCACTGCATGCAGTCTGTGGGCCTGTGTGTGAGAGAATACATCACCATCGGGGCGGGCAAATGTTGTGTGTTTCCATTGGCTTGTTGCCTCGTTATTTCTGCAACATGCATCTGCATCAGCACAAACACAGCCTGGGCTTTGCTGCCAGGTCTGGCAGATTGTCCCTGGCACAGAGCAGCACCACCTGAGGCCTGCTGCAGATCCCCTTGGGGGCCACCTTGGTGTCTAGGGGCTGGATTGTTTTGAGATTTGGAAAAGTGGGGGTGTCTCTCTTTTACATATGTCTGGGGGAGTGCGTGTGCGCATCATACACAACTTGTGTTTAATCAGGGCTGGCTCGTTCCAGGCCGTGTGCTGCTGTCTCTACTCCTGACAGAAAAAGAGTGACCCTCCCCTTCCCTCCCCCTTGGATTCTTGGCAGGGCGAGGGAGAGATCTCTCTGCTTTGGACACAAATAATTCAGTCCTAGGTCCCGAGCATTTGTGTTCAAGGTGAACTACAGATTCTTTGCGACAGGCTGGTTTAAAAGGCAGTGACACCCTGCTCCAGTCTCTGTGAGTCCCCAGGGAGAGCTGAAGGTGCAGGAGATGAAAGCATTTTTATTTTGGGAGCAGCAGGGGGACTTCCCTGAAGCTGTGTCTGGTCCCAGGGTCTCTGTTTCTGCAGGCTTTTCGGGGCCTCTGCAGCATTAAAGATTCCAGCAGTGAGAGGCGAGGATCCAATCTCTGCCTTTCAGAAAGGTGTGTGTCGGTGTTGGGGATGGGAGTGAGGTTGGAGCAATACATTCAAACTCTGTGGTGCCCGATCTTTGGTGCATTTTCTAGCAGTGTTAAAAATTGCTGATGATCCAGTCCCCCCTCCCGCCTGCTTTCCTACCTATCTGCCCCAGTGTGCCTTGCCCCAATATGCATAATACCCTGGGCCATTTATTCTATTCCCCCACCCCCACAGCTGTGCACCGCCCCTCCCCCAGTACCTGTTCCTTGTGCCTGCTGGCCCCTTTCCTTCCCACCCTGATATATTATTGATCAGGTTTGAGCTTTGCGTTGTTTTCCCTTATTAAGCAGTTTATCATCATGTCGCCTTTTTCAGGGGAGGAGGAAGAAATTTATTCTTTTGACCATAAATCATTTACAAGGCTGCTGGGCCATTAATGTATTTTTCATGGCTTGGCAAACAGCAAATAGAAACAAGCGCCGTGGCAGAGCCTCATTGACCTGTTTCAATTCCCCATTCCTAACTCCGACCCCTCTTCCCTGATCCCGGGAGCGGATGTGTTCTACTGCAGAGATACTGGTGGATTTCTTCCCCCCACGGAGGTGCTGCTCTGCTGTGTCAGCAATGGCACATGCTGCCGACTGCACTTGGCACCAATCCACAGCGCGGTGCATCTCCGCTGACTTGGCTTTGTCGAGAGAATTTTAACAGGGAAATTGGGGGGGGGGGGGGGAAACGAAGTGGCAGCGTCTCTATCTTCAGATTCCAAGCGGAGCATGAATTAGGCTCCTGTTCTGTGTAAGAATGTCCTGCATTCCTACACAGGTCTCGTGTAGGAGAATCTCGGGATACTTGACACACTGTGGCCTGGACTGTATCTGCAAAGGGGCAAGGCTAGCTGTGTGGGATAAGGTCTACCTGTTGGAGATGTTCACAGGGATGATGTCTATCCAAACCCAAACTTTTGAGAACTGAGTCCCCCTTCAGAAAAATGAAACCAAGTACACTGCTGCCGCTCCCCACCTTGTGCTGTTAGGTCTCCACATCTTAATATATACAGCTTCCATTCTGCTGCACCCCCAGGCTAGTCCTTCATGCCCCTCCCCACTTCAGGAAACACTGATATACATCTTTCTAATGACATTTCCCCTCCTCTCTAACATGCTGTGAAAAGCAATGAAATAGTTAACAGTAGTGGCCATTAGCACCTGAGTCAGCACCAACTGAAATGAATGGGGACTGTTCCCACTTCAGAGCTACTGTTTCAGGCTCTCTGCAAACTCAGGCAGACATCTCTGCATTGGTTAGACTCCTTTCACATTTTCAAGGTTTCCTTCTCCACCATAACGTCATTGTTTAAAATGAAAGCTGAAGCTGGAGAGCAATTGAGAGGTCTGTCCGTGGATCCAGCTAGTCCTTTGGTCTCCCCCTGGGGTGCTCCCCACACCTCTATGGGCACTTGGGAGGAGATAAAGACATGTAGACTGCTCTGCAACTCCCATCCATGACAGCTATCCTGGCTCCCTATAGCCATATCCCTACCCCACCCAGACACCCCTCTAGGCCAGTCACTCACTTGCCGTGCCTTTGCACACCAGAGTGCTGGGAGTCAGACTGTCATTGCCTCTTGTTTTGGTGCACTACTGGGAATGGGGAAAGGTGTCACTAACTGAAACAAAACTCCTATGTCCTGCAGCTCCTCTGTAGAGGCAGATGACATTTAGATACAAAGAAAAGGCATGGTCTGAGGTGGAGTGTAGCTGCCACACAGTACAACATTAAGGACAGTGCATGAAGGCAATTGAAACTACAGGGGAGATCTAGGTAGGCAGCCTGTATTTTCCCAAGCTGAGCTTGGGGTCACAAGGATGACACCCTTATGCATGAAATGCAATGGGGTCTTTAACAGATACATGTAGAAAGGCCTTGGCTTGACTTGTGATTCAGGAGACTTCGCCTCCAGCAACGGTGCCTCCCTGTCACCATACTGGGGCAGTTGTTCAGCGCTAGCCCAGGAGGGAAGAGCACCCCCTACTGAAGCACCAGCAGTACTTCCTGCGGCAGCTAGACATTTCCTGGGAGCGAGGCCTCCCATCCAAGTGCCAGTCGTGTCCTCTTCACAGAGCCAAGGGGATCACTTACTGAGGTAGGCTGCCTTGTGTGCCTCTTTCCCCCGTCACTATTTCACCCTGCTAGGGGAGGGGATGAAACAGTGACCTCGAAGGTTGACACACTGAGATCACGGGCCTTGTTGTCTTCCCAGTTAGCAGAAGAAGCAAACTATTGAGGGGAGAGGGATAGCTCAGTGGTTTGAGCATTGGCCTGCTAAACCCAGGGTTGTGAGTTCAGTCCTTGAGGGGGCCACTTAGGGATCTGGGGCAAAATCAGTACTTGGTACTGTTAGTGAAAGCAAGGGGTTGGACACAATGACCTTTCAGGGTCCCTTCCAGTTCTATGAGATAGGTATATCTCCATATATTATTACTTGAACGGGTTCCTGATCCCACAGGGGCTCCCTATGCCCTTGCTCAGCAAACAGGATAAAGAACCCCCCTAACCCGTCAGTACAGCTGCTACCAAATTTCTCTGCAGCCAGATGCACGCGCTGGGAATTCAAGGACTGTCAGATCAGAACAGAGCAGTCTCTGACATCGGCCAATGCAGCATGTATCAGAGGGAAGCGTTAAACCTCCCATAATGTACCTAATTGTGCAACACTATACCATGGAGAGGTGATTAACGTATGCCCCAGAGAATGGAGATTGATTAGTTTTATCCTAGCTAATGTCATTGTAGCTGCTATTTTTATTCCTGTCAATGTCCCTTCCTATTTTTGTAATCTCACTAGATAATACAATGCAACTTTGTGTCACCAGTTTGCATACAAAGAGCATCCTAACTGGAGAGGCACAAGGAGACCTGCTCCAGGTGGCATGTGCTGCAAAGGAGAAGGCTCTTGTGGCAGTCGTAGTCAGATTGCATGGAGAGGCAGAAAGGAAGCCAGTGCTACAGAGTGGGGAGGGGAGCAGAGAGAGAGGATGGAGGTTCACGAGGTTGGCTGGAGAGCGCTGAAAAACAAGGAACATGATGTCATGTCTGGAACCCATTTCTAGTTCGCATATTGCTGAAAATAAGACAAAAATATTCACCCCCTTTTGTCCCTAGTCAGAAGCTTTTATTAGGATTTTTTTCAAGTCAGGTAAGATCATTGAGCAAGTACAATTGCTGTGGTGAGGAACTGGGATGGAAAGAAAGCCATCTGGCAAAATCTCGCCTTTTTTCTTCTTGCCTTAAACTCTGGTTCCCGTCCCTTATGTCCGCTGCAGGGGAAAGGAGATGCGCTCCACGGAATCGTGGTAAGGCAGCTGGTTCCAGGCCTCCTCCCAGCAGTGGGGGAGAAACTTACTTCTACGGGGGGGAGAAGGCAGGAATGCTGGCTTATCACTGTTCACCAGGCCAGCAGCTGAGTACAGGGCAGGGTGGGTCAGCAAGGGTTTTTCATCAGCAAGTTCCTCTGTTGTCTGTCTGTCTAGTCCAGATGTGGGCTATAAATGATAGCAGAGAAGGGTCAGAGGGGATCAGCACAGATGTGCGGGTAATAGGTTTCTCTGATCAGCCGGCAGAGCAATCAGCAAGGCATGCCACGGGCCAGGGCTCAAGACCCAAAAACCGCTGATTGCTCTATGTGAATTAGTGTGTTCATTGTCCTACCTTCTTATTGAATGGGATGAGGGATGCTCCCTGTGGGAGAAGGTGTTTATTCAATGGGGTATATGGCTCCTCCTGCTGGGACGGATGAGTCTGTTTATTCAATTGGCTATGTGCCAAAGAGATGGATTTCTGACCATTTCTCTAGGTATGAAGGTGCTTACAAGTTAACTCTGGTTTTTACCTGTGTTTAACTGAATGGGGGAAAAACATTGAATGAAGATTTAGTCTGTTAAGATCTATATAAATTTTTAACACACATGTCACTGAGATCTTGCATTTCTGGGATCAGTATTAAGTTTTTCCTGCTCTTTACTCCCGTTAGCCCTGCAGAGCCAGCACAGTCAATGGAGAGGGAGCTGGAGTCTATGCCTTCTTGTCCATCATTGACGGTATTGTTAGCTACAGCATTGCTGGAGCCAGAAAGAATGGAGCTGGGGCCTTGATACAGGACAGCATCCCTGTTCAGGAAGTGGGGATGGACAAACCTGTATTGGGTTCTTGATTCCCAGATCCCAGTGTGAGCTTGTCATGTGTGACTCAATCACAAGTTTCTCCAAGAGCAAAGCGGGTGAAGCCAACCTGGCTTATTTCTGCCCTGGTTTGTAGACCCGGGTGATGAACTGTCATCAGCGAATTCTCAGCTGCGAGTGGGGATACTGGAGGGATTTGGGGAGGCTCTGTGGGTGGGAGTGGGGAAGGAGCTGGGTCAGCAGTGTGCCTGGCGCTTAGGTACACATGCCCAGATGCTACAGGGATTGGAGCCCTGCAAATGCAATGGGTAAGACTGACAGGTAGATGCTTTTCTTGGGTGTACCCAGTTGGGTCAGCAGACTTCCTGACAGGGTTCCCTATGGCACCTGCCTACGCTGTGTGCCCCTGATAATGGATCAAATGTGGTGTAAGCGGGTGCAACACCCATGGACGCCTCTGGGCCAAAACTGCCTTGTTCTTGCCATACACTCTCAGAACCGTGTTTGTGTGCCCTGGGCTTTCTCTCATCTTACTAGCGATCCCAGGTCTCAGTGATTGTCTCCACTGGAAGTCTGCCCCTGGGCAGCCTTCCCATTTGTGTCTGTGCCTGTGAGTATGATGTGCCGGTCACTGGCGTGTTCCATCATGACCAAATGTGGGCCTGGTCCCTGACTCCCCTGCCTTGCGGAGCAATGACTTCACAGGCTGTGGTCCCCGTTCGGTCACCCCACTGGACTGGGACATGCTGGACTAGTCATACATTGGATCCAACCCCCACTCCATTGCACTTCCTCACCACTCTGGACTCACAAAGGGGCTGTGGTCACTCAGGAGCTGCCGCGGGATGCCATCCTGGACAAGTACTGCTTTTAGTTTGGCCATCACTGAGCTGGCAGTCTACACACCACCAATGAGAACAGGCAAGATCAATATTCTGTCCAATCAGTGCCCAGCCTCTTCCATGGCAAGTCTGAGCTGTCGTGTGGCTGCAAGCAGTTCTTTTGGATGCTGTAACTGTTTTGGGCACATGCCAACCAGCCTTCTGCTAGCCTCTCACGATTCCTGAGTGTGCTAGCCACCCTTGCTCTCTGGCCTTGGTGATCCTCAGAGAGCGGAAACACTTTATTTCTCTGGCACTCAGGAACGGCTATCTTTCCCCCTACCAACTGGATTGCTGCATGGCAATGCAGTTGCTCCTTCATAGGCCAGAAGGGATTAGCGGCAGGGACAACATCCCTCTTGTGTCTTGGCCGTCCTTTCTGTATCAATGTCATTAGTACTTGGAACTGCGAGTCTCCTCTAGTGGCTTCTTAAGTGGATGCTGTGCTAGCAGGTCCTGCAGCCAAAGTGCTCGTTGCATATATCACTCTCTCCTATGCGTGTGATTCTCCCGTTCTTGGAGAGGAACCTACTGTTGCTCTGGCACCATATCCGCTTGCTAGTCAGCTCACCTGGGGTGGATAGTGTGGTGAGACCATGCCTCTGGAGCAATAGAAGCATTCTCTTTTAATCTCTCTTTTTCAGCACTGAAGACAGTTTTATCTAGGTCATTTCACCTATCGTGGGGTCAAACTCACAGGGACTTGTTTTTACTTTAATCTCAGTAAAAGACAGTTCTGTCGTTTCTCCCTCTGGCTAGGATCCCAGAATTTATCCCACTTGAGCACCACATTTCTACACGGGTTACAGAATTTTCTGAACACACTTTGTGTGTGTTCTCTGGGGCATCATTCCTAGTGAAACCAAAAGTGTTCCATGCCTTGAAGGTGTCTTCCGCGCCTTTTCTGGGGCTTTTCCACTGCTCCAGACGCTGCCAGGTAGAGCTTGAAGCATTGCTCCCACCATCTCTGCTTTAGGTAGAGGTGGTGGTGTTGGATTGATTCAGTTTCTCTGTTACTTCCTTCCTTTCCTATCCCCTCTCTGATCCCTCCTCCTTTCCCTACTGACGGAGGCACAGGAGCACTTCTCTGACACTATTTCACATCCCTGGTTTGATATTGAACATTGAGGCAATGCCAGAGTAACAAGGTCCTAGAAGTACAAGGTCCCAGAAATATGAATACTTAATAATGAGGGGCATAGGCAGCGCTGTGTGGGGAGCCCTGGACTGGAATAGCAGGGGCTGCAGGGCAGGAGTGAGGAACACTGGCTGAGCTTTGTGGGATAACCAATGCCAGGGATAACAAGGAGTCCCATCCCTCCTACAAAGCAGGTGTCTGTTCATTGTCTGCTTTGATAACTCAGGGTGTGTCTACACTGCAAAAACAAGGATATTCTTAACTTGGATTAGCTAACCCACGTTAGTGAACTTGGGTTAGCTCTATAATTGATGGTGAAAGGTGATTATGGGCTGCACTACAAACACATAGAAACTTTAGCTCAACTTCTCTCTTCCCCTCCTTAGCAAACATTATAGATATTCATTGAACTGCTGCATTTTTGTACTCCGCAAAAGATTCCAATAAACAGACCTTGATTGCAGCTTCAGAGATCACTTTGCCTGCACCACACCCTGTTCCAGCCAGTTGCAGGTCCTGGTGGGAGTATCTGCCAGGGCTCTTCAAGACACGCTCTACTACATCCTCTGAGATGTGTGCAGGTGCCATGTGTCTGATCGGCCTTATTTGCACCTGATTGTTTCTGAGCCCAATACTGGTTAGAGATTATATGTGGGAGTTAATAGAGTAGTAGCATCTGCCTCTTCCTTACTCCAGGACAAGCAGGGAGCCTGAGGCCAGCTGTGGGGCTAGATCCCACAGGTGTGAGTATGAACCGTGTGGCATGAATGTTGTACAGTGGCCCCATAACTGATAAAGAAGGTAGCTGAGGATAGCACTTGGAAAGCTGAGGGAATCCCATCAAAGATAAAATCAAAATGATCCAATGCTAACAATTATTTTGTTAACCAGGTCCTAGAAATACAAGTGCTTAAGAATACTCGAGTGGTAATTTCTAAAGGTCCCCTTGTAGCCAAAACATCAATCTGCCAGCTGGTTCCCCTAGAAGTTGGTGACACAGAAACACCCCGGTGTTTCAGGACCAAAATGTAAAGCAAAGTGCAGTCTCTTGTGCACAGGCTGTGGGCTGGATTCACCTCTCACTTACACCGGTTTGTATCAGTCTAACTCCACTGACACCAGTGTAAGTCAGGAGACCCTTGTGAATATCCAGTGTGCACCTATGGGCATTGAAGTCCAAAGCTCAGAGAGGCTACTGTACCTGGAATCGATTCCAGGTGATTGTTGCTTACAGGGGAGAGGTGGTTGCCTCTGACAGGCAGTTTAAGCTTGTTGAATGCTTGGGGATGCTCATTTACTAAAGGGAGAACCTTTAACACAGCTTTCACTGAGTTCTCTGTTGCTTTATGTTCTGGTGTATAATTCGATATATTAGGCTGGGATTTTTGAAAGCGTCTAAGGGGTTTAGCTACCCAAATGGGACACCTAATTCCCTTAGGTTGCTTTGAAAATCCAAACCTTAATATTTATGTTAAGTGCAAAATCTACATCCCCCTGGTTAGATAATGGGCCAAGTTCATGTCAATGTGGGAACGAGACACTTGCAACTTCTGTTTTTTTAAACATTTAAACGTGTAACCCTTCACATTATAGTAATGGGAGGCATCTGCATGCGTGTCTGTGTTTGCGTGTCAGCACATGCATCTGGCTGTGTTGGGGCATGTGTATTATTGTGTTTGCATGTGTCTTTGTGTTGGTGTGTTTGTGCGTGTCTACCGATGGGGTGTGTGCGTCTCCATGTGTGGATATTTATAATAATAATTTTTATTTGTCTGAGATATAAATAAAAGGGACTTTTGCTAAAATGAGGAGCCTGTAAAGAGCATTTGATCTTTGCTGTTTCTGCTCTGCATTAGACTGTCTCCCTGGCAGAGGAGTCACTTTGTAGTAATGACCCCCTGGTGCTGTGTGTGTGCTGGTCTCTCTGTTTACATTGGTGCAGGATAACTCTGCACACACACAGTCTCCCGCTCCCCTGTCACCTTTGTTAAGTTTGCTTGTCAGAATCTGTTGTGTGTGTTTTCCCCAGCTGTAGCCCTGCAGGTGCCACTTAGTTTAGCAAAATGAATCTTTGTCTTTTATCTGCCTCCTGCATCATGGGCACTCAGGGCCAAAGAGCAGCTGACAGCATTGGAACACTCCGGGCGATGGCAGCTCCTGAAATATGGAGCAAGGTGGCAAAGTGAGAGTGGAGCAGCTCAGCGAGGAGGGAAGGTATCGGGCCATGCATTGAATTCATATACTGCACATCCAGGTTCAGAGATGTACCCTAGGCAAATGAAATGTGTTTGGGTCTCCGCTATCCCCTAGTGCCCTCTTCTAAAACCTACCACACAGTTTAGCCGCACTGATTGACAGTGTCCTGGAATAGCTGGGAGTGTTGCACTTCAGCATTGCAGTTGTTTGGAAGAGTAGTCAGGGACTGGAATACCAGAGGGGTGGGGGCTGCAGGGCAGGAGTGAGGGCATTGGCAGAGCTGTGTGGGGAGCCCAGGACTGGAATAGTAGGAGAGGCTGCAGATCAAGAGTGAGGGGCATTGGCAGAGCTGCATGGGATAACAAATGCCAGGGATAACAAGGAGCCCCATTCCTCCTACACAGCAGGTACCTGTTCCATGGCTGCTTTGGTACCTCAGGGTTTGCCTACGCTGCCAAAACAGGCATATTCGTAACTTAGGTTAGCTAACCCACGTTAGTTAACTTGGGGCACGTCTTCACTACCCGCCGAATCGGCGGGTAGCAATCGATCTACTGGGGATCGACTTATCGCGTCTAGTGAAGACGCGATAAAATCGATCCCCTATGGCTCTTCCGTCGACTCCGGAAATCCACCGCGGCAAGAGGCGGAAGCGGAGTCGACGGCGGCGCGGCAGCGGTCGACTCGCCGCCGTCCTCACAGCCAGGTAAGTCGACTTAAAATACCCAACTTCAGCTACGCTATTCAAAGAGTAGTGAAGTCATGGCAACTCAGCTTTTAACTCAGATTAGCAGCTTGAGTTAAAGGCTTTAGGGAAGCCTGGGGTTGAACTCGTGCTGCCAGTCTGAGTTAAAAGCCAAGTTGCCGTGTCTTTGCTGCTATTTTAACCTGAGTTAGCACACCTTTTTGCAGTGTAGACGTTGGAGTGCGGTGGTTGCTTTGCTTCCCATTTGGGTGGTCATTATTCCAAGTCAGGCTCGCATTCAAAGCTGGATGAATAATCCCCATTTTCTTTCTTTTTGTGAATTGTTCACAAACCGATTGGGAAATTCTTCTATTGGCATTTTGGCTACTAGTGTTGCGTGGCCATCACTGAGCAAGTCAGGAATCCAAAAGGATCCTAAGTTTGTGTTTTGCCTTAGTGGTTTGAAGGCAGAGACCCTGTACTGAGGGGAGATCATGCCTGCTCGCGCTTCAAACTATTTCTGCTTATTGCCAGCATCCCCTGATAGTAGCTTGCTGGCTTGAACTTAAGCCAGCTGTTTCTTCCCACAGCTCCAAGTTCTCTCTGATAGTAGGACAAGAGCTGGTCGAAATGTTTCAGCAGGAAATTCTGAAATTCTAAATAAAAAACATCATTTTGAAACAGGCAGACAAATAAGATTTTGAAATTTCCTGCAGAAGGGGAATTCGAAAATGTCACTCTGACCTTTTCAAAACATTTCTAAGACTCCCAGAGCTGCCTGGAGCCCCAGGAACTGGACAGTTTGGGGAACCAGGGAGCGGGAGATGCCAAGGAACTGAAAGCCAAGGATCCTATGACTTCCAAGCTCCTTGTTCCCCATTAGCCCGCCAGCCAGGCTGCCAACGAGGCTGAGTGGGCAAGATGGCAGGAAACCAGGCAGGTGTCGAAATCTGTCTGTTTTCCATTGATACTTTGTAGAAATCAACACTTTCCCCCAGAATATTGATTTCAACACATATGGGCACCTCCAAACAGAAAAATGTTCCATTGGAAAATTTCTGACCACCTTTCATAGGCCGGAGATGTACAGCTGGGTGTTATCAGCATCCTGATAAGATCTGATAGCTGGTAATGCCTTACTGTGCCCCCTAGAGGCCTCATGTATATGTTAAACATGAGAGGGACTGAGTGACATTTAAAGTGATGAGAGTTGGTGGTTTCAACCCAATATTGAGATTTTGTGGGAGGGGAAAAAAAACTCTTTAAAAACGTAATGTTAATAGAAATCTTTGCAGCATTTTCTTGTTAATTTTCATATGGGCAGAGTTTGGCTGTATGGATTTAAATCTCTCCCTGCATGGTTTGCAACCCAAACATTGCAGCTCTGAGCCAGTGCATGAGAGCTGGAAACTGAAAACGACTAGGAGTCAAAGTGAGGCTGGTCAGGCTACTTGCATTATCCAGGCTGAATAAAATGCAAAAAAAGTAAGCGGCATGAATGCTGGAAAGTCATTTTGCTTCGATCTGTTCTTTCAGTGTCAGGAGCCATAATAATCACATAGAAAGAAGTTGGGATTTAAAAACAGATATTATTTGAACCCTTTTAAATGTAAAACAATCACAAAAACTTTCCTGTTCATACTGGATTTTGTTGGAGAAAAAATGGAGGGCTAATTGCATGTCTCCTTTTAACATGAGTTGTTTCTTTCTCTCGTCTCACTACCTCCTTGTTAAAACCCTTGTACCTGGTTTTCCTTCTTGGGCAGTTTCAGAGTTGCTCACTTTCTCGATGTTGGGTGGGTTTTCAAATGCTGCTCATTATCTCTAGGACAGCTTAGCTTCTCTTGCAGATTTTTCCCTGTCTTCAAAATGGGCCCTGTTATTTTTAAAGGGACTGAAGCGACAATGTCCTCAGTTAAGATGGCCGGCATTTCACTTTTGCCTTCTGCAATGGCTCTGGGGAGAATGGCTCCATTTTGCAAAGCACTGGGGGACGACGTCGCCCTTTTTGGCCTGTGGTGGTTGGAAAGGGACTGCTGCCCCTGAATCAATGCTGGTGCCATTCCGCACTCATGTACAGTGCTGCGTGAAAAGGGTGGCATTGCAAGAACACAGGGAAGGGGGTAGATGTTTGAACGTTGTGTCACTTTCTTTACAGGTCTGGTGAGCCCCCTAGAGGTGTCAGTGAGCTCAGGGAGTATCCAGGTTGCTCGGGGACAGACGGCAATCCTGCCCTGTACCTTCACCACTAGCGCTGCCCTCACTAACCTTAATGTCATCTGGATGGTCATCCCACTCTCCAATGCCAACCAGCCAGAACAGGTACCAGTCTTCATTGGAATATGGAGCTGTCTGTGTCTTTTTCTTCCCTTGTCCCACCAACATCACTTGGGCAGGGGTGCGTGTGTTGGCTGTGGGCTGTCTGATCACCCTTCTGGATTCTAGTGCAGAAAAACTGTGCAGTAGCTGGATTTCAGCATTAGTGTCACCAGCTCATGACTCAGGATAGGACATCCCAGAAGACACAGCATTCCTGTTGCCCCGGCTCTGGAAGAGCCCAGCAGTGGAGCAGTAGGGTGATGGAGGTCAGGACTGAGGTTCTTTAGCAGAATTTATAGTGCCTCAGTTGTCATCCCATCTAGCTCTGTTGCCTTTTGTAACCAATATTGACTCTGTCCTTTTACATCTTTCCGTGTCTCCAATTGTCATCCTGTGTCCCAGCATGTCTTCCCATGTTGCTGTATGTGCCCTATGTTCCTTACTCTTGCCTTGTGTTTCTAATTCTTTCCCCACTACCTTATTCGGCACCTAACCTGTATCCTGTCTCCTAAGTTGTTCTGTTTTGACTTACACACTGGGCAGGTGTCCAGTGTAGAGTGAGCTGCTCTGGATTCCAGGTATCCTGTAGGTAGGATGGGGCACTAGGAGGATGGCCCAGCTTGGGGCACTCTGTGGTGTGGGAGGTGGGGGCTTGGAGGTGTCTCTGGAGAATCTGGAAGCTGTTGAGGCTGAAGCTAAAAGGATGATTGATCCCTTTGTACTGGGGTTCTGCAGTATTTCCATTCTGCAGAACACTTCTTAAGAGACAGATGTTCTCATGGACCCACTTGTCCTCCTAACACCCCACTGCTTGTTGCTTGTGAGGGTTTCATTTTGAAGGACATCAGGAGGGCCTCCATATCTCTGTGGTGGCCCAGGGATCATAGTCTGAGAACCACTGGGCCTTATGCTCAGACTGCTAGAAAACATTAGGAAACCTTGTTCTGAAATTTTCTTGTCCCAGGCCAGCTCGCCTCCCTAGGCACTTGAGGTTCAGTTGTGAATTCTGGAATCCACCAGTGAAGCGCGTTTGGTTTTCAGCAGCTCATGTTGTTGTTCCAGCTGTGTAAACAGTTGGTGACTAGTGACTGTACCCCTTTGTTACTTCCTGGGGCCTGGCTGCCTGGTGGTGAGGATCATTGCAATGAACTGAACAGGCAGTTTCAAATCATGTTAGGGCATCTCCAGCAAGGGGAGAACTAAAGTGACCCTGGCTGCTCACCCCCCAGTTCCTGTTTCCAACAAAACACTCAGGGCTGCAGCTCAGGGAGCCATGGAGATTCATTCTCTCAGAGTCCATCCCGCCTGGTGGAAACTGACCATTGCATGAATGAGGAGGAGGAGGCAGACATCCCAGATCCAGTCAGAAAAATAGACTTGGGAACCTGGCATGTTGCCTCTGAGAAGAGAGCCTGTCGCAGTGTGTTACTGACACACACCCTCTGCCTCTGAGGCCACTGCTGAGTTCCCGTGTTATCACAGAGCAATCCTCCCTTAGAGACAGGATGCTACTGTCAATTGGCATTCTCCACATGGGAGCTACTGTCAATTGGCATTCAGTTTCACTAAGGTCCATTAGGAGCTGGCCCTTTCTGATTTGCCCCTCATTGTAATACATATTTTGCTTCTTCACAGCAGCCAGTACAGAGAGATGTCCAATCCTTCTTTCTTTTCTAGGTTATTCTCTACCAAGGGGGGCAGATCTTTGGTGGTGCACCCCAGTTCTATGGGCGAGTGGGGTTTGCAGGGACAATGCCAACCACCAGTGCCTCCATCTTCATCAACAACACCCAGCTTTCGGACACTGGCACGTACCAGTGTTTGGTCAACAACCTTCCAGACCGAGGTGGCAGGAACATTGGAGTCATTGGACTCACCGTCTTGGGTGTGTGTATTGGGAGTGGGGAGACAAGGGAGTTCTCTCTCTGTGTGTGTGTGTGTGTGTGTGTGTATGTGTGTGTGTGTGTGTGTGGTGGGATATGCATTGGGGAACAAGACAGTCTGGGTGTTTGTTGGGGGGACCTGGAAACATTGGGGGTAGGTTGTGAGGTGGGGCTGATGGTTGTACTGGAGGATATTGGAAGGTATCTTGTGGATGTGTACATATTGGGGGACAAAGGGCTCTTGGGGCTATGATGTGAGGTGCTTTGGGGAATGTATTGAGGGGATGAGGGTGTCTTGTGGGTAGGTATATTAAAGAGGCCATGACAGTTTCCTACATAACAACAAGAGAATGGAACAGACCCGTGGTCCTCAACTCTGGTTTCCTTCCCCTAAAAGTGGCCTGTACTGAGTGCTTCATAGTAGGTTGTAGCTCCCCCAGTAATGCACTTGGCCAATGTGCCATTACTGTTTCATGGGGGCAAATGTTTTCCTGTCCTCAGCCCATAACCAGCATATGCTGTGGAGCAGGAGGATTTAATGAAGGAAGGATTTATCATGTGATCCCAGCTAGGGAACTGCAGATGCTCTTCTTCTCAGGGATGGGTCAAATGCAAAGTGGCCAGGACAAAGTTACACTTTCATTTTTCGTGCCAGAGTCTTAGTGGGGCTTCTGTATCTGTGGCTTCAGTGTCAGTCTCCCCCCTTCCCATTCTGCCCTTTCACTGCCTTGCAGCTGCACGCTGTTGCTCACATCCGTGACCCTGTTTTCTCGGACCTGGGGGCACACTCACAGGCAGCGGGTGAGCAGCAAGAACCCAGGCCCGTTGTTGGATATGCCTCCTGACATGCTGTTGCTTTCCCCTCTGCTCTCATTGTAGTTCCTCCTTCCGCTCCGCTCTGCAGAATTCAGGGGTCCCTGGATGTCGGCAGCGATATTACCCTGACCTGCAACTCAGAAGAAGGCATTCCTCGGCCGACATACCTCTGGGAGAAGTTGGACAATGCTCCCAGGCTACCCCCGACTGCCACGCAAGGTGCTCGCTCTATTGTTTATCTTCCTCTTCCCCAGGTGGCTAATTTGGCTTGGTTTTGTCTGTGCTGCCAGTGATGACACAACTTATCGAGATTACCCCGAGTCACCGTATAGTCACTTATTTGTAAAGAAGGTACCATGTGGGGAATAAAAGGGTGACTTGACAGCTGTAGTGTCTTGGGTGCCCTCTAGTGGCCATTCTCTCTATAGTGTTTCTTCATATAGGAAATGCCTCTTGGGCTACAACTGCTCAACAAAAAAAGTTGTGGCCAAAATGTTCACAGGTTACTATTGATTTGGGGGGCCTCACAGATTTAAATGCATTTCAAAGCAAACTCAAATAGCCAAGGACTGGAAATTGTGGAAAGGTAGCCTTAGGATCACCCAAAGAATTTTGCAACCTCTTGAATCTGAGGACTTACCCCTATTCCCCAGAGTGGTGCCGAGGGGTGCTGTGCTTCTGGATCAGCTGTCCTCCAGATGTGAAATAAAGCTAAGGCCCTGATCACTTTTGGTTCTGAAACAATCCCATGGTACCACTTGTGAGACTTAGAAGTTTGACTTGGTTTACTGGCCAAATGGCAACCCGCCTACTTCTAGTCTTCTACCATAACTTACTCCAGAGTTTCAATTGGTATGGGATCCTTTGATTTTTGTATAAAACAGGCATGAGGGGCATTGGCATTGGCTGTGTGGGGAGCCCAGGACTGGAATAGCTGGCGGTTGCAGGGTAGGAGTGAGGGGCATTGGCATTGGCTGAGCGGGAAGCCCAGGACTGGACTAGCAGAGGGGGCTGCAGGGCAGGATTGAATTTTATGGGAAGAGCTGTGTTGCACATCCCTTGCTTGTATTTTGCCTGGCTCTCTTCTCATGCACAATATCAGCCCCAAGCTTTCATGTAGAAAAATTCATTTATAAAAAGAAAAAGAAACATCTACTGTAAGCTCCTTAAGACCTAATCATTTGTGTGTGTGTGTGTGTGTGTGTGTGTGTGTGTGTGTGTGTGAGAGAGATGCTTCCATCTGAAGGTTATTTCCTAATTTATTTATGTCTTAAGAGTCTCACACCAGATTCCCTATTTGCTGGATTTGCCTTTTCATGGTTTTCTGGAGAGGTTATATATAAATCCTTCTTTTTCTTCCTGCTTGTCTAGACCAAGTCCAGGGCACGGTCACCCTCCGGAATATCAGCACTGTGTCCTCCGGTCTTTACCAGTGCGTGGCTTCTAATGCCATCGGAACCAGCACCTGCCTTCTGGACCTGCAAGTCATTGCACGTAAGTACATTCCAATGGGAGGTTTGACCATGCAGTTTAGCTCTGCTCTGGTAACCATTGTAACCATGTATACCCTGAGCCATCACACCTCTACAGGGTAGGACCCTAGTGCCCACGACTGTGGGGATGGAGACCCGTCTGGGCCACCACGTTCTTCCCTAGCTCCAAGCAGTAGAGCTCCAGGTTGCACCCTAACCCTGATTTCGTCCTTCCCTTTTTGTTCCATGTCCCCCACAGCTCATCCCCGGAGCGTTGGCCTGATTGCTGGAGCTGTTGCCACTGGTGCAGTTGTGCTCATTGTTTGCATTGTCTTGGTGGCTGTGGCACTGGTTTACTGGAAGAACAAACACAAGGAGGAAGAAGAGGAGGAGATTCCCAATGAGATAAGGTTGGGCTCAGGGCAGACAGATGGCAATGAACCTCCGGTCACAGCTGGCTCTGAGTGATCTTCGCTCCCCCCTGCTGATCCCATTGATGTTCACTGGGGCTGCCAAGAGCACCTGCATCCAGAAAATGGAGGCAAATGCTAGAGAGAGCAAATTTCTGGATGGGCAGAGGAGGTCGGAGTTCTTGTAGGTGAGGCGATGGGGGTGGGAGATCTTTGCATACCCTGTCTTTACACAAGGGGGATGGAGGCTGACAGCAGTGGCTATGTGGGGAGAGAGATTTCAAAACTGAAGGGATGAATGTGGGTGTAAGATGAGTGAGGAATCCCACGCCATGGTACCAAACAGCAATGGGGGAGGGCTCTGGGGATAGAGGAGAGACTCTGTCCCTGGTTAGCGTCCTCACCCCGTAAACACACAGCTGCTTCCCATGGGATCTTTGCCTCAGTGGCACGATGCTAGCAGGTGGGACAATTAATAAGAACTAAGATGAGAGTCATGACGGATGACGTGTGATCAGGACAGGATGGTGCCCTTGGTTACTGCATCTGTCACCTGGCACCTTTGATCACCACTGCCATTACAGCTGGGTGAGTAACGGATTTTTTGGTTAGTTAGCAATTGTGAAAAAAACCCGGCTTGTTTCAGGCCCCCGGCCACAAAACTGTTTGAAATTTTTTAGCAAATTAAAAAAAAAATTCATTTTGGGTCAAACAAAACGTTTCATTTTGATTTTGAGCATTTTTACAAGTTTTAAAATAAAATTAAAGGAAATTTTGAAACAAGAATTCCTTTTAGAACTGTTTATTTCCTTGTATTTTTTTTTTTTTTTTTTTTTGCAAAACAGTTCAGTGAAATCAACATGAATTCATATAAGGTTTCAGTGTCGCTGAATCAGTATTTGTTGCCAAAATATTTTTTGTGTGAAAAACTGTGCCCAGCTCTGTCACCTGCTCCTCTGTGGAGGGAGGTCAGGGGCATGAGGGGGTTACAGACAGGATTCTGATCTCCTGCCCTCTCTCTTTAGGGAGGACGACCTGCCACCCAAATGCTCTTCGGCCACAAAAGCGTTCCATGGTGATGCATCCTCCTCGGAGAATGACACCCTCACCTCCTCCAACACCTACAACAGCCGCTACTGGAACGACCCCAAGGCCAATCACACCACAGACTCCTTCACCCGCTTCAGCAATAACAACGACGTGCGCCAGCCCTTCTCCCGCTCCGGGAGCACCAACGCTCGCCCTGTCTATGCCAACGGAGGCCACCCATCCCCAGCTCCACCCAAGACGCTGGTGGTGACAGCCAGCACAGCACCGTCCCCACAGGAGGTGGCCAGGAGCAATGGCTCAGTCAGCCGCAAGCCAAGGCCTCAGCACACACGCTCCTATGCCGTGAGCCAGGCGACGTTGGAGCGGATAGGGGCTGTGCCTGTCATGGTGCCAGCCCAGAGCCGGGCAGGCTCCCTGGTGTAGGAAGTGAGAGCGGGTGTAAGGAAAGCAAGAAGCTATTGTACCAGATGGGGTGAAGATCTGGCCAAGAGACCCTCCTCTTCCTCCCTGAAATGGGATGAAGGGGGAGACGTGCTTCTGCCTGGTGCCCGCCCCCCTTCACTAGACTTTAACCTACCAATGAGATGGTCCTTTCTTCACCATGCCACCCTCAGGATCTCAGGGGGCTCCTCCACACCAGCTGGATCTCTCAGATGTGCCACGGCTATGGGAGGGGCCCCAAGGGTGCCAGGCCCTTGCAGGGGATGCTCGTTTGTTTCTAATCTCCACCTGATGTGGGGTTTGGGTTTTTTTGATTTCCGAGGAGTGGCCGAGTTAGGTGGGGTTCGTGAGGAGAGCCGGAAGGGGCAGGGGAAGGGGAAGGAGGGGCCTTCCGTGGAAGGACATCAGCTCTGCTGCGCACGTGCCCACCACCAGGCCAAGAATGGGCGATGGAATCAGAGAGGTGAGCGAGGAGACGCTGGCCATGCCAGGCCGATTTCAAAGGGCAAAGGCAGAGAGAGACCCACCAGCCAGAGCAGAGCGGAAGGGGCGGGGGATGGGCTTGGACGTTCGTCTATTTATTTATTTCTGTTTCCTTCTCTCTTCACACTGGACGGTTTCCTGCACTAGTTCTGGATGCTTCTGGAGCCTCATTCGCCTCCTTGGAAACCGCTGCCATCGGGGCCTCATTCCCCAAGAAGCCGCTTGGAAGGAGGATGTGTGGCTGCTGCAGCAGGAGTTTTCTCAGAGGCGTAAAGGAATCGAGTGGGGGTGGGAAGCAGCAGACAGCTCCTGCCGGGCTGGCCAAAAGCCTCCGTGGCTGAAGAGCCGCACTGTTTCTAGGCGTGTGGCTTAAATTCCCAATGAGCTGGGCTTAGCTTTGGCCTTTGCATGGCAGGTTCTCCCTACTGGGCTGTTCGGGGCTGGCCTGCATGGTCCTAGCACGGTGCTTGTTGAACTGGGGAGGCCCTGGCACTGAGGCACCATATTTACTCCTCCCTTGCTGGATGCTGGGGTTGTCGGGGTTTGGTTTTAAATATTGCTGTTTAGAAAGAGTGAAAGCAGGGGGCTCGTTGAGGAGGCAGGCCCATGGGGTGGGTGTCCTAGCTGTCTGCTCCGTTCCCTCCATGCCATGTGGCTGGGTCTCTGAGGCACCTCACACAGGCAGATGTGCATGGTGCTCTGTTGCCTCCAGGCCACACCTCACATACAGCCAAGTTTTTCTCTTGTGACTAAATAGCCTTAATCGAAGCTGAGGGTCTAAACCATTTGAGGGTCTTGCTGTTACAAGGGGGTTGGAGCCCAAGGGGCTGGATCCCACTGCCTCAAGGAGGGTGGAGCCGCATCCTGACATCCACAGGCACCTCCTTCGTAATGCTGACACTGACATACTTAAAGGGAAAACCTCCCCCCACCACCACTAAAGCACCAGAGGCTCCCCCTTGGCCCTAGGAAAGGGAGGCTGCTGTCCCTATCCTTGACCCTACATTGGAAGAGGGAGCTGTACAAATCTAGCACTATCATCCTCTTCCTCCTCCCTCCTCCCCTGCTTTCCCTTCCATATGGCACAGATGCTGCAGGGGCCATCTCTTTCATGATCACACAGACACTGCTGGGAGGCTCCTGGACTCCATGTGAGCACAGCCATTGCGCTGAGGGCTGCCTGGGCTGCACGGGTTTGAAGCTTGGCTGAGATTTTGTGCCTTCTTTGCTTAAAGAAAAACAAAAACCAACCACCCCATTTGCCCCCACCCCCAACTCTGCCCACAGATATTGCAAACCTCCCAGGCAGACAGCTGCCTGGTTTACACACCTTTCACGGGGAGCAATCTCTTTCCTAGTGTGCTGTCTGTCTCTCCCTTGACTGCTTGGAGGGGAAGAGCAGCTTTGAAAATCCTAATGTGAAAAAAATCCCAACAGATTCTCTCTGTTTTTGCAACAACTCCTCTGTGAAGTTTAAAGGGATGCTGCCCCTTGGCAGCCCTGCTTCAGGGTTGGGAAAATTCTTCTGGTTCTACCCTTCATGAGACTGTTCACTCCTCTTTCTTTATTCTTTCTAATTGTCTAAAATTCAATAAAATTTTATTCATATAAAAAGGGAACATTTTTTGCTGGCTTCTTTCTTTCACCCTAGTTCTTTACATTTCTATCTGCTATTGTTGAAACACTCCCCTGAAGGTCACCTGCCATGACCACACGACAATTCTTGCCCCTTATTAGCGCATTCATTGGTAACAAACACTTTAGTTAAGGTTGCAAAATGGCTTCAGTTATAGCCTCCTAGTTTTGCTTGCTCATAGCTCTCTGACACATTCTCCTTGGGGATGTAATTTACCAAGCCTGTGCACTCCCTCTCTCGGCCCAAAGGTGAGTTTTATTTTCTTGCTGGTCAGAGGGAAATTGCTTCTGCTGAGTTGTGTTAATGGGAAAAAGGGTTTTAAAAATTGTCCCACCTTTTCTCACACACATTGCAGCACAGCTGATCTTCATAACCTGAAACCTGGCATGTTCCTAGTCCTCACTGAGACTGACTAAGGTCCCAGGCCAGAAACTTCCACTAACTTCAAAGGGCTTTAGATCAGGCTTCAAGTTTGATGTTTGGGGGAAAACCTGTTTGGAAATTAACTAAAGTTCTGACCATGTGAACCAGGCCTGGGAAATATTCACTGCCAGAGTGTATGAGGTTTTCTGCTTTCAATACATGCTGATTATAGCCAACTGGTACCTGTTAACTTGCTCAGTTCCAGGTATAGCTATCTCAGCATGGTTGCGCTGCTACGTTCGGTTTGGTCTTTCCTATTTTTTCCTTAAAAAAAACAATTCATAAAACTGAATTCAGTATGAATAAGAGTAAGGGTCCAAAAGCACTATTAACTCAGCCATGCTGACTATGTGTCTGTTCGGGACTTCGTTTCAATGTCCAGCTTAAAATATTTGTGTTTGTGTTGTTAGCTATAGCCCCCACATCATATAGGATGTATGCATTACACTTGCTCTTGGAACCTTAACTTTTGCATTTACTAACTTAATTGTGCAACCCTGGTGTTACATTAATCCAGGAGCGTTTCCATTTTATTCCTATTACAGCCCTTTAAGTATTATGCTGTATTAGCCATTCCCCACCATCAGCTCACCCTGGGTCAAATTCTGTAGATGACACCGAGCCCCCAGCATAGCTCCTTGTAGTGTCTGGACTCGAGTAGCCATAGTACAAGGATATGCAGCTTAAGTAGAGAGGGCAAAGGACTACAGAAAGGCACAGACAGACCTCTCAGTTGCTCTCCTTAATCTCAGCTTTCATTTTAAATGAAATATCTGGTTGTTATGGTTGCAAAGAAAACCTTGAAAACATGACTTGAGTATAACCTATGCAGCACTATATGCCTGAGTTTGCAGAGAGCCTGAAACAATAGCTCGGAGGTGGGAACTGCCTCTTCTTTTCACTATATGCTAAGTCAGATACCACTAATGATACTTAAAATGTCAACATGGTGAGTTAGTTCACTGCTCATCACAGCATATAAAAGCTTCCAGTGTTTCCCACGTGGGGAACAGCACACGAGACTAGCTGCAGATGAGAGGGGTATGGAAGATGTAAACGTTAAGATGTTCAAACTTTTAATGAAACATGGCAGCAGGGGCCCCAGTGATTTCATTTTCCTGAATGGGGGCTCAATTTCAAAAGTTTGGGAAACACTGGTCTGCACATCTTATTCTCGGTTTACTTCCTTTGTGCACCAGAATCATGACGGAGACTCTTCCAGAGGTGGGAACGTGGCTGCAGAAGCAGCAGGGGGAGCACTCACACTGAGTTGTGGTGTGGTCTGCCAAAATGATGGCATTTTAACAAAATATTTATTAAGAAATGAGCTTGAAGAAAGTTAGGGCTGGATCCTCTATTTTCATATTGACTAACAACATACCCCACAAGCAGTCCATTAATTGATTTCACCACACTATTGCAGGAGGAAAGTCCTCTCCATTGTGACGCAATCTGGCCAGTAGGAGTTGATGGGACATCCCTCACCAGACAGACTTGAGCGTGTCCAATTTTTCAGGAGTTTTCCACTGAATGAGCCTGTAGAGAGGCATAGGAAATGGTTGTCCTCACTCATTAAGTTTGAGGTTTGGGGAATTTCTCATCCCAAATTGGGATGAGAAATAAAAAAATCTCACAAAAGGTTCATGAACTGAAAATCTGAAGGAAAAAGAGATTCAGGTCAATCAGGATGTTGATACCTCCTGATCTTTTCTATTTTGTTTAAATTTTAACCATTTTAAAATAGTTTTTTTATTAAAATAATCTTAGATTTCAAACTGAACAGTCATTTTAAACCAGGAAACAAAGCTTTCATTTAGAAAAGTGTCAAAACTGGACATTTTGACGATTTCCAAACTTGAGTCAAGAAATGTGTCAAAACTGATCCTTCATCAAAACCACAATGCGTTGCTGGAATCAGCATTTCTTTTATGGAAAAGAACATTTTGTTGAAAAGTGCCCAACCAGCTGGACATGCCCCACCCACAATTAGCCAGCCACCACCAAAATCAGAGTGAGGACATAACAGGAGGTGTGAGGGTTTTCCATCACTGCAATGCTCTTGCCTTGTGGGGGATGCCTACACTGAGGGTCATCGGTACCAAGACTGAGTCTGATGCTGTGTTTGTTAATCCGGAGTTGTGCCCTGATGGCCATCCTAGCCTGGGCACGAGAGAGGAAATGTAAATAACTGAGCCAGCACTTAAGTCTGAGGAGATGGGATGGAAAGCCAAAGCCCTGGCATTCTAGCGCCATTTTCAAATGGCGTCCTCCCCTGCAAATGATGATTCTGGTGGCAGGCACTTGTCTGTGGGGAGGACACAGCAAAGGGCTATGAGCTGTGTGTCTTACCCTGTTCACCTCAGGCAGGCCCAGGCAGTCACTCCCCACAAGGGGAGAGCTCCCTGGCACTGCAATCGCCCAGAGCTGCTGCCTAATTCTTGCTTTCATCTGGCCTGTGGAAAGGTTTCTCCAGGTCACACTGCACAGCAGGGGCTAGGAGTGGGAAGAAAGATGCCTTGCTTGAAAGCATAGGACACATTGCTAAGGCTGTTGATGGGCTCGAAGAGAAGTCTGTCTCTGGGGCGCTGACACATCCAGCTGGTGATAATGAAAAGCCCTCATCATCTTTAATATTAGGTCCTGGTCCTACAAGCAGTGCTTGCTCATGTGAGTAGAATCCCTGACAGGTACAGGACCTCCCGTGAGTGTCAGGATTGGGCCCATGATAAGGTGGCTAATGAAAATAGTACGTGTTTTGTTTTCCACCCCCCAATAACGAGCTTGAATGAGAACATAGGTTGGCAGGATTTTAATCTACCCTGAAAAATAACAAAAAGCAGTGAGGAGAGGCAATTAAGACATGGCTTGTATGAAGAGCTGGCAGAGTATTCTTTGGCATTTTATACAGGCAGGTCAGCTTCTGGATTTGGACTTATTAACTCATGCTTGAGAAGGGACAAGAGCAACATTTACTTGCAACCAGTTTCTAACTGATTCAGTCTTATGGGAGAGCTGTTGTCGCACAGCCTGCAACACATGAGCTGAAGGGCCTACCTGCCACATTAAAGCCAAGAGCCCCAGCTGTTTAGTTTGATTGTATGTATTTCAGTTGTTACATTTCACAGAGCTGGGCCTGAGCTGCTGAGTCTGGAGCCAGACTTCTCCTCATAGTAACAATGACAGTACACACTTGCCCTTATAAAGCACTTTGCCTTGGAGGATCTCAAAGTGCTGTGCCAAGCTGGGTAACTAAGTATTACCATCCTAATGTCACAAATGAGGAAACAGGCACAGAGAGCTAGTGTGATTTGGGTCACTGACTTTTCAGTGGCATCACTCTAATTTAGAGTCCAGAATGCCCCCTTTCAGGGCCATGTACCGTGGGTGCACCCCCTCCCACTATTGGCATGCCCCACTATACAGGGACTTTTGAGGGAATGCAACATAGGGCTACTTATGTCTGGCCATATTATCACCTTGGGGCCCATGCAAAGCCCATCTATACCAATGCAGCGATGATTGAAGTCATGGCTAGAAGTGGCTGCATAGAAAGGCTAGTGCAGTATTAGACAGTCAAAGCCACAGAATTAGGGATAGAAACCATCACAGAAATGTGTTAAGAGAATTGTTGGGATTTGATTCTTTCACCCATGATGTAACACTGAGGACAGAGAGACAAGACTGTCTGGATGTAACACCCAGCACAATAAAAATGTGTATTCTTGGCCAGTGAAATGCTGATCTGGCCACCGGAAGGAACTTTGTCAGGCACACACGGAAAATATCCCAGAGTGCTTTGGGATGAAAGGCCTTATACGTCTACACTTACCTCCGGGTCCGACGGCAGGCAATCGATGTTCTGGGATCGATCCCGGAAGTGCTCGCCGTCGACGCCGGTACTCCAGCTCGGCGAGAGGAGTACGCGGCATCGACGGGGGAGCCTGCCTGCCGCGTCTGGACCCACGGTAAGTTCGGACTAAGGTACTTCGAATTCAGCTACGTTATTAACGTAGCTGAATTTGCGTACCTTAGTCCGAAGTGGGGGGGTAGTGTGGACCAGGGAAATGCAAGACATTATAGCATTTCAGAGATGTGTTGCTTGCGGGCCTGAATGTAAGTCAGGACTTCTTGGTCCTATTACTGTCTAAGGAATTGACTCAATGTCACTGGATGACCTTGGGCAAGTCAATCACTTCTCTGTGCCTCAGTTTTTCCACCTCTAATGTGATTAATGGGCTCTAAAAGTGAATAATCACACGGGCTGTGAGGACTATTCTACAGTCTTCATACGAGGGCTTGGAGTGTGAGCGATGCTGACATCAGATGTGGATCTGAGCTGCCCACAGATTGGGGATGTCTGGATGTAGGTGTTGGGTTGGCTCATAGCTATTAGGTTTCCTTTCCAGAAATAGTGAGGAGGATGAAATCATATGAAGGACAAAGCTGGCATAGAAAGCTCAATGCAGGGTTGGTGGGGCTAGGACATGAAAAGGGCAGCAGACAGACAGAAGCGACAGTCTGCTTTCTGTATCCATTCGTTGGAGGAGAGGGGTGAATGCGTACTATACGTACACACAGTCACTAGAGAGATCAGGAAGAAAGCAGGCAAACCTGTGACTCACATGAGTTTGAGGTATTTGCCAAGTCCAATCAGCTATAGTGGGTTATTTTCCAAACTAACCTGTGGCAAATCCATTGTCATGAGAGATGGTGCTGTGGAATGACAATATGGATGAAAGACAGGTGTGCTTGTCTGGAACAGGCCGTTCCTTCTTGGTTACTAGGAAGTTGTGTGCATGCTGCGGTCCAAGGAACATTGTGTCATTAAGGTTTATTCTCCCTCTTTCTGGATTTGGGTCACAGATCTAGCCTCTTCAGCAGCTCTAGGACGACACCTGCTGGAAGTATGAGGAATTGTATCAGATGCAGGTTCCCCACCAAGGCAGTGTGTCTGTATCGGTACTAGGCTTGCTCATTGCCATTACCAGCTTTCCTCCTCATTTTAAAAGGATGCAGAATGTTGCTCAGTTTCATTTCCTATCCTAGCTATTCCCACTGGGCACGTTAAGCAGAGATGAGTTTGAGGTCCAAATCTGAACGCCCCAAACTTTTACACGGATTATTATTTCATACATGCACATAGTGCTATGGTCCCTGGTGATTTACATAGGGGATTGAGTATGTGGTTCCCCCCACACCCAGAGCAAACAATGGCCTGGTCTCAGCTTCACAGCTGGTCCCTTTCTCTGTACTGGGCTAACTGAAAGCCCCGAGCCGAACATCCCCAACCCTTATTGATGATCAGGCCTGGAGCACATGCTGAACGTTGCAGCTTGGGGTTGATGACTAATTCTAAGGATACCAATTTCTAAGGGGCAGGATAAAGAAAACCTAGCTGGCACAGATACCTGCCTCCAGTCTCTGTGTTGCTCAGCAATCACATATCAATCCATGGCTAGGAAACTAAGGTGGGAAAGAGCACCCAGTGGGTATGGCTGTGGAATGCTTGTTCTAGAAGTAAAGGACAGGGACCAGCCACCTTACAATGCACATCTGCTAAACCACCCACTGTTGGCAGGAGACTCCTGGTTTTAGGTGCAACGTAGGGAGGCAGTGTGGCCTAGTGGATGGAGCACTGGACTGGGACTCAGGAGAACACTGGCCATGGGCCTGCTGGGTGACCTTGGGCAAATCATGTCCCCTCTCTGTGCCTCAGTTTCCCTATCTTTAAAATTGGGGTGATGATACTCAATTCCTTTGTTAAGCACTTTGAGTATCTACGGATGAAAAGCACTATATAAGAGCTAGGTACTGTTACTAACCAGTGTTTCTGGCTTCAAGGGTTGATGATTTTTTTCTACTTCTGCCTTACTCCTTTAGTTTGGGGAGGCAGGTGCTTTCTCTGCTCTCCTACTCTGCCTGAATCTTTCACATCTGCCATGGGAGATGTGTAGCGGACTCAGAGCAAATGAAGAGGCTAACCTGCTTGCCTGCTAGCTGCTCTAGTTCAGGGTGGCTTCCCCTTTATAACTCTTAAGAGACTTGGTGAGGAGGCTGTGTCCAGAGCTGGATCCAGATCAATTGGAAACCAGAACAGGACTGGAGTGCTGGTTCAGATTTAACCGAGTGAGACTCTTAAACTCTCCTTATGAGATGCTGGTCCCCAAAGGCAGAAATCTTAAGATCAAGTGGATTTGAACTGGCATCAGAAAATATATTTCTTTAGGTTTTGAATCAGACCAGGAATCAATATTGCATATCTTTCTCTCATATCCAGGGCCTGCTAGGTTTGATCTCGAATGTTTATGGATTGATTTCCTAATAGATAAAGCACAAGATGGAGTACTAGTTGGTTTCTGCTACAGACCACCAAGTCACACTAGGGAACAGGATGACCACTTCCTTATGCACCTATCTACAATGTGTAGGAAAAAAGCTGTGTGATCATGGGGGACTTCAATTTGAGTGACATATGCGGCGGTCTCATGCTGCCAGTACTAAAACATCCTTTGAATTTCTATTCATAATAGATGACAATTTCCTAACTCAAAAAGTGTTGGAACCAACACAGGGGAATTCTATATCAGACCTTTTCCTAACAGATAAAGAGGAACTGATCACAGAACTAAAAATTAATGGTAGCTTAGGTACAAGAGATTATGACTTGATCACATTTATAACATGCAAGCAGAATAAAATCCAGATCAGTAATTACACACACACACTGCTTTAATAGGGCCAGTTGCACAAAGCTGAAAACAATTATGAACCAAATCAGCTGGGAGGAAGAATTTAATCAGAAAAATGTGAATGATCATTAGGAATCCTTTAAGAACACTTTACTAGATGCCCAAAAAGTCACGATCGAGGAAGAAGGCTGTGCTGGTTTAAAAAAAAAAATTGCTTGGTTTACAGGGGAAAGTGAAAGCAGCTATAAAAAATACAAATGGAAGAAGGGGAAGTTGATAGTAATGAATATAAATCAGAAGTTAGGAATTGTAGAAAATTGATAAGGGCAGCAAAGAGACACAAGGAGAAATATATGGTCAGCAGAGTTAAGGACAATAAGGAGGATATTTTAAAATATATTAGGAACAAAAAGTATCCTGAGAATATAACTGGTCCATTACTAGATGGAAATGGTAGAATCATCATCAATAATGCAGAAAAGGCAGAAGTGTTCAATAAATTTCTGTTCTGTATTTGTGGAAAAACAGATGCTATAGTCTCCTCATATGGTGCTGATAACACTTTCTATTCCAACAGTATCTCAAGAAAATGTTAAACAGAAGCTACTAAAGACATTTTTAAATCAGCAGGTCCAGATAAAACTCCTGGATGTGAATTAAAGAGCAGTCTGAGTAGCTTTCTAGACCGTTAATGTTGATTTTCACTAAGTCTTGGAGCACTGAGAAAGTTCCAGAAGCCTGGAAGAAAGCTAATGTGTCAATTTTTAAAAAGGGTAAATGGGATGATACGAGTAATTATAGGCCTGTCAGTCTGACATTGATCCTAGGCAAGATAATGGAGCAGCTGATACAGGACTTGATTAATTAAGAACTAAAGGAGGGCACTGTAATTAATGCAAATCAACAAGGGTTTATGGAAAATAAATCCTGTCAAACTAACTTGATTTTTTTTTTTTGGCTGAGATTACAAGTTCAGTTGATAAATGTAATTGTGTTGATGTAATATTCTTAGATGTCTGTAAAGTGTTTGACCTGGTACCACACAACATTTTGATTTAAAAAAACCCTAGAATATAAAATTAACATGACACATTAAATGGATTAAAAAGTGGCCAACTGATAGGTCTCAAAAGGTAACTGTAAACAGGGAATTGGGTGCATTCCACAGAGATTGGTTCTCGTCCCTACACTATTTAACATTTTTATTAAAGACCTGGAATTCAACATAAAATCACCACTGATAAAGTTGTCAGATGAGACAAAAATTGTGGGAGTGGTAAATAATAAAGAGGACGGGTGGCTGATGCAGAGTGATCTGGATCATTTGTAAGCTGGGCACAAGCAAACATTATGTTTTTTAATAGGGCTAAATGTAAAGTTATACATCCATGAACAAAGAATCTAGACCATACTTCCAGGATGGGGACTCTGTCCTGGGAAACAGGAACTCCAAAGATTTGGTGGGTCATGGTGCATAATCAGCTGACCATGAGCTTCCAGTATGATGCTGTGGCCAAAAGGGCTAATACAATCCTGGGATGCATAAACAGGGGGATCTTGAGTAGAATTAAAGAGATTTTGACCTCTATATTTGGCACTGGTACAACCACTTTTGGAACTCTGTGTCCACTTCTGGTGTCCACAATTCAAGAAAGAGGTTGGTAAATTGGAGAGGGTTCAGAGAAGAGCCAGAAGAATGATTAAAGGATTAGAAAACTTGGCTTCTAGCAATAGACTCAGGGAGTTCAATCTATTTCGCTTAACAAAGAAGGTTAAGGGGTGATGACTGCTGTCTGTAAGTAATTACACAGGGAACATATATTTAATGATGAGCTCCTCAGTCCAGCAGAAAAGGGTCTAACATGATCCAATGGCTGGATGTTGAAGCTAGACAAAGCCAGACTGGAAATAAGGTGTACATTTTGAGTGGTGAGTAATTAACCATTGGAACAACTTACCAAGAGTTGTGGTGGATTCTCTATCACTGACAATTTTAAAATCAAGATTGGATTTTTTTTCTTCGAGATCTGCTCTAGGAATTATTTTGGAGGAGAAGTTCTAAGGGCTGTGTTATACATGATCAAAATGGTCCCTTCTGGCCTTGGAATCTATGAATACAGGCCCAACCCAAGCTCCCACCTGTGAACACCCTGTGCTTGAGGGGTATTTGAAATCTGAGCTTGAGTTTAAATCTGAATTTGCAAATAGCCCCAATCTTAATAATGGACCAAACCAAAAAAGAAAAATCAGACCCAAATGATGTGTTTGAAACTTTGTGATCTGAATTTAGGCCCCAGTATCATCTCTATTCATGCCAGTAAAGCCAGAGGTATATGACCGACATGCTCTCAGTGGTGGTCTGAGAGTTAGGCTGTGTTTTACAATAAGTGTAGTGCACAGCCTCAGTGACTTACCAAAGCCACAAAGTTTGTGTATCTAACTGACCTTCTCTATGAATGGACTTGTGAGCCAGATGACTCCCCCCTGCACTGTGTAATGTTACAATGCCTGTCAGTTATGTTGTATACCTGAGAATTAGCACCAAGGCCTGGATTTAATAAAACTGAGCATTTGGAATTGGAGCTGGACATATTGTCCTTTCCCTAGATTTTTTTTTTCCCAAAGAAGTTTTGCTGTTCATGAATTATTCACAAACAGGCCACACTTTACTAATTCATTTGTTTTCTGCAAGGGTTCAGGGAAGAGTCTGTGAGAACAAAGGTGAGTTGCTGGATTGTTTGCAAACTGGGCACGGAGACAGAGGGCGGGGCAACAGCAGCTGAACTAGCACTCTGGTCACTGAAGCCCCAGTTAGTTTCCTGGGATTAGACCAGCCTATGAAAGCTGTGCCTAAGTGAGAGACTGGGGATGGGCTGGAGAAAGCTACAAGGCTAATTAACCCATTCACCCAGAAATTAGGAAAGGCACAGTAAAGAAGTGCTGGGAGTTGGTCTCAGAGTTAGTCCTAAGCGAATTCTGTAAGGGGGAGATCTCCTATCCTTGGTCCCAAACCTAGCTGGGCTATGAAATACCAAACCCAGCTGTTCATTACATATTTTACACAGGAACAGATTAGACCCACTGGGAGCCCTGCTCTCACCCCATAGGATACAAGTAACTTTCAGTAAAATCAACAGGAGCTACTCACATTCTGCAAGAGGCAAAATCAGGCCCCAGGCAGCTGGTTCCTAACCAAAGAGCAGCAATGTGTGCTCTCCATGGCCACAGTTAGACTTTATAGTAAAACACACCCTGCGTGCGCTCTCACACTCTTTCCCCTACCATACCCCACCCCACCCCCTTAGACTTAAGAGGAGATTGCAGCTTTCTTCTCTGAAGCAGAAGGGTGAAATAACACGTATGTTCTTGGGGAAGTGGGCTAGAAAGGAGCTACATTCTCATATACGAGTTCCATATGCATTGATCTAGGGGGAGAATATAGACCCCCTGCCATTCAGAGGCTCATGGATTAACAATCATACTTGGCACTGCTTTTCTGCTCCAGAGCTGAAATTGTTTTATAATTTCTTCCCCTTTATTTCCATTTTATTGATGGGGAAACTGAGTCACCAAGATGAAGTGCTTGTGCAAGGTCACCAGCAAGTCAGGAATTAAAACAACTGCACCAGTGTCACATGAGCTAAGTACACCAGCTTTCCACAGGCTGAAGTAGAGCCCCAGCATGTGGGGATATAACCCACATGTGACCAGAGGCTTGCAGGGTTGGGAGCTGAAATGGGTTTCTGACATGCCCAGTCACTAGGGCTAAAGGAGAATGGCTGTTTCGAGCAGCAGAACCAGGACTGCTATTGGTTCTGCGTCAGCCACAGGGTTTACCAATCTTCGATGAAATCGTGTGCATGCAGACATCCGTCTTTACTGGGGATACAAGCTAAGACCTTCCACTCCATTGCCCAGACCCCTGCCAATTGAGCTAAACAAGACCCTTCCTTAGTAGCTTTCCTAGGTGCTGGCTATGTAGCACCAAAGAACTAACGCTGAGGGGCGTTTGGAGACACCTTCGGGGAGATTTTTGAAATGGTTTCGTTCCAACAAATGGTACCAGCCTGAAGACCCCTCTCCACAGAACAGCTCCAGCACGAGCAGCACCAGACCCCTCAGTGCTGTCCCCGCTCACGTGCCTCATCCCTATGGCGACTATCATTTCACAACAAACCCCCATGGCACAGCACCCCTTGTCCTATACTCCCCCCCTCCTGAATGGATCTTACCCTCTCCTGCCTAGCACCTCTGCCTTTCTTCTCCAGCCCCCCTCACCTTATCCCCCCCCACCCCATTATGTCTTTTTCACTGCTCCTCTCTCCCCCTGCCTTTGTCCTTCCCCTTTGGGGGGTTATTGTCTCTTGCTTCTCACTTGCACTAGCTCCCTTCAGCCTATTGCTGATGGGCTCCCCTCTTGCTTTCTTCTTCTCTCCCTCTTTCTCACCCCTTCCTCTGCCAATTTCCTGTGCCTTTCTCCAGTTCCCTTCCCCCAATCTTCTGTGCCTCATTCCCTGCATGTCTTCTCTTTACTTCCCTCAAACTCCTCCCTGTGTGCAGAGGCAGATTTGGGGTTTGTGGGGCCCTGAGCCACAGCCAGCGGGGTCCCCCCCAGCACTCCTGCCAGGGAAATGGGGTCAGGCCACAGGCCATCAGTTTATTTACCTGCTGACGCGGCAGGTTCGGCTGATTGCGGCCCCCACTGGCCGCGGTTCGCCGTCCCGGGCCAATGGGGGCGGCGGGAAGCCACGGCCAGCACATCCCTTGCCCGCGCTGCTTCCCGCCGCCCCCATTGGCCCGGGACGGCGAACCGCGGCCAGTGGGGGCCACGATCGGCCGAACCTGCCGCGTCAGCAGGTAAATAAACTGGCCTGGCCCGCTAGGGTGCTTACCCTGGCGAGCTGCGTGCCAAATGTTGCCGACCCCTGCACTAGCACCTGGTTTTCTCCAGTTCCCCTTTTCCTCCCCCAGTTCTCTTATCTTTGTGCTGAGCCCAGAGGAGCCCAAAGATCCTTCTCACCAATACCAGTCCCAAGGGCAAACTGATGCTGGGGAATGATGGTCTTGGAGCTGTCCAAAGGCCGTCTGGAAGCACAGGAGCTATTCCTGGTGCTAGCCAACAGAGGTGGTTTTAGGGTTAGAGGGGCCCCCCTGTGAGAACTACAGATGAGCCCCCCCTGCATTAAAACACTAAGGACAAGAGTGCCAGCCCCCCAAAAATCTGAAAGATCCTTCCCCCAAAGGAGTCAATTCTGTCCTCGATCAATAAAGCAACCATTTCTTGCCACCTCTCAAATAAATCCATTATAACTGCCACTTCCTCAGCACATCATGTGTGCTTTGTGGGGCTCTGCTACTGCTGCCTTTTTCCTGGGTACCAGGACACCTCAATCTCCCACTCCTGATATGCTCCTCACTTGCTCTCACCCTTCACCCCATCCTGTGCAAGCCCCGGCTCTCTGCTCCCTCACCCCTACCATTCAGCCTCTTGAAGGTCAAGGAGCAGTGAGAGACAGGGCCCACTCACTACACTGGGACCTCCTGTTGTCCATCCTGGGAATTAGTTTTACCAGTTGGTGCACCTTCTTCAGGTGGTGCTTCTCCCATTCTCCCCTCACCCTGCAGGGCCTGCCTCAGTCCAGGAACCACAGAATCCTCTTCATGACTCAGGCCTTCAGCCAGGTCACCAGTCATGGTTCCCTCTCCCAGGGTTACTCCAAAATATCTTTCTATGAAAACAGTCCCAGGCAGCCTTCTCCTAGGCTGCCATGATGATGCCACTGCCCCACTGGCCAGTAGGGGAACCCAGGCCCACCCTCTACTCTGGGTGCCAGTCCAGGGGCCCTCAGCTCAGCAGTTCTGGGCTCTACCCTCTCTGCTCCTGCCCTGGACTGCTTCCTACTCTGTCTGCCCCCCTCTGGGAGTACCAGCTCCAAATCAACTTCCTTCTCTCTCAGAATGGCTGCAGCCTTTCCCAGCAGCCCCTAAACACTCCTTCCTCTTCCCACAGTTACTACTCTTTCCTCATTAGTACTTCTATATCATGATGCCAACTTTTCCCAACCTAGCGCTAAAAATTTCCCAAATCTGGTGAAAAATTCCCAGATAAAGTTTTTTTACTGTGCTTCTATATCCTGGGAAATTTCCCAGCACCTGGGAATTTGTGAGTAAAATGTTTCAACTTGGGAAACTGGGAATTTTCAGTCAAAATATTTCACTCACAAATTCCCAGATTTTGGAAAATTTCCCAGGATATAGAAGCACTGCCCGGTCTGTGCTCAGCTCCTTGGCCTTATAGGCTCTGCCTATTTCTGCCCAGCTGAGCCTTCTTTAATCAACTCCCTGCTCCCTGGCTGCTCCTCCAGGTGCAGCCGGGGCAGTTCATTGGCCTATCTGGCCACCTTAACCCCTTCCAGTCTGGTCCTGTTGGGTGAACACCCTATCACACAGTGGCTCAGAGATCATTCTGCTATCTGAGCCGAACCCCCTCCTGTTAAAGGAGCAGTGCCCCACTCTTTGGCTCTGGCCAAGTGGTGCAGTGACCAGATGTCTTGGGGTTCTAAGGAAACCGGGTCAAAACCTTAGAACCAATCAGAAGACTGAGTCTGCCCCTCCAAACTCTGGCCAGCTCGGGGAACTGGGTCATTTAGTTTCACCACTCCTGAAAGGATGCCTTCAAGGGTCAGGAAAAGGTTTACTCTCCCTGGCGCAATCAGTCCTTGACCTCTTAGCTTAGACTGCAGTAAGGGGCCTAATTAGTGGCAGTACTTTCTAGGGGACAGATGCAAGCTCCCAGAACTGAAACCATCAGCTCAGCTCGCACAGGCAGTGAAAACAGCCGTCTGCCTGTGATAGCGTTTAATCACTGAACACATAAGGTGAAAGGCTCCTTAACCCGTTACTAACTATATTATCTGCCTAGCTAAAGTACATACATGGCTCTTGTGCCTCATAATTAACAGACGGAACTTCACAATGCCCCTCTGAGGTAGGGATGTGCCACTGTCCCCATTGTACAGAGGGGGAACTGAGTTACAGCCAGACTAAGTGACTGGCCTTCAGTCACACACAGAGTCTGTGGGAGTGCAAGAATTAAAGCTAGGTTCCAAGAGTCCCTCTCCACAACCGTAACTATAAGGCCTCTCGAGCTAGGCAAGACAATATATTCTATTTTCTGTGCAAAATGCCAAAGAAAATAAATGTTTTGTTTTTCATCCCTATTTTCCATGGAATTCTTCTGGTTTTCATCAAACCTCCCAAAACCAAACCTTTTATTTTGGTTTTATATTGTTGAAAGCTGACAAATTTCAGGTTTCGGTTGCCAAAGGTTTCCAGTTTAATTGACAAAACATGCATCTAGAATTGGTTATGTGCCTCTTAGGCCACACATATATGCTACTGTACGTGCTTGCAGGTGCTTGATTCTTGTAGCACTAGGAAGGAAGCCCACCATGAACAGACACTTCTGAGAGCGATTCCCTCTTTATTTCCTGGAGTCCCTGCTTCAGGAGGGACTCTCTGTAGAAGCTGAATCCCTCTACCCAGCCACTGAGGAGGATGGGGGCTTATTTCAGAATGGAGGATTCCTAGATGATCTTCCCCAATTCATTGGCTGATACTCCCATCTATCGGGGGAACTGCTTTCCCATAGGCTTTGGTCCTGGGCTTTTTTCCCATCCCCAGCAGGCAGAGCTTCAGGATAGGCTAAGACTTCTGAGTCCCAATCACTTGCAGTAGGACTTCTGGTGACAGCCTTTGAAGGAGCATGTGGGGAGATTATACCTGGTTCTAGCTCTCTCTCCCTAAAATGGGAGTTAATGGGATTTTTGATCAGCTTTCATCTTATGCACCATCCGTGGAGGATGGTAACAAATCATGAAAATAGCCAGCTGACTCTAGCTGCCCCTCCCCCCCAGCTGGCAGACTCAGCAAAGAGGCCAAGGACTGAATGGGCCATGGAGATCAAATTATCCACTGAGCCCTACAGGGGGTCCCTGCGGCCAAGAGAGAGGCACACCGGCAGGGGCAGGTGTGGTGGAAGCTAGCTATGATGCTGTGCCTCTCCTGTGGATAGAGGTCTTCAGTGTCCGGGGCTGTCAGAGCAGCAGCTTCCACAACCAGCACATGTGCTTATTAAAAGGCCTAAAACCCACAGCTTTATGTTCAGCTGCCAGATGGAGCCTGCAGTGGCAGCGGTTAGGAAAAATCTTCTTTGGATGGAGAATAAATCTCTGTGACAGGGAATAAATAGAGAGCACCAAGTTGTCATTTTAATAGACTTTTCCTCCAGACCGTTACCGCACTTTAAACCTTGAAAATCACCATTTCTTTCATGGTCACCTAGACACACTTTTTATCACAGTGGCCTGGGCCACTCTGACTCTCCAGGGGCGTCCTGTTGCTGGCTCTGCTGTTCGGTCCAGTATTGCGCCAGGCTATGATTAATACTTCTCCTCCTCAGGTTACTCCTCCAAGCAAAAAACAAAGGCTAGAAACTGCCACCGGGGGGCAGCCTTGTCAAGCAGTTTGACACCCTGTGCCAAGCAGCAGCAAGAGCTACCTTCCAACCTGCTCCTGACTGACAGCATTTTGCACCTAAGCTTCAGGACCCGGCTCCGTTCCAAATCCCAGTCACATTGGGCCACGTGGTGGTGACACTTTAACATGCAACATATGCAGCTCATTTCCCTATTCACTGGGCTATTTGTAAACCTAATTTAAGCTAAATCTCTCCCGACTCTTATCATTTTGAAAAGCTCCGAAGAAAAAGTGCTGCCAGCAACGCACCTTTTTCTTCTGTTCCAGTACAATGGCTTAGCAATCATTCCCTTAACCCTGTCTAGGAAAGTGTGGCATACCTCCCTGCGCTCACACCACTTTGGGCTGTGACCTTCAGATCGCTCAAGGTCACAAGGGGAAAAAAAAACCCCAGGGTGCTACAGGAAGTGGTGATGGAGATTCAGAAGGGGGCACTGCTCTGTCTGAGAGGGTCTGGAATGCAACAGCCCAGTGCGCTGCTGTGGGGCGTGATGCTGGAGAAAGGGCTACTGCTGATCCGATACGTGGTATTCCTCTGAGTTAGCTCCCTGCTTCCCTACCCCACACTGTGATGCTAGGGGGGCGCTGTGCTGGTCACAGTGCTGTCTTTTGCAATGGGGTGTAAAGTTTGTTCTGGATCTGGCTATAAAAATCCCATCATGCTTTTCACAAGAATAGGGCCATGACCCCAGGTGGCCTTGCAAAATGAAAACTGCAATTAGGGTAATCATTCTGCCTCCATAAACCCCCTCTTGCAAGGTTAACTAGTTACAGGAGTCTCCCTCACTTCCTGCCCTCCATTGTTCTGTAGCATTGCTGTACACTGTTAAGCAGCTACTGCATTCCACCCCAGAGGAGGTTGCATTTCAGGACTTGGTGAAGTTATTCTTTTCGTAGTGCCCAGAAGTGTGGTTGGAGCGTTGATGTAGGGATGAAGACCAGGTTACTGATTCAGGGAGCATACAGCCTGAATCAAAAATGTGCAGATAAAAGGTGTGGGGAAAAAGAGACAAAGAAGTATTGTCACTGAGCAGACAAGTCAGGCATGTGCCTTGTGGGTTCCATGTTTTGGGGTAGGAGGCGTTTGCTTTTGTTCACGCTCATTTGAGGAGAGGGCTTGGGTTTACTGACTTTGTGGAAGGAGTATGTATTCATGAGAGACTTGAAGGAGAAAAGGGTGGAGGCCATCTGGCCTGACAGATGGAGTCAAGGAGGCAGTTTCAGGGACAGGGATGCTCTTGGAGAGGGATGATGGGTCAAAGGATGCTTGGCTGTGAGGTTCAAGCAGAGCAGAGGGGCTCTGAGGGCGAGTAAGTGAAGAGATGAGACCAGAGAGGTAGGTGGGTGATGGGTGTTCAAGGTAGGGACAAGACTCTTGAATTAGATGTGGAAGCAGAAGGAGAACCAATTAAAGGATCTGAAGAATGGCTGGATGGGGTCAGGACAGCAGGTGATGGGGAAGATTTTTGCAGCAGCAGTTTGGATAGATTGTAGGTAGGGGTGCGTGAGAGGTTTGGGGTCAGAGAGGTTGCAGTTGTCAAGTCATCAGATGGGCCTGGATGAGGGTTTTAGCAGTGGCCAGGCTTGGGAGATATTGTTGAGACCCCTCTCTCGTACATAGGCCATAAGCCCTTTGGGATCGTTGTCTGAAAGGGATCATTCATTATTACAAGGGCTGCTCAACAATTGCTGGGCATATTATTTATTAATAATATTCAGTGGAAAATTGCTATCCCTGGAAACTGTCTGTTTTGCTTGGGAAAAATAATTTTTCAGTGGAAAACTTCTTTGTGTGGGGCAGTTTTCAGCTGAATGTATTTAGTTACTGGTTTGTTTTTGGCTGCCTTCTGTTTAGTTTTCTTCTCTGTTGGGTGGGGGTTGGGTTTTCCATCAAAAAAGTCAAAATTCTCTGTGTTAAAATCTCCATTTTCTGACCAACTATAATCATTGTCACCTCAGTGTCCATGAGTTTGTCTGAATACTACAGCCCAGCAGTTCTGTATAATGTTTACAAGGAAGATTCCCTAGGACAGGGGTTGGCAACCTCTAGTACGCGGCTTGCCAGGGTAAGCACCCTAGTGGGCTGGGTCGGTTTGTTTACCTGCCGCGTCCACAGGGTTGGCCGATCGCGGCTCCCACTGGCCGCGGTTTGCCATCCCAGGCCAATGGGGGCGGCGGGAAGTGGCAGCCAACACATCCTCGGCCCACACCACTTCCCGCGGCCCCCATTGGCCTGGAGCAGTGAACCGCGGCCAGTGGGAGCCGCGATCGGCCGAATCTGCAGACGCGGCAGGTAAACAAACTGGCCCGGCCCGCCAGGGTGCTTACCCTGGTGAGCCGCGTGCCAGAGGTTGCCACTCCCTGCCCTAGGATTTTCACCTCCTCAGTGAAACTGCTATATGGAGCAATTAATATACTCACTGACAAGGAGGGAGGGCTGAGGTACTAGCACCCAGGCCCTCAGAAGCTGGGTGTCCCAGCTGCCTGTGAAAGCTATCACCCTGGCCAAAGCAGCTCTATTATGAGACACACACAAAACTCTTCTAAATGCCTCCACTAGGTTTTCAGGGTGCTACCACCCTGGCATGCTGCAGAGTGAAAGCTGGAAGGAGAAGAGCAGCAGGTGTGACTCTGCTGTTCGGAGCCACTGCGTGAGGAGCAGCTGTATTCAGCAATAGTGGCAGCAGCGGGGACCGCAACACGGTGAACTGATGTGAAGAACATCTGCTGGAGACTGATAACAGGAAGAAAGAAGCCTGCAGGCTTGTTCAACAGTAGCTCAAACTTCCAAACTAGTGTTTACGACATGTTATGTTCTTCTTCATCTACTTTTGCTATGGAGAGGGAAAGAGGCTTACAAACTCCCCCCAGGAAACATGCTGGATATTTAACCCCCTGAAGCCAATCTCGAAAGAGGAAACAAGTCCAGACAACAGCTGGAAGCTCAACCCTGTTTCTTCTTCATGGAGGATTTGAGAGGTGACCCTACTAGAGGAAACAGAACTAACTTGGATTGTGATTGATCACAGCAGCTTTGATGGCTTTGTCTGGGTCAGAGCTTGGATGGGACACTGCCATAGCAAACCCAGGTTGCTGCAGAAAGTGGTGCTAGTGATTCAACAGGCAGCCCTCTTCCCTGAGCCACTACTGAATAAATACCCCTGCCTATGTACTGCCAGAGATGCTGCCATCCGACCACTGGGACATCCCCTACACTGCTTGCAAGAGTCAGAATATTAACTTTGGTGTCTTGCTCTAATCCCATTTGGTATTTCCATCCTGTCTCCTACGTTGCCCCTGGATATGCTGTACTTTGCTTTCTGCCCTATGGTGTGGCTGTGACCTGTTTAGCCAACACAGCTGGGTGGAATGTTCCAAATCCTACCAGGGTTGAGTGAAGAGAGGAAGAAATTCACTGTGAATATTATTTCACATTCAAAAGCCAATTTCCATCCAGAGCGGAGGCAAGCACACAAGACAGCTGCAGTTAAGCCAACCAAGCATTGAATTGAAGCTATTCAGAACAAACTGTCCATGGAGGGCAAGAGGAAATTCATGGACAATTTTGACTAATGAACAAATTCTGGAATTTGGCGGTCCTGTTTGCAGACAGTTCATGAACAGATGAAACTTATTGAATAAATGATAGTGTGAATTATTTGCTCAGCTCTAATCCCTGTAACATGGATAGTTTATAGTGTTAGAAAGCACTTTAGGATTAGCAGTGGGTGCTATAAATCAAGGACTAGCCTGTGGAGCAACATTCCTTTCTGGAGAGCTACACAGAGAAATGTCTGCTCCCGGTCACAGGGGGATCTGATAAAGCACCTCAGTTTGGAACACAGGCTTTGGGTTCCAGCTCTGCTTCCTGGAAGCTGGGTTCAGAACTATAGGCTTGGAACCTTGGTGGGCTGAGAACGTCTCGTTCATGAAAGCAGTAACAGCAGAAGCAGGCAAATGCCAGTATCCACTGGCAGTGGAAGCGAGCTGGAGGAATTGTTTCACTTTGCAGATTATTTTTACGGAGTGTTTTTATGTTCACTTTCCACCATGACTGTAAGCAATAAAACTCAGTGTAGCGCTCCCCTGTGTCAGAACATCAGCTGGAAAGGAAAGAGGGACTCTCTCGAAAAGCAGCTGGGACAAATCTTCCTGCAAAGCCCGGCATGTTATTCTGTCCCTGTATGGGGTAGAGGAAGCTTGTGGGAGGGTACAGAGACAGCTCCTCCCAGTGTGGATAGAGGGGACTCTAAGGGGGGTGAGGTACAGAGATAGCCCCTCTGAGGGTGGGACTCAGATGTCTCTCCTAATCCCTTTTTCAATGTGTATTTCATTTCCTAGTTTGCTGAGGACTCTGGATCCCAACTGAAAGAAAAAAAAAAATCAATGACCATTCAAAAGATGCTGCTTTCTGTAGCTGTCTGGGGCTGCGTAGTCTGGGCAGAGGCCATTAAGCATGCTTCACTTGCATCCCTTAAGTGCTGAGACCAGACCATTTAGTTTGACTGCACTCAGCAAGGGATAGTGGTTTGCAAAGCGATGGGAGTAGACAAGGCCCTTGCTCACTAGCTCTGGTTAGTGAACACATTGCAACCCCCTCTCCTCACATCAGCCTTTGCTGCAAGGGCCTCAGCTTTTGGTGAACCAAGATGGCAGATGGTGACAGGGGGAAGAGGACCCTTTATTGGCAAGCAGAATATGAGAAGGACATGTATTTTCAGAGGGCACCAACTCAGCACTCCATTGTGGTATGAGTACTGTAGTTATATAGCTTCTGAATGTTACCCTTGTCCAGCTCGTGGAGAAGGTACCATTTTGTGAGGCAAAAACACCTGTCAGGGATGGTCTAGATAATACTTAGTCCTGCCATGAGTGCAGGGGACTGGACTACATGACCTCTTGAGGTCCCTTCCAGTCCTATGATTCTAGGACTAGTCAGACATTGCTCCTCAGGTGCAAAGGAACTGTTTACCAGAAAGGTGAAGCTTGTCTGTGCAGGAGACATGGGGGTTGGTCCAAGACTGTGGCATGAACGCCCACAGGAGCTGAGGGCCATTGCAAACCTCACCACCTTCAGGTCCAAGTGCAAGGCGTATTTCTCCAACCTGCCTTCTCTAACCTACACACATCAGCACATACAGTTAACAAATACAAAAGCAAATTCCTACCAGAACAAAATGCTAAACTGTACACTCAGTTCTCCCCTCTGGAGAGGAAGAGAGAAAACAAACCACACATGAGATATTAGTCATATCACTTAATGCACCATTGGAAAGCTCTCAGATACTGTGGCGATGAGATCAATATAAGAACCTGTATAGAACAGACAATACAACCAACATCATCCATAATCCAACTGCAGCCAAAGCATTCTATCCAGTTAAATCTCTGTGATAAAACAAGATGATGTTGTTGGACCAACTTGATTGGTCTGCTGGTGATTCACAAGTACACAAAGATGTGGAGAAAAGGAGGAGTCTTTCTGCATCCAACCTTTAGATGCAGGTGATACTCCAGGCCAAACATGGACTTGATTGAGTGTACCCCTAGAGAGTGTAAGTTCCAGGACAAAGTCAATGTTAGAAAGCAAATGACAGAGTCCTGCTGGCTTCTTGAGATGCTGGTGGATCTGGTTGCAAGACCACCCATGAGCTACCATGTTGGTCATGGTAGCCATAAGATCCTGAACAAAATGCTCACCATCAGAAAAAAGCAGACAAATTCCAAAATCTTTCCATTTGTAAGGAGAGGGAAAGGCTCTCATTTTTACCCAATTGTTTCTCAGTAACTGTCATCTCTAACAAGTCACTTTTGGAAACCAGCTGCTGGAGCTGACTCTATAAGAGAGTAGCTGAAATGGAAGGTATGGGAGAGTTCTGGATTATAAAAGGATAATGGTTTAGCAAGGGGTCATCAAAAGGCAACATTGAAAATTTGTACAAGCAAATCCTTTACAGACTGAGTCATTAACCTGTGGAACTCATTGCCACATGATGCCACTGAGGTCAAGAGCTTTGCAGAATTCAAAGGGGACTAGACATTTAAATAGATAACATCCACAATTACATTAGACAAGATATAAATGTATAAGGGATATAAACCCTCATGCTTCAGGGCAGTCAATTACTAACTGATGGGATTTTGGATGAAACTTCCTTTATTGACAGGTTATTAATTGCATAATTGTCCATTACAGGGATTTTACACCTTCCTCTGAAGCATCTGGCGCTGACCTTAGTTGGAGATGGGATACTGGACTAGATGGACCAATTGCCTGATTTTCAGTCTGGCAATTCTTATGTGCATCTCTTAGTTTTGTGTGGTATCCAGAAAGTACTGGGAGGAACGCATTAGAAATACAATAAGTAGGGTGGCTGCAATTTAGTAGTGGGTGAAATGATTCATATATATATAGCTGTGTGAATCATACAGAAACATATATAATGTATAAAGTCATTCAGGATCCTTAGGGAAGAAAGATGTGATAAATTTGTAAATAGGATCTTCATTTCTTTAGAGTTCCATTGCTCCTGCTGCTTATTTTCCACCAGAAATCATCCTTTAGCCCAGTCATTCTCAAACTTTTGTACTAATGACCCCTTTCACATAGGAAGCCTCTGAGTGTGACCCCCCCCCTTATAAATTAAAAAAGACCTTTTTATATATTTAACACCATTATAAATGCTGGAGGCAAAGCAGGGCTTGGGTTGGAGGCTGACAGCTTGCGACCCCCCATATAATAACCTTGCGACCCTCTGAGGGGTCCCAACCCCCAGTTTGAGAACCCCTGCTCTAGTCTTTACAATACTTAGCAATCTGTCAAGTGCTTTAAAATCTACGTCCAGATTCGGGGGGTCAGCTACATACCTCCAACTCCGCTGACTTGGCAGATTTGTGCTGATGGAACCGAAGATGGAATTTGTCCTGTTCATAACTTTGACACCGAAGATTGCAAGGGCCCAGATCTACAAAGGTACTTACGTGCCTACACCCCAGACTTAGCTGTGGAGGATTAGCCACTGGGTCAACGGGGCCCATGCCCAGGGGCCCTGGCCAATTGAGGGCCCCCTGGAAAAATGCCCCCCCCCCCCAGCACTCCTTCCAGGAAGTGGGGTCGGAGTGCGGGGACTTGCCCCTCTTTGCGCGCCTACCCGGCGCTCCTGCCAGGGAGCAGGGAAAGCCCCCCCATGCCCTGACCCCACTCTGCAGCAGGAGTGCCAGGGGAGGGGGGAAGACAGGGGGACTGCAGGTGGACGGGAGGACTGTAGGCAGAAGCCCGCTACTTGCTCTGGCCCAGGGCCCCACAAACCCCTAATCTGCCTCTTCACATCAGCCTTGGAGCAATCCATAAATCAGGGGAAGACAGGTATTTGGCTGCTCAAGTTGTGTGCAGAGCCCGATCCAGGAAGTGGCCTCTGAGCATGCCCATTAGTTTGGGTCCCATTCAAAATCCAGAGGAGGGAGGTGGTGCCCACCTTATAATTCTTTTAGCCCAGTATTTAGAGCACTTGCCTGGGATGGGGGGGGGGGGACCCAGATTTTTCCAGATGGGGGAAAAAGGAAAAAAAAAGGATTTGAACAAAAGGATCTCCCTCTTCTCAGGAGAGAGCTTTAACCACTGAGCTGTAGGATACTTTAATAGAAGACCCCCACACTGTTTCATGCTGAAGCTGTTCCACTGAAGATTAAACAATTAATAGTCATTGGACCAGAGAGAGAATACACAAGAAAAAAAACTTTAGTCCAGTGGTTAGAACACCTGCCTAGGAAGTGGAAGACCCAGGGTCCAGTCCTTCTGCTCCAGTCACTATATTATGATGCTCAGTGTTGCGAACCTTTGTAGAACCCCCCTCAGAGTTTGTGAGGTAGCATAGTGTTCTCCCCATTTTACAAAGGGAGAAATAGAACACAGAGCAGTGCAGTGACTTGCCCAAGGTCACAGAATGGAGTCAGTGTCAGAGCTGGGACTAGAATTTAGGAGGTCCAGGTTCGTGGACATGTATCCTAGCAATCCAGCAGTGTCAGCTAGTGGTTATGGGGAGTGCTGCATACAATGGATGACAATGATTTGCCATCACAAACACTGCTTTTCAGAGTTTTCCATGCGGTATCAGCAGCTTCTAAAAGGGATAGCTAGTGCTGTAATTTTTCTGGCCTAGTCTTTTGATGCAGAACTGGGCTGTCCCCATCCCTCCCAATCTAGTCTCAATTGCATTCACATAGCACAGCATGTCTCCAATGGGACACGAAGAAGGAAAGTAGAACTTGCCCTAAAAGTGTCACCCCTAATTAATGTCCTCCAAGGCAGCTCCCTAATAAGTATGCAGATCTGGTGTCAGCTTGGCTCATTAATGGGCTCATTCCTTCGAGAATGGTAATTAGGTGTGACACTGATGTACTCTGCTGTTATGGGAACCTGCCACCGTGCTGGACCCAATGGACAGGTAAATGGCAGAGATAGAATCTGCCACTTCAGGAGAACAGGCCATGCTCAGGCAACTTAAACAAGGTTGGGAAAGAAGTTCCTTCATCTTGAGGGAAAAAATGGGTGTTACTTGAATCTTAGTCTGCTGGTAGCTGACAGCATGAGCTAGGGCCAGGAGAAAGGCCTTGCAAACTTCCCTTCCCCATCCAAAACTATGCCAATACCCCTCAATCCTGCAGCAGCCCCTGCTATTCTAGTGCTGGGCTCCCCACACAGCTCTGCCAATGCCCCTCAGTCCTGCCCTGCAGCCCCCCTGTTATTCCAGTCCTGCCCCCTGTGATGCTCTGGGATTAGGGCCCTACCAAATTCATGGTCCATTTTGGTCAATTTCACAGTCATAGGATTTTAAAAATTATAACTTTCATGATTTCAATCTGAAATTTCACAGTATTGTAATTGTAGGGGTCCTCACCCAGTGGTGCTGCCTTCAGAGCTGGGCAGCTGGAGAGGGGTGGCTGCTGGCCAGGATCCCAGCTGTGAAGGCAGAGCCACTGCCAGCAGCGGCACAGAAGTATGGATGGCATGGGATGGCATTGCCACCCTTATTTCTGAGTTGCTGCTTGCAGAGCTGGGCCCTCAGTCAGCAGCCGCCACTCTGGCTGCCCAGCTCTGAAGGCAGCAGCGCAGAAGTGAGTGTGGCATGGTATGGTATTGCCACCCTTACTTCTGCGCTGCTGCTGGCAGAGCACTGCCTTCAGAGCTGGGTGCCTGGCCACCAGCCGCCATTCTCCAGCCACCCAGCTCTGAAGGCAGCACAGAAGTAAGGGTGGCAATACCACAGCCCCCCTAAAATAACTTTGCAATCTCCCTGCAACTCTCCTTTGGGTCAGGACCCCCAATTTGAGAAACAGTGGTCTCCCCTGTGAAATCTGTATAGTATAGGGTAAAAGCACACAAAAGGCCAGATTTCAGGGGGGGGGGGGGGGGAGAAGAGAGACACCAGATTTCATGGTCTGTGATGCATTTTTCCATGGCTGAATTTGGTAGGGCCCTAGCTATGATTGATTACCTGGAATTGAAGGTGGCAGACTGGATGGAGGGATCTGGCACTTGTTTTGTTGGACTTTAGTAAGCTCTGAATGTAACCTGGCTGGAGAACTGAGTCACAAGATGGAGGCTGACCTGTTGACAAGGGGTGCTAGATGAGGAAAGCCTACCAGGCCAATGAAGTGGTGCACCAGAGGTGAGTCAACTTTTCTTCAGATTCTCTGAGACTATTCTATAAACAAGTGCCAACTTTCTCCTTTCCCTCAGGGTGCTCAACCCCGCCCAGGCCCTGCCCCCACTCCACCCCCACCCTGCCTCTTCCTGCCCAGTTCCTCTCCTGAGTGTGCCCTGTTCCTGCTCCTCCCTCCCCCCCCCCCACAGCACCTCCTGCACGCTGCAGAACAACTGATTGTGATAGGCGGGAGGCACTGGGAGGGAGGGGGAGAAGTTGATTGGTGGGGCCGCTGGCAGGTTGGAGGTGCAGGGGGTGTGTGTTAGGGGGAAGATGGTTGCCAGTGGGTGCTAAGCACTCAGTAATTTTTTTTTCTATGGATACTCCAGCCCTGGAGCACCCAAGGAGTTGATGCCTATGATTCTAGATCCACTGCCCTTTCACTCTGTAAACCCTCACTCCTCTTTCCCCACCCCCAGAATGGTGATACTTCAAGTTTCCTGTAGCTCTACAGAATGTTGCCCCTTTCTCTACCTGCGCCTACCTCTGCCATGGCCATAGAGCTTCAGCTTCTACCTCACCCCAAACCCACAGGGAAAATGCTAGTTAGGGCAAATCCTGTCTACTGTATCTTCTGTGTTTTTCCCTGCCATGCCACGGTACTCTCTCACTTCCAGGAATACCTAGCGGTTGGGGGATCTGCTGGCTGCATGGCTCTCAGAGAGGCAGGGAGCTGGCTGGGCAAAAAAAAAATGGCAGATGAAATTCAGTGCTGATAAATGCAAAGTAATGCTCATTGGAAAACATAATCCCAACTGTACATACAAAATGGTGGGGTCTAAATTAGCTGTTGTGACTCAAGAAAGATCTTGGAGTCATTGTAGATAGTTCTCTGAAAACAGCTGCTCAATATGCATGGCAGTTAAAAAAAGCAAACAACGTTAGCAATGGGCTAGATAATAGGACAGAAAATATCACAATGCCACTATATAAATCCATGGTACGCCCACACCTTGAATACTGTATGCAGTTCTGGTTGCCCAATGTCAAAAATATTGATATTAGAATTGGCAAAGGTACAGAAAAGGGCAACAAAAATTAAGGGTATGGAACAGCTTCCATACAAGGAGAGATTAAAAGACGGACTGTTCAGGTTGGAAAAGAGACGACTAAGGGGGGATATGATTGAGGTCTATAAAATCACATGAATGGTGTGGAGAAAGTGAATAGGGAAGTGTTTGAAGGGGTAAATAGCAGCACAACCACCATGGGGTCACCCAGTGAAATTAATAGGCAGCAGGTTTAAAACAAATAAAAGGAAATATTTCTTCACACAACGCACAGTCAACCCTTGGAACCCATTGCCAGGGGATGTTCGGAGGCCAGAAGTATAATTGGGCTCCAAAGAATGAGACATTCATGGAGGATAGGTCCATCAATGGCTGTTAGCCAACATAGATAACTTGTGCCTCCCAATAGTAGAGGGGCACAATCTAAAGGAGAGGACACATGGCTGCCTCATGTATCTCCTCTGCCCACCAATCCCCTCCCTGCCCTGTGCCCAGCCTGGAGCTGCCATGCTCTCCCTGTCCCACCAGAGTTTTCTGTGCCTCCCCCTGCTCATCCCCCCAGCATATTCAGCTGCTCTCCCTGGCAGCCAGGCTCGGGTGGGGAGCGGGAAGGAGCTGCGTCTCACGCCAGCTGAAGCTGGCCATTCCAGGTCGCTGCCTCTGTGCGGCACAGCAGCTTCCTGAGAGAGCCTCTGCCTCCCCTGCCAGGCAGGAGCATGCTCCCTGCCCAGGCCTGGCTGCCAGTGACAGGGGCTGAGTGAGCCAGAAATGTGCCAAGGTAGGGGAGAGGGATGACTTTGGCTCACACGGCTCCTGTCCCTGGCAGCTGGGCCCAGATGGGGGCACCCACCGCTGCCGTTGTCTCCCCAGCCAGGCTCTCTTAGGCAGCTGCTGTGCTGCACAGAGCAGTGACCCAGAGTGGCTGGTACGAGAAGTTGCTGGTCCCACCCCTTCTGCTCCCTGCGCAGGCTCAACTATCAGGGACAGGAGCTGAACATGCCAGGGGGCAGGCGCAGCTGGAGAAGGACAGAGCCCGTCTCCCTCCCTCCCCTGGCAGGCCAAGCAGAAATCTGAGAGGGCACTTGACTCTGTATGCCCCCACTACACATTGCCTATGTTAGCCAAGATGGTCATGCAACCCCATGCTCTGGGTGTCCTAAGCCCCTAACTGAAAGAAGCTGGGAGTGAAGGATGGGGTGGCTACCTTGATAATTGCCCTGTTCTGTTCATTCCCTCTGAAGCACCTGGCATTGGCCACTGTTGGAAGACTGAATACTGGGCTAGAGGGACCATTCTTAAGAGAGTTTTAGAAAGAATAAAATCTACACGACTAAGTCTCAAGAAAGCTAGAAATCAAAAAGTGCTCTAATCACCCTTAAATAGGGTGCTTTAAAATGTTTAGAGTCAAGATAGGACAAGGTCACACAAAAAAAAAAAAAGTGGAACTGAGGGTATGAAATTCCCTAAAGCTGGGGGAGGGCAGGGGGTTTAAAAACTCATGTTTTGGTCTGGGACCCTTCGTCTTTAAAGGTGACCTGCAAAGGATTTAAAAAAAAAATAATAATAATTGAGCCCTCTTGTTTTTTACCCTGACGCATCTGTCAGGGATGGTCTAGATCAGTGGTTCTCAGCCAGGGGCTCAGGGACCCCTGGCAGGGCTGCAAGCAGGTTTCAGGGGTCTGCCAAAATAAAGCAGAGAGCAGGGCTGGTGTTAGATCCACTGGATCCCAGAGCAGAAAGCTGAAGCCCAAGTCCTGTTGTCTGGGGCTGATGCCAAAGCCCAAGCAACATAGCTTCGTGGGGCCCCAGGCAATGGCCCTGCTTGCTACCCCCTAACACCAGCCCTGGCTTTTTATCAACTGGATATGCAGAAAAACAGTTGTCGCTCAGGTGGGTGGTGGTGTTTTTATAGCATGGGGGGGGGCTCAGAAAGAAAAAGGTTGAGAACCCCTGGTCTAGATAATACTTAGTTATCTCTCAGTGCAGGGAACTGGACTATATGACCTATCAAGGTCCCTTCCAGTCCCACATTTCTATGATTCTATAGTGAAATTCTGATGGATTGAAGAATTCCTCTCCGTTCCCACCACTTGTTTTTTCGGTTTGGGTTTTTTTTGTTTTTCTTTTAAACTTTGGAAATTTCCAGAATATCAAGTCAGATCTTGCTGGAAGACTCTTCAGTGGTCTCATTAGATGTGTGTTGAGTTCACACCTTAATTGAAGGGGCTCATGTGATGAATCCTTAAGACTTCCTTTTGCCCAAGCCTTACCTCCAATGCCTAGTGATGTAGTTAGCAAAAACAAATGCCAGAACTTTCAAACTTGAGTGCCTCCAGTTAGACACCTGAATCCATGTTTAGGTACTGAAATGAGTGGCCTGGCTATGATTTTTTTTTTCAGAACCTCTGAGCATTCTTCAAGCTCCCAATGAAGTCAAGAAAAGCTCTGCAGCGACAGATATTTGGGAAAGTGATCAGGTTTGTGCTTTTTTTTGCCTTTTGTTGTATGCTGGTGAAAAGGACTAGACTGACAACTCAAGGCTGGCTGACCAAAAGTGAATCTGGCTAAGGCTTGATGCTGCAATTTTATGCATGGTGGCACACAGCAAAGTTGTTGCACTCCAGTGCACATGGAAGCAGAACCTAACAAAGGAAGGTTGTAAGCAAGGTTAAATGCTAGAAGTAATATGCTTGCAACCTGGTCTGAAGGGAATGCCTACAGGGGAGTTCAATCTCCATTCAGTCCTTGGCCTCCTGGAGATAAACAACCAAAAGGGACTAACTGATGCTAAATGCAAAGGTGGGTTTTGTGACATGGGCACCGCTTCTGAGAGCTGGACTGAAATCCCAACCCATTTCACACAGGATGCCCAGCAGCCGTCAGATGGTAACAGCTTTTTGTCCCAGCCCATCTGAGTTGGATTGGAACAGGCAACTTGTTGGCATCCCATGAAAGCCACAGTCCTCCCTAAAGTCTTTCAAAATGTAGCTGGTTCATGTTGTTTAAGGAGTTTTGAACACTAGCCTGACCTTTCATTCTCTCGACACGTTGTCCTGAGACAATTTGGTGGGGGAGACTTTGTTGCCATGGGATATTTCATAATTGTAAATATTTTATAACAAGTTAAATGTTAATTGACTGACAATGGATCTTCTCCCACGACAGCACACAATTAACATTTAATTTATTAGCCATCAAATATTTAAATAGTTGCTATCCAATGGACCTTTTCACCCTCCATTTGTCAGAATGGATCCTTCCAACTCCGCACGCCAGAGAACTTTTCATAGGGACACTATGGAAGAATAGCTTAGAAAAGACTATTTTGTCCCCCATTTTCTTTTCTAGCTTTGCCAATGCAGTATAAAAAAACTCTGAACAGTAGCAAAATGAATATGCAAAGGGATGATGGCACCTGCAGTCTTCTTTCTGGTATCTGACTACAAGTAGCGCCATCTTGGAGGATTTGCCTATAGCTCTCAATGACATATGTCACTTCACTGCATTGGGCTGCACCTCAAATTCAATCTCTCAGTCCCTGCTTACGTTTCTGATCTGGTGTCCTTTCACATTTCCTACCACTGTCCCCTTGACCCACCACCTCTTTCAACTTCTTCCTTCAGATATCTGTGCCTTCTAGGCTATCCGCCTCTTGCCTGTTTGCCAGGCTGCCTCCTCATTTCATTCAGTTCAGACTCCCAGCAGCAACTACAACCCTTCCCCCCTACCCCCAAAATTTAAGACATCAAGATGAATGTCTGGAAGAAAACAAAATCATTACTGGCAAAGTTTGCTGATGGCCACAAACCGGTGGCATGGCAAATAATGACTGGGACAGGTCAGTTATGTAGCGCAACTGGGATTGCTTGGTAAGAATGTGTTTTTAATACAGCTGAATGCAAGGTCAGACATCTAGCAATGAAGAACGTAGGGCACTTTTACAGATGGTGGGGGTGGAAACCGTATCCTGGAAAGTAGTGACTCAAAGGACATAGGGTTCATGATAGATATAGCCAACCAAACATGAGCTCTTGGTGCAAGGCCGTGGCTAAAAGCTGTGATCCTTGGGCCGGGGGGAGAAAGAATATCAGGAGTAGGAAGGTGATATTCTATTACCTCTGTATGCAGCATTAGTGAGACCATTGCAGGAATACTGTGGCCAATTCTGGTGTCAATACATAAAAAGCAATGTTGGAAAAATTTGGAAAGGATTCAGAATAAGCTAGAAGAATAAGGTAGGTTTTCCAGACCTTGAATCAAAGTGAGAGATTTAAGAAACTGTCTATTTAACTCAAAGAGAAGGTTAAGAGATGACCTGATCAGTCTAAGTACGTACATAGGGAGAAGATGGCTGATAGTAGATGGCCCTTTAATCTAGCAGACAAAGGTATAATGAGATCCAATGGTTGGCAGCTGAAGCTAGATGAATTCAGGCTGGAAATAAGGCAGTGAGTGATCTGGCGCTCCTCTTTATTAACATGATATACAGGATTGTAAGAATCTGTACAATATACCTTGCAAGGTATTATTTGGAAATTATTAACTTGTCAATATCATGGTGAAATGTGTATAGCAACATTATATGTAAAGCTATTAAATCCCTCTGGATGATGATAGCACATGTTCAAAACCAGGCAGTCCTGCCTAGGCAAAGGTTGTTCAGGATTGGCCTATTTAACTAGTGTTCCCTAAATTTACATGCAAGTAGTAAACAGGGCCCTCAAAACAGCAGGGGGAGGAGATGGCAGGAAACCTAACAACTTGCATTTTAGCAAACACAAGTAGGGGAAGAGAGAGAGCATGGAGTCTGGCTGTGAAGGAGGCTCCATGTCGCTCCCTTTCCTGCTTGGAAAAGGATTTTATTTGGAGGGGCAACCTTCAGAAGAATCCTCTTCAAAGGTCCACTGGACTATAAAAGAAAGGGGCAGAGAACCCCAAGTGATTTCCTTTTCACCTAAGATGACAAAGGCCCCCCAACACCTGTGGGGGAGAGCATGCCTGCTAGAAGACTGTAGGTGAGAGGCCATTTTAAACAAAGCCTTGAGCCCAAACTTGCTAGATTAAGTTTAGACTTTTAAATGAGTATTTTCACTCTTATTTGCTGGTAACCATTCCTAACTTATCTTGTACTTGAATTCACTTAAAATCCGGTCTTTTTGTTCTTTAATCTAAACCAATCCAATGTGTTTAACTGGAGTTACCAAACAGTTCAGTTTAAAGTAGCAAACTATCAAATAGTGACTCTTTACAGGAGCCACAAATGCTAAGATCTGAGCTGTCCAGGAAAGGGCTGGATATTGCATGTTTTTGGGAAAAGCCGGAAGTGGGAGTGTGTTGAGTTACTACTTGCAGGGTGACCAAGGCTGGTGAAAGCCAGAATGGGGCTGTAGACAGGCTGCTGGGGTCAGAGCTGCTGAACCAGGACATTCTAGTACACAGATAACTAAGGGTGTGACCTGCATGCTAGTAGGCTGGTTGTGAACAATTCAGGTTGGGAGCTACCTCAAAGCATTGTGAGGCACCTGAGGTCATGGGACAGGCGGTGACCCAACCCCTCACTGGTCTAGATTGCACCCAAGAATGTGACAGAGCAATTAACCATTGCAACATCTTATTGAAGGACATGGTGGATTCTCTATCACTTGGAGTCTTTAAATAAAGACTTGGAAACTTTCTTTAAAAAAAAGATCAAGCTCAAAGCTTGTGGATGAGCTAGATGTGGGAATCACTGGGTGAGGTTCTCTGGCCTGCATTATGCAGGTCAGACTAGCTGATGATCAGAATGAGCCCTGCTGGCCTTGGAATCTAGGAATCTGTTTGTCTACACTGAATAACTGTATAATACTCCTGGAACTGGTCTCCCCTTGTACCCTTCATGGTATATCATATCCAGGGCACCATGGCCTTCATGGAGCTGCAGCCACAGAACTTGCCATTTGGCTGCAGCCAGCGGCTTGACACATTTTCTGTCTCCCTGCTCTGCTGGGACCCGTCTGCAGCTGCCTCTGCTTTCCTCACAAGGGGGAGTTAATTGGGTTACAGTGCTTGCTCCCTGCACTGTTCCATGCAGCCAAGCAATAGAAGGTTGGGGAAACCAGAGTTGGAGAACAATTTGCAGCCAGGGAGGGGAGATAGAGGCATAGACTGGCAAGCTGGGCTTCCTGGAGAGCAGCCCAGCATGGCAGTTCAGAGTATGGAGCCAGGGGGACCAAACTGGCTACAAGCTTTCTTCAGCCTCTGGCATATGTGGTGGGGAAGGAGGTTCTGAGCCTGGCCATCTAGGTAATGTTATGGAAACAAAAGCTTGGGAAGTAAAGCCAGGCTGCCTGGACAGCATAGCAACAATCCCATCCTCAAAAATAATTGAGGAAGACAATCATTGGTGAAATTCACATTAGTGAGCCACAGGCGTGGTGGTGTATCAATTTAGATGGAATATATGGGCCCAAAGAGTCAAAGGCGTTAACATGACTCTGACACTGTCAAACATTAAACAGTTAAAAAAGTTTGGGGTTTGGTATCCAGAGAACTCAGCTTGTTTTGTACTATGGCAAACACATCATTAATAAAACGTTAAAAAGAATGTTTAACGACACAGAAAATAGGGAGGGATAAAACATTTTACTTAATACTTTACATGTCAAATAAGTCTTAACATCCCTTGTTCCCTTTAGCTGTAAAAAGTCCTTAAAGGGGGGTGGGGAGGTGAGAAGCCCTTGTGTGACAGTCTTTTAGATGGTATTAAAGATTATAACAGTCTTTTCCCCACCCCAAAAAAGAAACCATGCAAACATGTACAAAAGGGGAGAGGAAAGAAAAGCAAAGATAGAAAGTGCAGTTTCTCTCTGGTGTTGACTCTCACTTTCAACCTCACTGCTGGAAAAACCTGGACACAACATGTGGCCTTATCAGCCAATCTGAGACCTGGTGAACTTGTGCTGGCCTCAGGTTCTTTAGGGCATTGCATTAGCAAGTCTTTCTGGTCACAGGCTTACAGCAGTGTTGAAAAATATGCAGTCTTGGCTGGCTAAGCCACACTCCTAATAGACAGAAGAAGAAAGGTGAGAGGCAGGAAAAAAAACCAAATAAAATGGGTGAGAAAAATCTCCCATCGCAGACCATGATTTGGATTTAGCTAGAGATGGAGGTGCTGATGTCATCTGGGTCAGGACATCTCTCATGATTAGGATGAAGAAGGTCTGGGATTCCAGGCAACAGTGGGGGTGGCAGCCATGATGGTGAAGCTCGTGACTCTCAATTTGTCTTTGTGTCAGCCTGTGTTGCAGAAGCCTTCTCTTGTCTTTAAACTAGCCAGCATTTGGGTAGTTTCCTTATTTTCTTCCAAGAGTCTCTCTTTTAGGACTCCAAAAGGAAGTGATGTGTGGAAAAGCCCATACCCTGTGTTTTGTCCATCAATTAAGCCTAGCTTCAAACAATTTTAGTGTAACTTCTGGCTCCACACTTTTCTTGTTTATGTGTTTTTAATAGTCCTTGAGTTATATGTATGCCCTATGCTACCAGCACTCCCAGCTATCTTCGAGACACCACTGACTTCCTGAGGAAACTACAATCCATTGGTGGTCTTCCAGAAAACACCATCCTAGCCACTATGGATGTAGAAGCTCTCTACACCAACATTCCACACAAAGATGGACTACAAACCATCAGGAACAGTATCCCTGATAATGTCACAGCAAACCTGGTGACTGAACTTTGTGACTTTCTCCTCACCCACAACTATTTCACATTTGGGGATAAGTCAGCAGCACTGCTATGGATACCTGCATGGCCCCACAGTATGCCAACATTTTTATGGCTGACTTAGAACAAGGCTTCCTCAGCTCCCATCCCCCAACGCCCCTACTCTACTTATGCTACATTGATGACATCATCTGGACCCATGGTAAAGAGGCCCTTGAGGAATTCCACCAGGATTTCAACAATTTCCATCCCACCATCAACCTCAGCCTGGACCAGTCCACTCAAGAGATCCACTTCCTGGACACTACAGTGCAAATAAGCAATGGTCACATAACCACTACCCTATACCGGAAACCTACTGACCGCTATACTTAGCTACATGCCTCCAGCTTTCATCCAGACCACATCACACAATCCATTGTCTACAGCCAAGCTCTAAGATACAACCACATTTGCTCCAATTCCTCAGACAGAGGTCTTTATCAAGCATTCTTAAAACTACAGCACCCACTTGATGAAGTGAAGAAACAGATTGACAGAGCCAGAAGGGTACCCAGAAGTCACCTATGACAGGACAGGCCCAACAAAGAAAGTAACAGAACGCCACTAGCCATCATCTTCAGCCCCCAACTAAAACCTCTCCAGCGCATCATCAAGGATATACAACCTATCCTGAAGGACAATCCCTCACTCTCAGATCCTGGGAGACAGGCCAGTCCTCGCTTACAGACAGCCCCCCCAACCTGAAGCAAATACTCACCAGCAACTACACACCAAACAAGAAAAACACTAACCCAGGAACCTAACCCTGCAACAAACACCATTGCCAACTCTGTCCACATATCTGTTCAAGGGAGACCATCATAGGACCTAACCACACCAGCCACACCAGCAGGGGCTCATTCACCTGCACATCTCCCAATGTGATATGCAATCATGTGCCAGCAATGCCTCTCTGCCATGTACATTGGCCAAACTGGAGTCTATACAAAAGAATAAGTGAACACAAATCAGGCCTCAAGAATTATAACAAAAAAAAAAAAATCAGTCAGAGAACACTTCAACCTCCCTGAACACTCAGACTTACAAGTGGCAATTCTTCAAACAACTTGAAAAGCAGACTCCGATGTGAAACCGCAGAACTGGAATTAATTTGCAAACTGGACACCATCAAGTTAGGCCTGAATAAAGACTGGGAGTGGATAGATCACTACAAGAACTAAGAAGTTAGTTTCCCCATGCTAATTTTCCCACTACTGTTACTCACACCTCTTTGTCAACTGTTTAAAATGGGCCACCCTGATTACCACCACAAAAGTGATTTTTCTGCCTGTTGATTATAGCCCACTTCAATTGAATTGTCTTGTTAGAATTGGTAAGGCAACTCCCATCTTACACACACAGTATTTTCCACTCCATGCATCTGATGAAGTGGGTCTTAGCCCACAAAAGCTTATGCCCAAATAAATGTGTTAGTCTCTAAGGTGCCACAAGTACTCCTTGTTGTTTGAGTTATATTAGTAGGCCTCTTTGTTTAGACTAATCTTTTGGGGTTTTTTTGCACTTTGTAAGCCCAGTTACAACAGCAGGGAGAAGAATGAAGAGCACTTCATGGCAACAGAATGAACTAACATTGCTGTGGAACGTAACTGTTTTCAACAGAATTTAGCCCAGTAGTGCTGCAAAGTATCTGGGGGCCATTGGCATATCCTCATTATCTATTTCCATCACTAAGACCGCAGGAAGCAATTTGGGCAAGGGCTTGTTTTCCCTGTGAAACGCCTAACACTTGTGGGTGCTATACAATAACCAACGGAAGTGAATAGTTTGGTTGTTTTAAATTAATTTAGACCAGAATTAGAAGGTTGAAGTTACTCAACATTTTTTTGAAAGCTGACCCAAATTGTTCATTCCCCATCAGAGTTCTGGAGGTTCTGGTGTCAGTGAGGGTGCTGCAAATTCCTTTCAGGTTGTTCAATTCTCCTATTTCAGTCCCCTCTGGTCCATCTAGAATGCAGCAGCCCCAATCACTTTCCTCACCTATCCCACCAGCCCCCCAGTTGCTTCCGAAAATCAAGTTTGGGATTCTTGTCCTCAACTTCGCCCTGCCAACATTTCTGCTCTTTTTCTTCTCATATCCCACATCAGCATGCCTCATTGCTTTTGACTTTCTCCCACTATTACCTTTGTGCTGCCTTCCATGACAGCTGTGTTTGGAATGGCCCCCCTATGGGCCAGGCACCTTCTCTTGATTTAGCTACCTCCAGGAAACCCACTTCTTCTGCCAGGTCTAAAAAAGTCCTAACCCTCACATAGCCCCATCGCCAGTCCCCTCTCTACATACACAACCCAACATTCTAACTCGGCACCATGCTCGGAGCTGTGTCTTTTTAGAGTGTGGACTTCTCAGGAAAGGGAATGTCTTTGCATCTTGTGCAGCATCTGGTGCACTGACAGTCCTGGCACTGTCAGTACTTTATTTCATTATTATTTAATTTGTTAAGACACAGATTAGAAACTTGATCAGGTGCCACTTGGCAACAATGACACTTAATGCATCTGGTGGTAGGAAAGGGGTGAAGAAACAATCTACAAGTGTTTAAAGTGTGTAAACACCAAGTGGAGAGGACTTCACAGGGGATAGAGCAGGTGTTCTCAAACTGGGGGTCAGGACCCCTCAGGGGGTCCTGAGGTTATTACATGGGGGTCACAAGATGTCAGCCTCCACCCCAAATGCCACTTTGCATCCAGCATTTATAATGGTGTTAAATATATAAAAGTGTTTTTAATTTATAAGGGGGCGGTTGTACTCAAAGGCTTGCTATTTGAAAGGGCCACCAGTATAAAAGTTTGAGAACCACTGGGCTAGAGATCATGGCATCTGGGTTTGTTTTTAGTGCACCTTTCACTAGGCTGCCAGGCATAGCTAAGATGTGAAAAAAAATTACCTAAGTTCGCATTCTCTACTTTTGCTTCCCAAAAAATCAGGTGTTGGCTGGAGCTTTCATGTCTTTGAGAGTCTGCCAGCAGCAGGGTTCCCCAATCATGTTACTTATGACAAAGTTATCAGTTCTAACAATTCCCATGTATGCAATTAGCTTTTGCATTAGTGCATATATGTTGCATGATCATGTATTGAAAATCCCTCCTTCAGGAGATCTCAAGCTGTGTGCTGCAGAACACTCCAGGTGGACAGGCAAAGCTGCTTCTGTCACACCTATAAAATGTTTCAACCTTAACACATGGTTTTGATAAGGTTGAAGCAAAATATTTGCAGAATATTTTATTTTTCTAAACAAATTCTGAGATTTTGACTTTTTGGCCCAATTGTGGTTGCAATGAAATTTCAAAATCTTGGAATTTTCTGTAAATATTTTGTTTCAACTTTATCAAAATACTTTTATATCCTCTTTATTGTTTGGACTTCTGTAGTACGTAAAAAAAGTCAAAACGTTTTGAATGTATATATTATGAAAGTCTGCATGACAAAGTGGAAACACTTTATCAAAAGAGGTCAAAACAATGTCCCATCTAAATTTTGATTTCATAGACTAATAGGAAATGGTGTTGGACAATTTTCAACCAGGTCTAATCTAATAAACAAAGTCTTGTGCCCAGGGATAAATATATAAAGCAAGGACACAGAATGAGGGGATTTGAGTAGCTGGCTGGGTATTTTCATTTTGTCTCTTTAATTCTGCCCTAGAATACTTTATGTCCCCAATTGTGTTGGTTGCCAGAGGGCAACTGTGGAATTGGGAGGGTAGATAGACATAAGAGACCCTTTAATTTAGTAGGCAAAGGCATAACCAGATACTCACTGGAAATTGAAGTTAGAAAAATTCAAAATGGAAATAAAAGGTAATTTTTAATAGTAACAAATAACCCTAGACTGGTTTACCAATGAATGTGGCTGATTTATCTTCACCTGGACTCTTTAAATCAAACTTGGATGTTTTATCAAGAGAGTAACTGTAGGTTGAGCCAGAGATCAGGCTTGATAGCATTCACTTACATATGGTAGTAGGGAAAAATAATTCCCACCACTAAAGGAATTACTGAGTGAAATACTATGGCCTGTGTCATGCATGATGCTAAACTAGACCATAGTGGTCCCTTCTGGTCTTAAAATCTGTGATAGTAGGAAAAAGTTAAACAGCTTCTCTAGTATATGGGAATGGATACACATGCTTGGTACAGAAAGAGAAAGCTACTGGAGGAGCCTCATACTTTGAATACCCTGATTGGCTGTGGATTTAAAATTCTACTTTTGCAGAGTAGAGGAGGAGTTCTATAAGAGATAGACTTGCTGGCTAGATTGCTTTATAGACTGTGACAAAGCTCTGAGCCTGTATTGGTGGGTCCCACACTTCCAGGCAGATTCAGTGGCCTCCGGGGGGAGGGATAGCTCAGTGGTTTGAGCATTGGCCTGCTAAACCCAGGGTTGTGAGTTCAATCCTTGAGGGGGCCACTTAGGGATCTGGGGCAAAATCAGTACTTGGTCCTGCTAGTGAAGGCAGGGGGCTGGACTCGATGACCTTTCAAGGTCCCTTCCAGTTCTAGGAGATGGGATATCTCCATTAATTATTATTATTATAGAAGCTTGCTAAGGACCTCAATGTGACCTCCCTTTCTCAGTATAGTGGCAAAGTTCACAGCTTATTGAGCTACTTTCACCACAGGCCAGTATAGGAGGTAGGAAGGTGGAATACCCCCAGTTTCTGTTGCTCCTTAGAGTTTAGTATGTGCAGTTCAGCCTCCTACCTGGAGCTGAGTCTGCTTCCCCCCCTCAAGGAGATCTCTGTGGAGCATAGGGGAAGGGGGAGAACCTGGGCCCACCCTCTACTCCAGGTTCCAGCCCAGAGATGCTAATGGTAGCAGCTGTTAGCAGCTTCCCCTTCACCACAGACACTGCTTTGATTCCCTGGACCACTTCCCCGTGATCCCCTTTTCCCAGCTTCACCCTTACCTCAGACTTCAGCAATATTTCCTCTCCTCCAGCTTCTTTCACCTAGGTTTCCTTGAAGCAACTGGATGGAGAGCTCTTAAGCAGTATGAGTAGGACCTTGATGAGTTCCAGCTGTCTCCATTAGCTTAACTGACCCTTTGCCAGTTAATTGGAGTCAGGTGCCTGCATTAGCCTAATGACCTTAACTGGTTTAATTGGTTTCAGGTGACTTGACTGGCCTGGAGTAGCCCTTGTTTAGCTACCCAGGGAACTGCTCCGTCTGTGGCTACTCTCCCTGCCTTCCCCTCTGGCCTGGAGAGCAGTGGGAGGCTGCTGGTACTGCTAGGCCCTGGGCCCTTGCTGCTGTTGCTCCAGCTACTTCCTCTCTGCTACCTAGTTGCTGCCTGGCTGGGGGACCCCCCTCCCCCTGGTTGCTGCTGCTCCTGCTGCAGCCCTTGGGGGGGCCTCCTGGTCCGCTCCCCAGGAGAGGGGAGTGAGGGGCCCCAGCCATTGCTGCTGTTGTGGACACCATCACCACTACCACCTGGAAAGGGTCCCTCCTGCCTGGCCACCGGACTGCCTGCTAGAGCCACTGCTGCTGTGTTTGCTGCCTGGGAGCTGTTGGAGCCTCAAGGTGGAGAAGAAAAGGATCGTTCCCTGCTGGGGGAGCGCGCAGAGCCTCTGCAGACCACTGTGGAGGGAGCCTTCAAAGGCTGAGTAACTTTCCAACCCTAAGTGGTTGGTCCTGTTGGCATATGCCGATGATGTACTCCTCGTGGTCCAGGACCCGCGCGACCTGGTGCGGGTGGAGGCATGCCAGGCCATCTACTTGGCAGCCTGCTCCGCCCGGGTCAACTGGGTCAAGAGCTCTGGCTTGGTGGTCGGGGACGGGTGGCAGGCGAGCTCCCTCCCACCCGCGCTTCAAACTATCTGGTGGAGCGTAGGTCCGCTGCTCTATCTTGCCATTTACCTTTCCGCCATGCATCTGTCTAAGCCGAGAACTAGCAAGGTTTAGAGGGCAGGGTGGCAGAGTGGCTCCGGAGATGGACAGTACTGCTCCGGTGTCTCTCCCTGCAAGGGAGGGCACTGGTGCTGAACCAGCTAGTCCTGTCCATGCTCTGGCACTGGCTCAACACCCTGAGCCTGGCCCCGGGGATCCTGGACAGGCTCCAGAGGACCGCCCTGGAGTTTTTCTGGCCGGAGCTACACTGGGTCTCTGCAGGGGTTTTGAGCCTTCCCCTGGAGGAGGGAGGGCAGGGTCTAGTCTGCCTTCGCAGCCAGGTCCATGTCTTCTGCCTCCAGGCCCTGCAGAGTCTCCTTTATGGTGCAGGTAGTCCGGCGTGGAGCACGTTGGCACATGCCTTCCTACGCCATCTCCGAGGGCTCTGATATAACCGGCAGCTCTTTTTTCTCCACCCGAGGGGTCTTCCGCGAGACCTCTCAGAGCTGCCGGTCTTCTACCAGGACCTCCTCCAGACCTGGAAGCTCTTTTTGGCAACCAGGTCCATTGTGGTCACCGAGGGGGCGGATCTCCTCGCGGAGCCCCTGCTACACAACCCCCAACTCTCTGTGCAGGTGGCGGAGTCCCGCTCGGTGCGACAGAGGCTGGTCCTGGCAGAAGTCACCAGAGTCTGAGACCTCCTGGATTACGACCGGGGAGACTGGCTGGATCCCCTGACGCTTGCTCGGCGTATGGGGCTCTCCAGGCCTTGTACTCCCCGGTGCGTACTTCAGGAGGTGAGGGCTGCTTTGCCACCCGCTGCTCGGGCCTACCTCGACCGGGTCCTGCATGAGGGCATGCCCCGCCCACCCTCCACCCCAAGCCCTCCGGACCTTTTCATCGGGCCCCTGCCCCGTGGACCCAACCGGCCCCCACGCCCCTTCTCCGTGATCCGGCTGCACGACTTGCAGCCAGTTCGTTTCCAGACCATGCCAAGGAAACATCTATACACGCTCGTGCTCCACACCCTTCACTTCCTCACCCTCGTGTCCCGCTCCGACACAAAATGGCGGGACCTCCTACCACCTGTAGAGGGTGAGAAGCCCCGGTGGGCCAGCCTATACTCCACCCTGGTCCCGAGGCCCGCCGGGGATATCAGCTGGCGGCTCCTTCATGGGGCCATGAGCACGGGCGTGTACTTGGCGCGGTTTACCCCTGTCCCAGACATTTGCCCTTTCTGCGGCATGAGGGAGACCCTGGCTCAAATTTACTTGGAGTGCGCCAGGTTGCAGCCCCTATACCGGCTCCTCACCAATATTATGTTGCGTTTCTGGCTGCACTTTTCCCCTCACCTTTTTTATTTACGCACTCCCTATCCGTGGCCCCACAAAGTCATGGGACCTCCTGGTCAACTTCCTCTTGGCCCTGGCTAAACTGGCCATCTATAAAACCAGGGAGAGGAGGTTGGCCGATGGAGGCTCCTGTGACTGTGGGGCCTGTTTTCAATCCTCTGTCCGTTCACGTATCCGGGCAGAGTTCCTCTGGGCGGCGTCCACTGGCTCCCTTGACACCTTTGAGGAGCAGTGGGCGCTGTCCGGGGTTCTCTGCTCGGTGTCCCCGTCAGGTTCCCTTCTTTTGACCCTTTGACCACACTCCTGTCCCTGTTATTACATTAGTTGTCCCCCAAACTTAGTTGGTTTCCGGGTCTTGTAGATCCTCCCCTTAGGCTGGGGGGGGGGTCCTTTAGCAGTGGGCGGGCTTCTGCCTGCCCACTTCCTGGATCCCAATAGGTACGCCATCTCCGAGGGCTCTGATACGACCGGCAGCTCTTTTTTCTTCACCCAAGGGGTCTTCCGCGAGACCTCTCAGAGCTGCCGGTCTTCTACCAGGACCTCCTCCAGACCTGGAAGCTCTTTTTGGCAACCAGGTCCATTGTGGTCACCGAGGGGGCGGATCTCCTCGCGGAGCCCCTGCTACACAACCCCCAACTCTCTGTGCAGGTGGCAGAGTCCCGCTCGGTGCGACAGAGGCTGGTCCTGGCAGAAGTCACCAGAGTCGGAGACCTCCTGGACTACAACCGAGGAGACTGGCTGGATCCCCTGATGCTCGCTCAGCGCATGGCGCTCTCCGGCCCTCGTACTCCCCGGCGCGTACTTCAGGAGGTCAGGGCTGCTTTACTGCCCGCTGCTTGGGCCTACCTCAACTGAGTCCTGCGAGAGGGTGCCCCACGCCCACCCTGCACCCCAGGCCCTCCGGACCTTTTCATCGGGCCCCTGTATACCAACAGGACTACTCTCTTATAGCCTTCTGGACTGAGTCCGTCACAACTGGAAGATGTGTGCAGAGGTATCGCTTGCTGTGAGAATGATGCTTACTGGCCTATTTGAACAATTCGGTGCCTTAATCATTACAGTTCAAGAGTATAAACATCTTTGAATTGTGCTATCAAAAGAGGCAGAATGTATTTCCCCACCCACCCTCTCCTGTAGAAGGTCATATAGCTATTTGGCCTCATGTCCTTAGAATGACCTTCCAACTAAAACTGCTTACAGATTCCTGCTGTTATCTTTCCAACACTTCAAAATTGTTAGTCTCCCAAATTAACCAGCTCCCTGCCCTTACCCTTGGTTCCTGACAGATTTTTATCATTTAATGAAGCTTGATTCATATATTTTAAAGTTTTAGCCTTTATTTTTAAATTTTAAACTTCTTTGGACAGCGCACATACAATTGCACAGCAAGGCTGTGCTACGCTTACAAACCGGCTATAAATTTCCAAACAGATGATGTGCAAATCATTGCACCACTAAATCACTGCACTGTGGATTATGGAAACATAACATTGACTCCATGGTCTGGATTTCAAGATTATTATTGATAGGAATTATTTGCCTTTTGGCTGTCCCCAAAAACCTGAGTCAGGATCAGAGAGCCCCGTTGTTCCACATGATCTACAAATGCCAAGGGGGGCTGGGGGGAAGTGTACTGTTAATTTATTTTTCTCTTGAGAAGGCTCACGTACTACAGTGATAGGCGCTGATATTAAAAGCCTTGATGGATAGGTAACATGGAGATAATAGACTTACCAACATGGGGGTGGTGAAGATTAGTTAGTTAACATTTGTAGTGCATATAGAAAACATACGAAGGGCTATTTTTAATAGATAGTGCTTTATTATTTTAGCCTTCACACTTCAAGGAAGTCCTAAAGATGTGTCTGTATTGAATCTGGAAAAGTGTCTGGACTTCATGAAGAGAAAGAAGATAGTGGTGCTTGGCACTTATAGAACTTTAGCTCCGTATTTTCAAAGTTCTCTACAATAATTAGTTAATTGTCCCAACAGTCCTGTTAGGTGGGGGCAGGAAGTAGTAATGTCCTTTTACAGAAGGGGAAACTGAGGCATGGAAACAGGACGTGACTTGCCCAAAGCCACACCCTGTGAGTTGATGGCAGAAATGGTATTAGAATAAATGACTCTAACATACACTATATAATTTAAAAAATCCCTACTAGCCATATTCAAACCTAGCCCCCAGATCCTTTAGATACAGTTGGAGACTCTCCCACCACAGTAAGTGTATGTTGACAGAGCCTGTGTGTGGCAAATGTTACAGGTAATGTATCAATGACTAAAACATCATCAGCAATTCCCACAGTGTTTTGCAGGTTCCCCTCTTGTTCTGGATACTGCATTTTTCAGGGTTGTGTAGCAAGGCAGAACTTTTGGGCTGCCTACACTGAATAGGTTGCTTTTGTCTGAGGTTTGTGATTGAACTAGTGATATGTTAATTGGCCAAATTCAAAGCTGATTATAAATGGAGGTGTATGTTACATGACAGTAATCTAGAATAATTTACAAGACAAGGGTTGGAAAATAGATGGTGCAACAGAGAAAGCAACTAACTGGAAAGCGTTAGACCAAGTGAAGTCATCATTTCTTTATCTTAAATATCTTTACCTGGTAGTTGCTTTCCCAGCTAGGCAACTCACTTGGCCTGCAAATTATATCTGTTTACTAATGGAAGTAACGTGCAATATCATGTCAGTCTCTTCTGAGTTTGACCTAATGTGTTTACTTGCAGAAAAAAGAGAAGAGACTTCTAAAAAATGAGATACCATTGAGCCAGAGAATTCAGCTTTGGGTGATGTTCAAATCGGTCCTTTTGTGCGGTGGCAGGCAAAGTGAAACCACTGTGCCACATGTCTCTGTTGGATAGTGCTTTGAAGTCTGCTGTTAACAAGGGGAAAGGACATGGGCAGAATGCACTGCTTAGCAATAAAACACATCAATACACTCAACATAACCACATCAATAAACAGTAATTAAATCTATAGCTCTAGCTTTACAGTTCTTCTGCCTGTGAATCCCCCTAGGATAGCCTCAAAGTCCTCTGTACATCTAATCAATCCAACAAGGCCTTTGCACTGTTATCATCCAAAAAGGAAAAATATATTGCTTTGTGTTGTAGGAGAATTTTATTTTGGCTGGCTATATAAGAGGTGTCAGCATTCCTCTTGCTAAAAGGCTGTGTGAGGGGAAGCATCTCCTGTCACTCTGCATGTGTTTGCTCCCAAATCCAGGAAGATGACTAAATTGATTAAAATGGAGCATTTGTGGAGCTGAGATGGCAAGAATAACAATTATAATTTACAGACCGATATCTGCTTCATATCCGAGTATCTCAAACACTAACTAGGTCTTACCACATCCTTTTGAAGTAAGTATTATTCCTATAAGCCAAGACAGCGGTTAAGGCCAAAGTGGGTATGTCTACACTGCAATTAGACACCTGTGGCTTGCCCATGCCAGCTGACTTGGGCTTGAAGGGCTGTTTAATTGTAGTGTAGACTTCTGAGCTTGGGAGGGTCCCAGGGCTCAGGATATCTACACTGCAATTCAACAGCCCCACAGTCCAAGCCCCACAAGCCTGAGTCAGCCGGCGTGGGCCAGCTGCAGGTGTCTAATAGCAGTGTAGACGTATCCTGGAGTTTCCACAGTGGCCTCTGCTTTTGGGTATCTCAGTTTCTAGGTGCTTAGCTTGAGCCATCTAGCCAGTAGGTAGGAATGGCTAGGTGACTTATTTGGCTTTAAGTGACTTATTAGCAGAGCCAGGGACAGAATCATCAACACTGCAGTTCAAAAGGCAGGAAAGGATTCTCAATCTACCTGAAACTAAAGGAAAGTTAAGGAATCAGAATTGAATGACCCACAGAGTTCTAACACCCAACTTATGCAATGACAATCATGTGGGACTCAGTTCTACCTGTCACCTCAGACACTGTAGTCACTTACACCACACTGAGGCAGCACTTAGGGAAGGCTACTACATCCTGAAATTACCCACACCCTGCTCTTTGTTGGTGATCTCCCATTCAAGTAGTAGGTAAGCCTGCTCCTACTGAGCTTGGGAGGTGCCAGAAATTCACAACCCAGTGTATTAGAGTTGAAACCATTCAGAGCTCCTTTAATTTATAAAATTCTAAAGCTCTTAAATCGAAGTGGGGGTGGGGGGAGGACTTTGTCAGTCATTTATGAAAATAATTTATCTTTTGATCAAAGGTCAGGCAGTGTACCATAAACGGACTATAGCACATGCTATTGATGAGCTTTGATAAGTACCCATCATTGTATCTAAGCACAACTGATACCCATAGATATAAATTCAGAAGGTTAAAAAAATTCAATCAACATTCAAAACAAATGTTGTATATGCCAGTGGCAAATGAGCTGTTTAAAAGCAAATAATTCCCCATTGTTTATCAAGTATTCATAGTGGATACAGCACAAAACAACCAAGAGAGTACATGTACCACAAAGCAAATCAGCACATTACAGGATTTTTCCAAGGGGCAAATGGTTTTCTTGTAACAGGCAAGGTCTGTGTTGATGAGACGGACTTTTAGCATAAACATGCATCACTGTGACATAAATGGTAGAGATGGATATTTGAGAAGGCTGACCAGATTCTTCTGGCTTTTTCCTCCCCCTGAAATTTTTCCAATATATAGTTTTTTCTCCCTAGTGTTTATTATCTACAGCCGCCTTTGCTTCTCGGCTTCCCAAAGCCAAAGTATGATCCAGCAGCTTGCAAGTGCAGTATAGCTATAGAAAGAGGTTGGTGGTATAGACCACAGGAGTCACCATTCTCTCTATTCCTCACAGGCTTGCAGACACACTAGTAAAAACACACACCTGAAAATCAATACTGTTGCATGATGCATAAGGGGACCATCCTCCAGGCCACTGAGTCTCGTAGGTTGAAACCATGCATGGTAGCTCTGAGGACTGCGAAGGTTGTGGGAAGACATGCCTGAAAGAATTGTATTCATAATAAAGTGAACGGTGCACATGGCTGTACAGAACAAGCATCTGAGGGTTAAAATCTTTTGAACCAGATTAATATGGGAAGGAGGGGAATCATTTGTCCAGAAAAATAACACCCTAGAGTTTAGGATTAACAGGTTGAGAAGTCCTACTAAATTTCCTCTAGTTCTCCAGTGCTTTATGCACCCTTGGGTCCCAAGTGATGGGACTGCTACCACTTCCCTTGGGAGTCTATTCCACCTAATACACCTCACTGGCAGTTTCAACAGAATAGATTTCACTCAAGATTTACAGCATAATCTACCCTGAGATCATGTCTAAGACAGTCATCTACAACAGGGCGCTCCCCCCACCAAACAGTGACATGTCCCTTCATTCCAGGACTATAGCACATTTTAATGGCTTTTGTCCATGAGCCCAGCTTTCAGACAATGTGACTCCCTAGCTCTGCTATTAGATATAGCTGTAGTTCATCCCAAGTGTTCCCACACTCTTTATCATGGCCTGTTATAACACTGAGTCTTATTTACAGCACCCTTTTTACAAGTGCATCAGTTATGGTTCCTGCATCATCACCGATAGCAAGCACCACTACACTTACAATACACTGTCTTAGGCCTGGTCTACATTAGGAGTTTATGTCAAATTTAGCACCGTTACATCGAATTAACTCTGCACCCGTCCACACCACGAAGCTATTTAGTTCGACATAGAGGTCTCTTAAATTCGACTTCTGTACTCCTCCCCAGCGAGGGGAGTAGCGCTAAATTCGACATGGCCATGTCGAATTAGGCTAGGTGTGGATGGAAATCGACGGTAATAGCTCCGGGAGCTATCCCACAGTGCACCACTCTGTTGACGCTCTGGACAGCAGTCCGAGCTCGGATGCTCTGACCAGCCACACAGGAAAAGCCCCGGGAAAATTTGAATTCCTTTTCCTGTCTGGGCAGTGTGAATCTCATTTCCTGTTTGGACATCGTGGCGAGCTCAGCAGCACTGGCAACGATGCAGAGCTCTCCAGCAGAGATGGCCATGCAATCTCAGAATAGAAAGAGGGCCCCAGCATGGACTGATCGGGAAGTCTTGGATCTGATCGCTGTGTGGGGCGATGAGTCCGTGCTTTCCGAGCTGCGATCGAAAAGACGGAATGCAAAGATCTACGAGAAGATCTCTAAAGCCATGGCAGAGAGAGGATACAGCTGGGATGCAACGCAGTGCCGCGTGAAAATCAAGGAGCTGAGACAAGGCTACCAGAAGACCAAAGAGGCAAACGGATGCTCCGGATCCCAGCCCCAGACATCCCGTTTCTACAAGGCACTGCATTCCATCCTAGGTGCGGCCGCCACCACTACCCCACCACTGACCGTGGACTCTGAGGATGGGATATTGTCGACGGCCGGTTCCTCGGAGATGTTAGCGGACGGGGAAGATGAGGAAGGAGATGAGGAGGACGAGGCAGTCGACAGCGCTTACAACGCTGATTTCCCCGACAGCCAGGATCTCTTCATCACCCTTACAGCCAGGATCTCTTCATCACCCTTACACTCTTCATCATCTCTTCATCACCCTACCAACCGTCCCCAGGTGTTAACCCGGACACAGAATCAGGGGAAGGATCAGTCGGTAAGTGTTTTAAACATGTACACATTTATTTTTAACAGAACAGGAATATTAACAATATTAACAATGGGTTTTTCATGATTAGTTTTCCCTAGGTGCTTAACGTTTCAGTCCTTGGCAGTGCAACTACTGAAAAAAAATCTAACAATGTCCGGTTTAGCATGATTGTTTTGCCCTAGGCGCTCTACTGTTTAGACCCTGCCAGTGCAGCTACAGTAAAATCCAGTCTATATGTCCGGGGATAGAGCAGAAATCCTCCTGGGACATCTCCACGAAGCTCTCCTGGAGGTAGTTGGAAAGCCTTTGCATCAGGTTCCTGGGGAGAGCGGCCTTACTGGGTCCTCCGTGGTAGGAGACGTTTCCGCGCCAGGAGATAAGCAAGTACTCGGGGATCATAGCCTTGCAGAGCATGGCGGCATACGGCCCTGGTCTTTGCAGGCTTTCCCGAAGCATCCGTTCTTTCTCCGTCTCTGAAATCCTCATCAGAGTGATGTCGCTCATGGTGACCTGCTTTGAATTAGGTAGGGGAATGTTAGTATTGGGACTGCTTGCCTGTTCCTTTACAGAACTGTAACTGGCGGTTTAGAGCCACGCGGTGGAGGCGGGAGAGGAGCAGCATACAGGGATCTTTCCCTGGGACAGCCGTGAGGGGGTGGGACAGGGGCAGAGTTCATGCTTGCCGGATTGCTGGCAGCAGGGACTGGCATTGCTTTGAACGTGAAAGGAGGCCAGTGCTATTATTAAAGTTTTAAGCAGCCACAAGTCTACGGCTTACCATGTCAGCCTGTTACCCAAATTCCGCTGTCCTGTCCCGCTTGTCTGATCTGCACTGCAAGACCCCAGGCACTGAATGCGAAGGCCGAAAATTCGACCTTGTCCTGAGTGCGCATGTGATAGGTGCTGTCATGGTCTTGTTCACAGAGAAAGACTATGTTCTTTGTTCACAAAAAAATTTCTCTTTCTGAGGAATTCACTCCCTTTTTCCCATCCCACAGCTGCGACTGTCTCCCGAAATACCCTGGCATCACAGTCCCAGAGGCTAGCGCAGATTAGGCGTAGGAAGAAGAGGACATGGGAGGACATGTTCTCAGAACTTATGGGCTGCTCCCGAGCCCAGGCAGCCCAGCAGACCCAGTGGAGGGAGAACTTGTCCCAAATGCACCGATCACACATGGAACGGGAGGAGAGGTGGCGGCAGGAAGACCAGCAGGCGACTCAAACGCTGCTTGGACTAATGAGGGAGCAAACGGACACGCTCCGGCGCCTTGTGGATGTTCTGCAGGACCGGAGGCAGGAGGACAGAGCCCCGCTGCAGTCTATCTCTAACCGCACTCCCCCGCCACCAAGTCCCATACCCCCCTCGCCCAAAGTCCCAAGAAGGAGGGGCGGCAGAGTCCGTGAAAACTCTCACTCCACCCCTGCAGACTGCTCAAGTACCAGAAGGCTCTCATTCCCCAAAATTTGAAAAGTCCTTTCCTTCCCGTCTCACCCAAGCCCCCGTCCCAGTTTCACCACCCAGTTTCATGTGTAGTTGCTAATAAAAAATACGTTTCTGTTCATTACTGCTTCAGTCATGTTCTTTTGAGGGAGAGTGTGTCTGAAGGGGGGGAAGGGGCTTGGGAATTGGACAGGACAGTCACCTTTACCAGGGTACAGACGCGGGGGCAGGTTCAGCAGCAGGGCACACACACATTGCATTCACTAGTTACCCTGGTCAGTCTGGGAGGTGGTTTTCATGTTCTGGGGGGGGGGGGGGGGGGCTATGTGACTTTGTGGCGGGGGAGGGCGGTTAGAGATCTTATGCAGCGGTCCTTATCCTGGATCACAGAGCCACGCAGCAGGGGATCTGTAACCGTCCTCCTCCTGCCACAAAGTCACATAGCCCCCACACACAGAGTCCCGAACAGGAGGGGTGGCAGGCTCCGTTGAAACAACCAGTCCACCACTGCGGAGCCTGTCATTCCTGGAGTTTAGAAGCATCCTTTGCATCACTACACTACACCCGCTCCCCACAACAGTCTGCGTCCCAGGTTCAACGCTTTCCTGCGAAAACAGTAATAAAGAAAACGGTGTTCATTAACAAATTTCAAGTGATTTTATTTTTAAACGTGTGTTGGAAGGGGGGGAACGGGGTGAACGGGGTATGTAACTGGAGAGGATAGTGAACATTTACTGGGTAAAGAGACGGGGACAGGTTCAGCTTCTCTGTAAACAAACTTAATAGTCACAGGTTACCCTGTTCACTCAGGAACCTAGCTTTCAAAGCCTCCCGGATGCACAGCGCGTCCCGCTGGGCTCTTCTAATCGCCCGGCTGTCTGGCTGGGCGTAATCAGCAGCCAGACTATTTGCCTCAACCTCCCACCCCGCCATAAAGGTCTCCCCCTTGCTCTCACAGAGATTGTGGAGCACACAGCAAGCTGCAATAACAATGGGGATATTGGTTTCGTTGAGATCAGAGCGAGTCAGTAAGTTTCTCCATCTCCCCTTGAGACGTCCAAAAGCACAATCCACCACCATTCTGCACTTGCTCAGCCGGTAGTTGAAGAGTTCTTTTTCAGTGTCCAGGGCGCCTGTATAGGGGTTCATGAGCCAGGGCATTAGCGGGTAGGCTGGGTCCCCGAGGATGACTATAGGCATCTCCACATCCCCAAGAGTTATTTTGTGGTCTGGGAAGTAAATACCTTCCTGCAGCCGTCTAAACAGACCTGAGTTCCTGAAAACACGAGCGTCATGAACCTTGCCCGGCCATCCGACGTTGATGTTTGTAAAACGTCCCCTATGGTCCACCAGTGCTTGCAGCACCATTGAAAAGTAGCCCTTTCGGTTAATGTACTGGCTGGCCTGGTGGTCCGGTCCCAGGATAGGGATGTGAGTTCCATCTATAGCCCCACCGCAGTTTGGGAATCCCATCACGGCGAAGCCATCTATGATGACCTGCACGATTCCCAGGTTCACTACCTTTGAGAGCAGTAGCTCAACGATTGCGTTGGCTACTTGCATCACAACAACCCCCACGGTAGATTTGCCCACGCCAAAGTGGTTCGCGACTGACCGGTAGCTGTCTGGCGTTGCAAGCTTCCAGAGGGCTATGGCCACTCGCTTCTGGACAGTCAGGGCTGCTCGCATCCGGGTGTCCTTGCGCTTCAGGGCAGGGGACAGCAACTCACAAAGTTCAAGGAAAGTTCCCTTACGCATGCGAAAGTTTCGCAGCCACTGTGATTCATCCCAGACCTGCAGCACTATGCGGTCCCACCAGTCCGTGCTTGTTTCCCGGGCCCAGAATCGCCGTTCCACAACATCAACATGACCCATTGCCACCATGATGTCCTCGGCGCGGGGTCCCGTGCTTTGTGACAGGTCTGTGCCACTCTCAGACTTCAGGTCCTCACCGCGCTGCCGTAGCCTCCTCGCCCGATTTCTCGGCATCTGCCTCTGGGAAAGGTGGATGATAAGCTGCGAGGTGTTGACAACGGCCATAACTGCAGCGATGGTCGCAGCGGGCTCCATGCTCGCAGTGCTGTGGCGTTCGGGCTGTCACTGACCAGAAAGGTGCGCAAACTGATTTCCCGCCAGTGCTTTCAGGGAGGGAGGGCGGTGGTGACGGTTGGATGACGACAGTTACCCAAAACCACCCTCGACACATTTTTTCCCCCAGAAGGCATTGGGGGCTCGACCCAGAATTCCAATGGGCAGCGGGGACTGCGGGAACTGTGGGATAGCTGCCCACAGTGCACCGCTTCCAATGTCGACGCTTGCCCCGTTAGTGTGGACTCACAAAGTCGAATTACTGTCCTTAGTGTGGACACACACATTCGACTTTGTAATATCGATTCCACATATTCGATTTAAGTAAAATCGAACTACTCTCATAGTGTAGACATACCCTTAGTCTGTGTGATCAAGTTTCACTGTAGTGGCTGACCCCAGTGAATATAACACTAACTACGTTTTGACAGCTGCATGCGCTGTCTTCCAGCTCTGGTAGTGGAAATGTCTGTCTTCTGGAGCTGCAGATCCTGGGTTTGATCCTCTATTGATACAATCACTATTCTCCTTACCCAGCTCGGGAAGGTTTTCCTGCTGGCATCTCACACCAACTCATGCTGCAGCCTCCTAGATAAATTCATGCTCACTTCTATGTGTCTGCAATTTCCATATCATGTTTATTCAGAATAGGTTGTTTTTGCTTCTCTCAGCCCTGCGGGGTTAACCCATCTTATGAAATTCAAATGTCTTCAAGTCAAACGCTCTCTTGTAGCACTTCTCTTCTCTCCTTCCTCCCAACTCCTGCTGTCTTCATGTGCCTCATTAGTCCTGAAAAGAGATGCTGAGAGGAACAGATGAAACACCATCTTTGCCCGTCCGTGGAATGACACAGTCTTCTTCTGGAACCTGTTCTAGTGTTTTGCACAATGCTTCTGAACAAAAACACACCACCACCCAATGCTCTTTACCACAAAACCTGTTTCTAATTCCACTCACAAAAATCAGACTGTACCACTGGGCTAAACATCTAATGCAGACAGCATTAAGGAGATATGAATTTCCCCATCAGCTCAGCAATTTTCAGTGCCTTATTGAAGGAAGCTTCCTGTTTTAGGAAATCTTTTATCTTTCAGTTAATGCCTAATGTGATGCCCTCTTGTATAGAGCTTTGCTATCGCAAATTGAGATAATGATGAAAATAGCCAGTATAGCTAGTGATCCTTGGTGCTGCTCATAGCTTCTTTCATGCAAGAATTGCAAAGTCCTTTATGGCTGGGATTTTTAAAGGCGCCTAAGGGAGTAAGGCACCAAAATTCTATTGAATTTGAGTACCTAACTCCCTTAGCTTTTTTTAAAAAATCCCAGCCTAGGCACATTAACAAATTAGGCTTCATAACCCCCAACTCCTCATGAGATAGATAGGTATGTTTAATGACAGGAAACTGAATCTCATAGTGATTAAAACTGACTTGCAAAGATAAATAAATTGGGTTTTTGTCCTCTTTTTCATCCTTTCTGGATCAGACCGTGATCCTGTGGAAATAATAGTATATGTATATGGCCATGCAATTAAAGTCTGTGCAGCCTTAACTGTGCCCCCTTCTGCATACACATTACAATACAATCTTAACTCTGGCATATTTTTACTCCAGTACTTCATGTTACAGCCTTAATGCTCTTTTAAAGCATTTTTAATAGAACGCATAATAAAGGATGAAAAGAGGGGTAGTTAGTTTGGACAGTTGAACAAACCTGTTTTTCTTTTGAGTTAGTTCAACCTTAAACTTCACTTTCTTTTATGGTGTACTGCCTCATAGGAGGTTAAGCTTCAGGTCCCCATTCTCCACCATGAACCAGGATCCATGGGAGGGCCACTTCTCCAGTGATGAACTATGGTCTCCCGGCTGACCAAGCTGCAGTGGTGCATCATGGGACTCATATGAATGCAGGTGTATTGTGGGAGAGGTAGTCCAACTAGGGAGCCTGGCATCAGGCTCCTGAACTACAACTCTGTGGATGGAAATTCAGTGTGTGCTCTGCTGTAGTTGCAGGCACATGTTAGTGGGTTGTGTGCTTATTACCTTTCATGAAATGTAGAGTGTAGGTTGAGCTTCTCAAATAAGTCACCCAAACTACCTTAACTCTGCCCCTGTGGTGAAGCCTGAAAGAATCAGAAATGCATACTAACTTACCCATCCATAAGGGTTTTGTGGTCATGGTTTCAAACAAACTAGGATGTCTCAATCCTAATCATATCATGGTTGTGTTTACACATATGAATGTAAATACACATATGTAAAAGGACTTCATAGGTCCTTACTTAGACAAATAGCATACTGAAGGCAATCATTCTCCATGGTTCAAGTAAGCACAACCTTGCCAGGGGCTGAGTGCACTCAGCTTCTCATAGAAGGTGCTTAGCATCTTACAGGATACAGCTCTCCAATTCCATAATGCAGCCTGTTATCCAAGAGTCATGAGACACAGTGCTAACATGTCACTATAGGCAGTGGCGGATTAATAATTTTGCCGCCCCCTAGGCCGGGAAATAATTGCCGCCCTGGCCCCGCCCCGACTCCGCCCTTTTCCCGCCCCCATTCCAACCCCCTCCCCAAAGTCCCCGCCCCAACTCCGCCCCCTCCCTTCCCCTATTGGATCCCTTCCCCAAATCCCCGCCCCCGGCCCCGCCTCTTCCCCCAGCGCGTGGCGTTCACCCTCCTCCCTCCTCCCTCCCTGCCCCGCGAAACAGCTGTTTCGCGGCGCAAGCGCTGGGAGGGGAGAGAAACAGGACGCCGCGGCGCGCTTGCAGAGGAGGCGGAGGTGAGTTGGAGCAGGGGGGCGGGGCGCGGAGGGGAGCTTCCGCCCCTGAAAATTTGCCGCCCTAGGCCTAGGCAATAATACGGCGCTGACTATAGGTAAACCTAATACACCCAGATCATTAAATCTGAGTGCTTACCTGAAAAGAAAAAGGATCAGTGGGATAACACAGCAGCACATTTAACATTGGAGATATGTACTGATGGAGTAGGAAAATGCTAAATCTGGTGTTCTATGGTGCACATTTAGGAATCTCTACATGAAAAGAAGGGAAAGTGGCAGGCTGGTATCACTATGGAAGCAGATGTAAAGTAGTTCAGGTGCCCTGTCTAAGTGCAATCCATAAGTTTTATTTTAACTCTAATGTTCTTGAGTGGCAATATGCACTCAAACCACTGCTATGTGCCTGCAACCTTAACTTCACCTTACAAGTTTTTTGTGTGGGTTATTTATTATTTAGTATCATGGATGCCCATAGGACTTCTGTAACATGGGGATATGATTACACTCGCTAATAAAAATAATGGGTAGTAATAAATCTGTCACTGAAGCTAAAAATATTGACCATTACTACAAATTACTTATGGTATGAACTAAATTATTTTACTGCTATTAGAAATTTCAGTTGCCACCTTCATACAGGATACATACTTCCTCTTTGGCTGCATTGGATGCTAGATGGGGTGATTGAAGGAAACAGGGAAGTGGGTCACTGCAGGGCAGGGGCTGAGAACTATTGTGGAGTGGTGAATGGGGATGGTAGAGATGATGGGGTTGGGGCAGATGGTTATCGTAATGGGTTTGGGTGCCAGTGATCATGGTGACCACAGATTGCACTAATTTTTCAGCCACTTCACTGCTGGTAGCTGGGATGTGGGGGACAGGACAAATGCACAGTCTTCTCCAATTCACATGTAGCTCTTCACCCATGGAGTCCGGGGACAGAATGATACTTTGGATGAGAAGCATACGTACAGTGTGGCCAGGGGAAGAGCTGTGCTCAGAGGATCCCCTCTGTGGGTAGGTAGCAGGATCTGGCTCTTGGTCTGCTCTTGGCTCCTGCTGATTTTTTCATTGCCTTCGCTAGGAGCAGAAGCAGGGTCGTAGTGAGCAGACAGAAAACCTGAGTCTAGACCCTGATTAGTTAGTAACTTAAAAGTTATAGGGAGAATACAGATCAGGGTGTAGGGAGAATGAATGAACCAGAGGAGAAGCATGAGGGCAGGTGTTATGGGACCTCAGAGTGATGGGTAAGCAAGAGAAGAGGAAACCACAGCTCTTGTTGGTGGGACACACAATGCTGTGAGGAGTTGATGGAATGTTTCACCAGATGGTCAGGCTCTCTGTTATTGCCTGGGTTCAGGAACATGCGGCATTGGAAAGAGGAGCTGGAGTGGATCACGAAAGCAGCCAGAGACAACTTGTTCACTCTTATCCATATTAGATTCAACAGAATGGCCAGCAAGAGGGGAGATGTTGGAAAGCCATTGGACTGAGAGCTGAAGCTGAGGATCACAGCACTGGTGATCTATCCACACAATCTGCTGGTAGATCAGGCTGGTGAAGAAAGAAGTTCAAACCAGCAGGGAAGGTGAGGTTTGCACATCAGCCCTTTCACTGCCTACATGGGACAGCCTTCACTTGAGTGCCAGGGGAGCCATCTAAACAGGAAGAGGGTGTGTGATATAATTTATCTGATTAGGTCCCTGAAGACTTTTGCAAGAAAGAGAAATGGGATAATGCAATTAACAAGAGAATCAGTGTTAAAGTGTGATAGAAAAAGTGAGCAAAAAGTATTTCCTAGATGTCTCAACACAAGAAGTCTGGGAAATAACTAAGCAGGAAGAGATTCTCATGCATGAAAACAATGATTTAGTTGGCATTACACAGACCTGCTGGGATAAAACACATGACTAGAATACCAATGTAGGAGGAGATGATCAACAGTACAGAAGGAAAAAAACAACAACAAACCCACGCAGGACAGGAGAAAATGAGGTTCCATAATGTTAGAGCAAGAAGCTGATTCAAAAATATTCTAGGCCAAATTCATCCCTGGTGTAAATCTACTGACTTCCAATACCAAAGATGAATTAGATGCAATCTATGTTAAGAAGAAAACCAAATAAAAAACAACCTCATTAGAAGAGAGTTCTGCAGTTAAGTGATCCAAGAAGCAGGATCTAATGGCTGGAGCAGCATGACTGGTTGTGAGGACACCTGGGTTCTTTTTCAATCTCTGACGCTGACTTGCTGTGTCATCCGGGCCAAATAATCTCCCCTCTCTCTCTTTGCTTCAGTTGCTCCCTCTGTCAAATGGTGTTAATGATACTGGGCAGCTTCACAGGGGGTTGTGAGGATTAATGAATTAATGTTTGTAAAGTGCTTCCTTTGAGATCCTTATATATCAATAATCATCTAAGTATAACGTTTAACCTGACCTCTAACACGGATAGGACATTTTTTAGGATTGTATATAGGCCCAGATCCAAAGACCCCGAACTCAGAGGACTGAAAGGATTGGGAATCCAAGCATAGATACAGATCTGAATTCCAGATGATCTCAGTAGCTAATGGAAGCAGGAATGGTACCTTCAAACAAGAGTCAAATTAGGTCAAAAACTTATCTACCAGAAAAAAGTAATGCATTGCTGTTTCGTGCTCCAGAATCAAAGCTGTTACTATTTTCTTTTTTAAATTAAGTCTCTGGCTAGTAGGACTGTAAAGGTAACCTTCAAAATATGAACCCAATGTCACTGGTGGGGTGATGGCTGCTTAGGCATGAAGCTATAGCTCTGGGAGCGTTATGAACTGCCCCCATTCAGTTCAACTGGGTGTTGAGCCTAAAGCCTCATGATAATGATTTAAATGTGAGCCTTGTTAATGACTTCATTAATGAACAATGCACGCAAGGAAGGAGAGGGACAATCATATCGGCTGTGAGTGGCATCTGAACCCCACCAAAGGGAAGCCATGCCTCAAGAGGCCAGGGGGGTGTCCAAACCCAACGGAGGGACAACAGAACCTAAGGGACTCAGTGGGGCAGCTCCACTGAAGGGGAACCAAGCCTGTGGAGCCCAGCAGAGCAAACAGTCTGTTGTTAAATGTCACATTTGGGCATCTGAAGTGAACAGAACGAGATACGTAGTCAGAGCTTGAGAGGGTACCACTGCTTTTATATGTTTTTCAATCTGACCTCTTCCTTCTAACTGGTGAGCTCTGTTATGGCCAGGAAAATGACTATCCAATATACCCCCTTCTTATTCACTACTTCTGCTCCCTGGGTGTAGTCAGAGTCGTGTCTGTTCACACTAGTGACACAAGTGATCTGTTACGCTAATTCACGCCTATAGAGCCCAGAACAGCTACAGGAGAGTGAGTTCGGGTTCTTTTCAGCCTTATGCTGCATCAGGAAAATTGTGAACTAAGAACCAGCTGCAGAATCTTTGTCCCCAGCAAGTCAGAACACACCCAGCTTGACTCTCAGATCCCAGCTGTGTTAGCAGTGTTGGCAGTTTACACTAAAAAAAGTTTGTTTTAACTGAGTGAATTTGTTATGGACTCAGACACAAAGATAGAACTCCACAAGGCCATTTTTACAGATTGAGGCAAATACTTTAGCCGCTAGGCTGTGCAACCTTTGGTTAACCTCCATGGGAATGTATTGCTGTTATGTTAGCAAAAGATACAGCCTCTGTTGTTCCATAAATGTAACAAAACCCCAGTGCTGACAAGAAGAACCCAAAATGGGATTTCTATGAAGGTGGCACATAAGGTGCAAGAAGCAAAGGGCGTGTGACGGTGAGATATGATAGATACCACCTAATAAAGTGAACAGATCTAGCGATCAGGCAGGCACCAGTGGAAAGGATGCTAACATTAAAATCCCCCATAATTCAATTTCTTTTCAATTACTGAGAAATGTATTAGAAGAAACCCAACTGGCAGGGAAATATCCCATCAAAAACATTTTCAGACTTGGTGGAGGACAGCTGCTTTTTATAAACCGTGGAGGAAATGATAAAGGGCGATAGAATTTTGAGCTGAAGGCTACTCACCAGAGAAAAGGGGCGAAGGCATGGGTTTGAAAGTGGGGGGCAACCAGGGATTGAGGTTTGCTTTGCTATGGCGCTCACTGCCAACATCACACATGGCTCGACTTGACAGAAGCATCAGTGCTTCCGGGGGATTTGCCAAACCCAAATTAACCTCCGAACCTATTGAGCTTTGCCCATCACTAATGAGAACTCGAGACGGGCCCATGTGGCAAAGCGCAGATCCAGATCTGACCTTCCCAACTGTTCAGGGAATGTTTGTATTAAGGGTTTTGGCTCACTCTATTGCAGAGATGAAGCCTATTGCAAAGTTCAGATGTTTTTTTCAGACACAATGGCTTGATTCTTCCACCACAGGAGGCGAGTAACTCCCACTGACGTCAATGAGAGTTACTCACAGCCTGCTGTTGGAGAATGAGGCCCCACACAATTGGTTCTGACCCATCTCTAATCAGGATGCTAAATTTTCGGCAAACCCTGTTATCAAGAGAGTGTAAAGTTACCCTCTAGCTGGAGCTGGGGTCTGGAAAAGACAGGAGTGTATTAAAAACACAGTCCAGAAAGCCCAAAGGCTAGCCTTATCAAGACAACTTAAAAATACAAGGTAGATTAAAAAAAAAAATCCATTTGGCTGAAGGGAGGGTGTGTATAGAATTGCATAGAAAATAAACAGGGAGATTGATTTGAACAGATAGAAGCCAGCCATCGATGCAGGGAGGAAGGGAAGGGAAGCAGAATCAAATCACACTCGCTCGGGGGTGAAAAAAAGTCAGAAAGGGCCTTATCAAAACATCCAGAGACAGTGAGAAATCGGAGTGAGTGTCCAAATGAGAAAGTGAGCAGAGGAGGGAGGACACCAGAGTGGCGGTGACTCTTTCAATCACTATTTTTGCTCAATTTTCTGTGCTCTGAATCACACAATTAATCCTCCTGGAGGGCAATTTTTCAATATCATCCACTGCTTAAGCATTGTACATCATTCCCCAGCCCTGGAAGGGGTTAAAGAAGCTTGAGACAGAGCCCATCCATGCTCTGGAACCGGTCCCCCATCCTCTTTATGGTGCATCTGCTGCTAGGAGAATGCCACAGGACCCCTGCCGACATGAAGTCAGAAGGCTGGTGGTAGGAGGCATAGGGCCTTTGCACCCATCAGCCTGGTCTCCTGCTGATCCTCTTGTATCCATGAAAGGCCTGGGGGATCTGTAGCGCGTGGGGGCTGACCCCTCAACTTCTTCCATGAGGGAGGAGGTGGGTTGAGGGATAAACCCTGTTTCCCCTGAGCAAGGAATCTGGGGTAAACTCTGTGATATGAATCTGAGTTTTCCTCCTTGTCCATTCGTGTGGGTTTCTCCCAGGAGCGGCGCCAGGGTTTTTGGCGCCCTAGGCGGGGGTCCTTCTGCGCTCCCGGTCATCGTCGGCAATTCTGCGGCAGGGGTGGGGAGTCCTTCCGCGCTCCCGGTCTTTGGGGCACTTCGGCGGCGGGTCCCGGAGCGAGTGAAGGACCCGCTGTAGAATTGCTGCCAAAGACCCGGAGCGCAGAAGGACCCCCTGCCTCCGAATTGCCGCCGAGGGCAGCAAAATGCTGCCCCCCCAAATCCTGGTGTCCTAGGCGACCGCCTAGGTCGCCTAAATGGAAGCTCCGGCCCTGGTTTCTCCATAGGTGGCAGCATTTGGGCTTCTTTGCCCCAGTTCAGCAAGGTGCTTACACATATGCTTAACATTAAGCATGTGAGTAGTCCCATTGACTTCAATGGGACTATTCATGCAGGTAAGTTATCTTTCTGAATTGGGGGCCCTAGTCAGGAGACAAAGTAAATGCGGGGGGTTTACTATGCTTGATTTCAGCAAGGCATTTGATCTAATGCCACACAATACCAAGAAACTAAATGAATGCCAAGTAGATAATATGGATGAGATACTACTGGACTCAGAGTTTAATTAGGAGGTTAAGGGGAATGAGAATGGTCTATATCAGGACAAAAAGCAGTAGTAGCGAAAAATTAGGTTTATTTTTAAATGAGGATGGGAATGAAATTAGGGAGGGCTCAAAAATGGCTGAGATTCAGATTTTTTTGGTAAGTGTTGAACAAGAAATATAAAGAAGTTTGAACAGAGAAAGTGAAAAAGACCCCGAAGAATAACTTAAAGGGCAGGTCTGGAATGTATGAAGGTTTACAGATCAGCTGATCTGCATGACGTGCATATTAGGACACTAAAAGAAAAGTCATTAACCTCACAGTACCACTGACAATTAATTCTGAAAAACCGGGCAGAACTGAGGCAATAGGGGGAGGCTTAAGAAAAGCAAACATGGTACTAATCTTCTGCAAAGGAAAGAAGAGTGCTCCTGATAGTCACTATCCTTTAAGTTTAATGTCTCTCCATAATAAATAATGGAAGAAATATTTGGAAAAATCAACACCTAGCTCAGAGAGAATGGAACCATAAGCAATAGTCAGCATGAGTTTATAAACAAACATCTTGCTAGACAAATGTAACTGCTTTTTTAAAAATTATAAACTTCACCCCAAAGCAGGACCATCCTGTGCACTGAATGAGGCAGGGGGACCTGTGGAAAAATAGTAGGTGACCATGCAATTAAAAATTTGTATCGTAATGCATACACACAAGAGGGGTGAATTAAGGTTGTATAGCCAGACTTATGCTGGCATTTCCTAGGTTCCAGGAACCTTGCCTCTCCCTGTCCTGGCAGCAGCTTCAGTGGATCCCCACCTCCCCCTAAGGTATAAGGGAAGAAGTGGGATCTGCAGGTTTTGGATTTTGTACTCAATAATACACCCACTTTATCTAATAGTTTTCTCCTCCCTTACTGATGTTTCAGAGTCACTCTTGCTGCCCCTCTCTGTAGCTGTTTCTCTGCTGAATGGGTGGCTAACATGATTGATTCTGTTTGAGGGTCTTTGGGGTGAATGTGGGGGTTTTTGTTTACTTTGCTAGTCTTGACCCATATCCGGAAGCAAAATGCTCTGTACAAATGGCAGTTGGCTGATGCCCTGATCTTTGGTTGGTTTGTGGAGAGCATATCTGGCACTTCAAATCTGGATGGTAACAACACAAGGAAACATGAGGATTCACACTAAAAATAGCCAGTTGCTATCTCCTCTCCCCATCCTCCCCTCTCGGACAGGAATGCATTTCCGTGGAACATGTCCTCATAAATAATGCACCTGTATGCACATTCTCGGTCTATCATTTGCATTTTCCTCCCTATTGCTATTTCTTCACTCCCGCCACAGCCTGATCTCTTGCTATATGCATTTTTTCTTTCCTCTTCCAGAACCAAATTTTCTTCCTTATTTAAAAAACAACATCATCTGAGAGACTGAAGTTGTACATTGGTTATCTGCAAAACAGGCACAAGGTTCCTGTGCATTGCACTACTGGTGTGCTACAATCCTGCCCCAAAGGGACCACCTTGAGGGGCGAGAGAGGAGGTCAGTCTCCCTAGCCCATTCAGTCCTTGCCTCACTGTTGGCAGTCGTGGCAGGGAGACCCAACTGGTGCTTTCTGTCATGTGACCCAGTCTGAGACTACCAGCTCAGCCAGGAAGGATGGTCTGAATGGCACTGAAAAAAGTATTGATCTGAGATTCATGCAGACTGCACTAAGGAAAGCACTGACTGAGATTCGGGCAATCTAAGGTCGGTACCCAGTTCTTCCAAAGACTTCCTGAAAGACCTCTGTAAATTGTTTAATGTCTCAGACTATGGCTCCACTAGAGAGCTTACAACTGCAGCGCTGTAAGCTCTCTACTGGAGCTGCTTTAAGCAGATGGGAGAATGCTCTCCCATTGATTTAATTAATCCATCCCCCAAGAGTGGTGGCAGATATGTCAGCAGGAGAAGCTCTCCCACCAACATAGCACTGTCCACACCGGGCTTAGGTCAGTGTAACTTACGTCGCTCAGGCTTATTCACACCCCTGAGCGACATAAGTTATACCGACATAAATGGTAGTATAGACATAGCCCCATTTTACAGATGGGCAACTGAGGCTAATACTTCCTTCATCTGTTTAGACTGTATGCTTTTGGGGGGCAGGGTCTGTTTCTGAGGGTGCATTTGTATAATGTCTGGGCTTCTAGGCACTACTGTAAGATTCATCAATGTTGCAACCTTAACATTAAATAATAATTATATAAAAATATTACATTTAGCACTTATGACTTAGGAAATGCCACAATTAAGGTTTCCTGGGCAACCCTACTCTTGTGTGTATGCATTATGATACGGTCTTTAATTACACAGCCACATGCTATCTTTACACAGGGTTCCTGCCTGTGGGTTTTACAGCCGTTTGCTCACAGCAGAGGAATGCTGAGACCCTGGAATTCTGAGTTCCATGCCGCGTTCTCAGGGGAGTGCTTACAGACATTTCTGCAGCTGTCCCCCCACAATCCTGGTATTGCCCCAGTCTCAAACTCTCCACTCGCCCCTGTCAGTTCCTGCCCCCCCTTGATGCTATGTCCTCTCATCCCAGTTCGCTCCTTGCCCCACTGCAATTGAAGTTGTTTACCCCTTCTCTTTCTTACTGCTAGAGCACCACAAGTCAACACTGAGACTAAGCACAGAACTGACAGTCTCCCTGTTCTCAATTCCAGTGCCACAATGGCCCTCTGTTGTCAGGAGAAGCATCTGTAGGGAAAATTCAGCTCAGCCCCTGCAACTATGGAATGTAGCATGCTAAGTCCAAACATAATCTTGGAGAATTTAGCAGCTAACTTCTATCAACTGTCTACTGAGCAGGTGCAAACTGAGATTATCAGAGGTCATCACTTGGCCAAATTGGGGTGAATTTTTACAGGAAAAGCAAAAGGCGTATCACTGACACCAGGGTGATGCTCTCTTTCCCTGCCCCCAGCCAAATTTCCAGTCCCTGCTCCAAAGCCTGGAGTCACTAGGACTTCTCAACTAACCGGTCCTAACAATTTTTTTAACATGGCAAAACAACATATTTTCGCCTAATCTCATTCTCAGAAATGGCTGAACCATTTTAGCTGAAACATTCCAAAACAATCGGGCTGAGACAGACCCCCACCCCAGCATGGAAAATTTCAGCCCCCAAAATGAAAGCTTGGCAAAGTTATAAGGTCTTGTAATGGAAAGTGCTGTGTAACCGCAACTATAGGTATCCCCATCTTCATGGCCTATAACAGGGATCATCAACCTTTGGCCCATCAGGGAAATCCACTGGCGGGCCGGGCCGGTTTGTTTACCTGCAGCGTTCGTAGGTTCGGCCAATTGCAGCTCCCACTGGCTGTGGTTCGCCGTTCTAGGCCAATGGAGGCTACGGGAAGCGGCGGCCAGCACATCCCGCGGCCCGTGCCACTTCCCGCAGCCCCCATTGGCCTGGAACGGTGAACCGCGGCCAGTGGAAGCTGCAATCGGCCAAACCTGCCATAGGTGCCAATTTCTGCTCCCGCTGGTGGGTGCTCGACCCCCCTCTGTCCCCAGCCCCGCCCCGCTGCCACCCCTGGCCCGCCCCCTCCTGCCCATGCCCAGCCCCTATTCCAACTCCTTCCCCAAATCCCTGCCCCGGCCCTGCCTCTTTTCTGCCTCCTCCCCTAAGCATGCCACGTTCCCGCTCCTCCTCCCTCCCTCCCGGAGCTTGCTACGTCGTCAAAGCACCCACTAATTTTTTCCTGTGGGTGCTCCAGCCCCGGAGCACCCACGGAGTCGGTGCCTATGGCAGATGCTGCAGGTAAACAAACCATCCCGGCCCACCAGCGACTTTCTCTGATGGGCTGCATGCCAAAGGTTGCCAATCCCTGACCTATAATAATGATAATAATAGTGGCAACCAAACGGTGATTAAATGCTCAACAATAGCCATAGCACATTAAAAAATGCAAACCTCTGTGGCTTATCAGTTCCTGTCTCCCCTCCATCATTGGAAGTCTGAGAGATGCTGCTGAAGTGAAGGGCAGGAGCCAGCATGCCAGTTCCATCTGTGCTTCTGCCTTCGTCTTTCTACCCAGTATTCAGTGCTACCGAAGTGATGGCATCTGTTACCCAAAAAAATGCTTGCGAATGAACTTGCTTCCATAATTTGGAATGCTCCTGATGAAGTCAGCTGAGGACAGTAGCTCTGACAGCTATATGCCCACTAGGGATGGGCAAACTGGTGATTGGACAGTAAAAATGGGGAAAAAATCCTTCCCACAAATCAAACTTGAGACAAACCTTTACAGGTCAGATAATTCCCTAGGGGGAAGGAAATCGACTAGGTATGTGAACCTAATAACAATAAAATAATACTTTTAGCCCTTCAGCAGGACTCCAGGAACAGTCCCTAGTCCTCACAACTCCTCTGTGACAGGGCCAGAGTATTATTTGCCATCTGCTGATGGGGAAACCGAGACACAAAGTGATGATGGCTGAATTTTCAAAAGTGGCCAGTGAGTTGGGACAATTCCTTATTTGGAGGACTCATGTGTCTCAAGCTGGACATCCATATACTGAGTCACTCAAAATCAATGGTCACTTTTGAAAATGACTTGCCCAGTTCACAGAGAGAGTTAGAGCTGAATTATAACACTGGTCTACAATTTTTGAGAAGTCGTCTGCTTCAGAGATAAAATGTGCTATTTATTATGTATTTTGATGTGCTGAATTCAAATATGACAATTAAAACAACTGATTGGCTACGGTTTCTAAGATATTTAAGTTTTTACATTTTATGTCTATGTATATTGTGTAGATAGTAGAGTTTTAATCATAAATTGTAAACCTAGGTCTTTTCATGTGTTTATGGTTGCTTTACATGATAATATTTCACCTGTCCTGTTTATGTAACACTTTAAAAATCAGCAAAAGGTTATATAAATAAAATTTATTATGAAACAAAAGGCAAAAAGCTATTATGTACATAGTTAGTCCTATTCAGTGTCTACTCGGCGCTTCTTGGCTTGTCTCTTGTATTCATTAAATGGAGCATCTCTTGTCACTGTCCAGCAATAGTCTGCAAGCATTGATGGGCTCCATTTGCCCTGATAGCGTTTCTCCATTGTTGCAATGTCCTGGTGAAATCGCTCGCCGTGCTCGTTGCTCACTGCTCCGCAGTTCGGTGGAAAAAAATCTAGATGAGAGTACAAAAAATGTATCTTTAGTGACATGTTGCAACCAAGGCTTTTGTATGCCTTGAGGAGGTTTTCCACCAACAACCTGTAGTTGTCTGCCTTGTTGTTTCCGAGAAAATTTATTGCCACTAACTTGAAGGCTTTCCAGGCCGTCTTTTCCTTGCCATGCAGTGCATGGTCAAATGCATCATCTCGAAGAAGTTCACGAATCTGAGGACCAACAAAGACACCTTCCTTTATCTTAGCTTCACTTAACCTTGGAAATTTTCCAGGGAGGTACTTGAAAGCTGCTTGTGTTTTGTCAATGGCCTTGACAAAGTTCTTCATCAGACCCAGCTTGATGTGTAAGGGTGGTAACAAAATCTTCCTTGATTCAACAAGTGGTGGATGCTGAACACTTTTCCTCCCAGGCTCCAATGACTGTCGGAGTGGCCAATCTTTCTTGATGTAGTGGGAATCTCTTGCACGACTATCCCATTCGCAGAGAAAACAGCAGTACTTTGTGTATCCAGTCTGCAGACCACGCAAGAGAGCAACAACCTTCAAATCGCCACAAAGCTGCCACTGATGTTGGTCATAGTTTATGCACCTCAAAAGTTGTTTCATGTTGTCATAGGTTTCCTTCATATGGACTGCATGACCAACTGGAATTGATGGCAAAACATTGCCATTATGCAGTAAAACAGCTTTAAGACTCGTCTTCGATGAATCAATGAACAGTCTCCACTCATCTGGATCGTGAACGATGTTGAGGGCTGCCATCACACCATCAATGTTGTTGCAGGCTACAAGATCACCTTCCATGAAGAAGAATGGGACAAGATCCTTTTGACGGTCACGGAACATGGAAACCCTAACATCACCTGCCAGGAGATTCCACTGCTTTAGTCTGGAGCCCAACAGCTCTGCCTTCCTCTTGGGTAGTTCCAAATCCCTGACAAGGTCATTCAGTTCACCTTGTGTTATGAGGTGTGGTTCAGAGGAGGAGGATGGGAGAAAATGTGGGTCCTGTGTCATTGATGGTTCAGGACCAGAAGTTTCATCCTCTTCCTCTTCCTCATCTGACTCAAGTGAGAATGATTCTGGGGCATCAGGAACCGGCAGTCCTTCTCCGTGGGGTACTGGGCGTATAGCTGATGGAATGTTTGGATAATGCACAGTCCACTTTTTCTTATTTGACATACCTTTCCCAACTGGAGGCACCATGCAGAAGTAACAATTGCTGGTATGATCTGTTGGCTCTCTCCAAATCATTGGCACTGCAAAAGGTATAGATTTCCTTTTCCTGTTCAACCACTGGCAAAGATTTGTTGCACAAGTGTTGCAGCATATGTGTGGGGCCCACCTCTTGTCCTGATCTCCAATTTTGCAGCCAAAATAAAGGTGATAGGCTTTCTTAACCATAGTGGTTATACTGCGCTTTTGTGATGCAAAAGTCACTTCACCACAAACATAGCAGAAGTTAACTGCACTGTTCGCACAAGTACGAGGCATCTCTGCTCACTTTGGCTAAACAGAAATGTGTCCCTTTGCAAAATCAAACACTGACAAATAAGAGAGCATGACACTGTATGATTTCTAGAGCTGATATAGGGCAATTTGTTCAGCAGAGTGATGTAAGCTTCGTTATGATTGCATCATCCATGACTTCTAGGAATAACATGATGCAATTCATATCATGTATGACGCAATACCAGCTTCAGATTGCATCATTCATTGTTTTGCCTAAAAAGCAAGTACTGTCCAAACCCAGTCATAGATTTATTCATAGATCCAGTCAAAGATGTATTTTAGTCATTTCTGGTTTAAATTGAGATCCCTTCCCTTTATAACTCACTTATCCTCCGCCATTCCCAAGTCAAGGGTCGTATATACTGACCCAATAGCATATCTTGAAAACTAGAGCCAATCAACAATTTTAAGCATCATTTTCGTTCTCAGTGACCCAGAATTAGTAAAGTTTGACTACATTTATTTCAGAAGCATTCTGGCTGTAGAGCAGTGTAATTTAGGAATTCCTCAGGTGGGGTAATCAATAGACTGCACTGGAAACACAGGATCAGATTCTTGCACTGGTAAAACTGGCAGAACACTGTGGAAAATCAGTCTCCTGACTAGAACTGGCCAAAAATTTGATTTGGCAAAACTGAAATGTTCCACAAGAACATGCAATTCTGTCAAAAGTTTAGATGGAAACCAGGCAAGCAAGCAGGCTGCCTGACCAGCCTGCCTCCCTGCATGGTTTCTTGCCTTCCCTACTCCTTGGGCAGCCACCTTCTCAGTGAGTTGTGCCCTCCGGGGAGCCAGCTGCCCCAAGAGTAAGGTCACCTAGGGAGGCAACTGCCTGGCAAGTTGGAGAGCCAGCTGCCCAGGGAGCCAGCTGAAAAATTCCATTTCATGTTACTTCCTGCCCAAACTTTTGAATTTTTGACCTTCCAGCCTGATTTGGGAGGAAATTTTTTTTCAAAAATTTGAAACTATTCTCAGAAAAGAAAATTCCCTTCTCTGGTTAGCTTTGCCTATGACCTCTACACCCAGTCACTGAGCCTACACCCAGTCACTAAGCTTTGGCCGATGTGGTCATTCACACCTGTACAAAGTATGTGTAAAATGCCACTAAGTGCACATGCTCCACTCATTTACACCAGTGGAAGTGTACTACCTCCACTTTGTACAGCTGTAAATGGCTCCACAGCGGGGAACCAAGTCCACTATCTCCCAACACCATTTCCTACCAAGGGTGACCAGCCTTCTTTTGGGAAGGGAATATCAGGCAAGTGGTTCTTGAATTCCCTAATCTTGTAAACAAAAGCACAGAAGAGGGAGGTGGTGCATAGAGGAAGAAAAGGACATTCCCCTTGTCAGTGACCTTCTCATTGAAACCCAATGCAAAATCTGCTGTGTGTGTCCTGCTTTCTTGGGTTGTGAGTGTATCTGACATCCAACCCATAAAAGGGTTGCTAAGCAACAGTATCCTGCCCTCAGGGTATGTTCAGCTAGTGAATGTTATTCTTTGATGTCATTCTTCCATCTTGTGTTTCTGCTGGATATGGCGTTGCGCACGGCGTGTCTATAGAACTGGTCTGATCTTCCCAGCTTAGATTCAAGCTCATCTGCTCATGTAGTTGAATTCATTTTTTCTAATTAAAACCAGGGAATGTTTTTCTAAGGCCTGGCCTACATGAAAAACTTGTCTCAATTGAAGTAAATCCGTTGAGAAACTGTTTAGTTAAATTCGCACAAGCCCCTTTTGTAGCCAATCCTATATCGGTATAAGAATGTCTTCTGTAAACAAAATTGATATAGGGTAAAGGAATATAAAGAGTTTCTAAACTGACTTAGTTAAATCAGCACAAGTTTCCAACTCACCTCTGGCCCGTTGAATAAAATTATTCTGTATGCAACAGTGTTTCAGCAAGGCTGGGGGGAGAGGTTAACTGTGAGGTGATGCCTTCCTCCCACACTGTCTCTGCCACAGTTCTTCAGGAGACAGTAAGCAAAAGGACTGAGGCTCACAGCAGTACGAAGTCATTTGTGAAACAGAAAATGAAAATAGATGACACTGGCATTATTTCAGTGAATTATATTTCTTCCCATACTGGTATCAAAGGATCATTGTCAGAGCACCCAAATCTCATAAGAACAGCCACACTGGGTCAGACCAATGATCCATCTAGCCCAGTATCCAACAGTGGCCAGTGCCAGATATGAACAGAACAGGACAATTTAAAGGGAATGAACAGAACAGGACAATTTATCAAGTGATCCATCCCCTGTCATCCAGGCATGTCTAGCAGTCAGAGACTTAGGGACACCCAGAGCACGGGGTTGCATCCCTGACCACCTTGGCTAATAGCCATTGATGGACCTATCCTACATGAATTTATCTAATTCTTTTTTAATCCAGTTATAGTTTTGGCCCTCACACCATCCCCTGGCAACAAGTTCCACAGTTGACTGTGCATTGTGTAAAGAAGTACTTCCTTTTTATTTGTTTTAACCTGCTGTGTATTAATTTTATTGGGTGACCCCCTGGTTCTTGTGTTATGCGAAGGGGTAAATAACACTTCCCTATTCACTTTCTCCACACCAGTCATGATTTTATAGACCTCTATCATATCCCTTTTTAATTGCCTCTTTTCCAAGCTGAACAGTCCCAGTCTTTTTAATCTCTCCCCATATGGAACCTGTTCCATACCCTTAATCATTTTTGTTGCCCTTCTCTGCACCTTTTCCATTTGCAATATATCTTTTTTGAGATAGGGTGACCATATCTGCATGCAGTATTCAAGATGTGGGTGTACCAGTGGCATTATGATATTTTCTGTTTTATTATCTATCCCTTTCCTAATGGGTCCCAACATTCTGTTTGCTTTTTAACTGCTGCTGCACATTGAGTGAATGTTTTCAGAGAACTATCCATTGACTCCAAAATCTCTTCCTTGGGTGATAACAGCTAATTTAGACCCATCATTTTGTATGTATTGTTGGGATTATGTTTTCCAATGAGCATTACTTTGCATTTATCAACACTGTATTTCATCTGCCATTTTCTTGCCCATTTATCCAGTTTTGTGAGATCCCTTAGTAACTCTTCGCAGTCTGCTTTGGACTTAACTATCTTGAGGCTCCACAGGAGGAGTTTTTCCTCCTGTTCCCATGGTCTCTGCGGAGCCATCTGAAAGAGCCCTGGGAATGATTTAAAGTGCTTTTTAAGCATTTCCATCGTGCCTAAGTCCCAGAGGGAGTCTGAACCCAACCCGAGGCAGTTCAATGGCTCAGGTCAGCCCCCTGGAGATGGAGTATTGGATGAACAGGTCCACCTCAGTGGGGGGAATTGTCAATCTCTTTAGAGTGGTGTTGGTGTTTGCAAATAGATTTAAATTAATTTTGTCTGTATTCTATTATTACTATGCTCGCTATTATTCATCCTACTACTTAGAGGTACTCAGGCTCATAAGTGGTACAAATTCTCTGTGAGGAAAATGCTATATAAGCTCTGAGTCTGAACCTGCTTAAGCCGCTGAGCCATCCCTGAGCCACAGAGCATGGTGAGTTATCAGAGGCAACTACCTGCAGGTCTTGTGATAGGCATCAGGCCATTTAACCAGGCTTCAGCCAGTCCACAGGCAAAGACCCACCCAGGTGATCCCATTATACAGGCTCCTAAGAGAAGCCATCAGTCTGCTCAGTGTCACAGCTTGACTGGGCCCACTCCCATTGCTAGTACTGTAGTTTCAACAGACTGCTCCTGCTCTAGTCCGTGCCTGTTTCTACATGAACCAGCCCCTACTCCAGACTGCATCTGCTCCTGCCTCAGCCGGCCGCCCAGCAACTCGGAGCGCAGTTTACAAATGAAGTCAGTATCATTATCCTTATTTTACAGATAGAGAAAGTGAAGCACAGAAAGTGAAGTCACTTGTGCCAGGCCACCCAACAGGTCAGTGACAGCACTCAGGTCTCCTGATTCGCTCCCATGGTCTACTCACTAAAGCACACTGGGCTAGGCCAAAACCCTGCCTCTTGCTATCCCAAGCCATAAGGCAAGCTCTCATCTGAAATCATGCTCCTAACATTGTGACCTGGGCCCTTCTCTGATTATTATTCCCTGGCTTTTCTCAGGAGCAGTGTCAGACACTGAACACATGGTGCTTTGGAGTGGCACCTCTTCCAATCTAAGGAATTAATGATAATGTCTTCTTTCCACTTGCTTTAAAATCCTTGTCTCATTTAGCCCCCTCATACCCCCTGTGGGGATGGCAAGTGCCCCACTGAATGAAAGGGGAAAGAGAGGACAAAGAAGGGAGAAGGGAGTCAGTGATAAAAGCTGGACTACAATTCAGGAGCTCCTGGCACCAGTTGCTCTAGGCCAATGGTCTCATTGGCAATGTCTGCATGAGAAGGAAGACCGCAGCAAACCAGACTGGGGCAGACAGGCCCAGAACTTCCAAAGAGAAATCCGATGGATCAGAGCACAAGAGACTTTAAAGAGGAGTGTGGTGAGGAGGCAGGAAGAGTTGGAGAGTGTGCAGTGAGAGAATAGGGTTGAGGGGGAGACAGCGATTTGAAATTCACAAGCACATGTGCAAAAGGAACAAGAGAGCCGCTCCCACCCCCCCAATACAGTATAAACCCATAATCCTCCCAGGATAGAACTGCCAAATCCCAGGTCCGAACTCACCCAAACCTTGGGGAAATGTGAATCTAGGGCAGTGTCTAACCAATACATACAATACCATATGGTTAGAGAGGGTTAGCCATGTGTTACGAAAAGTATCCCCCAAAACCTGCTCGTCACGATAAAGAATATCACCATTCCAGGACATTGAGAAACAGATGCATGGGCCATGTGTGGCCAACACACATGGGAGAGTATGTTAGTGAAAGAAGGAGAGAAGAAATGCTAAGTGTGAAAGAGAGGCAAAGAGTGTGACAGAGAGATGGGATGTAGAAGAGTCGGAAGGAGGCTACATAAGGTGAGACTCAGAACAGCCCAGGAGCAGGGGGGAAGGTGGCTTTACATAACCTTTGCATTTATCCAATCATAGATTCCAAGACCAGAAGGGAGCATTGTGATCAACCAGGCTGACCTGCTGTATGACACAGGCCATAGAACTTCCTCAGAATAATGCCTAGAGCAGATCGTGATTTAAAACTTGCCAGTGAAAGAGAATCCACCACAACCCTTGGTAAATTGTTCCAATGGTTAATTACCCTCACTGTTAAAAAATGTATGCCTTATCTCCAGTATGAATCTGTCTAGCTTCACTTTCCAGCCATTGGACTATGTTATACCATTCTCTGCTCGACTGAAGAGCATGTTATGAAATATTTATTCCCAGTCTAGATGATCACCATCTGTAAGTAAGTTACCTTCCTCAGGGAGCTAGGCAGATTTCCAGTGGAACCCCGGTTGCAAGGCAGGATTCCAAATGTGCCTGGTCTTCTGGCAGCTCACCTGCATGGCTCCTCAACAGCCTGCCTGGTGGGTTGATGGGGAGCAGGGACTCAAGAGCCTGGAAGCCTTGGTTCCCAGGCTCATTGCTCTTCGTCAGCCTGGGTTCTTGGGCTCCCTGGCACTGGGGCAGACTGCCTGGGAGCTGGAGATCCTAGGGTACACTGCTCTGGAGCAGGTGTCATGCCCTGGAACTGGGGGTCCGGGTAGAGCAGGGCAGAACACAGTAATTCCATTCAGCAGAGACTTTTGAAATGTTTGGGGGTTTGTTCTGAATTGGAGCAGAAACCAAATTTCAAAATCCTCCATGAAGCAGAATGACTGTTCTCTGCCCAACTCTCCTGCCAGCTCTTCAGAACAAGACTTGGGTTTGCTCTGTGTGTGTGAAACACATGTAAAGTTTGTGGTGCAGTATACATGATTTTTACTACTACGAATCAGAGATGGGTACTGGGTTTTAACAGGAGTAAGCAGCAATCAGGTTTTGGCTTCTCCAGCAAATTCACAGTGCTTGCAACAGCCCCCCACTCCCACTCACTCTCTTTTTCTCCTTTCTCCATTTCCTCATGTGAGCGCCCTCTAATGTTCACAAATATGTACTGCATTTGCTCGCTCCTACTCTATTCCATTAGACTTTGGCCTGGTCTACACTAGGAGCTTATATCGAATTTAGCGCCGTTACATCGAATTAACCCTGCACCCGTCCACACCAGGAAGCTACTTAGTTCGAAATAGAGCTCTTTTAAATTCGACTTCTGTAATCCTCGAAAACGAGAGGAGTAGCGCTAAATTCGAAATGGCAATATCGAATTAGGCTAGGTGTGGATGGAAATCGACGGTAATAGCTCCGGGAGCTATCCCACAGTGCACCACTCTGTTGACGCTCTGGACAGCACTTCGAGCTCGGATGCTCTGACCAGCCACACAGGAAAAGCCCCGGGAAAATTTGAATTCCTTTTCCTGTCTGGCCAGTTTGAATCTCATTTTCTGTTTGGACAGCGTGGAGAGCTCAGCAGCACTAGCAACGATGCAGAGCTCTCCAGCAGAGTTGGCCGTGCAATCTAATAGAAAGAGGGCCCCAGCATGGACTGATCGGGAGGTGTTGGATCTCATCGCTGTCTGGGGCGATGAGTCCGTGCTTTCAGAGCTGCGCTCCAAAAGAAGGAATGCAAAGATCTATGAGAAGATCTCTAAAGCCATGGCAGAGAGAGGATACAGCCGGGATGCAACGCAGTGCCGCGTGAAAATCAAGGAGCTGAGACAAGGCTACCAAAAAACCAAAGAGGCAAACCGACGCTCCGGATCCCAGCCCCACACATCACGTTTCTACGAGGCACTGCATTCCATCCTAGGTGCGGCCGCCACCACTACCCCACCAGTGACCGTGGACTCCGAGGATGGGATATTGTCCACGACCGGTTCCTCCTCGGAAATGTTAGGTGACGGGGAAGATGAGGAAGGAGATGAGGAGGACGAGGCAGTCGACAGCGCTTGCACCGCTGATTTCAACGACAGCCAGGAGCTCTTCATCACCCTTACCGAGATCCCCTACCAACCGTCCACAGCCCTTACCCCGGACACCGAATCAGGGGAAGGATCAAGCAGTGAGTGCTTTAAACATCTAAACATTTCATTTTAACATAAGTGGAATATTTATATTGTTAAGAATGGGCTTTTCAGTCACTCAGTTAAACATAGAAACTTTTATTTATAACAAAACAGGAATAATAACTATTTCAGTAATTTGTTGTTCATGATTTATTTGGCTTAGTAAACTTTTTACTACTAACTATGTATAGAAAATCAAGTACTGTCCGGATATTCATGATTAGTCCACAACACGGCCCCTCCACTCTGTAGTCCGTTATGCTCAACTTAAAGGAAAAGGCGGTCAATGTGCCCGGGAATGGACAGACAGTCCTCCTGTGATAGCTCCGCATAGCTCTCCTGGAGGTACCGCTCCAGCATGCGCACGAGGTTCAACGGCAGGGCAATCTTGTTTGGTCCCCCGTGGTAGCACACGTTCCCACGCCATGAGTCCATGAGGTAGTCGGGGATCAGTGCGCGGCACAGCATGGCGGCATATGGCCCAGGCCTCTGCATGCATTCACGCAGCATCCTTCCCCTCTCGGTCTCCGAGATCCTCATGAGGGTTATGTCACACATGACGCCCTGCTTTAAATTAGGGAGGGGAATGTTAGTATTTGGACTGCTTTACAGCCACGCGGTGGAGGCGGCAGAGGGGCAGCATACAGGGATCTTTCCCGGGGACAGCCGCGAGGTGGTGGGACAGGGGCAGAGCTCATGCTTCCCTGATTGCTGCCAGCAGAGAGTGGCCTTGCATTCAGTGCGAAAGGAGCCCAGTGCTACTATTACATGTTTAAGCTGCCACAAGTCTACGGCTTACCATGTTTGCCCGCAGCAGAAGTAGAGGTGTCCTGCAACGCTTCTCTGATCGCAACTGCAGGACCCCAGACACATAAGGCGAGGGCCGAAAATTCGACCTTGTCCTGAGTGCGCATGTGAAAGGTGCAGTGCATGGTGTTGTTCACAGAGAAAGACTGTGCTCTTTGTTAGCAACTTCATTTATCTGTCTCAGGAATTTACTCCCTTTTTCCCATTCCCACAGACACATCTGCGACTGTCTCCCAACCCAGCCTGGCATCACACTCCCAGAGGCTAGCGCAGATTAGAAGAAGGAAGAGAAAAACTCGTGAAGACATGTTTTATGAACTTATGGAGTGCTCACGAGAGCAGGCAGCCCAGACGACACAGTGGAGGGAGAACTTGTCACAAATGCACAGAGCAGTCATGGAACGGGAGGAGAGGTGGCGCCAGGAGGACCAGCAGGCTACTCAAACCCTGCTTGGACTAATGAGGGAGCAAACGGAGACGCTCCGGCGCCTAGTGGATGTTCTGCAAGACCGGAGGCAGGAGGACAGAGCACTGCTGCTGTCTATCTCTAACCGCCCTCCCCCGCCACCAAGTCCCACACCCCCCTCACCAAAAGTACAAAGAAGGAGGGGCGGCAAGGGCCGTTAAAACTGTCAGTCGGCCACTGCACACTGCTGCAGCAATGGAAGGCTCTCGTTCCAAACTTTGAAAAGTCCTTTCCTACCCATCTCACACTAGCCCATGTCCAAGTTTCCTTCCCCCCCCCCTTTTCATGTGCGGTTCGTAATAAAACATCTGTTTCTGTTAAGTACTGTTTCCGAGAGTGTCTTTTGGAGGGGATTCTGTCTGAAGGGGGGGAAGGGGTTTGTTACTTGGACAGGACAGTCACCTGTAGCAGGCTACAGAGGCGGGGGCAGGTCCAGCATCAGGACACATACACAGCACAGTCACCAGTTACCCTGGTCAGTCTGGGAGGCGGTTTTCTTGTTCTGGGGTGCGAGGGGGTTGATCTGTGACTTTGTGTCGGGGGAGGGCAGTTAGAGATCCTATGCCGCGGTCCTTATCCTGGATCACAGAGCCACGCAGCAGGGGATCTGTTACCCTCCGCCCCCTGCCAGAAAGTCACTTGGCCGACACATACATCCAGTCCCGCCCAGGACTGCTGGCAGGCTGCGTTGAAACAACCAATGCAGCACTGCGGAGCCTGTCATTCCCGGACTTTAGAAGCATCATTTGCATCAAAACAGTAAGCCCGCCCCCCTCCACAGTCTGCGTCCCCGGTTTAAAACATTCCCGCGAAAACAGTAAAAAAGAGAACCTTGTTCATTAACAGAACAGAACAGATTTTATTTGTTGGGAAGGTGGGGAAGGGGGTATGTAACTTGGAAGGATAGTCAACAGTAACTGGGTAAAGAAACGGGGGCAGGTTCAGCATCTGTGTCCACAAAGTAAAAAGTCACTGGAGACCCTGTTCAGTCAGGAACCTGGCTTTCAAAGCCTCCCTGATGCACAGTGCGTCCCGCTGTGATCTTCTAATCGCCCTGCTGTCTGGCTGGACGTAATCAGAAGCCAGGCTATTTGCCTCAACCTCCCACCCCGACATATAGGTCTCCCCCTTGCTCTCACACAAATTGTGGAGCACACAGCAAGCAGCTATCACAATGGGGATATTGGTCTCGCTGAGATCACAGCGAGTGAGTAGGCTTCTCCATCTGCCCTTGAGACGGCCAAAAGCACACTCCACCACCATTCTGCACTTGCTGAGCCGGTAGTTGAATAGTTCTTTCCCTGAGTCCAGTGCGCCAGTGTAGGGCTTCATGAGCCAGGGCATTAGCGGGTATGCAGGGTCCCCGAGGATGACTGTAGGCATCTCCACATCCCCAACAGTTACTTTGTGGTCCGGGAAGTAAATACCTTCCTGCAGCCGTCTACACAGACCAGAGTTCCTGAACACCCTAGCGTCATGAACCTTGCCAGGCCATCCAACGTAGATATTGGTAAAACGTCCCCGATGGTCCACCAGTGCTTGCAGCACCATGGAAAAGTAGCCCTTCCGGTTGATGTACTGGCTGGCCTGGTGGTCCGGTCCCAGGATAGGGATGTGAGTCCCATCTATAGCCCCACCGCAGTTTGGGAATCCCATCTCGGCAAAGCCATCTCTGATGAGCTCCACGTTTCCCAGGGTCACTACCTTAGATAGCAGTAGCTTGACGATTGCCCTGGCTACTTGCATAACAGCAACCCCCACGGTAGACTTGCCCACGCCAAACTGGTTAGCGACGGACCGGTAGCTGTCTGGCGTTGCGAGCTTCCAGAGGGCTATGGCCACTCGCTTCTGGACAGTCAGGGCTGCCCGCATCCGGGTGTCCTTTCGCTTCAGGGCAGGGGACAGCAACTCACACAGTTCGAGGAAAGTCCCCTTCCGCATGCGAAAGTTGCGCAGCCACTGGGATTCATCCCAGACCTGCAGCACTATGCGGTCCCACCATTCCGTGCTGGTTTCACGGGCCCAGAATCGCCGTTCAACAGTATCAACAAGACCCAGTGACAGCGAGATGTCCTGGGCGCTGGGTCTCATGTTCTCAGAGAGGTCGGAGCTAGTGTCCGACTTCATGCCGTCACGGTAGTGCCGTAGCCTCCTCTCATGATTGATCTGCAGCTGCCTCTGGTACAGGTGGAGGAGAAGCTGCGAGGCGTTGAGAACTGCCACAACTGCAGCGATGGTCGCAGCGGGATCCATGCTCGCACTGCTGTGGCGTCCGCGCTGTCAGTAATCAGAAAAGCGCGCGAACTGATTTCCCGCCGGCGCTTTCAGGGAGGGAGGGAGGGAGGGCTTGAGTGACGGACGGATGACGACAGGCGCCCAAAAGCACCCTCGACACATTTTTTTACCCAGAAGGCATTTGGGGCTCGACCCAGAATTCCAATGGGCAGGGGGGACTGCGGGAACTGTGGGATAGCTGCCCACAGTGCACCGCTTCCAATGTCGACGCTTGCCCCGTTAGTGTGGACTCACAAAGTCTCACAAAGTCGAATTACTGTCCTTAGTGTGGACACACACGTTCGACTTAGTAATATCGATTCCACATAGTCGAATTAACTAAAATCGAAGTACTCTCGTAGTGTAGACAAGGCCTTTGATACAGCAAGAGCAAACCCAGAACCTTTTATCTGAACCTATATTTAGTCATCTGGGTAAAACAGGACTCCAGTCAAAATCAATCCTGCTGTTGGTCTTTGGGTGGCAAAACCCAAACCAGGCTTCCTCAGCCTCCCTCTTTTAATAGTTAATTAATCTTAACAACAGAAGAGGAGGGAGGGGAGAGTTACTGGTACTGTATGGAACAGACATGATGGGAAGAGGCAGCAAAATGTGTGATGGAAAATTTAGACTGTTTCCCAGCTTGTTTTAATGCATTCCAATGAGAGGAAATAGCTGGTTGGTTTATTTCTGCATTTTAAACAGGTTCTGAAGCCCACTGGAGAAAGGACCTCCTTGTGCAAGCACATGCTGAAATGTTCTGTGTTTGCTTGCTTCCCCAGCTCAGACCTGAGCGCTGCTCTGAAGCAGCTGTGAACTGGAAGGGCATTCTGGTTAATGGGACATGCAGATAAGCACTTGACGTATACCATGGTGCTTTTGAAACTACCATGTTACCACCACATTATGGTACTCATTGGTATTACAGATGGACTCAAGTGGCATAATTTCCATCTGGATTTGAGCCCTCCTCATCAAAGTCTGAGGAGTGTTCAGAGCAAAGGTTTTGGTTCAGACCTGTATAAAGTTAAGCCATTTGAAAAATACAGATGCAAGATGCGGTTGGGATTTCTGCTACCCTCAAAGTTCATAGAGGGTTGAACTTTAAAGTCATAATTTAATGAGGTAATGCTATTTTCTAGCAATTATAGGCAGAACTTGAGATACTGCCCAACAGAAATCAAAGTCTTGATTTTGTAATGAACAAGTATGTGTCAATAAAATGCTGTCCATCTACTCACTTTTCTCCTGTGATTAGTGACCTCCCCTTTACTTTTACTAATGTTCCTCCTCCTCAACCTCACTGTGGCACAGTGCTACTGACCACTCCAGCCTTCCTCCAGACGTCTCCAGCTCTCTTGGCTCCTGGTTAGAATCATGCCTTTTTTGGCTGCTATTTGTTCAGTGCAGTTTGACAGAGAATTTGCATGTTCCTCTTCCCCCTCCCTTTATGTGGCTCTGTCATTAGCATATTCCTGCTTCTAGCTTCTCACCCTGGTGTCTTGCATTGATAGCTTCACCTTGGGCCCTCACTTCTGTATAAATGACACGCACCTTCACATCTCCCTCAGCTCACTTGCATCCCTCCATCTGACATCTGTCTGTCTGCGTGGCCTCGCTCAACTCCTGGCTACACTGTAACTTCCTGCTACTCAGCATATCGCAGAATTCACCCAGAAAGAGGAGTTCAAACTTCTTCCTCCTCTCAGAGGCAATGTGGCTCCATATCCAGGGCACCAGCCTGCAACCCAGGAGATTTGGGTTAAGTTCTTGCCTCTGCCAATGACCTATTGTGTGGCCTCAGGCAAGTCACTTGTCTCCTTGTGCCTCTGTTTCCCCATCTGTAAAATAGAGATGACACTCACCCAGCTTTTTAAAGTGCTTTGAGATCTATGAATAAAAACTAAGAGATAAGGGTACTGCTAAGATAAAGGAACCACAGCTGGTGATAATGCCCAGCAGTTGTCTAAGGTCAGGAGTCTGGATCTATGGAGCAAATTTAAGGTCTTAATCATTTCTTTTCCACCCACCTGGACATCCTCTGTGAAACTCCTATCCCCAAAACTGAAGCACATGCACAAATCAGTCTCCCCTTATTCTTCCCTTTGCTGAAATCTGTATTCACATGGTAATCACTTCCTGACCTGCTCGCAATTCTCTCTATTGTATTCTTAAAAAGCCATGCCAGACAAACCTCAGGGAGTCAGGAATATTGCAGCCGGATGACTGTTTGATGCCAGCAAGTGGGAAATCTTCATCTAGGAGTCCAGCTCGGAACTGTCTTTACGGCTCTCTAAACTGTCTCTCAAGGTTCATTCTACCTCTCTGAACGCATTGACTGAATATCCACCAACAGCTCCCTTCTACCCCTTTCATCTTCCCTCCCCCATTCCTGCTCCTCCCTTTTCCCCCTCACTATCACGCTGACCCCCCTCACCTTCCCCTCCCTCTTTTCTGCCCTTCTACCCCCTCACTGTCACACTCACTCTGTTCCCCCGCTTTGAGTGGGGCCATCTTCCCCTGTTGTGTGTATGAGACCATTGCTGTCGTTTAGCCATGCAGACCATATGTATTCTTTAACCTCTCATGGCAGTAAGGTACAGGAGCAACGTGTGAAGGATGCTACGTGAAGAATTGTTCTGTGTAGATTTCCATTCTGCTGAACCTACTGCACCAAAAGGCAGTTTTGTGGTCACCGCAGCATCTTTTACTGCGTACCACATGGTGGTGCTCTTGGACACAAGAACACTGTTCCATTGCAATGATGGCCAACACAGCCACAACTTCAGAAGGGACCACTGATGTTGAGTGACTGTTATTTGGAACCCAACCTTATCCAGTGTTAAGCTGACACCCCAAAAATCACAGGCCACTTTCACAATTTTGGCCATGATATTGAGAACCCTTCACATGCTCGAAAAAAATCTTCCCCTTTCTTTTCTTTTGTCCCCTTTCTCTAGGATGGTATTTTTCTCCTCCTTTCCTTTATCTTTTCTTATTCTTCCCTTTCTTACTGTCCTTTTGTCTCTTTCTCCTTTCAGATTTCCTCTCCTTCATGTTAGTTTCTCTTTCTTTATATTCTCTCCCTTCACAATTGTCCTCCCCACCCCCATCTTTCACACTGACTTTCCCACTTCTTTCCTCCTCCTCTCTCCCTCCCCACTGCTCTCTCTAGAGTTTACACTGCATTCAAATCCACATGAAGTCTTAAAAGGCCCTCAACACAGGGGTTAGATTTTGCTTGAAATTGCAGTCTCTCTCCTCCTTCAGCATTTGCTGCAGTCCCAGTCATTTTGCATGAAAACAAAAATCTCTTTTCTATTTCATTCTTCCTTTCATGACTCATTTTCCAACCATACCCTTGTGAATTGGCAAGTGCAGCATTAACACACCACCCATTGGAAGAGCTCCAGTCCAGAATGGCCCAGAGACTATGCTGCCTCTCCATGGGCACCTGACATAGCCATGGCGAGAATTTGATGAGCTCCCTCTAAGAAACGCTCAAGTGGAAATTCACTGGGAGCACAGTGCAGGCTTCACTTATTGGGTGTGCGATCTAGCAGTGAGAGCACAATGCAGCTCTGACTGACACCAGTAAGGCTGGAACATTAACAATATTACAAAATACTTCATAAAGATCCTCAGATGAAAAGCATTTCCTAAGAGCATAGTATCATTATTAAGAACTCTGCAAAGGGGAAGTCTCATTATACCCACTTTATAGATAGGCAAATAATTCCCCCCTCTGAGCCTCAGTTTTCCTAAGCTCATCCAATAAGTCAGTGAGAGAAATAGAAATACAGCCCTGATACCCAGTCCCCTCCTCTAAGCACTAGGCCATACTGCCTCTTATAGTATTGATAATACAAAATTAAGCAAGTCATCTCTAGTGGTTAGAGCAGGGGATTAAGGGTCAGGACTCTTGGGTTCAATTCGGTCAGGACTCTTGGGTTCAATTACAAGCTCTGCCACTTAGTCACTGTGTGACCATGGGCAAGTCACTTCACCTCTCTGGTCCCGATTCTGCTCTCATTCACATTGGTGTAATCAGGTATTACACCTTTATCAAGTGAGATCAGAATCAATCCCTCTGTGCTTCACTGCAGCATGATTATGGTGATACTGACCCAAAGGGACATAGGGAGAATTAGTGAATGATTGAAATGTGCTTTGAGATCCTCAGATGATTGGTGGGAGAAAATAGTGATAGGTTGTCCCTCTCCAGCTCCTTCTGCATATGGATCTCCAAGTGTTCAGTTAACTTGATTACCTCACAGGGCAGCTGAAGTTTAATAAAGTAAGGCAACAAATCCACGGCCAGGTAATTCATGATTGTTACTACACTGTGCACCCATGGTCATTTGGAACTTCATAGCAAAAGCACAGGCTTCTGCCACTTGAGCTAAAAGAGGCTCTCTATTAGTTGTTAGCAGAGTAGAAGCTATGAAACACAGTTGAAGAGTTCTGATTGGGGTCAGTAAAGAGAACACATTCGTTAGCCAGTACATTCAACTATTCTTTAGCACAGAGTCCCCACTGGAATCATCTCCTATACAACTGTATGAGTGCAGGAGAGACACAATACTCCAGAAGATCTCTGTGGAGGAGAGAACTGTTGGGGCTTGAATATACCCATGGGCTCTGCTAGGGTTCTTGGGTTTCGCTCCTTCTTGATTGGGGGGAGGGAAATAAGTGGTGGTCTCTCTCTGACATCAAACCCTTGCGCCACCAGAATGAAATATCACTCATAATAAGTTGTGCAGATCTGTCATTCCCTCCTTTCTTCCGTGGGGGATGAAATAGCTAACAGTGACATTTAAATAATTGCGGGGGCCTAGAGATGTTTAACACCTCACCACAATGAATGGGGCAATTCACCCCCTCAGAGCTGTTCTTCCAGGTTCTCTGCAGACTCACATAGATGTCTCTGCATCCATTGCACTTGGTTCACTTTAGCAGTTGCGGTTGGGAAGAAAATCTCCAAGCGTCTTATCTTTTATTAAAAAATGGAAGCTAGATTCTGGAGAACAAGACAGTCACTGCAGAGAGGTGCAGGTATGCATGGTGCAGGGGTGCATACCAACTGTATCTGACACCTCTCTGCACCACAGGCACTGGCACTGAGAAAGTTGCAAGGGCACTATAATGCATCTGCCCCAACGTGCAATGCTAAAGTGACAGGGAGAGGAAATTCTCCCACAGCTCATTGTGTGCCTTAATGGGTGAGGGGGTCAGTAAAGTTGCTGGTTGAGCTCTAGATAGACCGTACAACGAGCTTTGCACATGCATGCTCACAACCATTCTGTGTAAGGGGCCTTGGAGTCTGCCTGTCTCAGCCTGGTCACACTTTGGCTCAGTGCTGGTCTCACCTTCTTCACAACATGTGAGGTGGAGGAGAAAATGAGCTGTGAGACCTCAGGCCATGGCTACACTGGCGCTTTACAGCGCTGCAACTTTCTCGCTCAGGGGTGTGAAAAAACACCCCTCTGAGTGCAGCAAGTTACAGTGCTGTAAAGTGCCAGTGTAAACAGTGCCCCAGCGCTGGGAGCCGCGCTCCCAGAGCTGTAAGCTAATCCCCTCGTGGAGATGGAGTACCTGCAGCGCTGGGAGAGAGCTGGCACGCGACCACACTCGTACTCCAAAGCTCTGCTGCGGGAGCGCTCCCGCGGCAGCGCTTTGAAGTTTTGAGTGTAGCCACGGCCTCAAAGAGGCAGGAAATCTGGTTTCTATTCCCAGCTCTTCCACTGATGCGCAGTGTGATCTCAAACAGACCATGTTCTTGCTTTGTGCCTCAGTTTCCCTATTTATGAAATGGGGATGATAATAATACCCACCTCACATGAGCAACATGGTGATTTATTAATACATGTCTATAAAGTGCTGTGAGATCCTCAGACAAAAGGTGACACGGAGGAGTATTATTAAAAGAACAGGGTGAGACTCCACCAAACCTCTTGAACTGAGCTGTCTTGTCAGCCTGTATATTTTCACTGCACCTTTGAAGATGAGACTCCGCTGCTAGTGCTACTTTGCTCCAATTCAGTGGGTTTTAAGAGGCCACAGGGAGACCTGTTAGGGTTAAAATGGATTGAATATGTCTTTGAGCCTCCAGAATAATGAGTATTTCCCTTTCTTTACCATTTTGGATCCAGATGAGATGCTGTTCAGTCGCTGTCATTCTGCCAAGCAAACACCTTCTCATTGCCTCGAAGCTGAACTCCTAGGGTCAGACATTTGCAAGCAGATGAACCTTTTCTGGAAGTACATTAAGCAAAGGAAACGTAGGCAGGAAATTTTAATTACTTTTACATTCTAAGATAGCTTGTGCTGTAGCCATTATAAACCGCTTTTGATTCTGCATTGTGCCAATGCTGGATATTCCCATTATCTGTATTAAGGTGGTGATCTCCTTAGTGTCTACGCACATTTATTAATTATTACTATTTAATGCTGCAGTGCTGCCAAAAGGAGAGGAAAGATAGTATTAAGGTAGCAGATTAGGACGTAATTCCTAGTTCTGGCACAGACAACCTGTGTAACCTTGGGCAAGCCACTTAGGGTATGGCAAGACTGCAGTCACAGGGCAATTGCAGCTCAAACAGACATACCCAAGCTAGCTTCAATCTAGCCAGTACCTAAGCTAGAGCAGTGAAGCCATGATGGCACCGGCTTTGACGAGGATGAGTTGCCTGAGCATTTACCCAGGGTTCTGGGCAGGCTTGTACAGCCTGCATTGGAGCCTGTGCTGTCATGGCTTCACTGTTCCAGTACCCAAGTTAGCAGATGAAAGCTAGCTCAGTATATGTACATGAGCTGTAGTCATACCCCGTGAATGCAGTGTATCTGGACCCTCAGCTTTTCTGCCTCTGTCCCCGCCTCTGTAAAATGGGGGTAATAACACTGTTCAACTTCACAGGCGTGTTGCGGGGGTACATTCATTACTGCTGGTGACTGGAGTCATATAAACACCTGTATAGATAGAAAAGGCTCAGATCAGGGTTACATTGTGCTAGAAGCTGTACAAATACTGAGGCAGATAAGGTTTTCTACGTAGAGCTTACAGCCTAATGTAAAACTATTCCGTCAATCAGTGCAGCAGTTCCTTCCAGGAATGGAACTAAACTGTCTCTCTAATAATCCCTCTAGATCCTATTATGTTCTACCTATCACCGTAACATGTGTGTTAACATAGTCTCCATCCTACCTCCTCATGAGAAAACTGCTGTTTTACAGAGACTCAGATCAGAGGGGTTTACTTCTATGGTGCTGGGGCTGTATTGCAACTCAGTTGTTAGAAGATGACTTGCCAGAAGATACATCTCACCCTGAAGGTGGTTAGGTTTGGTTTCATGCTGATCTCCAGCATTCATAGAATCATAGAATCAGAAAATATCAGGGTTGGAAGGGAGGTCATCTAGTCCAATCCCCTGCTCAAAGCAGGACCAATCCCCAACTAAATCATCCCAGCCAGGGCTTCGTCAAGCCTGACCTTAAAAACCTCTAAGGATGGAGATTCCACCACCTCCCTAGGTAACCCATTCCAGTGCTTCACCACCCTCCTAGTGAAAAAGTTTTTCCTAATATCAACCTAAACCTCCCCCATTGCAACTTGAGACCGTTACTCCTTGTTCTGTCATCTGGTACCACTGAGAACAGTCTAGATGCATCCTCTTTGGAACCCCCTTTCAGGTAGTTGAAAGCAGCTATCAAATCCCCCCTCATTCTTCTCTTCTGCAGACTAAACAATCCCAGTTCCCTCAGCCTCTCCTCATAAGTCATGTGCTCCAGCCCCCTAATAATTTTTGTTACCCTCTGCTGGACTCTTTCCAATTTTTCCACATTCTTCTTGTAGTGTGGGGCCCAAAACTGGACACAGTACTCCAGATGAGGCCTCACCAATGCCGAATAGAGGGGAATGATCACGTCCCTCAATCTGCTGGCAATGCCCCTACTTATACAGCCCAAAATGCCGTTAGCCTTCTTGGCAACAAGGGCACACTGTCGACTCATATCCAGCTTCTTGTCCACTGTAACCCCTAGGTCCTTTTCTTCAGAACTGCTGCCTAGCCACTCGGTCCCTAGTCTGTAGCAGTGCATGGGATTCTTCCGTCCTAAGCGCAGGACTCTGCACTTGTCCTTGTTGAACCTCATCAGATTTCTTTTGGCCCAATCCTCTAATTTGGCTAGGTCCCTTTGTATCCTATCCCTACCCTCCAGCGTACCTACCACCCTCCCAGTTTAGTGTCATCTGCAAACTTGCTGAGGGTGCAGGCCACGCCATCCTCCAGATCATTAATGAAGTCTATAGCTCAGGGTCTGCCCATGTGAATGTCCTACCCTCCACTCCCACAAGTTTACAGCTAGTTTCCATCTGCCATAGAGTCCAGCTTGAATGGATCTATTACATGGTGGTGCTGAGAGAGGTAGAGCCCCCTTTCAGATAGATAGACCCTTGCCCAATTAGGGATTTGAAGATCAGGCTCAGAATAAGGTAGAATGTGTGCTGGCACTTTATGTCATGGTCTTGTTTATTTTTGTTTCCCTTTTGCCCAAGGTCCTCTTTCTGTTTGAATAAAGCAGTGCCTGTCCCTTTAGAAGCCTGTTATGGCACTTACAAATTGAGTATAAGTCAACAATGTGATGTAGCTGAGAAAAGAGGCTAATATTCTGGGTACTAATAATACCAGTGTTGTATAGCAGACACGAGAGGTAATTATTCCCCTCTATTCAGCACTGGTGAGGCCTCAGCTGGAGTACTGTGTCCAATTGTGGGTACCACATTTTAGGAACAAAGTGGACAAATTGGAGCATGTCCAGGGGAGAGCAACAAAAATGATAAAAGGTTTAGAAAACCTGACCTATGAGGAAAGGTTAAAAAAATTGGGCATGTTTAGTCTTGAGAAAAGACTGAGAAAAAAAACTGATAACTGTCTTCAAATATGTTAAGGGCTGTTATTAAGAGGACAGTTGTTTTCCATGTCCACTGAAGGTAGAACAAGTAGTAATGGGCTTAATCTGTAGCATGCGTGATTTAGGTTAGATATTAGGAAAAAACCTTTAAGTGTAGTTGAACTCTGGAAAAGGCTTCCAAAGGGGGTTTGTGGAATCCCCATTATTGGAGGTATTTGATCCCCATCTTTGAAAGTTTTCAGAACTGGTTGGACAAAACAGCGGTTATGGTCTAGGTTTACTTGGTCCCGCCACAGTGCAAGGGGCTGCACTTGATGACTTCGAGGTCCCCTCCAGCCCTACATTTCTATGAGGGTATGTCCTCACTGCAAATAAAAGGTGTGTTGTTAACATGTTAGCTAACTTGGGTTAAAACACTAAAGACCCATCAACTCTTTTAACTCGTATTGGCTAACCTGAGTTAAGAAATGTGATTGGGGTCCTGGGGGACCATGCTGAGATTGCTCAATTAGGGCAAATTGCAAAGAATGGGGCAGACAACCCCCCAAACTGGTGGTTATTCTAATATTCAGGATTCACCCAGGCTAGCAACAAAACAGCTTCTATAATACCTTACTGGTTACCCAGAAGCCAGAAACATTTCTCTTAAAGCAACCCAGACTTTGGGCTCCTACCTAGACAGTCAAGTCAAATAGGATGAGGATTACTGAAAATCTTGTTCATCATATAAAAAGTTCTACCAATCCCAAAGGGTTGGACACATTACCCTCCAGGTTATTGAATGTTCCAGATCTTACCCAAATACACACTTACAGCCAATTCTTCTTAACTAAACTAAAATTTATTAAAATAGAAAAGGGAGAGAGTATTGGCTAAAGTATCATTATACAGACATGAATAGAGTTCTTAGGTCAGTCTCACAGTAGAGATGATGAGCTTTAGAGTTGCGAAGAGTTCTTTCAGAATTAGTCCATAGGTTCAGTCCAATGTCCAATACGAGGGTGATCCAGAATAGAACTAGAGACCTCAATCTTGTAGCTCAAGCTTCCCCTGATGAATTTTAAGCAGATTTGAGATGAAAGGATCAGGTTCCAAGAGCCCTTTATACAATTCCCATGCAGCCACTTGACAGCATGCAGTCCTCGGGTTAAGGATAGTGTCTTTGAAATAACCTCCTATTTCCTAAACATCACCGGTAATTAGCTACATGGATCAACATAAGGCAATTGCCTATCTTCCACCATTTGCAGGTGATTTACCACAAACTTCAAAGAGAAATGAAGACCGTGATATCACCACATTTACAGTTCATTTAAATGTTAGCATCTTCTTTTGATCTCTGAATTAACAGAATATAGCAATAGACGGGAACTGTTTGGTTACATTGATAACCTCTAACAATATATATGTAAACACACAAAACACAAAAACTATCTACTAATATGTCTCTAAAGGTTGAATCTGGGTCAATTAGCCTGCTAGTTGTGTAACCCTTTCTGGCCCTGTGTCACAAGAACACACTTTTTGGGGCGTGGGGCAAAGATATACCCTTTGAGCCAAACAAAATGTTCCTATGACATATTCCCTGACTTTCAAATCTGTAACATGATACCGATGTTTCTTTTTTTATGGACACTCAAAAAATGGCACCCAAATTTCACAACAGCTACCTGCTGTTGGCAGCATGCCAAGCTCTCAAGGGCTGCAGGTAATTTCTAAATACAGTTAAATAATTTCTAAATAAAAAAACCCACCTCTCAAACCCCTAATATTTGCATGTACTTGAATCTTCCTTGATAGATGTATGAAAATTGCTTGTTGGTTGAGTTCACCAGCAATTTAAAACTGCAGTTACAGGAAATAATTACAGATGGCTTTATAGAACAGAAGGATAATTTGATCTAAAAATTTGATCTGATGCTCTTGAACAGGGGCATATTCTGCTGGGAGCGGAGCGGGTTAGTTTGTAAAACAAAAGAGGAAAACAGTGTGGATGTGAGCAGGGGAAAGGCAATTATTCTCTCATTATATTGGAACAGATTGTGTCTGGCTCCTGCATAAGTACGAAGCGTGTGGGAGACAAGGGCACACAGAGCCCCTCATGAGAGCCGGAAATGCTCTCTTGCTAATGCCTCCTGGGGCATAAGCTTCCTCAAAATGGACAGAGAGGAGGTAGGGCCATGATCCCCATGAAGCTGTCCAGATGCACAGGGAAGAAACTGTTCCATCCTCTTAAAGGGTGGTGTAATGGGCACATTATCCCTGTGTGCAGGGGAGCTCTGGCATGCATTAGGTCTTCCTGAGCTCTCTCTGAGCTGCACAGCCCCCAACACAGGTCAGCAAGGTGCAACCTAGCTCACAGCTGTTAGTGTGTTCTTGGACAAAGGCCCAGGAGCCAGGTGTTCAAATCCAGTTTCCGCCACAGACTCCTTTGGGGACTGGGGTGTCCAGGGGTGAAAGTAATATTAAATTCTTACCGGTATGGGGGCCCAGCTCCAGGCCCCTGGAAGGGGTGGGGCCTTAGGCAGAAGGGGCAGGGCTGGGGTCAGCCTCCCCCAGCCAGCCCATCCATGCCGCCCAGGGCTCTGGCAGTGATTTTAAAGGGCCTGGGGCTCTGGTCGGGAGCCCCGGGCCCTTTTAAATCACCAGCCCCGGGACAGCTGTCGCCTTTGCCCCGCTCATCGGTGGCCCCTTTTGTCCCCCCCCCCCCCCCCGGCAACAATGTTAAAGCGCTGTTACAGCAGTGCTTGAATGTCAGCTGCATACAGGCTGGTACCAGCTTCTTACCAGTACGCCATACTGGCCTACTTTCATCCCTGGGGGTGTCTATCTGTGGCAGGAGGAAAATGTGGTGTTTGATTAGGAATCAGAAATGTTCTCCTTGATCCTGATTAAATGGAATGTTTCAGTCCGGCCTGTTGCTATGAGGGGGGAGGTATGTGGGGGTGGGGAACCCCTTCTCCTGATGCCCCAAGAGTAGCTCTGATGAGAGCTGGTTACTGTGAGCCGCTGCTGTCTCTCCTCTGCTGCAGGCCCTCAGCAGCTCCCCTGCTAGCCCCCGGCTGCATCGCAGGGGAAGGAGGCGAGAGCAGGTCTGGCTGCCCTATGGCCTGATTCCCGGTGGGGCTGTGGGAGCCCCAGGAGAGCAGCACTGGAGGCTGAATGGCTCTGCCTGAGCCTAGGGAAGCACTAACAAAGGGTGTCTCCCCTCCCCCACAGCCACCCTAGGAGCCGAGGAAAGGGAGATGCTGAGAACCAGCAGTCACAGCCCCTGATTCTCTGCCCAGCCTGGGGGCTGCTTTAACCTGCACCAGCTGGCACTGATCCCCTCCGCCCCATACTGCACCTGGGGAGAGCTGGAGTGCTGTCTGCACCAGCTATTTGTCTCTCCCATCCCCCACATACACACCCTCCCGCTCATCCCAAGATGTCCCTCCAGCAAGGGCTGTGAGGAGACATAGGAGCCAAATACACTGGCTGCGTGCTCTCATGGCAGAGAATTCCCAAGAGAGGATTTGCAGGTGGTTTTTTTTCCCCTGCTTGACACTTGAGCAGCACAAAGGCAACAGAAGAGGGCAGATGATCTGCCCCAAAATACTGACTGTGGATCCTTGGCCTCTTTGCAATGAAAGATCCACTCTTGAGGCTGTAAAAGTTGGATGCCACTGGCCTGACCTCGGAATAGAATTCTTCACTTAATCTCACCGTGCCTCAGTTTCCCCATCACACTTGGGGATCACACACTAAACATACGTCCCAAGGCAGGGCATGAAATCTAGTGTGTAAAGTGCCTTGAAAACATGAATTGGTGGGGATTATTATTACCAGCAAATGCATACCATCCCCTTTCCTCACCCTCACTGCTGGGGTCCCAGAGAGCCAGCACCTGTCCCTGACCTATCCAGACACTTTAAACAGCCAAAGAAGTGCATGCTCCCAGTGGGCACACGCCAGGTTAATGGCAACACACAGCTCAGCTCGCAGCTAATAAGATTTAAACACAGGCTAATGACTGCATGTTTTCACTTTAATCAACACACAAATCACCCTTTTATTATTATGTTTTTTTCCCAATTTAATTTATAATTGAATTATGCTCAAGACCATAATTGTTGATATAATCCACCTCTCAAATTTCTAGCTCAGTTTATGCTTCGCCCTAACCTTTCTCTGAGCTGTGGAGAGGGGGCTTAGTTGCACAGTGGGTGAGTTAGTGCATTCATCTGCTGAGAGCTAGATTCCCATGTGGATCTAATCACATGAGAAATGAGTTTGATGACCTAACTCTAGTAGATATTTGGCCCAGTTGCAAATGCCTTGTCTCCATTGGGAAAATGTATTATATTAGCCCTGGTCTACACTACAGAATTACTTTGCTATAACTACATTGCTCAGGGTTGTAAATGATCCTCACCCCGAGCAACGTAGTCATACTGACCTCAGCACTGGGGTGTAGACAAGACTATGTCAGCAGAAGACGCTCTCCCACCAACATAGCTACCGCCTCTCATGGAGGTGGATTAACTAAGCCGACGGGAGAAGCTCTCTCCTGTCAACTTAAAGCATTTTCATTAAAGTGCTACAGCAGCAGTGCTTTAAATGTAGACCTGCCCTTAGAAAACACACCTGAATAATTGTGATGCTTAATGCAATTTTGCCCTTGGTGTGCACAAAGACAGCCATGCTTGAAAGTGTGTTAGCTTGTCAAGGCACATTAGGGTTAGCCTACAGTGTTGTAGTGTTGTCTACACCCCAGCTAACATATTTAAACATACTTGTCTGCATGGTGTCCTAAATCCCATTTAACAATACGTTAGTTAAAATGTGTTAATTAACAAGTTGAACATGGAAGATTGTAGCAGCATAGACATGATGCAGGGCACGATTGAGGTGCATTGGCAGAGCTGTGTAGGGAGCCCAGGACTGGAATAACAGGAGAGGCTGAAGGTCAGGAGCGAGCGGCATTGGCTCAGCTTTGTGGGGAGCCCAGGACTGGCATAGCAATAGAAGTTAGGAATGTAAATACCTTTGAGGATCTGGGCCTATATCTCCACAAACTAAATGGGGGTAGTTTTATTTTCCGAATTCAGGCCTTATCTGGGGGGCAGAGTTGGAGCTTGATGCAAAAGGCTGGTTCCCTTGTTGGGAAGCTGATATCTCTTCCTTTTCAGCTGCAGTGAGTCGCTGTGGTCACAAGCCCTTGCTGTCTCAGTCTCCCAGTTCAGGGATGGCCTGCCAGGCAGTTAGTCCTCTCACAGGTCATTTGTGGCAGAGAGCAACTCAAGAGCTGTGTCCTCTGCTGATGCTGCAACCCAACATCCTGCAGCCAGCTCTCCCCCATAACCCCCACTGTTCCTCCTCTTGGGCTCAGCTCACAGGTCTGGGCAGTCCTAGCCATGCCCAGGATCTCTGGCGCCTGCAGCTGGTCGCCCTGCTTGTCAGTCAGGCTTCTGGTCCAACACCACCAGCCAATGTGCATCCCTCCAGTACAGGCAAGACAGGCTGTGTCAGTTCCAGTCTGCTTCTGTGCTGCTCTCTGTGGGAGCTGCTTGCATCAAGTCCTCAAACTGGCAAGGGGTCCCCATAAGCATTTTGTCACCCTTTCATACCTGCCAAACTGCAGTCATTTCCCTCTCACACTGACCAACACCAACACACTCTGTACATGCCTATCTTTATCCTTGTAACATGCTGTGGCATACACGCACTGTGGTCAGCAACAGAGGTCACACCTAAGCCTTTCTGCCCTGAAAATGAAGGCTTTGTTCACGTGAACTAACGGAGAGCTACCTTAATCATGAGTAAGTAGCTGGCAGTTAGAATTGCTAGGTTTAGCCACTATAGGGAGACACGATCACATGCACAAATCCTGTGTAACTTATCCTGAACAAAACAATCCTGGTGCAATGCGGCGAACAGCAGAGGCTAACAGAGGGAGTTTGCCTGGGAGCTGTCCGAGAGGAGGTACGCTAAGTGCTGCATTAGGGGGGCTGTGTTGGTGGGCCTTGAGTGGGCCTGACTGGTATATAAGGGCAGTCAGCAGCGAACCAGCTGAGCGGCGAACAGCAGAGGCTAACAGAGGGAGTTTGCCTGGGAGCTGTCCGAGAGGAGGTACGCTAAGTGCTGCATTAGGGGGGCTGTGTTGGTGGGCCTTGAGTGGGCCTGACTGGTATATAAGGGCAGTCAGCAGCGAACCAGCTGAGCGGCGAACAGCAGAGGCTAACAGAGGGAGTTTGCCTGGGAGCTGTCCGAGAGGAGGTACGCTAAGTGCTGCATTAGGGGGGCTGTGTTGGTGGGCCTTGAGTGGGCCTGACTGGTATATAAGGGCAGTCAGCAGTGAACCAGCTGAGCGGCGAACAGCAGAGGCTAACAGAGGGAGTTCGCCTGGGGAGAGCTCACTGAGGCTTTCATCTGCAGGTTTCTCTGAGTAGTTCTTGCAACAGCTGAGGAAGCTCTTAAGAGGAAGGTGATATGGAAGGTGAGCGATCAGCTGTTGTAACCTGCACAGGTTGTGCCATGTTTGTCTTTCTTCCACAGGACAGAAGCGACTTTGTCTGTACAAAGTGCAAGCTGGTCTCCATATTAGAAGAGAAGGTTCGAGTATCGACTCTGCGTTGCATAAGGGAAAATGAAGATTTCCTGGACAGACGTCAGGAGATGCTTCTAAGGCCACAATGTTCTGAAGATTCAGAGCAGGCGCAGCAGGGACAGACGGATGATGAAGAAGTTTGGCAGCATGTGACCTCCAGAAGGAGAAAGAGGAGCGTCCATGTACCAGCAATGGAGATACAGGTGAGCAATCGTTTCCATGTTCTCTCTACAGGTACTAATGCGGAGAGTGGAGTAGACCCATCTGAGGGAAGGGAGCAGAAGGAGACTCCACTGATTGGAAGGCAAAAGATGCACTGTCCTAGGGATGGGGGTTCCACGACCACCACTCCCAAGAGGAGGAGGAGGGTGGTGGTGGTCGGGGACTCCCTCCTCAGGGGGACTGAGTCATCTATCTGCCGCCCCGACCGGGAAAACCGAGAGGTCTGCTGCTTGCCAGGAGCTAGGATACACGATGTGACGGAGAGACTGCCGAGACTCATCAAGCCCTCGGATCGCTACCCCTTCCTGCTTCTCCACGTGGGCACCAATGATACTGCCAAGAATGACCTTGAGCGGATCACTGCAGACTACGTGACTCTGGGAAGAAGGATAAAGGAGTTTGAGGCGCAAGTGGTGTTCTCGTCCATCCTCCCTGTGCAAGGAAAAGGCCTGGGTAGAGACCGTCGAATCGTGGAAGTCAATGAATGGCTATGCAGGTGGTGTCGGAGAGAAGGCTTTGGATTCTTCGACCATGGGATGGTGTTCCAAGAAGGAGGAGTGCTGGGCAGGAACGGGCTCCACCTAACGAAGAGAGGGAAGAGCATCTTCGCCAGCAGGCTGGCTAACCTAGTGAGGAGGGCTTTAAACTAGGTTCACCGGGGGAAGGAGACCAAAGCCCTGAGGTAAGTGGGGAAATGGGATCCTGGGAGGAAGCACAAGCAGGAGAGCGCAAGAGGGGAGGACTCCTGTCTCATACTGAGAAAGAGGGATGATCAGTGAGTTATCTTAAGTGCCTATACACAAATGCAAGAAGCCTGGGAAACAAGCAGGGAGAACTGGAAGTCCTGGCACAGTCAGGGAACTATGATGCGATTGGAATAACAGAGACTTGGTGGGATAACTCACATGACTGGAGTACTATCATGGATGGATATAAACTGTTCAGGAAGGACAGGCAGGGCAGAAAAGGTGGGGGGAGTTGCGTTGTATGTAAGAGAGGAGTATGACTGCTCAGAGCTCTGGTATGAAACTGCAGAAAAACCTGAGTGTCTCTGGATAAAGTTGAGAAGTGTGAGCAACAAGGGTGATGTCGTGGTCGGAGTCTGCTATAGACCACCAGACCAGGGGGATGAGGTGGACGAGGCTTTCTTCTGGCAACTAGCAGAAGTTGCTAGATCGCAGGCCCTGGTTCTCATGGGAGACTTTAATCACCCTGATATCTGCTGGGAGAGCAATACAGCGGTGCACAGACAATCCAGGAAGTTTTTGGAAAGTGTAGGGGACAATTTCCTTGTGCAAGTGCTGGAGGAACCAACTAGGGGCAGAGCTTTTCTTGACCTGCTGCTCACAAACAGGGAAGAATTAGTAGGGGAAGCAAAAGTGGATGGGAACCTGGGAGGCAGTGACCATGAGATGGTCGAGTTCAGGATCCTGACACAAGGAAGAAAGGAGAGCAGCAGAATACGGACCCTGGACTTCAGAAAAGCAGACTTTGACTCCCTCAGGGAACAGATGGGCAGGATCCCCTGGGAGAATAACATGAAGGGCAAAGGGGTCCAGGAGAGCTGGCTGTATTTTAAAGAATCCTTATTGCAGTTGCAGGAACAAACCATCCCGATGTGTAGAAAGAATAGTAAATATGGCAGGCGACCAGCTTGGCTAAACAGTGAAATCCTTGCTGATCTTAAACGCAAAAAAGAAGCTTACAAGAAGTGGAAGATTGGACAAATGACCAGGGAGGAGTATAAAAATACTGCTCAGGCATGCAGGAGTGAAATCAGGAAGGCCAAATCACACTTGGAGTTGCAGCTAGCAAGAGATGTTAAGAGTAACAAGAAGGGTTTCTTCAGGTATGTTAGCAACAAGAAGAAAGTCAAGGAAAGTGTGGGCCCCTTACTGAATGAGGGAGGCAACCTAGTGATTGAGGATGTGGAAAAAGCTAATGTACTCAATGATTTTTTTGCCTCTGTCTTCACGAACAAGGTCAGCTCCCAGACTGCTGCACTGGGCAGCACAATATGGGGAGAAGGTGACCAGCCCTCTGTGGAGAAAGAAGTGGTTCGGGACTATTTAGAAAAACTGGACGTACCCAAGTCCATGGGGCCGGATGCGCTGCATCCGAGGGTGCTAAAGGAGTTGGCGGATGAGATTGCAGAGCCATTAGCCATTATTTTTGAAAACTCATGGCGATTGGGGGAGGTCCCGGATGACTGGAAAAAGGCTATTGTAGTGCCCATCTTTAAAAAAGGGAAGAAGGAGGATCTGGGGAACTACAGGCCAGTCAGCCTCACCTCAGTCCCTGGAAAAATCATGGAGCAGGTCCTCAAGGAATCAATTATGAAACACTTAGAGGAGAGGAAAGTGATCAGGAACAGTCAGCATGGATTCACCAAGGGGAAGTCGTGCCTGACTAACCTAATTGCCTTCTATGAGGAGATAACTGGCTCTGTGGATGAGGGGAAAGCAGTGGATGTGTTATTCCTTGACTTTAGCAAAGCTTTTGATACGGTCTCCCACAGTATTCTTCCTGCCAAGTTAAAGAAGTATGGGCTGGATGAATGGACTGTAAGGTGGATAGAAAGCTGGCTAGATCGTCGGGCTCAACGGGTAGTGATCAATGGCTCCATGTCTAGTTGGCAGCCAGTTTCAAGCGGAGTGCCCCAAGGGTCGGTCCTGGGGCCGGTTTTGTTTAATATCTTTATTAATGATCTGGAGGATGGTGTGGACTGCACTCTCAGCAAGTTTGCCGATGACACTAAACTAGGAGGCGTGGTAGATACACTAGAGGGTAGGGATCGGATACAGAGGGACCTAGACAAATTAGAGGATTGGGCCAAAAGAAACCTGATGAGGTTCAACAAGGACAAGTGCAGAGTCCTGCACTTAGGACGGAAGAATCCCATGCACAGCTACAGACTAGGGACCGAATGGCTAGGTAGCAGTTCTGCAGAAAAGGACCTAGGGGTCACAGTGGACGAGAAGCTGGATATGAGTCAACAGTGTGCTCTTGTTGCCAAGAAGGCTAACGGCATTTTGGGCTGTATAAGTAGGGGCATTGCCAGCAGATCGAGGGACGTGATCGTTCCCCTTTATTCGACATTGGTGAGGCCTCATCTGGAGTACTGTGTCCAGTTTTGGGCCCCACACTACAAGAAGGATGTGGAAAAATTGGAAAGAGTCCAGCGGAGGGCAACAAAAATGATTAGGGGTCTGGAGCGCATGACTTATGAGGAGAGGCTGAGGGAACTGGGATTGTTTAGTCTCCAGAAGAGAAGAATGAGGGGGGATTTGATAGCAGCCTTCAACTACCTGAAGGGGGGTTCCAAAGAGGATGGAACTCGGCTGTTCTCAATGGTGGCAGATGACAGAACAAGGAGCAATGGTCTCAAGTTGCAGTGGGGGAGGTCTAGGTTGGATATTAGGAAACACTATTTCACTAGGAGGGTGGTGAAGCACTGGAATGCATTACCTAGGGAGGTGGTGGAGTCTCCTTCCTTGGAGGTTTTTAAGGCCCGGCTTGACAAAGCCCTGGCTGGGATGATTTAGTTGGGAATTGGTCCTGCTTTGAGCAGGGGGTTGGACTAGATGACCTCCTGAGGTCCCTTCCAACCCTGATATTCTATGATTCTATGATGATGCATCTCACAGCGCTTGTGTCTTCCATACTCAATGTAAATTCGTGGTTCCTTCATTATCCTGATCCCAAGTTAGGCTTCCAGGGTGTGGGACAGACCCATCAAAGTTAAGCATGCTCCCTGGTGACTGCAATGAAGATTGTAGCCATATACTCCCATCATGCTGGTTGGCAGAAGCATCTCACATTTCAAAATGGTTTTATGTTAAGGCTACCCAATGGGGGCTCAGATACTGTGGTGAATGCCCCAGATGCCAAGGTGATGGGTGCCTTTATTGAAGCCATAGACAGAAAGCTGCTATCTCCAAAATGTCTGTTTGGGAGAGAAGGGAGGGTGTCAGGGGAAGACAATAAAAATACAGTCTATTTGCCCGACTGTGGGATATATCTGTCTCGTAAAACATTTGGCTACAGATAAGGTTCAAATTCTGGCATGATCAGTTCAGCCCTTCATCCTATCTGGTAGATAAACTGCAGAGCAGTTTACTGTGTGAGGGTCTTTGGAGGAGACCTTTTTAAAAAAAAAAAAAAAAAAAAGGTCAACTCCTGTCTGCACTGTGGGGATAGTTACAATTCCATGACACTATAAGAGAGTCGGTTACCCTGACATCTTCGGCCAAAATTTCCCTCTCTCCCCTTGACATCTAGTGGGTTTGTGTTCTGCTTGGCTGGTGTACTCTGCCCCAGAGGCAGCAGAATTTCAGCAGAGCTGTTTATGAATAGCTTTGGGATCCTTTGGATGAAAGATACTAACTGTAGGTAAAGCCTCATTATGCTGACTGTGCAGTGGGTTAGGAAAACCGGTTCACCTCTTGCCTGGGTGTAGGTGATGGTTCCGCAAGCATGCTCCAAGAGGCCAGGCCCTGCTGGCTCTGCAGCAGCTCCACTTTCGCTATTATAATAAGTGTTATCTTTACAAATCTATTAGCTTTACCAGTCCCATTAAATGGCCATTAGACTGCCCATTAGCAGCTGCTGTTGATAGTTTCATGCAGAGGCCTCAGCATGGGATCTCTCTCTGCTTAGGGCAGGAGGAAGAGAGTGGGATGGAACGCTTGGACTAGTCACTGAAGTAGAGAGAGAGAGAGATCACCATTCCATACTGTGCTCCCCCAGAGATTGCCAAAGCAGGAGCTATCGTATTCACATCCTTGCCCTGATAGGGCAGGGACAATGCAGGACACAATTTGAAATAAACTAACTTTGCCAACCACCCAGCAGGTTTCCCGGACACCGTTCCAGGGTCCAGTCCTGTTCTATGAATCCTCAGGGCTGTTAATCCTGCCCCTCCCGTCTTCACGAAAAAAAATCACTGCAAAACATTTAAAAACCAACCAACCACACATGCAACTATTGGGCTAGGAAGAGCCAGGCAAAAAGCGACGGAAGCGCCTAAGAGCCGGCACTCTGTATTGCAGGCTTCACAAGATGCCAGGCAACTGGGTCAACAGCTGCAGCTACGCGTGGTGCTCTTTAGAGCCCTGGGACTGGTCCAGGGACACACAGCCCCAGCCAGCATCAGAACAGCTTTCATCCGGAGAACAAACCCCGCAATTACCCCAGCCTTGCTCTGCTTCGTGAAATTGCCTCTTTGCATTTCAGATCACCTGGAATTAGCCCTAGCCTCTCTGCTGTACTCCTTGAAGAAACCACTAAGCTCTCGGGGCAAGCTTTTCTCCTCATCGCTATGGCCGAATGGCAAGGTTGCACTGTTAAGGGGCAGGAGGCCAGGGCTGGGGTGGGAGGCAAGTGGGCAGTGGTAAAAGGTGCAAGGGGGACAAGAATTTTTAAAAACAGTTTTATTTTTATAGAAAAGGAATTTGAAGAATATTTAAATCTCTTATGAAGATTTATAGGTCTGCATAAATAGTTGTATACTAATAAGAATGGCCATACTGGGCCAGACCAATGGTCCATCTAATCCAGTGTCCTGTCTTCTGACAGTGGCCAGGGCCAGATGCTTCAGAGGGAATGAACAGAACAAGGAAATGTATTGAGTGATCCATCTGCTGTTGTCCAGTCCCAGCTTCTGGCAGTCAGAGGTGTAGGGATGCCCAGAGCCTGGGGTTGTATCCCTGACTATCTTGACTAATAGCTATTGATGGACCTGACCTCCATGAACTTATTTAATTCATTTGAGTCCAGTTATAGTTTTGGCCTTCACAACATCCCCTGGTAATGAGTTCCACACGTTGACTCCGCATTGTGCGAAGAAATACTTCCTTGTGTTTGTTTTAAACCTTTTTTTCATTGGGTGACCATTGGTGGTTATGTGGTGTGAAGGGGTAAACAACACTTCCTTATTCACTTTCTCCACACCATTCATCATTTTAGACCTCTATCATAGCCGCCCATAGTCATCTCTTTTCTAAACTGAGGAGTCCCAGTCTTTTTAATCTCTCCTCGTATGGAAAATGTTCCATACCTGTAATCATTTGTGGTGCCCTTCTCTGTACCTTTTCGAGTTCTTATATATCTTTTTCGAGATGGGGTGACTAGAACTGCACATGGTATTCAAGGTGTGAGCATACCATGATTTATATAGTGGCATTAAGATATTTTCTATCTTATTTTTATCCCTTTTCTAAGGGTTCCTAACATTGGTAGCTTTGTTAACTGTCGCTGCATATTGAGCAAATGATTTCAGAGAACTATCTACGATGACTCCAAAAGCTTTCTTAAGTGGTAACAGCTAATTTAGACCCCATCATTTTGTATGTACAGTTGGGATTATGTTTTCCATTGTGCATTACTTTGCATTTATTAACACTGAATTTTGTCTGCCATTTTGTTTCCCAGTCACCCAGTTTAGCTAAATCCTCTTGTAGCTCTTTGCAGTCAGTTTTGGATTTAACTATCTTGAGTTATTCTGTGTCATCTGCATACCTTTGCCACCTCATAGTTTACCCCTTTTTCCAGATCATTTATGAATATGTTGAGCAGCACTGGTCCCAGTACAGATCTTTGGGGGACCCCACCATTTACCACTGTCAAAACTGGCCACTTATTCCTACCCATTTGTTTCCTATCTTTTAACTAGTTACTGCTTACTTTGCCTAAGAGCCTTTGATGTGGGACCTGATCACAGGCTTTCAGACAGTCCAGGTATGCTAGATCCACTGGATCACCCTTGTCCCCATCAAAGAATTCTGATAAGTGAGGCTGATTTCCCTTTACATTAGCTGTGTGAACTCTTCCCCAACATATTATGTTCACCTCTACGTCTGATAATCCTGTTCTTTACTATAGTTTCAGCCAATTTGCCTGGTATGGAAGTTAGGCTTTGTTAGGGTTCCCTGGGGTACTGATGTGGGGACCTGCATGAAAGACCCTTTGGTTTTTAGGACACTAAAAATTAATCAGGTTCTTAAAAGAAGACTTTATTATAAAGAAACAAAAATAAAAGAATTACACCTGCAAAATCAGGATGGAAGATAACTTTACAGGGTAATAAAAGATTTAAAACACAGAGGACTCCCCTTTAGACTCAACTTCACAGTTACAAAAAACAGGAATAAAACTACCTCTTAGCATAGGGAAAATTCACAAGCTAAAACAAAAGATAATTTAATGCTTTCCTTGCCTTTACTTACAATTTCTGTAATTTTAGATGTATTATTCAGGTATTTTTTAGGAGCTGGTTTACCTCCTTGGTCTCTCTCTTTGTCCCAAGAGAGAACCAACAAAGAGCACAAACAAAACCTTCCCCCCGCCCCCAGATTTTGAAAGATTCCCCCCCCCCCCATTAGTTCTTCTGGTCAGGTGTCAACTAGGTTAATTGAACTGATTAACCCCTTACAGGTAAGTGATTTTGTACCTCTGGCCAGGAGGGATTTTATGTTACTGCATACCACATCACACGATCCATTGTCTACAGCCAAGCTCTAAGATACAACCGCATTTGCTCCAATCCCTCAGACAGAGAAACACCTACAAGATCTCTATCAAGCGTTCTTAAAACTACAAATACCCACCTGCTGAAGTGAAGAAACAGATTGACACAGCCAGAACAGGGCCGCCCAGAGGATTCAGGGGGCCTGGGGCAAAGTGGGGGAGCGGACATAAAAAAAGGCGCCACCCGCTGCGGCGCTTGTACTCACCGGGCGGCGCTCCGCGTCTGCGGCGGCGGGTCCTTCACTCGCTCTGCGTCTTCAGCAGCACTGAAGGACCCACCACCGAAATGCCGCCGAAGACCTGGAGCGACTGAAGGGCCCGCCGCCGAAGTGCCGCCGAAGACCCGGACCGCCACTGGGTGAGTAGCCAGGGAAGGGATTCTCGGCCAGGGCTCGCGGGGCCTGGGGCAAATTGCCCCATTTGCCACCCCCCTCTGGGCGGCCCTGGAACAATACCCAGAAGTCACCTACTCCAGGACAGACCCAAAGAAGAAAGTAACAGAATGCCACTAGCCGTCACCTTCAGCCCCCAACTAAAACCTCTCCAGTGCATCGTCAAGGATCTACAACCTATCCTGAAGGACGATCCCTCATGCTCACAGATCTTGGGAGACAGGCCAGTCCTCGCTTACAGACAGCCCCCCAACCTGAAGCAAATACTCACCAGCAACCACACACCACACAACAAAAACACTAACCCAGGACCTTATCCTTGCAACAAAGCCCGTTGCCAACTCTGTCCACATATCTATTCAAGGGACATCATAGGACCTAATCACATCAGCCACACCATCAGAGGCTTGTTCACCTGCACATCTACCAATGTGATATATGCCATCATGTGCCAGCAATGCCCCTCTGCCATGTACATTGGTCAAACTGGACAGTCTCTACGCAAAAGAATTAATGGACACAAATTAGACGTCAAGACTTATAACATTCAAAAACCAGTCGGAGAATACTTCAGCCTCCCTGGTCACTCAATTACAGATCTAAAAGTTGCAATACTCCAACAAAAAAACCCCAAACCCTTCAAAAACAGACTCCAATGAGAAACTGCTGAATTGGAATTAATTTGCAAACTGGACACCATTAAATTAGGCTTGAATAAAGACTGGGAGTGGATGGGTCATTACACAAAGTAAAACTATTTCCCCATGCTCATTTTTCCCCTACTGTTACTCACACCTTCTTGTCAACTGTTGGAAATGGGCCATCCTGATTATCACTACAAAAGTTTTTTTCCCCTCCTGCTGATAATAGCCCACCTTAATTGATTAGTCTCATTATAGTTGGTATGGCAACACCCATTTTTTCATGTTCTCTCTGTGTGTGTGTGTGTATATATATCTTTCTACTGTATTTTCCACTGCATGCATCCGATGAAGTGGGATTTAGCCCACAAAAGCTTATGCCCAAATAAATTTGTTAGGGTATGTCTACACTACGGGATTACTCCGAATTTACAGAATTAAATTTTGGGCAACCGATTGTATAAAGTCGAGTGCATGCGGCCACACTAAGCACATTAATTCGGCGGTGTGCATCCATGTACCGAGGCTAGCATCGACTTCCAGAGCGTTGCACTGTGGGTAGCTATCCCATAGTCTCCCCCGCCCATTGGAATTCTGGGTTGAGATCCCAATGCCTGATGGGGCAAAAAACATTGTTGCGGGTGGTTCTGGGTACATCCTCTCCCTCCCTCCAGGAAAGCAATGGCAGACAACCGTTTCACGCCTTTTTTCCTGGGTGAACTGTGCAGACGCCATACCACGGCAAGCATGGAGCCCGCTCAGCTCAAGACAGCAGTCATGAACATTGTAAACACCTTGCGCATTATCGTGCAGTTTATGCTGAACCAGGACCTGAAAAACCAGGCGAGGAGGAGGCGGCTACGAGAGTGATGAGGACATGGACACAGAATTCTCTCAAACCGCAGGCCCCGGCGCTTTGGAGATCATGTTGTTAATGGGCAGGTTCTAGCCATGGAATGCCGATTCTGGGCCCGGGAAACAAGCACAGACTGGTAGGACCGCATAGTGTTGCAGGTGTGGGACGAGTCCCAGTGGCTGCAAAACTTTCGCATGCTTAAGGGCACTTTCATGGAACTTTGTGACTTGCTTTCCCCTGCCCTGAAGCGCCAGAATAACAAGATGAGAGCAGCCCACAAAGTTCAGAAGCGTGTGGCAATAGCCCTGTGGAAGCTTGCAACGCCAGACAGCTACCGGTCAGTCGGGGGCTGCTGTGATGCAAGTAGCCAAAGCAATCACTGAGCTGCTGCTACCAAAGATAGTGACTCTGGGAAATGTGCAGGTCATAGTGGATGGCTTTGCTGCAATGGGATTCCCTAACTGTGGTGGGGCAATAAATGGAACCCATATCGCTATCTTGGCACCGGAGCACCCAGGCAGCCAGTACATAAACCGCAAGGGGTACTTTCCAATGGTGCTGCAAGCACTGGTGGATCACAAGGGACATTTCACCAACATCAACGTGGGATGGCCGGGAAGGGTTCATGACACTCACATCTTGAGGAATGCTACTCTGTTTAAATGGCTGCAGCAAGGGATTTACTTCCCAGACCAGAAAATAACTGTTGGGGATGTTGAAATGCCTATAGTTATCCTTGGGGACCCAGCCTACCCCTTAATGCCATGGCTCATGAAGCCATACACAGGCAGCCTGGACAGTACTCAGGAGCTGTTCAACTACAGGCTGAGCAAGTGCAGAATGGTGGTAGAATGTGCATTTGGACGTTTAAAGGGCCGCTGGTGCACATTACTGACTTGCTCAGACCTTAGCCAAACCAATATTCTGATTGTTATTGCTGCTTGCTGTGTGCTCCACAATCTCTGTGAGAGTAAGGGGGAGACCTTTATGGTGGGGTGGGAGGCTGAGGCAAATCGCCTGGCCACTGATTACGCGCAGCCAGACACCAGGGCGATTAGAAGAGCACACCAGGAAGCGCTGCGCATCAGAGAAGCTTTGAAAACCAGTTTCATGACTGGCCAGGCTATGGTGTGAAAGTTTTGTTTGTTTCTCCTTGATGAAAACCCGCCCCCTTGATTGACTTATTCTCTGTAAGCAACCCACCCTCCCCCTTCGATCACAGCTTGCTTTCAAAGGAAATAAAGTCACTATGGTTTAAAAATCATGTATTCTTTATTAATTGATTATGAAAAGAGGGAGAGAACTGACAAGGTAGCCTGGGTGGGGTTTGGGAGGAGGATAGGAGGGAAGGAAAAGGCCACTAAAAAAGTTCAAAATAATTACAGCCTTTTGCTTGGGCTGTCCACTGGGGTGGAGTGGGAGAGTGCACAGAGCCTCCCCACTCCCCCCTGCATTCTTACACGTCTGGGTGAGGAGGCTATGGAACATGGTGAGGGTGGTTATACAAGGGCTGCAGCGGCACTCTGTTATCCTGCTGCCATTCCTGAAGCTCCACCAGACGCTGGAGCATGTCCGTTTGCTCACGCAGCAGCGTTGCATCCTGCCACCTCTCATCTCGAGTGGCTCTCCTGTCCTCACGTTGGTCCCTCCTGTCCTCACGTTGGTCCCTCCTGTCCTCCCGTTCACTGGCATCTTTCCTGTACTTTGATACCGTGTCCTTCCACTCATTCAGATGAGCTCTTTCATTGCGGGTCGATTGCATGATTTCCGAGAACATGTCGTCTCACCTCCGTTTTTTTCGCCGCCTTATCTGAGATAGCCTTCGGGACGGAGGAGGGAGGCTTGAAAAATTTGCAGCTGCGGGAGGGAGGGAAAAAAGGGAGACAAGTATTTAAAAAGATACATTTTACAGTCTCTAAGTCTCTAAGGTGCCTCAAGTACTCCTCAATCTTTTTGCTGATACAGATTAACACGGCTACCACTCTGAAACCTGCATACATAAAGGTTGTTACCCTCCCTTTTATATTTTATGACACACACCCCAAATCACAGAAGGTGCTGGACAGTCTATTCCACACTGGCTGTGATTTCTTCCTGGAGCTCTAGGAGAAAACAGAGTTAATAAGACACATGCACCTTAAGACATACTACTGATTATATAAAAAACTAACAATATTTTCCACATTTTAAGGACGATTTTAACCAGTTGATTCTGGGAAACTTTTATGGGAGAGTGCATTAGCCACTTTGTTAGAAGCTTTCGAAATGTGTTGTATTTTAAAATTAAAATCTTGGAGAGCTAAACTCCACCGAAGAAGTTTTTTGACTTGGCAGTATGTAGCCACTTCAGCGCAGCATGGTCGGTTTGCAGGTGGAAACGCCGTCCCCAAACGTATGGGCATAGCTTTTCCAGAGCATACACAATAGCATAACATTCCTTTTTGGTGACTGACCAGTGGCTTTCCCTCTCAGACAGTTTTTTGCTGAGAAACATGACAGGATGGAATTTTTGATCTGGTCCTTCCTGCATTAAAACTGCTTCCACACCACGCTCAGATGCATCTGTGGTTACTAAGAAAGGTTTGTCAAAGTCTGGGGCCCTTAGATTCATAGATTCTAGGACTGGAAGGGACCTCGAGAGGTCATCGAGTCCAGTCCCCTGCCCTCATGGCAGGACCAAATACTGCCTAGACCATCCCTGATAGACATTTATCTAACCTACTCTTAGCACAGGGTCAGACATGAGTGTCGTTTTAAGCTGGTTAAAGGCCTTCTGACACTTTAGTTCACTGAACTGCATTTGGCTGTTTCTTTTTGATCAGGTGGGGCAGCGATTTGGCTGTAGTGCGGTACAAATTGCCTGTAATAGCTGGCCAAGCCTAAGAAGGATTGGACCCATTTCTTTGACTTTGGGACAGGCCACTTTTGGATAGCATTTACTTTGACCTCTAGGGGGTTAATAGTTTCTTGACCAACCTGGTGTCCAAGGTATGTTACTTTGTTTAGGCCTATTTGACACTTTTTAGCCTTAACAGTTAGTCCTGCCTCCTTTATGCACCTGAAGACTTTTAGTAGATGCTCCATGTGTTTTGCCCATGAATTAGAAAATATGGCCACATTGTTAAGGTAGGTGACTGCAGATTCTCCCAATCCTGCTAGGAGACTACTTACAAGTTTCTGGAAGGTGGTGGGTGCATTTCGCAGCCCGAAAGGGAGCACATTAAGTCTATACAGCCCCTTATGGATGGTGAAGTCTGACCTTTCCTTGGCAGATTCGTCTAGTGGTACTTGCCAGTACCCCTTGGTTAAGTCTAAGATAGAGATGAACTGGGCATGTCCCAGTTTCTCCAATAGCTCATCTGTGCGTGGCATTGGATAGTTGTTTGGGCAAGTTACAGCATTTAGCTTACAATAGTCCACGCAAAAGTGTATTTCCCCATCTGGTTTGGGAACTAGAACCACTGGAGATGCCCGTACACTTTTAGAGGGGCAGATTACCTGCATCTGTAGCATATCCTGGATCTCCCGTTCTATAGCAGTTTTGGCTTGAGGAGCCACTTGGTAAGGTTGGGCTTTAATTGGGCAAGCATTAACAGTGTCAATGGAGTGGTATGCCAGTTCGGTCCGTCCTGGGGTGGCTAAGAACATTAAGGAGCTGTTCACTAGCTTCACACCAATCTGCTGTTGCTGCATACGTCCAAGGGTCATGGAGAGATTCACCTCCTCCATGCCACCGTCACTTTTTCCTTCATAGTAGACACCTTCAGGCCACTCAGTGTCATCTCCTCCCTGGGCTGCAAACTGAAGAACCTTTAACTTTCTGGAATAGACGGGCTTTAGAGAATTAACATGGTACACTTTAGGTTTGAGGTTGGGGATGCTATGAAATAGTTAACAGCTCCCTGGCGCTGTTGGACTGTAAATGGCCCTTTCCACGACGCTTGCATCTTATGGGCCTGGAACGCCTTTAAGGCCATGACCTGGTCCCCTACTTTGAAGGAACGCTCTCTGGCATGTTTATTATAGCAGGCCTTTTGCTCTTCCTGAGCATCTTTTAGGTTTTTTTCTAGTTAGGGCTAAAGAGTCTTGGAGGGTGTTTTGTAGGTTGTTTACAAAGTCCAGAATGTTAGTTCCTGGAGAAGGTGTAAACCCCTCCCATCGCTGCTTCACCAACTGTAATGGCCCCTTAACCTTGCGGCCATACACAACTTCAAATGGTGAAAACCCTAAACTGGGATGTGGTACAGCCCTGTAGGCAAAGAGCAACTGCTGCAACACTAGGTCCCAATCGTTGGAGTGCTCATTTATGAATTTATGTATCATGGCCCCCAAAGTTCCATTAAACTTTTCCACCAGGCCATTTGTTTGATGGTGGTAAGGGGTGGCAACTAAGTGGTTCACCCCATAAGCTTTCCAAAGGCTTTTCATGGTTTCTGACAGGAAATTAGTTTCCAAATCCGTAAGGATGTCAGAGGGCCAACCTACCCTGGCAAAAAAATGTCTGTTAATGCCTGGCACACATTTTTAGCCCTGGTGTTGCTTAGAGCTACAGCTTCTGGCTATCGGGTGGCAAAATCCATGAAAGTCAGTATGTACTGCTTTCCTCTGGGTGTCTTTTTCAGGAAAGGACCCAGAATATCCATAGCTACTTGCTGAAATGGAACCTCAATTATGGTAAGTGGCTGGAGAGGGGCTTTGACCTGGTTTTGGGATTTTCCCACTTTTTGGCACACCTCACAAGACCGGACATAGGTAGAAACATCCTTGCCCATTCCCTCCCAGTGGAAGGACTTCCCCAAACAATCTTTGGTCCTGTTCACCCCAGCATGGCCACTAGGATGATCATGGGCTAAGCTTAAGAACTTTACCCGGTACTTAGTTGGAACTACCAACTGTCTTTGAGAATGCCAGTCCTCCTAGTGCCCACCAGAAAGAGTTGACTTGTATACAAGTCCTCTTTCTACAACAAACTGGGATTGATTAGAAGAGCTGAGAGGTGGTGGGTCGCTCTGGCCTGCTGTCCAAGCTCTCTGGAGGCCTTTATCTGCTTTGCCTGCAACTGTTCCCTTGATGCTGGAGATATCAGTTCCTCACTGGATTGTGGACTTGGGCTTGGTACCTCTGGAAGTGATGTAGGTGCTGGGGCTGTTTTCGTTGACTTTGAACTGCTCTCCGCTGGTGCACTATGTTGTATTTCAGGCTCCAGCTGAGCCTCTTGCACAGGTTTAGCTGCTGCTGCTAGTGCAGGCTCGGTGGTGCCCTCTGGTGTTGGAGTTGCAGACGGGTTTGCAAGCGCTGGATTCAGTGCTGGCAATGGTTCTGGTGCTGGTTGCGCCGCCAGTTCCGGTTTTGGGACTGGCTCTGGCTGGGTCTCTGCGACTGGATTCACTACTGCTGTTGCAGTCATTAGCATGGGGTCCAGTTCCACCACCTCAGTCTGTGTCTCTGGTAACACAGACTGGGCCCTTGTAGAAGGCTCAGGAACAGAGCTAGATGTGAAGGCTTGCTTAGCCTGGCTGCGGGTGACCCTTCCCACCCTTTTGGCTAGCTTCACATGGTTGGCCAAGTCTTTCCCCAGCAGCATGGGAATGAGATTATTATTATAGACTGCAAAAGTCCACATTCCTGACCAGCCCTTGTACTGGACAGGCAACTTGGCTGTAGGCAAGTCAAAAGAGTTTGACTTGAAGGGTTGAATCATTACTTGGGCCTCTGGGTTGATGAATTTGGGGTCCATTAAGGATTGGTGAATAGCTGACACCTGTGCTCCAGTGTCCCTCCATGTGATACCCTCAGAACGAAGGAAAACTAAGTGTGGGCAGGAAGGTGGTTATCTGGGAGGCATCTGGGCCTGAGGACCTTTGGTGTGACCCCAGTGCAATGAACTGCAATCTGTCAGGGTTCTTGGGGCAGTTGGCTTTTACATGCCCCAGCTCATTACATTTAAAACATCGCCCAGCTGACTGGTCACTGGGGCAAGGTGTGGTGGGACAATAAGGGGTCTTGGGTTTTCCTTGGGGTGTAGGTGGAGCCTTGGGCTGCCCCTGGTGGTATGGTGTGGTCTCAGGGTGTCCCTTCTGGTATCTGCCCAAACTGTGACCATGCTTGTTCCTCTCTTCTACCTCCACCTGTTTTGCGCCCCCCCCCCCCAGTTGTCTGGGACTGCTTGTATTGATCAGCATAAGAAGCAAGACTTTTTGCTGAGTTCATTTTTTATTCCATAAACACTGTTTTACATCATCATTGGTTATAGTCAGGAACTGCTCCTGTACAACCAAATTACACATTCCTTCAATGCTTGTAATGGCTTTCCCCCTCACCCACTTATGTAAATGAAATGAGAGATTTGGTAAATAAGCCACATTACTCAAACCAGATCCCCTTTCAAGACTCCTGAATTTAACCCTGTAGGTTTCAGGTGTAATCTGAAACGGTTTCAAAACCAGTTCCTTAAATTTACCATAGTTTGAAGCATCATCAATAGGCATCTTATTGAATATGTCCAGAGCTCTGCCAGTCAATTTTGTTATCCATGTGGTCATCTTTTGATCTTCATGGATTGCATGGAGGGTGCAGAGTCTCTCAAAGGTGATGAAATATTCAGTAATATCACTGGATTCATCATACCATGGACATAGTCACTCCTATTTGTGGATTTTTGGGGAAGTGGAGCCAGCTGCTGAAGGGTTCCATCATTTCCACTCCATCACCTCCAGTTCATGCTTCCTCTTTCCTTCCCCTTCTGAGCATGCTGCCTCTCTTTCCCCTCTCCTCCCTAGGAGACTTTTCTCTGGCCACTTGCACATCAATCTCCATTCATTTGAATTCCTTCTGTCTTTCCTCAGCTTCCAATCTGGTTAATTCCAGTTTTATCTGGACCTCACTTTCCATCATCCTAGCCTTCCTGCGCTTAGCCTAGCCCAACCCGAGAGCTACAGGGTGGAAAAAAAACCAAACCAAACCAAACCAAAAAAAGACCTCCCTGGTTTTCAAGCAGATAAAAGGGAAAAAAAGTGTCCTTTTAAAATCCTGTGGTCTGTGCTTCTGGCTCAAAATGATCCCATCACGCTGCCACCATGTCAGGGTTCCCTCCCCACTCTGAACTCTGGGGTACAGATGTGGGGACCCGCATGAAAGACCCCCTAAGCTTCTAAGTACCAGCTTAGGTTAAAAACTTCCCCAAGGCACAAATCCTTTCCTTGTCCTTAGGCAGTATTGCTGCCACCACCAAGTGATTTAGACAAAGATTCAGGAAAAGGACCTCCAAAATATCCCCCCCCCAGCCCCTTCACCGGGGAGGCTTGAGAATAATATACTAACCAATAGGTTAACAAAGCGAGCACAGACCAAACCCTTTGGTTTTTAGGACACTAAAAAACAACCAGGTTCTTAAAAGATGACTTTATTATAAAGAAAAAAGTAAAAGGATCACACCTGCAAAATCAGGATGGAAGGTAACTTTACAGGGTAATAAAAGATTTAAAACACAGAGGACTCCCCTCTGGGCTCAACTTCACAGTTTCAAAAAACAGGAATAAAACTACCTCTTAGTATAGGGAAAATTCACAAGCTAAAACAAAAGATAATGTAACACATTTCCTTGCCTTTACTTACAATTTCTGTAATTTTAGATGTATTATTCAGGTATCTTTTTAGGAGCTGGTTTATCTGCTTGGTCTCTTTGTCCCAAGAGGGAACCAACAGAGAGAGCACAAACAAAACCTCCCCCCAACCCCAGATTTGAAAGTATCTTCTTTCCCCATTGGTCCTTCTGGTCAGGTGCCAACTAGGTTAATTGAAGTGATTAACCCCTTACAGGTAAGTGATTCTGTACCCTCTGGCCAGGAGGGATTTTATGTTACTGCATACATAAAGGTTGTTACCCTTCCCTTTATATTTATGACAGGCTCGACTATAATTACCAGGATTGGCTCTGGACCCTTTTTTAAAAAAAATCAGTGTCACATTAGCTATCCTCCAGTCATCTGGTACAGAAGCTGATATAAATGATAGATTACATACCAGTTAGTAGTTCTGCAGTTACATATTTGAGTTCCTTCCTACTGCAGGCAGATGCTGAGCAGACTTATACTGCACAGCTTTGCCGGTACCCCTCACTCCTGCCCTGAAGCCCCCTACTTTTCCAGTCCTGGGCTTCCCACATACAGCTCTTCCAATGCCCCTCTCTGACCTTCAGTTCTCATAGTCTCTCACCCTTCCTGTTAACACACATTGGTAGAGCTCTGTCAATGCACCTCAGTCCTGATCCTTGGTTAGGGTTGCCAGATGTCTGGTTTTTGACCAGAACACCCAGTTGAAAAGGGACCCTGGCAGCTCTGGTCAGCACTGCTGACCAGGCGGTTAAAAGTCTGGTTGGCGGGGCTGGCAGGTTCCCTACCTAGCTCCATGTGGTTCCTGGAAGCAGTGACATTTCCCTCAGCTCCTAGGCATAGAAGCTGCCACGGGTGCTCTGTGCACTGCCCCCACCCCGAGTGCCGGCTCCACAGCTCCCATGTGTTGCCTGGAGCCCACACCCCACTCCTGCACCCCAACCCCAGCCCTGAGCCCTCTCCTGCACCCAAACTCCCTCCCAGAGCTTGTACCCCCTCCTGCACCCCAACCCTCTGCCCCAGCCCTGAACCCCCTCCCACACTCCAAACCCCTCGGCCCCACACCAGAGCCCACACCCCCATTCAGAGCCCTCATCCCCTCCCATACCCCAATCCCCCTGCCTGGTGAAAATGAGCGAGTGAGGGTGGAAGAGAGTGAGCAGGGGCAGGGCCTCAGAGAAGAGGTAGGGCAAGAGTGTTCGATTTTGTGTTATTAGGAAGTTGGCAACCCTACCCTTGGTCTTTCTAGTTATGCCAGTTCCCAGTATTCTCTCAGTCTGAGCAGAGTCAGCCAATCATGCAGGATTGTGTTTAGCCGAGTCTGGTTATTGTGATGCTGAGAAATGAGGAAGAGATTGAGGCCATCAAACTCATTTTCATTGTCCGTTGTAACTCCAGAAGGGAAAGCTAATGGATTTAGATTGGTTGCTAACATGGAAGCCTCATCAAAGAGGCTTTTTTCCTAAGGGCATTCAGTGCAATTCACTGACTGATTGGAGCCTTCAGACATTGAGTGTGGATTTGTGCTTGAGCTGGACAAGCCATTCAAGGGGAAATCTAGCCTGTGCTTTCAGGTCTGCTGAACTGCCCCAGAATATAGCAAACTCAGAATTAGTAGGCAAAGCAGCAGACTTAAAGGCTGGGAAATGCTCAGCCTTGAGCATAAACTTCATTTCCCCCACCCTCCCCAAATGCAGGGAGCAGGATGCGGGGGGGCGAGCCATTTCCCCATGACTCACCAAACATGGTCTAAACTGCAGCAGAAGTCTTTCCCTGCAGGAGAGATACAGAGACAGCCCTTCCCTGTGTCAGGCAGAGGGGGCATCAGGGGGTTTAAATGGCCTAGATGTAGTATATACACAACACATGGAGTTTGATTCCCCTCCCCGCAATTCCATTTCTGCTCTGTTAGAAATCCAGATGAGTTACAGACCTGTGGGTGCTTGTCAGGATGCCTGCTGCTGCCATGCCAGCCCATCTTCTGTTGGCATTCACTCTAGTGGTTCACTTTTGTCTGCAGCACAAGTAGTCAATCACATGGAGAACCTAATTATGTGGTAACAAACCCAGGTGTCCTACTTCTCTCAGTGTAATAGGACATCTGCTGCAACTCCAAGAGCACTTTGCAGTGACTGACTAACAATGGCTGTAATGTATGGCCAGCAAGAGAGAACAGCTCCCCTCTGGCCCCGCATCCAGAGAATCAGGACTAGAATGTGGCTGGGAAAGTCAGGGCTCCCAGCAGTTTTGCACAAGGGTGAGACATCGAGTGCCTGAATCGAACCATCAGACTGTAACTCTGGCCCTGAAGCACCTAGGCAGGACAGATACAGTGAACCCCCATGGAAATGTTGTGCTTCACATGGGACAAAAGAGATAGGACTGGGGAAGCTTTATGGAGGCTGCTGGGTATGAAATGACCCTGTGGTTCTCTCTAGTTCCCATACGGATTGGGCAGTACACCCACAATCATGTCCTGGCCTGGGCTAAACAGTCATGAAAGGACTGCTGAGCTGACAACTCTGCTAAAGGCAGCTGCCCTGTGGCCAAATCCTGCAATTCTTGCTTAGTTCTGAGTAGAGCAAATCATTCACAAGCAATAATCTCTTGGCTGAATTTCATTTGCCTTTCTGTCTGAGCAAATAGATTGGAATTTCCCAAATCAGTCCCTTCAAACGTTCTCAAAATGCATTTGTTCTGTGGCTTGCTATAGAAAGTTGAGCCATGGAGCTTGTATGACCAATCACAACTAAGCAATGAGGAGTTGTTTCTCCTTCCTTCTCATAAGGCAGTCAGGTTTCTGGTGTGAATACTCAGAGAAAGAGAATTTACAATTCACTCTACATAGGTATTTGCATGTGTGAATGTAAAATTCATTTCCCTAGAGAATGTCTGAGTAAAAATCCATCACACAAGCATAAAAGGCTCTGTATCCTGTCTCGGAAAGTGGCCAGTGTCAAATGAACCAGGGAGAGGCACAAACCTCCCTCCCTGAATCATACAGGGTCGTACTATGAGAGGGGAGGGCACGTTCTTCCTGACCAGAGCTAGAGATCAGTGAAAGCCCTGAAGCAGGAGGATTAATTATACTAACATGTATTGTAATAAGCATAACTGCAGAAGCTGTTCCTATTCATAGTACTGTCTACTTCCATCTGCTTGGAATTTACTAAACCCTATCACTGTAAGTGAACAGGATACAAATCCTGTTAACAAATCCAGAGCCCCCTCTCTTACCCCATGAAAATGCTTCCTCCTTATCTCACTGACAAAAAGGCCTTGGAAGTAGAAGTACAATGAGGCATACTTTGTGCGTCTCTCTCCCTCAGGCAAGGAAGGAATTTTGGAAAGTGCTTCAATAAGATGTTTGAATGCCTTCTTGTTTAAATTGCCCCACATTTGCTAGTGTTTAAACAACATTAAGCCACATCCTAGGCTTTTCTCCTTTCTTTTCAAACGAGTGTGTAAATTTCATGCTCAGGAAACTAAGTGACTGAAAAAAGAACAGGAGTACAGCAGCAGCAGATGGAATCTGAGTTCTACAGGCTTCTCCACTAACACTACCAGCATACCCCACACAATACCCTCTTCTTTCCATCCAGAACCCCACACACTTCTGTCAATGCATCTCACCCCTAACTGCCAGCACCCCTAGCTAATCTCCTTTTGTTTCCCCTAGCTCACATACTACTTGCCAAAATACTTCATATTAATTATATATATATAAATGATTAGAGTGAACATATCAATGGAAGCCTCCTTCCTCCCCCCCCCCCCATTAGCTATTCCGGCTCTGTCGCTACACTAGCCACATGTGATAAAGTCTTATTTCATAGCCATAAATGTCACCGGCTTGAATCAGCAGCTGTTTTGAAGTCCAAACTCTTTGAAACCAATGGGAGTTGTGTTCATGAAACAAAACTGCAGGATAATCAGGCCCCATCAGCTCAGTAATGGCACAACACAATAACGTATTTAAATATTTGGATTATTTGTTCGGTGCCAACACCATGCAGATATCACTCACCCCGAAAGATAGACAACATCCCCTGAGGGGGACATTGCATGTTGATAAAATAGCCACGTGACTAATACCAGTGTTGAGTGCATGTGAGAACACATTAAGTCCCTTCCATCCCAATGCTTAACAAATGTTCATACATTAAGGCTGACATTTTCAAACATGGCTCACAATTTGGGGATCTGATGCTGGTAGACCACGTGCCAGCTCATGCCATGGTCCCTAGGCCTCAAGTGAACACTATCAAATGCACAGTCTGACTCCCCTATTTCAGGGGCTGGGAAACTGGGCAAGTCACTATGCATCAAAGGTCACAAGACCATAAAAACAGCAATATTGAGGCAGACCAATGGTCCATCTAGCCTGGTATCCTGTCTTCCGACAGTGACCAATGCCAGGTGCTTCAGAGGGAATGAACAGAACAGGGCAATTATTTAATCATCCATCACCTATCATCCAGGCCCAGCTTCTAGCAGTCAGAGGTTTAGGGACACCCAGAGCATGGGGTTGTGTCCCTCAGCAGCTTGGCTAATAGCCATTGATGGACCTGTCCTCCATGAATTTAATTCTTTTTTGAACCCAGTTACACTTTTGGCGTCACACAGTGCGTCAGTGACTGAGCCAAGCATAGAACTCAAGTCTCCCGTGGCCTAATCCTGTGCTGTAATCACAAACCCATCCTATGCCCTATGATACTTGCCTATCCATGATGCTAGTTATACATCTTATTCTTGGAGTGAGAAAACCATCCATGAGTACCAAAGTAAATATCAAGTATGCAGAGACCTTTCTATTGTTATCAGTTGCAAGTAGATTTTGAGATCTATATAGTCTTTTACCACTGGAGCTCTCTGTATCCAAAAGGAAGTATTTTATTAGAACAATTAGTGCCTGGGACTCCCTGTGGCTTCCACTGGTCAACAACAAAGCAAAGCACAAATGGAGAGACAGTTCTCCAGGGAACTGAAAGGAACCAGTGGAATATTTTTAAGCTTCCTCAGGCCATGGCAGTTCTTTCTACTGTGGGGTTGGCATCCCTGGTGATTGGTACAACACCTCCCTTCTTTTCAGGCACTGGGTAAAAGGGAGCCTGTGATGGTTCCCCTCTCTCTAGTTCTCCGCTCAGCCCCAGTGCAAGTCAGAGCAGTCAGCTGAGGGTAGCCAGAGTGTGGTGCCCTCCAGATACTCCTCCTCCCCTCCCTTTGGGCCCTGTGGAGTCGGAGCCAGCCGTGCCAGCGCTATCTCTACTGGGGACTCCCCACACCAAGGGAATCCTTGTAGAAAGAGGAGGGGGCAGAGACTTTGTCTCACTGTCTATGTCCATTTTTCATTTCATGTCCCCCCACATTATCTGTCCTGTCCCTCTCCCCTCTGAACTTGCAGTCCAGGTCCCTTCTCCTCCACATGCTTCCCTTCTCCCCATGACAAACTAACACATCTGCTTTGTTCTTTTCCTCTGCTGCTGGTGGCTGGCAGCCTCAGTCCCCAAGGATGTTTCCTCTTGGCTATATAATTAAATCTTTGTATGCAGTGTCCACTGATTAGGAGGGGGCTAGCCGAGCTGGAAGTTTCCACCCACCAGGTTGTAAAAAGGTTTAGTGGCATTTCTGGCAAAATTAGCCTGAAACCCTTCGGCAGTATCACGCCTCTGCATTTGCTCCTGTTCGGTAGACAGCTGATGTAGAATCGCTTGACACCCAGCTTTGGAAAAACCTCACACAAACAGGAGCTATTGTGTCCGCCAGCAAAACGTAAATCCTGATTAGGATTCTGAAAATTCAAGCTGGCGATTTCCCCCCGGCCTGTGTTACACATGCCAAATCAAATACCTATGGGATCTTGCTGGACGACACTCTATCTTTCAGTGTACTATTGACTACATGACAAATAAGATTTCTTCCAAATCGAACATTTCTCCTGAAGATTTAGACACCGTCTCTGTCACAATTGGCGGTGTCTTGTAGAACAGTCAATTCATTTGCTACACCTCATCTGGGCTGCCAGGCTCGGGGCTTTAATACGTCATGTAATACTTGCAAACCTTTGAAGTGCTCTGCATGCAGAAACAGCAGCAGTGCTGCTGCAAGGTACTGCTTGGTGGCTGCCGCTGTGAACTGAGCATGCTGGCAACCTCATGCAAAAAAACGTGGGAGGCAGTGCGTGAAGAATGAAGCTTTGCAAGAGCACCTAAATGATTTAGGAGCACAACTCCCATTGGCTTTCAATAGGACGTGCGCTCTTAACTCTTAGTTGCTGTAACAGTGTGGGGCTCACTCATCTCTCACGAGTGCCCCCAGCCAAGTGTATGTCCTTGCACTCTCTCTCTCTCTGGTTACAGAGTATCTCCAGTGACTCAACCCTCAGGCAGAGTCACACACAGTCTGTATGTGCAACACAAGCAAAACAAACCCCTTCCAGGGTACACAATCCAACTGGGGCCTATCCCAGTACCCCACAATTGGAACATCTCTTGCTGCAGCCCTCCTGGGCTCAGTCCCTTAAACAGTCCCACAGTCTTTGAACAGTCCCAGCCCTGCTATGGGGCCATACCCCCAGGGCTTCCTCCCTGGCGCCAATGTCTTTGCTTTCCCTGGCCCCAGCTGGGTCACTAAACACTTCAGGTCCCCTTCCAAGAGTGTATCAAACTCCAATACCACAGACCCTCTTTGAGGTCTCCAATCCCCTCTCCTGGGCCTAGTTCAGCTCCCCTCTCTGGGTTTAGGCCACACCACTTGTGGCCAGTGGGAGGAACCCAGTCCCACCTTCTACTCCAGATCCCCATCTGGGTGCCCTACAAATAGCAGCCACGTGCTGCTGCCTCCCCTTTAACTCTGCTTCACCCTTACCTCAGGGCATTCAGCTACCAAGCCCCAGCAGCCTGCCAGGAACTCCTCCATGCTCCCCTAGTCCAGAGGTGAAAGTAAGCCAGTCCGGTCCAGTCCGGCATACTGGCAAGAGCTGGTACGCCGTGCCGGACTGGACTGGCTTCCCCAGGCTGGCGATTTAAAGGGCCCGGGGATTCCAGTCGCCGGAGCCCCGGACCCTTTAAATCGCCACCCGAGCCCGGCTGCCAGAGCCCCGGGGTAGCAGCGTCAGGGCGCTGTCGGTGATTTAAAGGGCACGGAGCTCTGCTGCGGTAGCAGCGGCCAGAGCCCAGGGCCCTTTAAATTGCCCCCGAGCCCCGGGGTTCCCAGCCGCCTCTGCAGCTGGTAGCTCCGGGGGTGATTTAAAGGCCCCGGGACTCCCAGCCACAGCCGGAGCCCTGGGGCCTTTAAATCTTGATTTAAAGGCCCCACCTCTTCCGGTTGAGGCCACGCCCCTGCTCAGGACTTCGGCATACGGGTAAGTCTTTTAACTTATTTTCACCCCTGCCCTAGTCCCACCAGCCATGAACAGCACCGGTGCTCCTCTGCCTCCCAGCAGCAACTGACTCCTGCACGGGACGGCAGCAGCCTCTCTAGGGAACTTGGAGGACTCAGCTCCACTGCTCCTTTTTTGGGATGGGGTGTGGTAGTACCTTGATGGCATGTATTGGTTTAGGTTGCATATGTAAGGCCTGGTCTACGCTTAAAAGTTAGGTCAACTTAACTATGTTGGTCAGGCATGTGAAAAATCCACACTCATGGTGCTGAAACTGTGCTGACCTACTTCCTGATATAGGCGCAGCTATGTCAACAGAAGAATGCTTCCATCAGCGTAGACGCAACTTCCATCAATCTAGCTACCAGTGCTCAGGGATGTGGTGTTCTTACACCAATGGAAAACCCCCTTCTATTGGTGTAGGCTGTGTCTATACTATGGGATAAGGCTGGCATAGCTATGGCAATGTCACTGTAGACATACCCTAAATTAGCAGTGAAGGTTGAGTAAGGACCTACGTAAGGTTTGGTCCTAGCTGATTTGGCACTAATTTGTTTAAAGACAAGAGGCTGATCATTCCACCTAGCCACATCCCCCACAGAGGATGTCAGATCACAACCACCAAGGCTGCTGGGTCCTAAGCAGTGGAGGAATTGACCAAAAAGTTAGGGAGAACAAAGGGATGGCTCCCCAGATGAACTCAGTTCCTGTCTCCCAAAATTGCCCCACTAGCACAATATCCTACATTCATACCACAAAAAGCAAGTGTGTCTGGGGTCCTCAGAGATTATCCCTACTTGAAAATTTAGTTGTGCTTTAACATGGGCTAATTAACACACGATAACTCAGCCAACTGCACGTTCTAATGTAGACACTACACAAATGCTTGCTGCTGGACAGAAATGTTGGCTCCTAGTCACGTTAACATGACTAATGACAATTGTGTCCTGTCTACATTAGAAGTGGCAACCTTGTCAATTAACACATGTGAAAACAACTAAAAAATCAAGTATAGTGTCACAGGCTGGCTGGCCCTTTAAGGCAAGCTGGGCTCAGCCTTGCTTGTGGCCTAGCAACTCAGTGATAATTAGTGACCCTAGCAGAAGGTGGTATGGAGGTTTCATGATAATAAGTGACCCCAGCTGCGGGGAGGGAATTAGGGAGGACTATGAATACAGAGCTGAGCACTCCTAATGCCAGTTAGAGCTAAGAGCAGTAGGGGAATATAGCTAGAGTATTGGGGCTGAGTGCCTGAGAGATGCAGTCTGGTGAGCGTTCAAGGCATAGCATGAAAGTTTAGAGATTACAGAGCCTGGGTAACCCCATGAGCTGGGAGAGCAGAGGAACAGACTAGATGAACTTAAAGGGGCTGAGATTCTGTGTTTAGCTGGGGACAATTGAAGACAGATCTTAGAAAGGGGATGCTGTGCCTGCTGGGAGAGTGGGAGGAGAAAGAAGATGTTTTAAAACTCTAAAGGAGCCAGACCTTAGAGAGGAGGTGCTGTGCCCTCAGTGAGATGCTGTATGTTAATAAACTAGTGCCTGAGAAGGGGGTGCTAAGATAGGACTCAGAGCTTGGCTGTGTATTGAGGAGCTCTGGGGAAGAGAGAAACTGAGGATGGGTGCTGCAGAACCACCCAAGACCAGTAGGGGGCATTGCAACATGGGCATGCATGTCTGCATGGCAACATGCCTCAAGTCTATGTTCATGACACCGTGTTCTTCCCAGCACTATGTCTCTTTTCGTGCTTGTGTCCCCCTGCCCTGCCTACTCTGTGTGTTCCCTGTCTGAGCACACTGTGTGTCCCAGTCATGTTTTGTCTCCCCTTTGGGTCCAGTCTAACAGGTGTGTCTGTCCCTATCCTCCCAAAAGTAACTTCTCCCCCGCATGCACACAGGAAAGGGAGCTGACTGGTTGTTCTTCTGTAAAGGAACTGCTCTATGCAACAGAAAGGAGCCTCTTCACAGCACTGCAGGCTGGGAGCTTGCTGCCGCATTCAACCACAACACAAGTTACAACGGGGCAGGGACAAAAATCCCCACTGACTAAACAGGATGGAAGGGATGGAGCATGTCACCATGCCATAATATTCTGGATAACCCAGTTAACCCCTTGATGACTATTCTAGGATAGTCTTCTCGTGGGGCCTTCCTTGCCTCCAGCTAGCTGTGCTGACAAGAGGGGGATGTTGGACTCTTTCTTCTGGCTCCCCTGCCTGGCAGAGCCTAGTGCTACTACCTCTGCATGTCAACTGAGGAGCAGAGCTCTTACCTCTGCTAATCAGCTGTTAGCCCCACAGGCAGCGAGGGGATGAGGTAGGGCTCAGCTGCTACTTTGGGGCCTGGGACTGCCCTCCTCTACAGGCTCAAAGTTGGGAGGAGGGGGTTAATTGTGGTCCCCCAATCACACACACCTTAAAGTAGGGAAATGTCCTGCACCTACTTATAATTGCACCTATGGCCCTAAGTAACCTCTGGAATCCTTTATTTTTGTTCTCAGAAGGTGCCCATCACCATATCATCTGAGCTAATGTTTTAGATTCCTGACGCCTCTTCCTTGGTGTATCCTTTCGCCCACTTCTCTATACTAGCCCATCTTTTTTTCTTTCTCTCTGTTCAGTTCCAAGCCTGGCCAGCTTTAAAATTGACTCAGCTCCGTTATAGGCAATACTTGGCACCACAGGCTGAAGCATTGTGAGCAGCATCTCTCCGGGAATGAGAGCACACCAGCAGGAAGGAACCAGAATGAGAGAGCCAGATGTTCTCCTAAGCCCATTGAGTGAGTCAGGATTCAGAGGCTGAGAGAGCGAGCTGTCTGTGTGTCCTGCCTGCAGCATCCGAGACAGAAGCTTCTGTTCTTTTCCATCCCTCCTGGGTGTACTTGTCATGTCTGCCTTGAAAGCAGTGCTAAGCTTAACAAAAATGACTGTGGAGCTGCTATTCCACATTTAACAGGCTTTCCCATTCCTCCACGAAAGCTATTTTGAGGACAGATCTGATGGAGGCTATGGCACCAGCTGAGGGTTTGCCTGTTGTGAGCATGCGATTTGGGGCTTGATTTTCCTCACTTACACTGTTGTAGATCAGCATTAACCCAGTGGAGTTGCATCAGTCTGAGCGAGAGGAAAATTGACCCATGCAGTTGAGCCTGTTCTTTCTTTATGAGATAGTGTATGTGTGGGGAGGAGGGGGAATGGGCAGTGAAAGGAAGGAGAACTGGAAAGGAGAGATAGTAATATGTATCTAGAAGAGCAAGAGATGAGTGTCAATCCTATTTTCTTTCTCTGAGTGACCTTGGCACCAAACGCCCTGATCTTCGCTGACCTCGGCTCTTATCGTCCCAGGCTTGATGTGACCTTCCTGCTTTCCAGGCTTAAGCTTCTTATTCTATCAGTCACCATTTCTCCCCCCCCCCTTTTCTTTTGTCATATTTTAATGAGCGAAGTGCTTATGCAAATAGGAGGAACAACCAATTTCCCTGAAAGGGGAAGGAAATTTATCAGACAACCACACAGACAGATTCTGATTTCATTTACATTAGTGTCCCAACATTGGCTTCCATCGAGTTACTCCTGTCTTACACCAAACCTGAGAACAGAATCTGGTCCTTTGCCTCCCCTGACACTGTTCTTCCATGATTGGCCCTGCACCTTATCTTGGGATGGGGCAAAAAAACAGAGGTCCCAATTCATTACCTGACATGCACTTGGTATACTTATTTGCCCCATGCAAAAGAGGTGGAAAATGCTCCCAAATCAGAGTGGTAGGTCATTGCACAGGTGTATAGCTAAATGATGACACAAGGTGCAAGGCAGTCAAGAACCAAGCTCACCATTAGCTAACTGAAACTGGAAGGGGAATTTTAGGTCGCCAGAATCCAACTACCCAGACTTGAATTGGTTCAGAATATGGGGTTACTCAAAGGCTTTTCTTTATTTATGTGCCCTTCTAATAATCATAACACTTGGCATTTGATAACACTTTATATGCTCAAAACACTGTACAAACATTAACTCTTTTTATGATCTATAAAGAAGGTCTGAAAGGACTTTTTTTTTTTTAAGATTACACTCCCTTCCCTTATCTGAGGGGTAGCCGTGTTAGTCTGGATCTGTAAAAAGCAACAGAGTCCTGTGGCACCTTTAAGACTAACAGATGTATTGGAGCATAAGCTTTCATGGGTGAATACCCACTTCGTCAGACGCAGTGGGTATTCACCCACAAAAGCTTATGCTCCAATACATCTGTTAGTCTTAAAGGTGCCACAGGACTCTCTGTTGCTCCCTCCCCTTTGTCTTGCTTTCTGGCCTATGCACCATTTTGTACCAATTTAATTTATTTATTTTATTTATTTATTTAAGGGGGTGATTTTTAGAGATAAATTGTTACACTGGTAAAAGCCCTAGAATGGACGCCATTATACTGGTATAAAGGTGCTTGATATGGCTATCGGGAGTAGCTATACCCATATAAGCACCTTTATACAGATATAATTGAGCCCATAGCATGGAGTTGAATGGCTGTAACTTCTACCGGCACAGTTAAAGCCATACAACTTTCTAGTGTAGACAAGCCTTTAGTAATATCAAGGGTGTCAAATTTAGTCTCCCCGGTTTTGTTAGTTGCAGTGATGTTCACTGAGAGCTCTGACACCTTACTGGAAGGGTGGGTGTGCAATCCTGAAGAATGATTTACATTTTGGGTAAAGGAAACCTGTCATTGCAATTACACACGTGTGGACAGGCCAAGTGAAAATTGAAGGGTGAGATTTTTGTACTGAGCCTCTAAGGGTTTGTCCACACCACAGCTGAGTGAGAGGTGTGATTGCAGCGCATGCAGATGTACCCAAATTAGCTTTGCTCTAGCTACAGGCAGAATACAGGGGGTTTAAATTTATGGAGATATCCTATCTCCTAGAACTGGAAGGGACCTTGAAAGGTCATTGAGTCCAGCCCCCTGCCTTCACTAGCAGGACCAAGTACTGATTTTATCCCAGATCCCTAAGTGGCCCCCTCAAGGATTGAACTCACAACCCTGGGTTTAGCAGGCCAATGCTCAAACCACTGAGCTATCCCTCCCCCCTATACCTTTAAACTGCCCACTGTTATGCAACATGCACTGCTGCTGCCATGTGCGGTCGCTCATGAGCCCCGGGAGCAGCATGTGATGCAACAGCCCTTCTCCCATAGGGTTACCATACGTCCGGATTTTCCCAGACATGTCCGGCTTTTTGGTCCTCAAATCCCTGTCTGGGAGGAATTTCCAAAAAGCCAAACATGTCCGGGAAAATAGGGAGGCATGGTAAGGGGACCGCCTCCTCCCCGGGCTCCAACTTTCCCGGCTCCCGCCCCTCTCCACCGCACGCCGGGGCCGAAGCAACTTCCCCAGCGCAGCAGCAGACGCCGGAGCCCGGGGAGGAGGCGGCTGCGCGCTCGGATGCCGCCTGCCGCCTCTGTGCCCCTGCAGATCGGGGGAGTTGTCAGTTTTGCTGCAGCCACTCACACTCAGGCAAAAGACGCTCGGGGGACCCCAAGTGCGAGTGGCTGCAGCAAAACTAACAACTCCCCCAATCTGCGGGGGCACAGAGGCGGCGGGCAGCATCCGAGCACGCAGCCGCCTCCTCCCCGGGCTCCAACTTTCCCAGCTCCCGCCGCTCTCCACCACGGTGGGGGCCGAAGCAACTTCCCCAGCGCAGCAGCAGCCGGAGCCCGGGGGGCGGGAGGGAGGAGAGGGAATGCGGGGTGCTCAGGGGAGGGGGCGGAGTTGGGGCGGGGACTTTGGAGAAGGGGTGGGGTTGGGGGCGGGGCTGGGGAAGGGGCGGAGTTGGGGCGGGGCCTGGGCCCCGTGGAGTGTCCTCTTTTTTCAGTATTGAAATATGGTAACCCTATTCTCCCAGTCCCCTCTCCACGCTGCCCCTTCTCCTCAAGACACCACCCCCACGCTGCCCCTTACCTCCAGTCCCCACCCTCATGCTGCCTCTTCCCTGCAAGACCCCGCCCCCTCACTCGCCCCTTCCCCCCCCTTTGCTGCTGCAAGTGCAGATACAGGTAAAAGTCAGCTAGTGGCTGGGCTGTCCTTAGGATTTATGTGGCCGTACGCACTATTATTAAACTGGTGCCCTTATGCCTGACTTGGGGCACAGCCACCAGCCCTGCCCGCAAACCCCCAGAAGCCCCCCCCCCCATTGCTGACACATACTGAGCTTCGTATGCAGTAGACCTGCGGCAGCCTGGGCTCGCAGCCCTGGGTGGGGAGGGATGAGGCAGCAAAGGACACTGAGCAGCCCGGCCTGCCTCATGGCGGCGGAGAGTAACAGTTCCCTGCAGAGACCCCCGTACCCTCTCCCTCACGCAGAATGTGCCACACCAGCGCGTTCGACTCTGTGAATACAGCCCCTGCCTAAGGAGACTTCAGCGTGCGCTCGGTGTGTGGGAGCCTACCCGTTCTTACCTGCTGTCCTGGTGGTGCCCCAAATTTTCGGTTGCCCTACGCACCCGCCTAAGGACAGCCCTGACTAGTGGATCACAGGTCAGATCATGGGTTGATTCTGGTGGATGTGGATCCACATTTTAGTATCCGGGCAGGGCTCTACAGATTAACTGTGCTGTAAAGTAATCTGAGGTGAGTGCATATGTATTTATATAGTTATATGCACTTTGTTAACCTTTGGGTAAACATTTTCTGTAAATAGGGGAGAGAGTGGAGACAGAGGCTCATAGGTAAAGGGTCCCCCTGTTCTTTTAAGATAACTATCCCCTCAGACCTGACAAACTCACTACACCAAACACAAGTCTTGCAGGATATTTATCCATAAAAAGTGATATGTAAGGTATCTACAGAAAGCTCATAACTTATCAAGATTTATAATCGTTGTGAGATGTATGTATGGGTAATATTTAAGGAATAATGTATTTCTATTGAAAGTATGCTTTATGGACTTGGAGTAAAAATTAGTCACCAGGGGATAATATGTCTCAGGGAGTTGTCACTCTCGCCCTGCTGAGCCAGTGATGCAGTGCAAGGCTCAATTGTCTAGCCTTGCTCCATCCCAAGACTTTCAAGGGAAAACCATTAGAGACAACAGCAAACAATCAAAACCTCTTGAAGATAAAAAGGAACTTTACAACAAGACAGAGGTTCACCCTGTCTAGGAATAGAAACAAAGTACTGTTTCACTATAACACAGAGGAATGGGAGGTGCTCTGTATCCTCTCACTGCAAAGACACCTTGAAGAGCGAAGTGTTTTCATGAAAAATTGGATCCCGCTTCCTATATTGCCAGGCAGCTCTCCAGCAGACAGAACTTGGGGATGGGGGTGGGGGTGAGAAACCTACTTTATTAGATAGGAAAGGTAACTATTACTGAGTGTAGACTCAGGTTTGCATGTTAAGATTTTGTTTTGTATTGTAGCCATTTGTTTCTGCCACCCTCTCTTGTTTCTAGTTAAATCTTTATTCTTTCTTTAACAAACCCACTTTTGTGGTGTTATAAGTGTTCACAAGTGCTGTGTTTATAGGAGCGGTGGTTTAAGGTTAAACTGGAGTACACTGCTCCTTTGGGGGTAGGGGATCTGGGATTTCTGAGTAGCCAGTGTCAAGGGCTGGATATCACAGAGGAATGTTTCAAAGGAATGTGGGGACTGGGGTGCACCTCGTTAACCTGCAAGGTGAAGACAGGGCTGGCATAGCCCAGAGTGCTTGAGTGGTTAACAGGCTGGTGGTGGTAGGGAGCTAACACTCAGCCACCATAAGTAAGGCTACCTATCGCTAGAGCAGTGGTTCTCAAAGTTTTGTACTGGTGACCCCTTTCACATAGCAAGCCTCTGAGTGTGACCTCCCCTTATAAATTAAAAACACTTTAAAATATATAACACCATTATAAATGCTGGAGGCAAAGCGGGATTTGGGGTGGAGGCTGACAGCTCGCAACTCCCCATGTAATAACCTCATGATCCTCTGAGGGGTCCTGACCCCCCGTTTGAGAACCCCTGCGCTACAGGCAGGCAAATCACAGTCCTGGGTACTCTGGTATCCATCACACAGTGCTTTGAAAAGAAAACAGAGGTTTGTTTTGCAGGGCCAAATGTAATGGTTGCCAGCCTAGAGAGAGGCATCAATCAGTGCAGATGGGCTGAGTGACTGTGGATAGTAGGGAATAAAGGGCAGTGTGAGGGGGCCCTGTGGGAGCTCTGCATGAGTGTGGTGGTTGTAAAGCACCTTCTTTAAGCTTGTTTCGTGTCGGTGTTTCTACAGCTTCATGTGCTCCCCATAGGTATCCCGTCACCCCATGGGATAGGCAGGTGCAGGGGCATTTCATTCCGAGTGTCCCCCTGGAGCCTCACTTCACTGCTCTTACCCTGCAGGTGTGAGAAGAATGGGACATACAGATTGGGATGGCCATTCCCCTCCACAACCCTCATGGCATCAGCAAAATAACTATTGTTCCACCTTACTCCTCTCCTTCACCTCCACCTGCTTCTATGGCTAAATTTCTCCCTTTTTCCAACTGGATTCCCCTCTGTCCCAGGTAGGGTGACCAGATGTCCCGATTTTATAGGGACAGTCCCAATTTTGGGGTCTTTTTCTTATATAGGATCCTATTACCCCCCACCCCCTGTCCCGATTTTTCACATTTGCTGTCTGGTCACCCTAGTCCCAGGACTATGTCAGCCATGTTCACACTCAGTGTTTACTCAGCCCAGCACTTATTCTCACAGCTCTGCAAAGTCACCTCAGTCCTGTCCCTCAGTGACCCTTCTAGCCAGGAGAGGACAAAGAGGACTCCCTTCTCTGAGCTAATTCCAGCCCCTTGCTACAGGGCTGTTTGATCCTCCCGTGAGAAAGGAATGATGGTGCTTGTATGAGGAAGTGTCTTAACTCATTCTCCCAGTTTTCAATCAAACTCCACATATTGGGTCAGATCCTCGGGTGGTCTAAACTTGTGTCACTGAAGGCAGTGGAGATATACCGATTTACACCAGTTGAGGATATGGTCCATACCTTTTAAAGCTGTATCCCCACACCTACCTCCCAGGCAGCTGAGCACAAGTAGTGTTGTCTAGTGGTCAGAACAGAGGCCTGGGAGCCAGCGGCCCTGTGTTCTATTCACTGTGTGAACCCAGACAAGTCCCTACTGCTCTCTGGGTCTCAGTTTTTCCACCTTTACAGTGTTACTTACCCCTTGGGTGAAGCCTGCTACAGAAGCGCAAAGTGATACATGTTTTCATTCTGCTTCCCTCTCCCCACCACTCATCTCGCCACCACACTCCCTCCATGTTGCCACTCCACCAACATGGAGAACCACCCCATCACTGATGGGACGGACAGCTAGACCTTCTCGAGAGAGCCACTCCTGTTGCTCTACAGGCAAGGCAGGACCCCAGGGCTTAAGGGTGGTAAACAGAGGGGCAGCTGAGTTGTTCCCTTTCACTTCCCACTTGACTCAAGTATTTGCATCACATCTATGACCTAACCAAACTGCCCAGGGCGTCCAGGGCCAGATTATAATAATAATAATATATGGAGATATATCTATCTCATAGAACTGGAAGGGACATCAAGTGCAGTCCCCTGCCTTCACTAGCAGGACCAATTTTTTTGCCCCAGATTCATAAATGGCCCCCTCAAGGACTGAACTCACAACCCTGGGTTTAGCAGGCCAATGCTCAAACCACTGAGCTATCCCTCCCCCCTGATTCTCTGATCTCAGTCACACTGGTGTAAATTGGGAAGAGAAGAGAAGAGAAAAAGAGGTGGAAGAAGGGAGAGGAAGAGTTTTATTGCGAAAGCAGGTTCCAGCTACATGGCTAGTAGTAACCAAGGCCATGCCTATACTACGGGGACTACAGCGGCACAGCTACAGCTCTGCAGCTCTGCCCACAGAACCCTGTAGTATAGACCCAGCCTACAGCGACAGAAGGGGTTTTTTTAATGTCACTGTAGGAATACTGCCTCCCAAAGTGATGGTGGCTAGGTTGATGGAAGCATTCTTCTGTCCACACAGTGGCATCTATAGCAGGAGTTAGGTTGGCATAGCTACATCGGGGTGTGAATTTTTCACAGCCCTGAGCCCTATAGTTATGTCAACCTGTTATCAAACTGTCTGTACTGGGCTATCTTGATTATCACTTCAAAAGTTTTTTTTCCTCTTACTTAATTGGCCTCTCAGAGTTGGTAAGACAACTCCCACCTGTTCATGCTCTCTGTATGTGTGTATATATATCTCCTCAATATATGTTCCATTCTATATGCATCCAAAGAAGTGGGCTGTAGCCCACGAAAGCTTATGCTCTAATACATTTGTTAGTCTCTAAGGTGCCACAAGTACTCCTGTTCTTTTTGCGGATACAGACTAACACGGCTGCTACTCTGAAACCTGAGTTTTAAGTGTAGACCAGGTCTGAGTCAGGTGGAACACAATGCAGATAGCTCAGCATATGTCTCTGACTGAGCTGGGGAAGGGCTACAGAGCAAGCTAGCTAGAAGGCTGAGGGGTGCTCAGAATCAGATGACTGCTGAGATCTTGGTATCTGCTTTGACTAGTTCAGACTATCTATCATGTCTGACATGCACAAACACATTGGATTTTTTCAGCTTTCACACCTCTCCCAGCCACAGATCACATTTCAATATCGAATATTTCCTTTGGTCTTCCTGTGCAGCGATGGGGATTGTCCTGTGAACCCCTCTTCTCTCTGTGACAGGGCAGAGAAGAGTGGGTGGGGGAAGAGATGGAGAATCCGCCATCTCCCTAGGTAAATGTTAGAACAGTCCATGCAACTACTCAGTCCTGGACTTTTCTAGCACTGCTTTATGCATGTTTCTGCAATCAGAGGCTCCTTTAGCCTCCCCAACAGACCACAGCTACCTGTGAATGGAATATATTATGCAAGAGCAGGGTAATGGGGAAGGATGGGAGGGGAAGGGCCAATTAAAACTAGAAACCCTGGAACAATTAAAATCAGGTGATTGACAGAGCCGGCGAGACTTGTTGACTGCAGGAAGATAACCTGTTTGTGAATGCAGTCCCATTTTATCTCCCACCAATTAAATTAAGTTCTCTTTGGCCTCCAGATTTAAAAAAAAAAAAAAAAAAAAAAACCTAAATAAACATTGTTATGCTGCATACATCTTAATACTTCTAATCTTCTGACTAGCAGAGCAAAAAATTAATATCCTCCTGTCTCGGTAAGAGGGAAACCAGAGATGCCATTGGGAGGAGGAAGCAGGAAAAGATGAGCAACCAACCTCCCAGAGTATTTAAGTACAAATATGTGTGACTGCAGATACAGAGGCCAAATACACCTCTCAGTTACAGAGATGCTTGGGGAAGAACTCAAATAATGGTGGGGAGAAGAGGTGGTGTTATGTCACCCTTTCACTCCTTTCCCTCTAATCTTGTGGACAGCTAGGTTGTTTGGCCCTGGTGCGACTAAGAGCAGCCTCAGGGCTGCTGTAAATTACCAGCTCCTGGTGATGGCTCCCTAGAGGCCATTATGCTGGTATACAACTGCCAAAGTGCAAGGTGAGCTGGATGTGTCACCCAAACGCTACTGGGATTCCCCCTACAATGCAGACAGCAGGAGTGAGTGGAATAGAGTTGGCTAGTCTAGCTTTATACCACCCACGTATTCCCCCGTATAAAAGGAATCCCCAGCTAGCTGTATCAGACAGCTTTTCCCCCCCTTTGTGCTGCCGGAGCATTGCAAAAAGGAAGGAGTGGGACTGAGGATCTGGCCCACAGTGTATCAATTCAGAGTAACTCCACTGTAGTCTGTAGAGTAACTCCAGGTTGACACTGGTATAAATGAGACCAGAAGGAGGCCTTTAATGTACATGGGCCTAATGAGCCAGTTTCTGATCTCCTTCCCACTCACATACAATCTGGAGTAACACCACAGAACTCTGTAGAGTTACACTGGTGTACAGCTATGAAAGCACAACAGAATCGGATGTAAGGGCTTGATTCCCTTGTCTTGTGCCTAATGGACTCTTACACCTATGCAAAATGGGTGTAGAACACCGCCAGGTGAGAGCAGTGGGGTTTTACACCTTATTTGCACTGATGTAAAATGGTTCAAGGCTGAGGAGGATGAGGCTCAAAGTGTATAAATACAGAAGCTGATGCTGGGTGCCCCAAATGCAGGCTATCCTTAAAGTCAGAGCTTTTCCCAATTCCCTCTGTTTCCGTCATCTGTAGATGTGCTACCAAGTGAGCATTCAGCAGGACTCGCTGCGGAGCCCACACATATCCACAGATGGAAGAGAGGAGGTGGCTGATTTTACATGATCCGAGAGAGACAGGGCATGTGCTGCTCTCCCTCACAGCGGACAGCAAACACAGGAAGTTCTCAAACCACTGAGCTATCCCTCCCCCCTGATTCTCTGATCTCAGTCACACTGGTGTAAATTGGGAAGAGAAGAGAAGAGAAAAAGAGGTGGAAGAAGGGAGAGGAAGAGTTTTATTGCGAAAGCAGGTTCCAGTTACATGATCCGAGAGAGACAGGGCATGTGCTGCTCTCCCTCACAGCGGACAGCAAACACAGGAAGTTCTCAAACCACTGAGCTATCCCTCCCCCCTGATTCTCTGATCTCAGTCACACTGGTGTAAATTGGGAAGAGAAGAGAAGAGAAAAAGAGGTGGAAGAAGGGAGAGGAAGAGTTTTATTGCGAAAGCAGGTTCCAGCTACATGGCTAGTAGTAACCAAGGCCATGCCTATACTACGGGGACTACAGCGGCACAGCTACAGCTCTGCAGCTCTGCCCACAGAACCCTGTAGTATAGACCCAGCCTACAGCGACAGAAGGGGTTTTTTTAATGTCACTGTAGGAATACTGCCTCCCAAAGTGATGGTGGCTAGGTTGATGGAAGCATTCTTCTGTCCACACAGTGGCATCTATAGCAGGAGTTAGGTTGGCATAGCTACATCGGGGTGTGAATTTTTCACAGCCCTGAGCCCTATAGTTATGTCAACCTGTTATCAAACTGTCTGTACTGGGCTATCTTGATTATCACTTCAAAAGTTTTTTTTCCTCTTACTTAATTGGCCTCTCAGAGTTGGTAAGACAACTCCCACCTGTTCATGCTCTCTGTATGTGTGTATATATATCTCCTCAATATATGTTCCATTCTATATGCATCCAAAGAAGTGGGCTGTAGCCCACGAAAGCTTATGCTCTAATACATTTGTTAGTCTCTAAGGTGCCACAAGTACTCCTGTTCTTTTTGCGGATACAGACTAACACGGCTGCTACTCTGAAACCTGAGTTTTAAGTGTAGACCAGGTCTGAGTCAGGTGGAACACAATGCAGATAGCTCAGCATATGTCTCTGACTGAGCTGGGGAAGGGCTACAGAGCAAGCTAGCTAGAAGGCTGAGGGGTGCTCAGAATCAGATGACTGCTGAGATCTTGGTATCTGCTTTGACTAGTTCAGACTATCTATCATGTCTGACATGCACAAACACATTGGATTTTTTCAGCTTTCACACCTCTCCCAGCCACAGATCACATTTCAATATCGAATATTTCCTTTGGTCTTCCTGTGCAGCGATGGGGATTGTCCTGTGAACCCCTCTTCTCTCTGTGACAGGGCAGAGAAGAGTGGGTGGGGGAAGAGATGGAGAATCCGCCATCTCCCTAGGTAAATGTTAGAACAGTCCATGCAACTACTCAGTCCTGGACTTTTCTAGCACTGCTTTATGCATGTTTCTGCAATCAGAGGCTCCTTTAGCCTCCCCAACAGACCACAGCTACCTGTGAATGGAATATATTATGCAAGAGCAGGGTAATGGGGAAGGATGGGAGGGGAAGGGCCAATTAAAACTAGAAACCCTGGAACAATTAAAATCAGGTGATTGACAGAGCCGGCGAGACTTGTTGACTGCAGGAAGATAACCTGTTTGTGAATGCAGTCCCATTTTATCTCCCACCAATTAAATTAAGTTCTCTTTGGCCTCCAGATTTAAAAAAAAAAAAAAAAAAAAAAACCTAAATAAACATTGTTATGCTGCATACATCTTAATACTTCTAATCTTCTGACTAGCAGAGCAAAAAATTAATATCCTCCTGTCTCGGTAAGAGGGAAACCAGAGATGCCATTGGGAGGAGGAAGCAGGAAAAGATGAGCAACCAACCTCCCAGAGTATTTAAGTACAAATATGTGTGACTGCAGATACAGAGGCCAAATACACCTCTCAGTTACAGAGATGCTTGGGGAAGAACTCAAATAATGGTGGGGAGAAGAGGTGGTGTTATGTCACCCTTTCACTCCTTTCCCTCTAATCTTGTGGACAGCTAGGTTGTTTGGCCCTGGTGCGACTAAGAGCAGCCTCAGGGCTGCTGTAAATTACCAGCTCCTGGTGATGGCTCCCTAGAGGCCATTATGCTGGTATACAACTGCCAAAGTGCAAGGTGAGCTGGATGTGTCACCCAAACGCTACTGGGATTCCCCCTACAATGCAGACAGCAGGAGTGAGTGGAATAGAGTTGGCTAGTCTAGCTTTATACCACCCACGTATTCCCCCGTATAAAAGGAATCCCCAGCTAGCTGTATCAGACAGCTTTTCCCCCCCTTTGTGCTGCCGGAGCATTGCAAAAAGGAAGGAGTGGGACTGAGGATCTGGCCCACAGTGTATCAATTCAGAGTAACTCCACTGTAGTCTGTAGAGTAACTCCAGGTTGACACTGGTATAAATGAGACCAGAAGGAGGCCTTTAATGTACATGGGCCTAATGAGCCAGTTTCTGATCTCCTTCCCACTCACATACAATCTGGAGTAACGCCACAGAACTCTGTAGAGTTACACTGGTGTACAGCTATGAAAGCACAACAGAATCGGATGTAAGGGCTTGATTCCCTTGTCTTGTGCCTAATGGACTCTTACACCTATGCAAAATGGGTGTAGAACACCGCCAGGTGAGAGCAGTGGGGTTTTACACCTTATTTGCACTGATGTAAAATGGTTCAAGGCTGAGGAGGATGAGGCTCAAAGTGTATAAATACAGAAGCTGATGCTGGGTGCCCCAAATGCAGGCTATCCTTAAAGTCAGAGCTTTTCCCAATTCCCTCTGTTTCCGTCATCTGTAGATGTGCTACCAAGTGAGCATTCAGCAGGACTCGCTGCGGAGCCCACACATATCCACAGATGGAAGAGAGGAGGTGGCTGATTTTACATGATCCGAGAGAGACAGGGCATGTGCTGCTCTCCCTCACAGCGGACAGCAAACACAGGAAGTTCTTTTAAAAATCAGCAAATGCCTCCCCAGCCTTCCCCCGCCCCACCTTGCTTCCTCACAGCCTATTTGAAGCTCTTTGGAGTCATCTGTGGCATGTGTTATCAGCTGTGCACTCGGTGCTTTCTCTAAGGTGCAGCTAGCTCACCTCAAAACAGCTCTGCTTTCATTCCTGGGGCCCTGCCTGGGACTTGGAGAGCACAAACAAGATGGCTTTCCACCTCCCCTCCCATCCCTGCCCAGGTTTCCCATTCTGAGTCGCAGCTTGTGCCATAGAAAAACATTGTCAAACACGCACTGGAGTAGCTGCCTGGCTCCTGCTCCATCTCTGCTGCAAAGACATATGGTCACCACATGAAACAGCATGTCAGTCTCTTGGGACCTGATTCTCCATTGCTTTGTGTCCTGTGTAGTGAGAATGGCAGGGTTTTACACTCACAACACGCAGGGATGAATGATTTACATAACGGGCCTGATTCTTAGCTACCTTAAGGCCCCTATAAGCTGCTCTGCCACCAGAAAGGGGACTTAAAGTGAACAGAAAGAGCCCCCTGAGAACACTGCCTGTGCAGAGGGCAAGCCTGGCCTGTGGAGAGCTGTAAGGGCATGAAGCCCTGGCCCAGGGGCAGATGAGGTGCACAGTTGAAGTGCATTGCCCTAAGTGGACTGAGCATGCCCTCAGAATACAGGAAGCACAAAGCTTCAGGCCACTTTACATTCCCTTGCGTCAAATGCAGGAAAGGAGTATCTGCCAGTTGGGCCCATGGTGCCAGGCTGTGGAGAAGCATGTCTGCAGTCTTGACTGCTGTACGTCAGTGGCCTGCTCCCTGTAGCGAGAGGGGAAAAGGTCTGTGGACTTGCAGGTAAAACCCAGGACACGAGGAGGCAGAGGATCTGGATTCTAATCCAGGCTTTGCTGCGGACTCACTGTATAAACTTGGGCAAATCACTTCCTCGCTCTGTGCCTCATTTTTCTTAAGGGGAAAATAAGGAGAATATACCACTCGCCTACCTTACATGGGGGTTGCAAGGCTGAATCCATTAATGAACAGTATGGTTACCGGTGGGCCTTTGGCAGCTGGCATAGTTTAGAGCAGTGCTTCTCAAAGTCGGGCTGCCGCTTGTTCAGGGAAAGCCCCTGGCGATCCGGGCCGGTTTGTTTACCTGCCGCGTCTGCAGGTTCGGCCGATCGCGGCTCCCACTGGCCGCGGTTCACCGCTCCAGGCCAATGGGGGCTGCGGGAAGGGTGGCCAGCACATCCCTCAGCCCGCGCCGCTTCCCGCACGCGCTGGAGTGGTACTGGAACTGTGGAGCACAAACAGCAATTTTGTGTGCAGTGGTTCTTGGTGATATGAACCATGCCGTGGTGTCCTCATCACTGCCTTTGGAAGACTGTCTCAAGGAGCTCACTGGCAGGATAGTTTACCTGATATTCAGCTTAAGTGGTCCTTTGTTTAATTTCATCCCATATCCTTAACTAGACTTTCTTGGACCAGACTGTCACTACCGCTGCATCTCTTTTGAGCCTCTTTCCACATTTCTAGTTGCACATTCTTCCCTACCCTTTGATTTATTTATTTTTTCATGTATTTTTTCCATTGAAATATAAATCTGTTCCTGAGCCACAGAAATTGGTGTTGGATCCAAAGTTTCTAAAAGTTCAGGAATATTTTAATCCAAAGTTTTGGTTTAAGCCCTTTTGTGTTAACACTCACACAAAACTGGCCTAATTTTGTGCTAGTTGAAACAAATGGTAAAACTCTGACCAACTTGAATGGAAGCAGAGTTAGATCAACATTGAGCCCCTTTGAAAATCCCATTCAATATGCAAAACAATCTACATTAATAAATTGTTGAGGTGTTGGTTTTAGTAATTAATTAATCACATGGTGATTTTTTTATCCCGATGGCACCTCTTTGTTCCTAAATTAAAACCAACAGAATTTTAAAAAAGCTAATTTGCTTTTCACCATTTCTGTATGTTTGTTTACTTTCTGCACCACTCAGCTTGGACAGTGGAACTATACTGGTCGTTTTTGTTAGGCTTTTCCATACACATAGAGCAGCCATACGCTTGCAGTTTGAATGACTTTTAGCTTACCTTAAGGAAAACAGCAAAACAAAAAAGCACAAAGGTAAATTCTCATTGAGAGAGAGCAGAGTGTGTGTCTCCTCCCTGACATGCTGCACCACTCTGCCTTACAAAATGGCAGCTGTCACGGCAGACAAATGCCTTGGAAATTTACAGTGCGCTATAAAAAATATAATTTCATAGTAGTTAAACAGCTACATACAGCACAAGTGTCATTCTGTACGCCCAATCCCTGCATCTGATTGATCTGCTCTCAGTGTACAACCCAAGGTAGGGTGACCATATTTCCCTATGCTGAATACGGGACATCTGGTAAAATTACTTGTATTCAAGCGAGTTCAACAGCAATCAATTGTACAAACGTTCAAATTAACATCAAGTTCACTGAGCTCCTGTTAAAAAGGCTTATCTTTAAGGCTTTGGAGTTCCCATGGGGAGGAGTGACACCCCCCCCCCCACACACACACGGGGAGGGTTGACACATACACTCTTCCGTACACCTCTCTCACACAGGGGAGGGGGTGTGACTGACCGACCCCACCCTCCCTGCCCAGTGCTCTCCGCCCTCCATGCCTGGCTGGGCCCCCAGGATGGACCCACCTCTCCTGGTACCTGGCACCGCATCTTCCCAAGGCAACACGTTGGGGAGCATGCAGGGTCATATGTCCCCCTCCTCATATTTCTGCCAGGGCTCACACCAGAATGTGGTCAGCAGCAGCCTTTTGGCACTGTGTGGGAGGGAAGGGACCAGAGCTGCTTCCAGTCACAGGGGAGGTAGGGGTGGGTGAAGAGATGACCTGGCCTGTGTCTTTGCAGAGCTCATCTCTTGCCATTCCCTACCTCTCCTGTGTGGCTGGAAGCAGCTTGTCCTTTCCTGTCCACACAGTGTCAAAAGGCAGCTAACACCTCCAGGCTGCTGCTCGCCACCAACATAACCCAGCCGCCTCCAGTCCTCCGGCTACAGTGTGGGCAGGAAGGGGTTAAGCCCTAAGGACGCATTTTGCACCAGGGCCCGGAGAATCTGACTGCAGGGGCATCAGCGAACCTGACCAGAGAAGTGACTCAACAGAGGAGGGCGTCTAGGAGACGGAGCAGCCCTGTGCTGCCTGGGGGCAGGACCCGGGGGTCGGGGGGCGAAGAGGATTCTAAGCTTCTGCCCCAAGGGCTGCTGTGGACCCTACAGGTTCAGGCTGTGAACAAGCTGGAAATCGCATCCCCCCCGCCATGCCAGAGCTTAGCTGAGGGGCAGAGAGGCTTCCCTGTGCCAGCGCTGTGCAGGGCTTTGGCACATGCAGGGCTCGGCTTCTCCTGGCCAGTGCCCTGGGCCGGAGGGTCTTGGCCTTTCTCAGGGCACTGGCCCAGCCAGAGGCAATGGGGGAAGGAAGGAGCCTGCTGGCCAGGCTGTTGGTGAGCTCAGCACGCCGACCAGAGGCTAGTTCTGTGCACAGTGCTGGAAGCAGGATGTGCCTCACCGAGGGGGGATATGGAGAAGCCACGGGGCTGGGGGGTGAAGGGGCAAAGCAGGGAGAGGAGAGTGAGAGGGGGAAGCATGTAAAGGGCCGATAGGTGGGTGGCAGAGGCGACACATAACCAGCTGGCACCTGCCTGCACTCACCAACCACTGCAACTTGCAGAGCGCAGCCAGTGTCAGCCGGAAATGGGACAGGGGGAGGGGCCCTGCTGGCCGAGAGACGGCACACAGCAGGGGCTGCACAGACGGAACAACAAGGAGAGTGACACGCTGTATCTTTGCCCCGCCACCAGCCTTGCACACCTACTCCCATTATCATCCACTGGACCCCCCACTCGCCACTGGTGGGTGGGCAGCTGGCGAGCAGGGATCCAACCAGCAGTACTGATGGGGGCGGGGAGGGGAGAGAGAGACAGAAAATATGGGACAATTTGCCTGTTTTTAAGAAAAAGTCGGGACACATGCAGGAGGGCTTAAATATGGGACTGTCCCTTTAAAAATTGGACATCTGGTCACCCTAACCCTGGGGGGGGGGGGGTCAGGAAAAGGGAAATGGCCATACGACACTTTTCTACAAAATTCCTGATCCTTGGGCCAACCGGGATCAGTTCAGTTCCAGGAGTAAGCAAGAGCAGCCCTTAGGCTGCTCTAACTCATGAGGTCTGGTACCGGTCCCCAGGAGGCCATTATGCTGTCTGTGGATTGCTAAAGCACAGCAGCACTCTCCTTCAGTACACCCCCAACGCTGATGTGAGGGGCAGTAAGGGGTGGCACAAAGCCAGCTATGCAAGCTTTACACCAGCTGGGGATTTTGTGGGAGAGTCATCAGTTGCCTGTTTAAGGGCAAAGGGACTATACACAGGCCAGGATCTGACCTTTTTCCAGTCACTTTCCCTTCATGTGGTTATGCCCTAGCTCAGTGCTGGTGTAATGTGATTTTCAAACAAACAAACAAGTTTCTTCTAACTTTGTCATTTCTATTCAGATGTGGTTTTATAACCCCCAGCCCACCTCTCTTTCCCTGTATTTTGTAAGAGATCCCACATCTGGGGCTTAAGCTACATTGAGGGCCTCCAGGACCCCCATCCTGCCAACTGCATTACACACCTGTGCCTGTAAAGTCAAGGGGGCCTTGAGCAGATGCAGGAGTTCATCGGTGTGGATATATAGTTGCACGATTGGGTCCCAGGTTTCCACAGCAAATGCCTCTCATCACCCTTGTGCACATATATATGAATCACAATAGATCCTTTCTGTGACATGATTACAAAACATACAGTATACATAGAAACAGGAAAATGCTGTATATATATGCATCTAAGGATCTAGGAAACATTTGCATTATTTGCCAAGTAGCATGTTCTATTGCTCAGTGCTGTAGAAATCCTTACCTATTCTGTTATTCAAGCCTTTACCTTCTAGTTTGTTGGGCCTCTCATTTACCATTAGGCTCTCCTAGTTAAGACACTGGATAGGTTTTTCAGATGCTGCCTCCTCCATTTCCATTTTGAAATCTGTTTATTTTTCTTCAACAAATATGGCTGCATTTCAAAAAGTCATTTCAGAACAAATAAAAGGGGCTAAATGGGGAGCAGGTGCTGTCAGAATTTAAACAGGAGAGCGAGTGCAAGGTGTGAATTGATTTTGGGCTGCCCTCCTCAGGGGGGTGTAGCAGTCTCACCTGGAGTTGGAAACGCAGCTTTGTTCTGTCCAATTGCAGCTCAGTTAAGAGTATAAGAGTTCTCCCCAGGGAGCAGGTGCTTTAGGAGTTGCTGGCCAGACAGCAGGATGGGAGTAATAAAGCAGCTAGGGACTTCTTGGGGCAGTCTAATTTGGATGTTCTGTAGTTCCCTTTCTTTAGCCTGGGGGGCTCCCAGTGTTTTTAAAGATGCAGTATTAGTGGGGGACCATAGCTTAGTAGATTGTGGCTGGAAGAGCTTGCAGTTAACCCTTCCTACAAACCATCCTGAGATGATTTCCTTTCTGAGTGCTCTGGGTAAGTGAATTATGTGAAATGAGGCTGCCTCTTATCTAGCTAGAAGATAAAGCTGGGTGAATAAGTGTAAAATTGAGGGAGCTTTATGCCTACTCACTCCCTTTCTGCCTTTAGTGCAGTCCATTGGGTCCCCAAGGCATCTGCCCCTTGTAGAAGAGTTTGTAATGGTACAAAGTGGGTGTGAAAACCAACAGAAAAGCAAGTCAGCTCCTTAGCTGATGTAAATTGGTGTAATTCTGCTAAGCTCAAATGAGCTGATTTATACCAGCTGAGACTCTGGCCCATAAAGTCAAAAGGGTAGCTAGCATTTTACACTTGCTGCCCTGACTTCCCTGTGACTCCAGTGGAGACCTACTGCAAAGAGAATTCAAGCCCACAATGCACAGGTACAAGGCTGTGGAGTATCTTGGCCTATTGCTGTTGCCTTTAAGGGGTTGTACTCCATCCCCACCTTGCAGATGTTGTGGTGACTTAATACTCTTGCATATGAAGAAGTGAGCTTTTTACCCATGAAAGCTTATGCCCAAATAAATCCCTTAGTTTTTAAGGTGCCACTGGACTCCTCGTTTTGTTTTAATACTGTTGAGGCTCTTGCTCCTAAAAGAGCATAAACCAAGCTACCTACCACTTCACACTCCTGTAGTGCTTCTATGCTAGCTGCTTCCACAAACCTGAACTGTACTGCACTATTTCAAAGGGTATTAGCATCATGTTAGAGATGTCAGCACTGAAGAGCTGATAAGTAAAGTGACTTGCCTAAGGTAACAATGGGGGGGGGGAGGGGTGTGTGGAGGGGCGGTGTATCCAAGCTAGCATGAGCATTAAGAAGCTCTAGATTCTTGCTCTGTACTTAATCACTAAGCCCTGGCTCTCTCCAAAGGTTTCCTGTTTGATCACAAGTGGGTGGAGTCTGGTATTCTTGGACTAGAACTGTAGCTATTCTATAGCTTATGTGCGTGTATGGGCTAGAATGCAGAAGGGCACTGAACCCTTTCTTTACTTAGAATTAGTATTGAAGAATTTGCTCTCTGTAGGGCTACTTACTGAGGCAGCCTTCTGTGAGGGGCAGTACCACTTTCTCTCCCATGTTGTTCAATAATTGGGTCCAACATGTATGTATAAATCATCCTTCCTGTTTGCTCACTGAGCAGTCATGGGTAGTTCAGCTGTTGGGATATATTTGTCCCATAGGATTCTCTATTGCCTTCTGACTCTAGCATTCCATCCTAGATTTGGAAGGACGGCCTCATCCTCTGTCCAACTCTACATGTGGTGTCCTCATCTCTCGGAAACAGGATGGTTCAATGATTGTCGTTGCTCCCTATGCTGGGTGTTTCTTCGTCAAGAAGGTAGAGCCATTTCCATCTGCAAGGAATAGCAAAGGGATGCACAACAGTTTCCTGGAGATCCTGTCTTCTGGATATTGGAAACAGTATTTAGTCTCTTTTGTGGGAGGTGGGGAGGAGAAAGGGTTGTGGGATGGGGAGGAAGCATGTGGCTGTAATCACTTCAACAATCGCAAATGGAGGTTTAAACCCAAAGGCAAACCTTCCCAACTAGAGAAGGAGGGAGTTTTCTCTTAATTAATCACTGTCTGCTGGTGTCTTCAAGTTAAGCTTCTCCAAGATCTAGCAACTTCCTTCTCCCACTTAAGGTGCTCTGTACCATGCTATTGTCCACTCTCTAGAGACCATTGCAATCAATGAGGAAACAAGTGTGAAGTCACTGACTAGAATTTTACTCCTCACTTGTAAAAGTTGGTGGTAATGTTTTTTAATAAGCTTAAAACTCTTTTCAGTTGGATGAGTTTCCTTCCTATTAAGGAGTATCTCAAAATTCAAACAAATGCCCTGTTTCTGATTTCTGCATGTTGGCTAATGGCAACAGTCACTCTTGACTTAAATTCCACAGTATAAATGAGACTTGACTTGCACCTGAAGTCTATGGGATGGAGCAGTGACTCTGAATTAAGCAGAGCCTGCTTGTCCTTTCCCATCTGTGGAAAATTAGATGAATTCCATAATGGTGTCTCTCTGGCAGAAGCCAGATGAGAACTGGACCCAACATGTAAGGTGGCTCATAGCTACTCCTGCAGTAAGCAAGAGGGCTCCTCTGTCAAAAAAATAAAAATAAAAAAATTAGAAGGTTGTATACCACAACTCTGAGCAGCTGAGTTGAAAGTTTGTGTGCTCCCCATTTAGGTGTGTGGAGGGAGGGGGTGAGTTATCAATCACCACAAACCAACAGCTCAAAATATTCAAGGTTCTGGATTTGAACACTGACTTGGGGTCCATCTCTAGGTGAAATGTTTAGACCATCAAACTAATTGTCTAGCCTCAGCTGAGGGTAGAATGCTGCTTGAGGCAACTTTAGGGGCCAGCATTCACAAATTCTACCTGGTATGTGTCACTGAGAAATGGAATATGCTTCTGGGTTACTAAGCACTCTGCAGAACATGTTCATGGTTCTAGACATACTAGATCTGAAAGCCACTCTGCTGAGACTGGTCTTTGGTATGGTCAGTTAACAAACCATACTCCTTAAATGGGTAGGCAGTTTGCAATGGGGGAACGCCCACACTTTCCTGTTCGAGATAGGACATGGGGTGGAAAAGCTCTAATCACCTTGGTTTGGTTTCCATCTGCTCTTCCTGCAGAATAGTTATTTCCTCATGACTATCAGGATTGAAGGAATAGATGACACCGGGGAAGTATCTTTCCATGAAGAAGAACTGAGATGCCCAATCCATCTGCCAGGTACAATTCTAGGTTCCAATGTCCCAGCCTGCAATTGTACAAGCTGTTCTGGGAGGGGGAGGCAAAACTATGTACCTTGGTGTGCCAGTTCACCATGTCAGATGGTGTTGGGTGCTCTTTAGAGATTCAAGTGGCTGCAGTGCCCCATATCCCTAGAATACATGGGAGGTCAGACTGATGCATAGTAAACACAGGCTGCCCCAGTGCCTAGAAGAGACACTCTCCTATATGGTTCCAAGTGGAGGAGGGTTGGTTTGACTTTAACTAAAGTTTCTCCTCTCTCCAGCTCTAGATGCTCCAAGTAACAGTGTGTGCACAGCTGTTCTGCGCCCAGACAGGCTGCCTTGTGCCACACCTCCGGTCTCTCAGGAAGCATGTGAAGGGAAAGGCTGCTGCTACAGCCTTGGTGACCCAGTTGCTCCATGTTACTATGGCAACACAGGTGGGTTGGAATTTAAAAAGGTACCACTTGGCGTGACCAAGTGGAATCTGAACATCCTAACCAGGTGTCTAGTGTAGTTGGTAGCTCACAAGCCCTGAAGGTGGTATTCTCATGTGGCTGTTCCACTGGAATTTGGCTAGCACCATCTCAAACTTTAGGGCCAGAAGAGACCATGATCTAGTCTGACTTCCTGCACATTGCAAGGCACAGAACCCACCCACCCCCTTAACCTGTGGCTGACTTACTGAAGTCCTCAAATCTTTAAATCAAGACTTCAAGTTACACAGAATCCATCATTTATGTTAATTTAAACCAGCAAGTGCCTGTGCCCCCATGCTGCAGACAGTTTAAAAGCCCCTAGGATCTCTGCCAAGCTGATGCAGGGAAATTCCTTCCTGACACCACATGGCAATCAGTTAACTGGGGGTTCTCAAACTTCATGCACAGCAACCCCCTTTTGACAATAAAAATTACTACACAACCCCAGGAGGGGGAACTGAAGCCTGAGCCCCATCACCCTGGGCATGGGGGGCCAAGGGCTTCAGCTCCTAGCAGGGGGCCTGCCACCAGAGCGGAAGCCCTCTTGCTTCCCACCCTGGGTGGTGGGGCTCAGGCTTCAGCTTTGGCCCTGGTGACCTAATTAAAATAGGGTTGTGACCCACTTAGTGGTTCTCAAACTGGGTCAGGACCAGGGCCAGCTCTAACTTTTTTGCTGCCCCAAGCAAAAAAAGCCCTGCCCTGCTGAAACACCTCCCCCTGAGCCCTGCCCCCCCCCCACACCGCTGAACCAAAAACAACCCTCGAGCGCTGCCCACCACCCCAAGATTGGCTATCCCTTACAACGTGCTGCCCCAAGCACATGCTTGGTCAGCTGGTGCCTGGAGCTGGCCCTGGTCAGGACCCCAGAGTTAGGCCTAGCACATGTGGGTAGACCCACTAAACCAGTGGTTCTCAACCTGTGGCCCATGAGCCACTTGCAGCCCAATCTGCACAGAGCTGCAGCCCATGTGACATCCTCATTGCCATAGTGGTAGTATTGTATGCAGCCCACAATGGTAAATGGGTTGAGAACCACTGCACTAAACAGACACCTGGAAAAGAATTCTCTGCAGTACTCTAAGCCCTCCCTGTCTAGTGTTCCACCTCCAACAGCTGGAGGTGGAACATCTGCAATTGCTATTAGCAAATGGATTAGGCCACTGTAGGTAGTCCTCATACCATCCCCTCCATAAACGTATCAAGCTCAGTCTTGAAGCCAGTTGGGGTTGGGTTTTTCTCCCACCCCTCCTAGGCTGTTGGAAGGCTGTTCCAAATCTTCCCTCTTCTGAAAGTTGGAAACCTTTGCCTAATTCAGTCTAAACTGGTTGATGGACAGTTTATATCCACTTATTCTTTTGCCAACATTGACCTTAACTTGTATAACTTAACGGTCTCCCTCTGATTTCTCTATAAATATTAGTCTCCCCTTGACCTTTATTTTGTGAGGCTAAACAAGCAAAGTTCCTTAAGTCTCCTCCCATAAGGCAGGTTTTCCATTCCTCTGGTCATCCTAGAAACCATTCTCTCTACCTGTTCCAGTTTGAATTCATCTTAAACACAGGAGACCAGAACTGCCACAGTATTCCAGATGAGGCCTCACCAATGCCTTGTATAATGGCAATAACTTCCCTCTCTACTAGAAATACCTCACTGGATGCATCCTAAGATTGCATTAGCTTTTTTCAGCCATATTACATTAGCAGCTCATGGTGGAGCACAGGCTGACTAATACACCTGGGGAGTCTCCTCCTTTGTTGCTTCCAAGTGATCAGTCCACAGCTTATAGCAAAAGTTCTTTAGTCCCCCCCCCCCCAACTTCTGCTTTTGCACTACTAAATTTAATCCAGTTTCTATTCTTCCAGTTTGAGTTTGTCCAAATCTTCTTGTAGGATATTCCAGTCCTTCTCCATGTGGGCAATACCTCCCAACTTTGTCATCCACAAATTTTATTAGTGCACTCCCACTTTTTGTGCCAAGGTTACTGTTAGAAGTCTTAAGACTTCCAATCCCAAAACCAATCTTTGAAGAACTCCACTATTCACTGCCCTCTAGGCTGACAGTTCACCTTTCAGCATAACTTGTTGTAGCTTCCCCTTTAACCAATTCCTTGCCCATCTTTTGATTCTCCATTAACTTGGAGAAGGGGATTAATTTCACATGTAGAACTGTATTGAATGCTAAATTGGGGTCGCTGTCTCAAACATCCAGATCTGGTCTAATGACTTGTGTTCAAGAACCAAAACACTAAGGGTGGCACAACATAGGCACTGAAGTCCCCCACTGCAATCCACAATGTCCCCTGAGCCCTATTCAGGGCCAGCTCCAGGCACCAGCATAACAAGCAGGTTCCTGGGGCGGCCAATGAAGAGGGGGGTGGCACATCCAGCAGTTCGGCAGCAATTCAGCAGCGGGGCCGTTACTCCCTCTGGGAGCGAAGGACCTGCCGCCGAATTGCTGCCGTAGAATGAAGCAGCGCTAGAGCTGCCGCCGATCGCGATCTCAGCTTTTTTTTCTTTCTGCTTGGGGCGGCAAAATTGCTAGAGCCGGCCCTGGCCCTATAGGCACCTAATGTCACTTGGTGCCTGAGGTTTTTTCCGAAAGTAAATTCCCTAGGTGCTTGCTTCCTTCTAGGATGAGGCAGCAGTGTGCATATCCAGGCTTCCACTGGCCAGTCTCACACCAGAGCCCTAGAATGATACATGAACCAGGGCAAGACAGGTATTTGGCTACCTAACTTGCCCATGGGGGCTGACCTGGTAGTGACTCCCCTCTGAGTGTGCCTATCAGATCAGACCCCATTAAAGTCTGGCTGGAGGTGGTGGTGCTGCCCACCTTAAGCTCTTACCCCACTGGTTAGAGCACTCACCTGGGATATGGGAGAGCCAGGTTCAATTGCCCCTTCACTGCAGAGGTAGAGGATTTGCACAGGGGTTTCTGAACTCGGCGTGCTTTAACCTCTGAGCAGTGGGATATTCTAATGGGGGCTCCCTCAGCCTCTTCCATTGAAGCTGTTCCACTGTGTATAAACGGAAATCCAGCCTCCCTGCAGCCTGGACTTAAGTGACTATCTCCTGAGAAGTGGGCAGGGCTTAGCAAACCCACACTGCCATGGATTAGCCTAGGCCATGCCTTGCCTAGCATGCTCGTTGTTGTGGATTGCATTCTTAGGTGCCTAGCTATCTTCAGTCACCATCAGGGCTGGCTCCAGCATTTCTGCTGCCCCAAGCGCCCCCCCCAAAAAAAGCCACAATTGTGACCAGCGGCAGCAATTGGGGGGGGGGGGGGGGGGGGAGCCGTGATCGGCGGCAGCAGTTCGGTGGCAGGTCCTTCGCTCCTAGAGGGAGCGAGGGACCTGCCGCCCCCAAATTGCTGCAGGTGCCGCCCCTCTCCCTTGGCCACCCCAAGCACCTGCTTGTTAAGCTGGTGCCTGGAGCCGGCCCTGGTCACCATATAGGGAGCCAAAGCACCTAGCTTGGCTTTGTGAATCCGTTTCTGTGGTGTGGGCTTTTTCTAGGCTCCTGAATGTTTGATTTCAGGAAGTTCAGCACTGCAATATCCAAGTCCAGTTGTGAATTCCACAACCCTAAAAGCAACCATTGTAAACTTGGTGGTTCTCAGCAAGTTTCTAAACTGATGTAGAAGAACATCCCATGTTTCAGAAAATGAACTGATTCTGGATGAAATGCAGGTCTCTTGCAAGCAAACACCATCAGAGGGCAGGGCCAGCGCAACCCATTAGGCGACCTAGGTGGTTGCCTAGGGCGCTAACATTTCGGAGGTGGTGACCACGGCGGCCTGATCTTTGGCCACCCCGGTCGTCGTCAGTATTTCAGGGGCAGGACCTTCCGCTGCCTAGGGTGGCAAAAAAGCTGGCGGCGCTCCTGTCAGGACAGCTCTATGCCCTTTCTCCATGCCTAAAGTCTCAGACCATAATCCATGCTTTGACTTTCATAACTGTTGCTGCTGGTGAACTTTCCCAACTAACTTTGGAGGGCCTGTTTGAGTGGCCTAACGCCTAGCAGGCATTCCTTGATAGCTTGCTGCCTTAAACTACCTCCAGAGCTGTCCCTAGACATTGTGGTGCCCTATGCAGCCCCCCATGGAGGAGGACAGGAAGCTCCCCCAGGTCTCCATGGAGGGGCATTCTCAGGCCTCTGCAGGGGGTCTGTGCCCAAGGTCTGGGGGGCAGGGGCAGGAGCAAGCTTGGGGAAGCAGGGGGAAACCACCCCAGCACAAGCTGGTGGAGTGGAGTGGGTTGGGGCTGGATCATTCCACGTCCTGCTGCCTGGTGATTGCAGGGCGGGCCTGACCCCACACTTCCAGGGAAGTGGAGTGACCCAGCCTGTTCCACTCTGCTCCCCTGGCTCCTGGACTTGGGGGGGGGGTGTATATGGGGGGGCAGGAACCAGCACAAGTAGGCTGCACAGCTGGGAGCCAGCAGAGTGGGCTGGGGCCAAGTCGCTCTACTTCCTGCCACCTGGTGAGTGCAGGCGTGCCAGACCCCTGCTGCAGTCCCCCAGGATGTAGCTCAGGGGAAGGGGTGGAGTGGGGGCAGCTTTTCTGTCCAGCTCAGATGGCCAGGGGATCCGGCTGGAGCAGCATGCAGCTGCACAGGGCACCAGGAAACTTGGGGCAATTTGATGCCCCAAATTTCTTGGTTCCCTATGCAGCTGCATAGTTTGCATATGGGTAAGGACTGCCTGGACTTCCTCTACACAGCGAGGGTCAGGCTTATAAATGTCAGATCATAACCTAGTGAGACTTCCTTGTCTAAAACTCCTGGCTGGCTCCATCCCCTCATGGGAAGGATTAATTTAATCTCATCACTAATGAAACCTTGGGAAGGGCTAGAAATGATAGCATTGGAGCTGGCCTTGGTAACTTTGGGTGGATCAGCAAAACTGTTCCCCTCCTCCCAAAGTAAACCTGCCATCACACCACTGTGCACTAGGCATGCCTGTAGGTGTCACATGACTAACAAGATGACACGGATACAAAAATCCAAGGTGAGAGAGTTTGGTGCATATCTTCCACAGGCCTCAGTTAAAACTGGTGGCCCATTGAGGGAAGTGTACAACTGTATAAGAGAACACAAACCCTGCTCTGAAGAGCTGTGTGGGGACCATCATACTTATTCTCCCAACACCAACTGCAGAAATAGAGGCCATTGTTTGTTGACCAGCTTGCATCCTTTCCCAACTGAAAGGGATCAATATTTCAAGAGAAAAGACTCTCCCTCTACATTTTTGGGCACCATCTGTTTTGGGAAAGCTAAGGCTGGCTCTGCTTGGTACTACAGAGAGCAAATCTGTTTGAAGAGAGGCTTGCTGAGGGACAAGATGGCATCATTTGCAGTATGGTATCTAACCAAGCCTTTCTGCTGCTTGTCTTTCAGTGACAGCACAGTGTACAACTGATGGCCAGTTCTCCATAGCAGTCTCTAGAGATGTGACTTTGCCACCACTGATACTGGACTCTATACATCTGGTCAGTGGGCATGGCAGCAGCTGTATCCCTGTGGCCAAGAGTAATACTTTTGTCCTGTATAGATTCCCTCTCTCAGCTTGTGGAACCACTTTCCAGGTAAGAGGGCAGCAGGAAAGGGAGATGGTCTTCCCTGACCACCATGACTTCTCCTCTCTGCTTGGTGGTGGTCTTTGCTGCTGCTTGTCAGGATCTGAGTGGGATAAACTAGTTTCTTTCATCAAGAGCTTGTATGGCTATTTGAAATTCAAGTAGAAAAGAGTGAAAAGGTGGACACCTAGGAAGGAGTGTATGGGTGAATGAGAAGTAGCCACTTCTCTGAGAATGAAAGGGAATGGCTCTGCTTTCCCTCATAACTGAACATCTAGGGGAGCAAATCACCCCTTATCTCTGGCTCTGTGGCTCAGGCTGCTCTCACCACTAACTGGCATCTCTCTTGCTTTAGGCAAGAGCCAAAAGGCAGAGCTGGATACTCAAGAATTCCAAGGTCTTCCCATTTGGGACAATACCCCTCAAGTCCTTGCAATGACTAATGCTAATCCTCTTCTGTACAGGCAGCTGGAGACCAGGGTGTGTATGAGAATCAGCTTGTGGCAGACAGGGATGTGAGAAGCTGGAGCACTGGGTCAGTCACCCGGGACAGCACCTTCAGGTACTTATGCCTGTTAAGCTCTGGGGAGGCCTGTATGGGAAGGATGTTGTCAATTCTTCTGCCCCTCTGGTGGTGATCAGAGTATTGCTAACCTGACAAGACTCTGCTAATATTGTTCTGAAGGGCAGAAATCTGCAGGTGGAGTGGATCTCTCTTCCTGCATGTTTAGGAAGGGACTTCCTAGCCACAACATTCCCATCTGCATTCCTCTGCAGAGGGCTACTACTAATCCCCTGGATACAGGGTGTGGGGGAACCCATATGGACACTGTCTTTACAATTCAGCTCAAACCCTTCCCAAGTGACAAGCTTAACATAAGCCACTTTTGGACAGGAATAAGTGTCTATGGAGGGAATACCAATATAACTAGACTGGTGTAAATAATGCTTGGAGTTGCATCAAACCTTTGTGTATAGAGTCCCCCTTAGGCAGACTATGGGGGGTGGGGATATGGGGAGAGGTGGGAGGAACAGGACCAACACCCTAGTGTGTGCACAGCTGCTGGGATGGGCTTGGGATGACCAAGTAGCCTGCCTCACCTGACAGGATGACTAAAACTATGGCAGGGAGGAGGGACTAGGACTTGCAAACCTTCCCTTATCTCCTCCTGATGCATTTGATCTCCTACCTTAGAGGAGACTCCTGAAATTGCTTGTGAACCTTTTCTTATATATGATGGTCAGGTGATTCCCTCATGGGGGCAGGGATGTGCAGGGCAGCTAGTGCAGCATGGGACTAGCTGGCTGCTAAGGGGAATAGAATACTCACTTGACTCTTCCTGTGCACACCAGGCTCCATGTCAGCTGCAGCTACTCCACTGGGGACTTCCTCCCACTCAACGTGCAAGTCTTCACCTTGCCACCACCTCCTCCAGCCACTCAGTATGGCCCCCTCACTCTGGAGCTGAGGATTGCCACAGGTAATGGGGACATCAACCTTAGAGGCTAAAATGCTTGGGCCCACCATGCCTGGGTACTCTTTCTGGAGAACTTATTGCCAACAACCAGCTTGGAGGTGGGGGCAGGAAAACAAACTTCTCAATGTCATAGGAGATTGGTGACTCCTACAGGGAGCTGCTGCTGTCTCAAGTCTTAGAGCCCTGAAGTGGCAACACTAAGTACATAGAGCAGGGAGATGCAGGTCCAAGGTAATGTTACTACCAATTTTCCCAGGGCCTGAAGATCACAACTATACTAGTTCTTTGGATCACCTGATGTCCAAGTGCTTGCAACTCACAGAAGAATTTGCAATAGCAGGTGCTTTCTCTTTACTGACTGTAAAATGTCCTCTCTTCCTCAGTTTACTGGAGTTCTTGCCCTTATGGAAAAATATTCCATAGCTGTCCACTACTGAGGCATCTAGTGTTACTGTTGGACAGGATTCTGGATTAGTTTGAGCACTGGTCTGATCTGAAATTGCAATTCCTGTGCAAAGCTCCCCATATCTGAGTGTTTGTAGAATCACGACTTACCACAGTGGACCCTAAAGAGACAGAATTCTCCATTATGTCCTGATGCTCTTGCTCTCACTTAACAGACTGTAACTCTCTTGCCCTACAGACCAACAGTATAGTAGATACTATGTCAACAGTGACTATCCTGTGGTGAAACTTCTGCGGGATCCAGTCTACATGGAGGTCCGAATCCTGCAAAGAACAGACCCAAACCTAGTTTTGGTTCTGCACCAATGCTGGGCCACCCCAAGCACTAATCCCATGCAGCAGCCACAGTGGCCCATTCTGGTGGATGGGTAAGTGACTGGTTCAAGAAATGTATGGGGTTGTGGAAGGCTAATAGTGGGCTCCTGTCTCACTGTAGCTTCTTTCTCAGGTGTCCATACACAGGTGACAACTACCAAACAGAGCTTATACCTGTGGGAGCTGCTTCAGGGCTGCAATTTCCATCACACTACCAGCACTTCATCATCAGCACTTTTACCTTTGTGGATTTTGCCTCCCAGAAGGCACTTAGTGGACCGGTAAGCCTCATGTAGTTCAAAGTGCCTTGTTTCAGAGCCTGTGTAAGGCTTGTTGGTCATGCTTGGAAAGACCCCCATACTGAAGTTAAAACATGGTAGATTAAACATGATTCTATTACCCCTCCCCCTCCCCAATAACACTACAGAATTATGATTTAGGAAGGCTTCCTGACTGGTCTTTTGGCATTAGTCTTGGGTCCTGCACCTCCTTTTCAGCACTGCAAGGTCTACCAAGCTCTGAACAGAAATTCTAAGTGGCTGTGGTGGCTTCTGACTATCCAGATGTCCTAATTAGCAACAAGCTGAGACTCCTAGTTTAGCAGCCAGTCTCCTTCACTCCAGACACTGAACTATTTGGATCCAGATACCTTGCTGTTCCAACCCCTCTAATGTTAAATATTTAGAACAGTCTTTACTTCCCCACCCCTTCAGTAGGTTCTGGGTCTCCCAGGGGAGACTTGACTGCTTACTTTGCAGAGCATTAATTTATGGGTACTAGCTAAAAGTTCAGCTAGAGGTTTTCTTCAGTCTCCCTCTGCATCTTCTCTTACAGGTCTACTTTCACTGCAGTGCTTCAGCCTGTGTTCCATCTGCAATGGAATCCTGCATAGCTCACTGCCCCAAGACACGAGGTAAGAGCTATATTCCGAACTTCAGGATAAGTCCAGAGGCACCAATGCTTGCACAACCATCTCTGAGGCTGGAGGGCTTCAAAGGTCTTGTGCCTTTATTTCCCAAGGTCATACTTTGTGGGCTGGAAATTACTCTTAGTTGAGCAACATGGCTTTTTACTTTCCCCTAGTGAGAGGGAAAGACTGTTCTGGGTCCAAGGAGAGATGCCAAGGAAACTTCCTTGGCAGGAAGGGGTATCTATGGGTACTCTCAGGAGTATAACTGATCTCCCTCCCTCCAAAGTGAGAAGCTTCAGGAGAAGTTAAGGCTAAATGTGACACGGGTCACTAATGGCAACACTTTTGGCATTGCACTCTAAAAGGCTCCCTGCCCTGGAGATACAAACCAATACACAAGAAGAGCTAGTTGGCAATAAGGAATACTTGGAGGCTCATTCTTGGTATTGCAGTGATGGGTTTTGAGGATGACTGAGTAATGGTCTGAACAAACACTGGAAGCCATGCCCTAGATATGGGCAGCATGGAAAACCTGCATAAGGTGAGGGACCAGATGGGAGAGGCAAGGCCTGAGACCTAGAGTAGGATGGGGGTGTACAAGGTCTTGCTAACAGGGGTGAAAATCACCCCTCTCTCTCTCTTGGCTACGAATGCCTCCTTGTCTCCAAACAGCAAGAAGAACGCCTGAGAAGCAGGCCTCAGAAAATGCTCCAAGGAACTTGGTGACCACAGAAGGACCTGTGGACTTCCAGAACATTGAAGCAGATCAGACCCTTGGACAGAAAGGTAGTAAATGGAGGAGGTGCTGGTTGTCCCAGCTTATTCAATGGTTCTACTGTAGTGCTACACATGCCTAGAATTGGGTCATGACTTTAGGGATGAGTTGAGGATGTCCAGATGTGTGGAAATGGTGATGCTCCTTCCCTTTAGGGACCCAATTACTGAACCTCCCATGCTTACTGCAGGCTTTTAATTGTAATGAACCTGCTCAACATCCAGCTTGGAAGACAAGTGCTGTAGGGGGGAAAACTAGGACCTGGATTCTACTGTTTAGAACTGTTTTATGACTCCTAGAGTAGAACAAAAGCCTGAGTGTCAATATGGCAAACCCTGATGTCTCCATGGGACAACCAGTCTAGGGTTTGGGGTTCACCAATGGAGTATTGGCCTCCTGAGTAACACAACTTTCTATTCCTTTCTGCTAATGCTCAGACTGCCTGCAATTTCATAGAATCCTAGGTTAGGGTTGGAAGAGACCTCAGGAGGTCATCTAGTCCAACCCCCTGCTCAAAGCAGGACCAGCCCAACTAAATCACTTAGTCCCATTTCTCCTGTGGTGTATGGATGCAAGGTGGTGAGGCACTTCAGAAGCCTGCATCTGCTATGGACTCCCACTACATGAGAGCAAGGGTTGAATCCCCTCCCTTTGTGCTATAGGGAAGGAACTGGTGGCCTTAAATCTGAGGGTCCGCAAGCCCTTCCTTGGGTGGGACTCCCAAACTGGGACAATGTCTGTTAAAACTCCACTTTGGGCGAGTTGGGAGCAGTGCAATAGCTAAGGAGCTTACAAGCTGATCTCTACAGCATTAAGTTAGCACCCTTCTGTCTTGTAATTTACCTAGCATTAATGCCTCTTCCACCTTCTAGATTCTACTGGCTATAGGTACAGATTAAACTAACTTCAATACTGAACCCAGGCACTTCCAGCAATGGAAATAGAGCAGGAACCTAGTCACCATTTGGTGGTGGATAAACTAACCCTTTTGGTGGTGGATTATTCATAGAGATCACCTTTGCCCAAACTATTACTTGACCATCCTCTCCTTCTCACAGGCTCCCAATGGACTGGAGATCTCCTGTCCCAGGAATGGGAGCGAGTGACAGTGGTTGTAGTAGGAGCTGGCGCTATTGCTTTGGTTTTCATTGGAGTAAAGTATTGGCAAAGACAAACACTTAAACAAAAGAATATAACCCCTGAATAAAAGTATGAGAATTGTGGCTTGGATCTGGCTCTTACTGGAGGAAGAAAAAGGGTCCTTCATGTTTGGCCCTGTTGTAAGGGACACCTGTAACTTCATGCAGAAGTGGTGGTCTCTTTCCACTGAATTGTGGACTCTGTACTAGTGCCCAACTCTTCATGGGTGTGGTTAGGGTGCAGCATGCTACATTGTCAGTACTTCCTAGCCTTAAGACCTGCCTACTCAGGGGGCTTTCAAACCTCTGCAGGGATATAAAGCAAAATAAACATGTCTCCCTCTGTGGCAGGCAGAATGGAACTGTCCAAGGTGTGACACCTTGACATACTTCATGTGTCTTACCTGGAACAAGAAGTCTCATACTTTCAAAGAGTTCTCATCTTGTCCCTATACTAAAGGTTGGGTTTTTTGTTCTCCCTCTTCTCCACCCCACCATGCTTGACTTGAACTAAATTGCTGTCAGACTTCTTGGATTGCTCAAGTAAATAGTGAGCTTTCTACACCTTAACTGAAAGGACAAATAGCCCCCTCTTCACCCAGGTAGCCCTGCAGGAAAAGCCAGTCATGCTGTCCCAGGACTTGTTAGAATGGGGCTGTGCAAGCTCAGGCCTGGAGAACTTCCATGGTCCTGTAGTATCAAAGTGAGAGAAGCAGCCTGGGTCTGTGCCTGGAGGAAGTGGAGCATGCACTCTATAGTGGTAACTGTGCAGTGTGGGGGAGGAAAGCTTGGAGCTCTTAATTAATGCCAGCTTCTCAGCTTTGGGGTAACTGCACCTTTAACCACCAGCCTCCTCTTCTCATGGGTGTTTTGGGTTTGTAGCCTTCACTTCTCAGGGCAGGGGTTTTAGGCTGTAGATCAGAGCCTCAGCATGCCAGTCTATCTAAAGGCTGCTGTCTGTACTCTGCTTTCTCTAGAAGGGCTCTGAGCAGTGTCTTGTCAGCAGTTACAAGTTACCACATTGCACTCTCTCAGTACAGATGTTTATTCACTATAAAAAGTATACAATGCATGTTTAGTATGGTCTAGGTCAGACTAGGGATCCATAGGACTGATTGATCATTCTTATACCCAGAAAGTGCAAGCCAAGTGGGAGGGCCCTAGGCCCAAAAGCACTGTCCATTTCTTGAATCAAGAGGAAGATGCTGAGTCTCTATAAAGTCAGACTTCATAAGCCTAAATTCTTTGTCGTCCAGCCTCCTGAACGTGAGTAAAACAAGTTCCTCCCTCTTACCAAGTCTCTGAAGCCTCCCCACCATAGGGGATCAGCATAGCCAGACTTCTGCATTTTCATCTCCTGGTGATTCCAGGACCACAAAATACACAGGCTATATTGATACAAAGGGCTATACATATTCTCCAAGTTTTCATCGGGACCACCCCAAGATAATGGTGTGCCTGTATTTATCATATCTGTCACTGTGGCTAGTCTAGTCAGCCTGCTATGACCTGTTGATGGTGTTGCCTGACTTTCTGAATAGAAGTAAAGCACTTTTCTCCCCAGGGCTAGAAGTTCAGAGTAGGAAAGAGAATAAGGAATAGTAATGACCAAAGATCAACCCATTATCTCACTAAAATGAGATGCTGTCTGCAGCTGATCAGGCAGATCTTCATTTTATCCTTGGCTGGCTTGAGCATTGATGTAGCTAATAACACTGACCCCCAAGATTAGCCTTCAGTCTAATGATGCTAATGCTATTGAGGAGTTAACTTTACTCCAATAGTATTAGAGGGGTTTTAGACTAAAATGCTACTGCAATTATTGACTTCTAATATAACTCAAACTAGCTCTTGTGGTTCATTTTCAGAGTGAAAGGGGAGGTCCTAGAGACTTGAATCACAGCTTTCAGGACACTTTACTGCTTGCCTCTTCCAGCTCCTGATTGGGCTAAGAACTTATAGCCTCTGACCTCTATATATGCCAAAATCCCCAGGCACTGGTGCTATTGTTGGTTTTAGACTTTTAAGCATCTTCAGCTGTTTGTCACCTAAATGCAGAGTTATATTAAGACAGACTGATGCTCGTAGTTCAGAGTTAAGGCTTTCTGTTCCTTGTCTGCATTTAAGTTCTCCACAAAGAGTTAGAGAGAGGTGCTACAGCTACAAATGGGCAAATTTATGCTAATAAACAACATGGACTTGGAAAGAGCTAATGACTTGAACTAAGACACCTGCCATTGCTCTAGCAGAAGACTTAAACTAGTACAGTAATACACAGGCTGGATAACCTCAGACCCTGCTAACCCTAGCCAAGGAGACACTGGAGACCTATCAAAGGCAACTAAAGGGACACATAAACCAGTGTACAGGTGCAGTTAAAGAAAAGGCAGGCTTTCTCTCCTCTTCCCCTCCCCCCCCCCCACTAAAAGATTGGGTACAGTTTCCTAGCTCTTCTGCTGGGCTCTGACTGTGTTTGCTCTTAGTTATCTGTCTAAAGGATGTGTGTGCTAAGAGTTTCAGGCTCTATTCCTGTTTTACTCTGCATTACCATGATCTGCTCTGTCTCAACCTACCCCTCAGTAAAGAACAAAGAGCATATAGTCTTGCAGTAGCCCAAGTCTATTAATGTTGGATGGAAGGTTCTATCAGTGGCAGTCCCTGAGTTGCTGAACTTTTAAGTTGGAGCAAAGCAGAGCGCCTCTTTGCAACTGGCCAGCCCAGGAGAGAGGGCAATACTAGCACCTTTGTTCCCTCTGTCTCTAATTGTCTGACAGCACAATGCAATAGTCAATAGAGCTCACTACCACTGGAGAAAAAGGGGCCTGTCTTTCTGCTGAATACAGTCTGGTTAACAAGTAAACAGCTGTTGCTTCACAAGCTCTGAAGCATATGTGGTGCTCATGCTGCACTATGTGAATAGATCATCTGCAGGGGGTTAAGGACATCTCCTAGGGAGATAATCCATTATTATTTTTTTAACACTAGTATCCCTGGGCTTTTCACGTTGTTACACCATTTGGGTATAGGTATACCTTACACAGTAAAGAGAGCAGCTTTGAACTGCTGATGTGGTATGGCACAAATAGAAGCACTAGGGATACAAATGTCCATACTTGTAGTGTGGCTGAATAGCTCATTATGCACTTAACTGTTATCTCAGTGCCATTAATATGGAACAGCCCGTTCATAGCTGGACAGACTAAATTATAATCCTGATGTAAGAAGTGACTCTAGTAGCATATAGTGTTGGCTGCTGCTTCCAGATGCTGCCATCTTACATCCTACTGCTACCATACAGGGTGACTCCTACTTGAGACACCTACCATAGCTTCAGCTAGCTCCTCCAGGCCCAGGCCCCCTTTCTATTCAGTGGGTGACACCATCTTCCCTGCTCTGAGCATAGCCATTATTTTATGGGGGGTGGGAGGAGGCGCAAACTACCTAATTGACTAAAGCCACAGGGTGGTCATTGGCTAGCAGTCACACAGTCATGCTGTGACTGCAGCATGGGGCACTGCAGCACAAGATACCTACCACAGGCGTGCGCAGCACATTTCATTAGGGTGTGCACCCAGGGAAATTTTTTTTTTTTAAAGGCAAACATCATAAAGGTTGGGGTGTGGGAGGGGGTGCTGTGTGCAGGAAGGGGCTCAGGACAAGGGATTGGGGCAGAGGAGGGGTGTGGGGTGTATGAGGGGGCTCAGGGAAGGGGGTTGGGGTGCAGGAGGGGTGTGGGGTGCGGCAGGGGGCTCAGGGCAGGGGGCTGGGGTGCAGGGTGTGACAAGGGGCTCAGGACAGGGAGTTGGGGTGCAGCAGGGGGCTCAGGACAGGAAGTTGGGGTGCAGGAGGGGTACAGGGTGCAGGCAGGGGGCTCAGGGTGGGGGGTTGGGGTGAGAGGTGCAGGAAGGGGCTCAAGGCAAGGGATTGGGGCAGAGGAGGGGTGTGGGGTGTATGAGGGGGCTCAGGGAAGGGGGTTGGGGTGCAGGAGGGGTGCAGCAGGGGGCTCAGAGCAGGGGACTGGGGTTCAGGAGGGGTGCAGTGTGCAGGAAGGGGCTCAGGGCAAGGGATTGGGACAGAGGAGGGGTGTGGTGTGTATGAGGGGGCTCAGGGAAGGGGGTTGGGGTGCAGGAGGGGTGCGGAGTGCAGGAGGGGGCTCAGGACAGGGAGTTGGGGTGCAGGAGGGGTGCGGCGGGGGCTCAGGACAGGGAGTTGGGGTACAGGATGCAGGCAGGGGGCTCAGGGCAGGGGGTTGGGGTGAGGTGCAGGCAGGGGGCTCATGACAGGGAGTTGGGGTGCAGGAGGGTAGACTGTTTGCAGGCAGGCCCGGGGCTGGGGATCTGGGCTCCCCCATCCTGGCAGGCAGGCTCGCTCGGGAGCCGGGCTGGGCGCTTGGGGCCAGGCCGGGCAGAGGCAGCCGGGGTGGATTGCAGAGGGGCCGGGCTGCTCCCAGGTCTGGACTCAAGGCCGAGGGTGCTGGGCCGGAGCCCCTGAACAGCGCCGGGGAGCTGAGCTTGCAGCCGGGCTGCGGGGGGGCCTGTGGGCCGGGCTCGCCCCCTGCCCCGGGCCTGCTGGCTCCCGGGCCCCACTTAAGGTGGGCTGGACTCAGGGGTGGCCTGACCCCCCCGGTGGTGCCCCGGCCAGCACGGGGAGCCGCAGGCGGGTTTGGGTCTCTGGGCGCTGGAGGGTGGCAGCTGCCTTGGGGGAGGGGGACTGTGGCAGCATCCCCGCGAGCCCCGTGGGCCACCTTAAGCGGCTGTGTTGGTGCTGCCGGGTGAGAGTCTGCCAGCGAGCACATGGGGCTGTTAAAGCAGCCAGCCCAGCCCTGGGGAAGGGGAGCCCGGCTCAACAGGGTGCAGGCCGGGGGCTCAGGGCAGGGAGGGGGGGTGGGGTGCAGGAGGGGTTCAGGCTCCGGCCCAGCGCCGCTTACCTGCAGCGGCACGCTCCCTGCCTGCCAGTGCCCCACGCTGCGCCGCTCACCACGTCCCCGCGCAGCCCCGAGGGGGGCGGCACAGGGCTCTGCACGCTGCCCTTGCCACGCCTCCAGGTACCTCCCCTGAAGCTCCCATTGGCCGCAGTTCCCTGTTCCCGGCCAATGGGAGCTTCGGGAAGTGGTGCCTGGAGCAACCCCCCAGCCCTAGAGACATGGTGCCCTGATGGCCGCTTCTGAAAGCAGCGCAGGGCCTGCGGAACCACGGGGGGCAAATCCCGCGGGCCGGATCCAAAGCCCTGAGGGGCCAGATCCAGATCCGGCCCATGGGCATTAGGGTGTGCCCGGGCACACCCGGCACACCCCGTGCGCACGCCTATGATACCTACTCTTCACACTTATAGCCACAATGTTCAGTCACTTATCTGTAAAAAGCAACAGAGTACTGTGGCACCTTTAAGACTAACAGATGTATTGGAGCATAAGCTTTCGTGGGTGAATGCCCACTTCGTCGGATGCCGGTGAATGCCCACTTCATCGTTGCATCCGATGAAGTGGGCATTCACCCATGAAAGCTTATGCTCCAATACATCTGTTAGTCTTAAAGGTGCCACAGGACTCTCTGTTGCTTTTTACAGATCCAGACTAACACGGCTACCCCTCTGACACTAGTCACTTATCTGACTGCCTGAGGACCTTTTGGTGCTTTCCAATATGGCATTCAACTACCTATAGGGATGCCTGGCTGCATTCTAATGTAATTGCTGAAATCTCCAATAAGTAGATTGAGAGTAGCCCTAGGAAGATGTTGAAAAAGGCACCCGGGCATTCAGTTAACATCAGCTGGTCGGTAACAAGCTGTTGGCGTCACTAGGCATAGCTACCAGGTAACTCGGAGGGGTGGAAGGCCATAAGTGTCGATGAAACCTCCCTGCTCTGGGTCTAAGTGAGCCACAGTAACTCCATCTTGTGAACTTTAACCAGCCTCAATGCTAACCAGCCTAAAAGCAGAATATGTAACAGTCAGCTTTTTCTAGCAGACAGCTGCAGTTTCGCTCACACTAGCAAACGCAGTAGTGATAAGAACGGGAGAAAGAAGTGTGTGTGTGGGGGGGAAGACTGCATGCGCACAGGCCTACAAGGCCAAAGATAAACATGCGGACGAGAACTTTTTCTAACATGCCACAATGTAATGCCTGCTGTAACCGCTGTCGGGAAGGGAGGGGTAGGGGGAGAATAGAACAAAGGCTTGTACACAAACAGCTTGGAATATAAAATGGGAAACTTGCTTGTATTTGCTGCGCTTGATTTGAGACATGCTGGTCTCCTAGTGCCTATTCAGAGCTCTTGAATAAATCTGGTTTGCTTCTCCACCCTGGTGTGTCTATTGGTGCGACGCACACCGGGCAACGAACCCTGTTGCCCCCTCGGGCCCTCTGGGCCGGGAACAGTTTTGACGCCCAACGTGGGGCTCGAGGCTGAAATTTAGCCTTGCCCGGATCCCTCCTGGCAGCCGACGGATTACGGCGACGACCGATGCCCAGCGCGCACCGGTGACTTCATCAGGGGCCTCGGCGGAGACGTGGTGTGATCGACCCCGGAGGGCCCAACGGTGCAACACACGGATAGTGGAGAAGCAGTTGTGGGCGATGGTGAGGAACTGGAACCTTGGATAAGGTAGGAACAGTCCAGTGGGGACTTTTTGCCTGCTAGAGTATGGGGCAGGGACAGAGTACAGCCGGCGGGGCACAGTGTACGCCCTTAGAATGCATTCTAGCAAATTGGGATGTGTTTGGGTCAGATTCGATGCTTAGAAGTAAATTAAAAAGGTTCTGTACAGTTGACTGGCCTCAATACCAGCTAGAGTGCCAGGAAAGGTGGCCACCGGAAGGATCACTTAATTACAACACAATCCTTCAGTTACTTTTGTTTTGTCAGCGAACAGGTAAATGGAATGAACACCTCTATGCGTATACATTTATGATGTTAAGAAATAGGCCTGATATTTTGCACAAGTGCCATTTGACTCCGACAAACTCGGTAGTACGTGCTGCTAAACCCCAGAACCCTCCCACAGTTGTAATGGCAGAATCGGTATCCCCTTCGGCTCCAACACCCCCACAGGCTCCAGAGAGTACCCCCTCGGTGGGATTGTATCCGTTGATTACTGAGAATGTGGTAGCCCGTCCAGGAACACAGGATCGTGCAGCCCAGATTGTGCCAGTGTATTCTCATGTTCCTTTTAACCCAGTGCACCTAGCTGCCTTTAAGGTAGAAGCAGGGGAATTCTCCACGAATCCGAATCGGTTTATTTCAATCTTTGAAGGGTGTATAATGGCAATGTGTATGTGTTCATTGTTGGGAAAAGGTGTATGAGTGAAGAGTGGAAGTTTCCTTTGGAGGTTAAAAGAAGCCAAGAAAGGGAGAAGGAAAAAGAACAGAACGAGTTAACTGGAAAATATAGCTAGCAAGCTCAGTCCAAAGATAAGATGCTGGCCCCATCCAAGGACATTGTTCACAGCTAAGACTTGGCTGACAACCAAGAAAGGAGGCTATCTGCCAAGTTCCTATCCCAAGCAACCGTAAACGGCTCAGGGCATTTTTGGGCATGGCAGGCTTTTGCAGAATATGGATCCCAGAGTATGGACTGTGGGCTAAACCTCTGTATGAATGTGTTAAGGGAGCGGATCATGACCCCTTTCACTGGTCCCCAGAAGCGGACAGGGCATTTAAGATCTTGAAAAGAAAGCTGATGGAAGCCCCAGCCCTGGGTCTGCCGGATCTCTCTAAGTCGTTCCAACTGTATGTGCATGAAAGGAAAGGGGTAGCCTTGGGAGTGCTTACTCAGTTATTAGGCACCTGGAAACGTCCTGTGGCATATTTCTCTAAACAACTGGATCAAGTTGCAAAGTGGTGGCCAGCATGCTTGAGGGCGGTCGCAGCCACTGCCCTAGTGCTTGGGGAAGCTGAAAAACTGACACAGGGAGGAACTGTGCAAGTGTATATTCCCCATATGGTCCAAGCCCTGCTGGACACTAAGGGTGGTCTCTGGCTCACACAGGCTCGGGTTGCTCGATACCAGGCAAAACTGTTAGAGAACCCTGAAGTTACCCTGCAAACCTGTCCCTCCCTTAATCCAGCTACCCTGCTACCAGAAACAGAAAAGCAGGAACATGACTGTCTGGAAATCATAGATGCCCAATACTCCAGCCGCCCAGATTTAAAAGATCAACCACTCCCAAATGCTGACTTGGAATGGTATACCGATGGCAGTAGTGCCGTTGTGGATGGGCAAAGGAGGGCGGGTTATGCTATTGTGACACTTCATAATACCGTGGAAGCTGAAAGTTTACCTGCTGGGACACTGCCCAACTTGCTGAACTAGTGGCCCTGACTCGTGCACTCGAGCTGGCAAAAGACAAACGGGTTAATATCTTTACTGATTCAAAGTATGCTTTTGGGGTATTGCATGCTCACGCTGGTCTGTGGAAGCAAAGAGGGATGCCAACAGCCCAAGGCTCCCCGGTTAAGCATGGGTCTCAAATTCTCCGGCTGTTAGAAGCGGTACAACTCCCCTCAGCAATAGCAGTGGTGCATTGCAGAGCGCATCAAAAGGAAGATCAAGATGTAACCAAGGGCAATGCCAGAGCAGACAGGGAATCCAAGCGCGCTGCTACCCTGAAATCACCAACAGAGGAGAATGCCCAAATGCATGCCCTCATCCCATCAGTAGGTGAGCTTGCAGCTCCTCAGTACTCCCATGATGACAGAAACCTGGCTGACAGGCTCGGTCTCCAGGAAAAGGAGGGATGGCTTTATTCCACAGAGGGAAAAATCCTCCTGCCCAAGGGCCTGATCTGACCAGTATTGCAAAAACTGCATCAAACCACCCACGCAGGCAGAGAGGCTCTTACCCAGCTTATGAATAAATATTTTCTAACCTCTGGACTTAAATCCCTAGCATCACAGGTACAGGCTGAATGTTTAATCTGCCAAAAGAATACCCCTCGACCAGGAGTAGCAGTGTTGCCAGCCACTCTGGAACCTACCCCAGGCCCAGGATTGGTGTGGCAAATAGACTTTACTGAGTTTCCCCGGACCCAAGGGTACAGGTACCTCCTCGTCTTGGTGGATTGGTTCAGCGGATGGCCCGAAGCCTTCCCATGTCGTAACAACACTGCCAAAACGGTGGCTCTTAAGTTTGTCAAGGAGATCATTCCTCGCTTTGGACTCCCCCAGTGGATGGAATCTGATAACGGAACACACTTCACATCTCAAGTTGTTCAAAAGATATCAAGTGCCTTGCAAATCCCCTGGAAGCTCCACACACCATGGCGACCACAAGCCAGTGGAGTAGTGGAACGCACAAATCAGACACTCAAGCGACCCCTCTCAAAGGTCTGTCAGGAGGCGTCTCTTAGGTGGCCTGATGCTTTGCCCCTTGTGTTACTCTGCATTCGTGCTCTCCCCAAGGGCAGGTTAGGGCTTAGTCCCTTTGAAATTATGTTTGGAAAGGCATGGCCTCTGAACGGTACACCAGTTCTGGCAAGAGAGTGGGAAATGGGGTATGGTTTCTTGTCTCAGTACATGTGCTCTCTGTCTGCTGTTCTTTCTTCTCTTCACAGATACACCAAAGATTCACAGCCTCTTCTGCTGGATGCCCCGGTCCACTCCTTACAGCCTGGTGACTCCGTTCTCATTCGGACCTGGAAGGACGAGCCTCTCCAAGAGAAGTGGAAGGGACCCCACACCGTCCTGCTGGTCTCCCACACGGCAGCAAAGGTCGAAGGACACAAGAACTGGATTCATCACTCTCGACTGAAAGCAGTACCCACTCCTGAACAGTGGACTGTCCAGCCTGCAGAAAAGACTGCCAGCGACGATTTGGGACTTAAGCTGTTATTTAAAAGACAGTAAGGATAGCTGGGAATGCCTGGTGATCTCTTTGAACAGCCACAGCGCACTCCCCGCGAAAACCCTGAGCATTGGTTCTATCTATTCACAGAAGGCCGACCTAGCCTATGGTCCTGGTCCTTTTATTTTTTTATTTGTTTGGTGTCAATAATTTTTTATCTTCTGGGCATTTGGGTTGTTGTAATTACAATATGGGTTCAGGTTTAGGGTCTCTCACAACATTCCTTTTTGTCACAGAAGCAATCCTTCTGTTACCTACTGTTTCACCCACATCGCATGCAGGATGGGGAGCCATCCCTGCAGACATGGCTACCAATACCTATGAGGCCCTGAAAATTGCCTTTGCCCATGAGTTCAATCTCTCCCACTGTTGGATATGTGCCCAGACTCCCCACCATTCGGCTGGATTGCCCTGGAGAGTAGATCCCCAAAATTGGTCAGACTTTTGTCAAAGGTGGATGGTTACCAGCAGCAGCACCTCTGACAATTTAAGTTTGCGATCCAACTGTACTGCGGAAGCTCCTTATGGCCTACACAATGGCTCTTGGAATTCCCACTATAGTAGCACTTTTAAGCCCCAGCCCATTCGTCTACGCTCTCCACCCACTGGTCTCATATGTTTTCAGGAAGCCAGTACAAGTAATCATACCTGGTTTGCCGGCATTAGTACATGTAGATTTTATATTGGTCCTGGTATAAGTCTCACTGTTCCTGTACTGAATGCCACCGGTTGGCAAATCGGCGCTGCATTTTTTGCCCTTTTCCCCACAAGCCACCCTACGGGACCTACAAGGTAACAATGGAAAGGCTAGTTATGGTGAAGCATTCTGGGTCTGTGGTAATAGTGCCTACAAATGGCTTCCTCATGGTTGGCATGGTAGCTGTTACAAAGGCTATCTCGCTCCTCCCCTCCGTGTTCTAACCCAGGCTCCCTCAGGTCGCCCCAGGTACTATCGGTCCTTGAGAGCTACCATTGAACCCATCAGAGAAGGAGACAGGTTTGGGATGATATTCCTCCCTACTTATGGGGTGGGACGGCTAACCCAACTCTACAGGAGACTTTCTAAATTTCTCACCCAGTTTGCCAATGATACCCTGGCCATAGAAAAAGGCATAAGCTCTGAGCTGTACCAGCTTCGATTGCTGGCTCTGCAAAACCGCCAGGCCCTAGATTATGTGTTAGCCTCACGGGGCGGGGTCTGTGCCCTTATTGGAGAAGAATGTTGTACCTATGTCCCAGAGTTTTCACAGGATATTAACAAGCACGTCTTGGCAGCCGAACAGGCCTTGAACCAGTGGAAGGCCCAGGAAGGAGAACCCACTATTTTTGATTCCCTTTGGGGTTGGTTACCTGGTCTAGGGGGTCTAGGGGGAGGCATTGTTCGCCTCTTGCTCACAGGTGTTGTGATATGTTTTGTTCTTTTTCTTTTGCTCGCTTGCTGTAAAGTGCTCATACATAAGATTTGTACCTCCCATTCCCCAGAGGTTCCTTTATACTCTCTCATTGATGATCCCAATTGCATGGAGCTTGATCGCATTTTGTCTTTAGAGTATGAGAAAACTCTGCCAAAGGTTTGTTGAGTGTTCTCAAAGGAGGGAATTGTTGGCGTCACTAGGCATAGCTACCAGGTAACTCGGGGGGGTGGAAGGCCATAAGTGTCGATGAAACCTCCCTGCTCTGGGTCTAAGTGAGCCACAGTAACTCCATCTTGTGAACTTTAACCAGCCTCAATGCTAACCAGCCTAAAAGCAGAATATGTAACAGTCAGCTTTTTCTAGCAGACAGCTGCAGTTTCGCTCACACTAGCAAACGCAGTAGTGATAAGAACGGGAGAAAGAAGTGTGTGTGTGGGGGGGGGAAGACTGCGTGCGCACAGGCCTACAAGGCCAAAGATAAACATGCGGACGAGAACTTTTTCTAACATGCCACAATGTAATGCCTGTTGTAACCGCTGTCGGGAAGGGAGGGGTAGGGGGAGAATAGAACAAAGGCTTGTACACAAACAGCTTGGAATATAAAATGGGAAACTTGCTTGTATTTGCTGCGCTTGATTTGAGACATGCTGGTCTCCTAGTGCCTATTCAGAGCTCTTGAATAAATCTGGTTTGCTTCTCCACCCTGGTGTGTCTATTGGTGCGACGCACACCAGGCAACGAACCCTGTTGACCCCTCGGGCCCTCTGGGCCGGCAACAAAGCTGTAGGAGATGATCAGTCAGGCAGTAGCTGTGATGCAAAATATCCGTTCGGGGGCAGGTGAAAACTTGTCTAATGACGTTGTATTAGGAGCTGCTGCCTTTTTATACAGGGTAAAATACACTTGAAAAACTCTAAAAATTAATTTTTGGTACAGGAATATTTTGAGATCCTCAGCTGGCAGCAGCTAAGGAAGGGCAAAACACTTTACAAACATTAATGGATTAAGCCTCACAATCTGAGTCATCCTATCCCCACTTCACAGATGAGGAAACTGAGGCACAGAGGTGAAATGGCTTATCCACCGTTGCACAGCCAGCCCCAGCTTTGTCACTGAATGGAACTGAAGACTCCTGACTCCGTCACCTGCTGTAACCACTAGTCATGGTGCCTTATTTGTTCATATTTATTCAATGGATTTGCAAAAGCTCCACAGTCAATTACCAGAATTAATTATCTGATGGCTATGATGCTGTTAGCAGGATCGATTCCATCTCAGGGATATAGGTTTGGTATCTCAAAAGGTAGCTTTTTGCACCATTTTGAGTGTTAGTCAGTAGAATTTTAAAGGCATAAATAATTGCATGAATTACTTCTGTTCTCACAGTTACCTACACCAACACAGTGATGAGCTGTTCAGTGCTGTCCTGAAACCAAACTAAGTTTAAAAGCTACATCCATGGTGTAACTCCAGCCAAGTCATTGGTATTATACCAGCAATGAATTTAACTCTTGGGGGCTTATAAGAACTGTATATTTTAATTTTTTTAATTGAGAATCTCTAGTGCTAATGAATGTTTTAACTATCTTGACCGTCCTGGAGTCTTCTGTTTAGATCAGGAACTAGAGTGGCTTTCAAACTTTTTGTATTGGTGACCCCTTTCACATAGCAAGCCTCTGAGTGTGACACCCCCCTCCCCATAAGTTAAATATGGGAGTGGGAGTAATTTAATGTAATGGGGGCTCAGGACTGTCAGCCCCACAGAGCTGACAGCTTTTGACCCCCATGTAACTACCTTGTGACCCCCAGTTTGAGAAACCCTAGATATTCCTGCTGGGGCCAGTAAAGAGCTTTTGCAGGGTGATTTGGACAAGCAGTCCACTGGACCAATGACATGCCAAGCTGCACATCATCCCACCAGCAAGTGAGCTGGGGTGGGGGCAGCCTGACTTTGCACAGAGAATTAGATTTTGGAAGAGGGTGAGAGCACAACTCAGGGAGTTTTTGCACTGCTCTGAGCTCTGCTGCACAAATCAGGCATCTCCACCACCCACAGACACAGATGTGATCTGGCACTAGCTGCTGAGAGCCAGGCAAGACCCTAGGAAGATTATGGACCAGTGTGCCCAGTTGAAGTCAAGAGAGGACCCTGCATCCAGGGGGGAAGAACAAGAAAGGTAATTTATTTAAGCTGGCCACTGCTACAGTGATGCAACACTATGTCATGGGCCACACAGCGTCAGCCAGGCTATCCATGTTAGGAAGGTACCAGGGAGGGATCTGGGGTTTGGAGGAGTTTGAGTGTATGGAGAGGTGGGGAATTGGTTTATCAATCAATGTTTATTACTAAACCTTAACTCCTTCCTTCCTCAGATCCTATTTTTCCTTTTCACAGTAAAGTCCCCCCTCTATTATAGCGTTAGTTTTGTTGTGTCATTCCTTTACTGGGATTTTGTTTTATTTACCTTATTATCCCCTATGTACTGGAGTTCATGCTTCTTGCCAGCTTGTAGCAGTGCCATTGATTTTTCAAGGACAGCTCCCTCTCTGTATGTGGCACAGTGAGGAGTAACTTTGAGTAGCGGCACCAGGCATGAAGAAAAATAACATAGGACCCACCCTTTGTGAGAAAAGGAAGAATCTGCTTCAAATATTGATGACAGCAAGCACCAGGGAGAGAAGGAGGAGGAAGAATGAGCTACATCACTTGGGAGGGGCTGCAGCATTATAAGATCCCCATTTTGGGGTCCAGTAAATATAGGATCCACACTTGTAATAAGAGACACTGTTAACGACTGCCTCATTCCTTCCTGCCTGGGAGATGAGCTCTCCAGGCAGTAGTACAATCTTTCCCACCAGATGGAGGGGAGGGAACTACAGCTCTTTGGGCTGGTATTTTCTCAGTCTAGGCCTCCTTATTGGCTCTGCAAAAGGGGAGAGAGAGAATCTGAAAGAGTGGGGAACAGTGTATGTGCACATGACATTAAACAGGGAGGAGCTGCAAGAGAGAACAGATAAATAACCCAAAGGGACCTAGAGAGATGCGATTTTCTGTCCATGTTTCTAAAGACGAGATTTAGCTTGGCAAACACAAGCTTACAGAACTGAAGACGAGTCTAGAACACACACGCTTCACATGAAGAAGAAATGTGGGGTCTGACATTGACATCTCTTATCCTGTGGAATCAGGTCCCTGGGAGGCGGTTGGAGCCCCTTTATTTGGGTCTTTTACAAACTAGACTGGACAAAGCCCTAGCAAATGTATCCCGTGGGAAACAATCCTGTAGTGGCCAAGGGCAGCTAGACTGGATGAGCTAATAGTTCCTTTTCCTTTTGAAACTGCAAAGATTGTCTGAAGCTCCTTAGTGCTCCCCCATGTACCCCAGGGAAGAGCAAGGCAGCAGTAGAGCTGGTTGGGAATTGTTCAGTTAAACTGTTTTTCCACTGAAAAAGGGCAATTTGTAGAAACCAAAAGTGTTTGTGTGAGAAAGGGTGGGGTTTTGCTGAATTTCTCAACTCAAAGCAATTTTGGAAAAAAAGATGTGAAATTGTTGAAATGCCCCATTTTGACATATTTGAAAGGAAAAAAATCCAGTTTTCTGGTTCACAATGACTTTATTTTGAAATTTGAGCTAAATTTAGTAAAAATATATTTTTAAAAAGTTTAAAAATGAACTTTTGATTGACCCAAACTACAGTTTTTTTCTGGTGTGTCTGAACAAACATTTTTGAGATTTTGATTGTCCTGATTTGGGCCAAGAACATTTTTCAAAATCTGGAATGTTTTCTTAGGGTGAGATGTAGTTTTCTGCCCAGAAATATTGTCACACCCCAAGGCCCCTCCCTCAGGGAGTCCCCTGGGAAGGCAGATCAGCATTGTATATTGCTAATGCTGTTGCAAGCATCGCAAAACATTTTGGGGAGGGTCAAAGGTGTGTGGGTGGGAAGTGGAAGTTTCCTTTGCAAGTACGAGAGGCCGGGGGGGAGAAAAAGAAGAGAGCAAAGAATGGGTTAACTCAACATTTCAGCTAGCTCAGTCGGAAGATAAGATGCTGGCCCCAGCCGCCCAAGGACACTGCTCACAGCCAAAACTTGGCTGACAGCCAAGAAAGACGGGGGCTTGAATGTGCCTGAGCAGCCGTGAGAAAAAGAAATCCAACTGTACAGACCCTCAAGACAGCAAGGCCAGCGAAGAAGAAAACAAAGTCCAGGGCTGCGGAGATTGAAAACACAGACGAGATGACAAGCGGAGGGGCCGAGCCTTGCATCCCGGGAGCTGGGGTGTTTTGGGAAAGCTAAAGAAACCACAGAAAGCCGGTTTGAACTGGCACAAAGGGCACCAGGAGCAGAGGTCCCCTAACGGAGCACCCTTCCCCCCTCCCCCAAGGAGCCAGGACTTAAAACCCTCCTGAGAGCTGGAGCAATTTGGAGAGCAACAGCAGACCTGGATGGCCTGGGCCCAGGACAGCACTCTCGTCCATCCTTCTTCCCCCCCCCTTCTTCTGACATTACACCCAGGCCTGGCCAGTCTTGGGTAGCGCATGTGTGAGTATGAAAGTGGGTTAGGGCTTGGGGCACTAACCCTTTCTTTCTTCCCCCGAGTGACGTGGGAGCGTTCCCAGCACACTCTGCTGTTATTTTATTATTTTATTAATAAAGCTTTAAAATTTAGACGCTTGATGTGTTCTGTCATCTCCTCCCCAAAAGATCCTGTGGCTTCAGCCTGATCACCTGACGCCTCAGGCAGATTGGTAACAGAAATCTGTCACACTATGTAGAAGCCTGGAGAAGCATAAGAAGGTAAGGAAATAGGCTCATAGTTGGAAGCAGTTAATATTTGTATTCAGAAGACTGATAGGATTGAAATAATAAAAACAGTCCATCCCCTGTGCCCCCTGGCTGCCAAAGGCAAATATCATTTGAGTAACTGGTCACAGCAGCTGTCCCTTGTGTTTGCAGGTCGCTGGCTCACAGTGACACTGAAAAGGGTCCCTCTTTCAAACTGCTGGGTGGGAGGGGGCTGCAGTATTGGCCTCTGATCTCCTCCTCCTCCTCCCTAATGCTTTTGTTCTCTGCCTTAATTCCCTTTTGAAGGCTGATATTTTATTCAGCAGCCCCTGCTGTGCCGGAGCCCACAACAGAAGTTTCTCAAAAGCGCTTCATCAACAAAATGATAACAGCTGGTCTTTGAAACTCTGGGAGCCCTAGTCTGAGAGGTGGTGCTGGGGAATGGGAAGGGGAGGGAGGGAGCCCAGGAAATGCACTATTTGTTGGGAATAATGAGGCAAAAATGTGACACGGGGGGGCTTATTACAAATAATAGAGAACTTCAAACAACAGCAGAGAGTCATTAAAAACAGCAACAGTTAAATAAATGCCTAATTAGCAGGTACCATGAAAATGGAATTTACTGCTCCAGAGCTTCTTGAGGGAGAGTCAATAAATTTACAGCTGGGATTTTTTTATCCCAGTCACACAGGAAAGTGTGAATGTGTCCAGCCCACTCCTGGCTTGGAGTCTATCCTAGGTGGCTCAAAATCAAAGCTCTGCCCTGCCCGGGGGAGAGAGAAAGAATATGCCTGCCAGAGCCAGGTGTGTTTGAGCTCAGCCCATTTCTGTCTGTATCTGTGAGTTGTGTGCAGTTCTCTGTGGACATGTAGGAGGGAGAGGTATGAGTGAGCTAAGTGAGATCTCTGTGTATGTGGTTTTGTGAGTCATGCAGGTCTACATGTGTATGAGAGGTGTGTGAGACCTCTCCCTGGACTAGTTTGATCAGATAGCAAGTGTGAAAAATCGGGACAGGTGGTGGGGTGTAATAGGCGCCTATATAAGAAAAAGCCCCAAATATTGGGACTGTCCCTATAAAATTGGGACATCTGGTCACTATACTATGGGTCTGCGTCTGTGACTGAGCTGACTGCAGGCCCATGTATGTGGTTAGGTGTATTTGAGCAGTGTGCATGTCTCCTATGCCAAATGAGAGTGAAGTGTGTGGCCCAACTTTAACACCACAAGTGTCACAAAACACAGTAGAAACCCTACAGCTACATATCTGCAAAAATACCTCCAACACAACATATTAGAGCCAGTCAGGAATTTTCCATTGGAATGATTTTGTGATGGAAAATGGAATGTCATTCTGAATTAGTTTAAAAACAAAATACCCCTGCATTTCCCTATGGCTCACTGCCTTATGGGAGTTGTAGTTCTGGCACCCGTTCTCTTCAATGGGCCAGGCTCCCTGGACAACTACATGCCCCCTAGGGCAGTGCACTAATTTCCATCTGATTGAACTGTATGGTGCATCATGGGAGTCATGTGACTACATAGGACATTTAGTCTAGCCAGGGAGTGTAGCCTATAAGAGATTAAAAATACCATAAAATGATTTGTTTGACCAGAATTTTTTTTTGTTTTGTTTTGTTTTTGATTCACCAAAAATTTAAAAAATAATAATTTGGTTCCCTTTTGACTCAAACCCTGCCAGCGAACCAAAAAAAACACAGGTTTTTTGCCCATCTTTACCATCTAATGTGAGATGAGCGAATGAAACAGAGAGACACTTTCTACTTCTGTGTCCAAAAGACAAGGAAATGCAAGAAAGAGATTTCCTCAGATTATAAGGATTGAGAGAGACTTTTCAACAAAATGCAATGACCAATAGCATGAGAGTGACAACAAGATGGCATCATGCCATTGAATCAGTGGCAAATGGACACAAGTGATAAAACCCCAACCACAGTCTGAAGACCTGTTCGGAAAAGACTGTTCCTCTCTCTGAGAGTTACTGTTACACTATGTCATTACATGCATAGCTTAACATTCTAATAAAGTATTATTGAACTGAACTATGTGTGAGGGAATGTGAGTTGTGTGCTGGTCTATGTATGAGAGAACATTATGTGTGTCAATGTGTGTGTGTGTGTGTGTGTGAGAGAGAGAGAGAGAGAGAGACCACAGGTGTGTAAATTATTTGTGTGTATGTGTGTGAAAAGGTGCTAGCTGTGTGTATATACATTTGAGACTGTGAGAGCTGTATGGGGATGTTTCATACCTTTGAGAGGAATATGACTAAAGGCATTAACCCTTTAGCACAAGCTGTGAGGAATCAATAGGATTAGTCAGAGATGTTTTTAAAACCTCTGCTGCTTGGGCTTTTGTGTTAGCTGAACCTGTGGGTTATACAAGGCATCTCTAGCTGCAGAACTAGGCGCGGCTGGTGGAAGAGAGCACGACTATCTCATGTACTGAGGAGTTGCTGCAGGGTATTATCTTCACCACAGAAGGTATTATTCCTACAAGTGAAGCAATGAAGAGGAACAGGAATTGGATATTGAGGTCACAGAGAAGACCAGCATGAGGCACCACTTACATGCTAGGAGCAAATATTAAGGGATATACTAGGGTTTGACTAAGGTTTTAAAGTACTGCTCTGAAACCACCACACATCAGCTGAGCCTGGCAGGGACGGGGAGGGGAGTCTGTATTACACTGGTGAATGTGTTGTGGCTATAGCCCTATGATTCAACATTTCTAGAACAATTTCTGGGAGGCCAAAATGATGGGGACTCCAGAGCACGTATTACAAAAGGATTGCCAGAAACGAGCTAACAGCTCCACTCAGGAAATGCTGGGTCTCTGGTTTGCTGTAATGATCAGTACAAAAGAGGCTACCTGCTGAGACACCTTGAATACCTTGCAAGAGATTTTGCTTTAAGGAATGGTACAAAGTCAAGATGCTGCAGGCAGCAGGATGTGAGAGAGCGCGCAACATAATGAGGGATCAAATGGACAAACTCAGGGGGCTCTTGACAAAGAGCTCTTTTTGAAATGCAGTGAAATAGTGCGGCAAAAGCAGGTACGTACTGTATATAAGAGCAATGGAAATATAGTGGCGCTGCACAAAATTCAGCATTTATGGTGTGCAGGATTTGTATGAATCTTTTCAAGTGCTTAGATCTAGGTTCAGGCTATCATACAGTTAGATGACAGCATTTGGCAAACCAGACACAATTACTGCTTGCTCCGCTTAGGGGCCCTAAACCTCTGCTACTTTTCTTGGACTCTTATTCAGAGGTTTGGGGAGAGACCCCAGGCCACACTCAGCTTGCCCCAGCTGGCTCTGGGGCAGGTCCCGTCCGCCCTGCCCGCTCTGGCCCAGCTGCCACTGGAGAAAAGGCATAACATACTGGCAAAGTGCGGTATGTGTGTCTCTTGCTGAGGCTAACCTAAAGAGGATAAAAGACTGTAGTCTTCAGTCCAAGTTTTTGGAGCTATAGGTTCTCTGGGGTTCAATCCTTGCTGTTGACCCATTTGAGGGCTATCAGAGAAGCCATTTGAAAAATTAAGGTTTGTATTTGGACCCCCCACCCCACTTCAGACATATTCAAGGAGGTTTAAAGGTCACGTCTACCCTAACAAGCTTACAGCGGCACAGATGTACCGATACAGCTGCGCCACTATAGGACTGCTTGTGTAGCTGCTCTATGTCGGCGGGAGAGAGCTCTCCCATTGACATAATAGAACCACCTCCACAAGCAGCAATAGCTATGTTGGCAGGAGAAGCTCTCCTGCTGACATAGTGCTGTTCATACTGCCACTTATTTATGCTGGTGAACCTTATGGCGCTCAGGGGTGTGGTTTTTCACATCCCTCAGCGACATAAATTTTGCTGACATAAGTGACAGTATAGAATGGCCTTAGACTCATCTTTTATTTGAAGGAAGCCTAAATCTTCAAACAAAACTAGCACAGGTTGGTGATTCTCTCTGAACTGTCTCTAAATTTCCATCTTGGAACAAAACCAGGTGAGTTTTGCATAATTCTGGAATATGCTGTGAAGTGAGGATACTCTCAAGAACATGCTCTAGGGTATACTCATGCTCCAGAGTAGAACGCAGCATTGGCACTGTATTTAATTTTAATCTGCCAACATGAAATTGCAGTGAACACTTGGAAGTTTAAAGCAAACTATTTTCAGCTTACAGAGAAAATGGTAAAGTTTGTCAAAAAATGTGCATGAGAATAAAGGCACGTGGAGGTGCAAGGGTTTTGATACCACAAAGAGCATTTAAATGGGCTGTACAAATGCTACTGACATCAATACAAATACATATTCTCATGACGCTTTCTCTTCCCACAAACATTCTGGCAAGGAAATCTTCCCTGGTGTGAATGTTAATGGGAAGCAAATAAAAGGGTTCATAAATCCCATGAAAGAGGATGGGTTGGTCTTATTCAGATGAATGTTTACAAATACTGTTTTTCACTATTTTCCCAACTGTACAAAAGACCTAGCAACTTGGGGCTTGAGTATGATGTAGACAGGCAGTATAATATGGTGGTTTGGGAACTGGCTTAGCACCTGAGAGCTCTAGATTGAAGTCCCTGCTCTGCGACAGATCTCCTTTGTCACCTTGGGCAAGTCACTTAGCTGCACTGTGCCTCAGTTTCCCTTTGTAAAATGGGGATAGTAGCACTTGTCTTCCTCACAGGCATATGGTGATGATAAATTCTTTAAAGCTTGTGAGGTGCTCAGTTACTACAGTAATGGTGGCCACATAAATAACTTAAATAGATAGGATAGCAGGAGGCAAATCTGATTAGTTGTTTGATGTTTTTTATTATGTCCTCAGAGTGACTCTTGTGATGTAGCTCATGAAACAGAGGCGCCGCAAGCTAATGTGGTCCGCTGTGTCTGTAACAGTTGGAATAGGCATAGCTCCGTACAAAATGGAACTCAATACACAATGGAATTCTATTATAAAGATCAGTTAGGACCATGTCCCTCTTTTGGGATTATTATAGGCAAAGGATTGTAGTCCCATGAAACAGTGAACCTTCCAAATAGATATGTGCACAAGAGGAAAAGCTCTACCTTGCAAGGGCACAGACAGTTCTGCGAGGCATTTTAATACCAAGGTGGGTCTCTCAGGTTATAATTGACGCTAATTAGCACCCCCACAAACTGTGACATTCTTTACCTTCAGCCAAGTGGCTCTTAAATATTAGGTGTGGAATTCTTTCCTATCTTTGGAAAACATAAAAGAAAATCACTTTCCATCCGATGCCTCACTGATCACTGAGGCTTAGACATCTGCACACATACCGAGATTATTTTGGGGGGAAGTGAGTTTTGATCTCTAGCGCCAAATGATCCCTAGAAGGGGTGCTCAGTAAAACAGAATTCCACTGTATTATCCAGCTATAAATCATAGCAAGAGAAGAGATGAGTGTGTAGGAGTCACAGGTCATTGATTCCCTATTCTCCAGAATGAGGCTCCACAAAGAATTAAAAAGAAGGTTTGTAAGAGCTCAAAGACTGCAACATTCCCACAAGTTAATCTTATTCCTTTAACTGCTATTAATTATTATATCATTATTATGTGTATAGTGCCATAGGCATGCAGAGCACTTTACATAGTGAAGGAAGACACAAGGTGAAATTCTGGCCCAACTGAAACCAAAGACATGGATTTCAGCTAGAGCTTGCTGGAAAATAGGAATTTTTCCACAGAAAATTAAGACTTTTTAGGTAAAAAATCAAAACATGAAATATTTTGACTGAAAACTGATATTTCAGCCAAAATCCCAAATAGTTTCATTTGGAATTACCATTACAGTTCCTCTTGGGAGTTGTAGTTTGGGTGCTAATACTCCAATTCTTCTCTATAAGGTTGTGCTCCCTTGTTGGACTACATGTTCCATGATGCCCCATGTTCGCTGCGCTTGGTGAGCTATCATGATGAATCATGGGAGATGTATCACGGGGGTAGCCATGTTAGTCTGGATCTGTAAAAAGCAACAGAGAGTCCTGTGGCACCTTTAAGACTAATAGATGTATTGGAGCATAAGCTTTCGTGGGTGAATACCCACTTTGTCAGACGTCTGACGAAGTGGGTATTCACCCACGAAAGCTTATGCTCCAATACATCTATTAGTCTTAAAGGTGCCACAGGACTCTCTGTTGCTTTTTCATGGGAGATGTAGTCTGGCTGGGGAGCCTGGCTCAGAGAGCATGAGGGGGGTCTGAGGAAACCAAACTATATCTCCAATGAGGAACCATGGTGGTATATCCAAATTGAAATATTTTGTTTTTTAGCTGCAAACTGAAAACTTTGGGTTTTGGTCTCTCTGTTTTGGTTTGGTTTTTTACAAAAAAATCTAAATTGTCACAGACAGCTTATATATTTTCATGAAAAACTGTTTCATGGACCCATTTTCAACCAGGCCTAATTTCACTGATAGCTTGGGTGCCTGAATACCTTAGAGTCTAAAATGATGACAAGACAGGATGCTGGGGGAGATGTGACATGCAAGCAGGTTGGAGGAAAGAATACAGAGAGTAAGTTTATGAGGCTGCTTGGGTGGTACAAAGCCCATTAAATTAGTTCCTGGGTTTTTAAAGTTGTTTTCATAACAGCAGTTTTATTGTATTTTATTATTTAAAGGGAATTGATTATAAGGTCTTTTTTCAATAGAGAGATTGTGGGAAAAGGTGGGGTTTGGGACAGGATTTGGAGGAAAGAAAGGTTATGTAGCATGCATGATTGGGGAGGGTCATTCCAGACATTGTGTCTTCTCCTATGCTGCCCACCGAGGCACTTGTGGTAGAAGGGAAAAAGGGGAGAATGGAGGGAGGTGGGATTGGCCCCAGAATCCACCGTTTGTTGGAGGATTGTGCTCCAGAACCTCTACTTTCATTTAAACAAGCTTATATTTTTAGCTCTCATAGTTGTGAGGAAAGCCTAAAAAACATGAACTGCCTGAGTTTGCAGGCAGTCTGAAACAATAGTTCTGAGAAGTGTGAACTGACCCATTCATCTTAATTGTGTTTGTTCTGAAACCTAATGGTTTCAATTTAAATATCAACATTAACTGTTTCATAGCTGATCATTTTAATGGAAACATCCAGTGCTTATCCTGCAGTCTCAAACTGTCTTCCTCCCCTTCTTGAGTTACAAAACGCCGCACCTACACTCTCTTCAGATGCCATAGTCTCCAGCTTCCCCTTGATAAATATCAGCAGGGGCCCCTCTACTGATTTAAATGACACTGCCACAGAATCTAGAGGCTTGCTGAAGAATTTAGGTCCTTCTTGCTCTGAAGCTTTGTACAGAGGCCTGGCTGGCACTGTATCTGAAGGAGGCAAATTCACCCTTATTCTCCTCTGCTAGGAATGATTGTGGCCTTTTCATCTTCCTAGCACATCATCTAGGAATCCACATTCCTCTGCCCGGCTGTGCTCGCCTCCTGTGGAACACCATGTGAGAGAATGAGCTGGCCCTCAATCCTTTGTCACTTCAAAATAAAAAGCACTCTGCCTTTAAATATGCCATTGTTAATACTCCTCCCAGAGCTTGTGGTCATGAGCCTTGTCCCCTCCAGGGGAGAAGAATATGGGTGGCTAAATGAGTGAATATTGATAATGATACAAGGAATCTTTCTCCTTTAGGTCACAGGTTCCAATCCACCCCATATTGATGACTGAAGGTCATTACTATTTATGGCTTGTTAGTGACCTATATGAAATGAGTTGGTGACTCAGTGCAGCTCCTAATGGACCACATGAAAAAACTCACTGGTCCAAATGGCCCCCTTATCGGAAGTCTCAGGAGAAAGGCAAGAACTGACTAGACTGTGGAGACCACCTTTTCCATCCTAGAGTCAGTTCTGAGTTATAGTTCACAGTTGGGGGAGAAATGGGGGTGTCAGCGTGGGGAGAAACTGGCATTGATATTGCATGCTGATCTACACATTTTGTGCATGAAGGAACCCATCACTCTTCAGGCCTGGCAATCTGGTACTTTACACCAGCACTAAATTAACTTAAGAAAACAAACAAACCTGGAGGAGGAGGAAGGGGGTCAAAAAAAACTAGACCAGACAGACTGCAGAAGAGTGCATAAGATTTATATAATCTGATATCATTTCCCAGTCCAGCTCAATCCTTGTTATAAAAGCTAAGATTCGGACTCTTTACAGTGTTTTAGATTGTCTTAATTTTGGGGAAGTAATAACAGCACTTAGTGCCTTTCATTTGCAGATCTCAAAGCAGCTTACAGAGCCAGGGAAGTTACGGTAATCCTATTATACAGATGGGCTCACTGAAGAGAAATGATTTACCAAAGGGGATGTCAATAGCAAAGCCAGGAATAGAGCCCATATCTCATGAGTCCTAGGCTGGTGCTCTATCCATTATAATACACTAGCTAAAGTAATCCAATACCGTATCAAGTATCTGAAAAAATGTGCTTCATTAATAAGTCAAAAGATTTTTTCCCTAACTTGTAAATGCAATAAACTCCACATGAGATCCAGTGAGGGTTTTTTTCTGCCTCTCCTAGACACACCTGATGATACAATCCAGATTTATCTGCCAGCCTTGATGCCTCAGGATCCCCTAGTTCATTGTAGGTCCAACAAGAGTAAATGCAAGAAACAGACACAAGCAAAAAAGTTCAGTTTGACCTGTACTTCCTAAAAGTTTAGGGATGTTTGGATCCGGGGTTTGAGATGGGACTAGCTTGATATTCAGATATAGAGCAGGCCAAAACTTCCTCAAAGTTTATGTTGTGGGGTTTCAGATCAAAAGTTCAGGTGTGGGTCCCTGTGACGGGGTGGAGTGGCCCCACACTGGAGCAGAAAGGGTTAAGGCAGCGCTCTTAGCAGCAGAAGCCACTCCCTCTCAACGCTGCTGGACATGCTCCAACTGCTGCTGCAGTATAAAAGGAAACAGCTTAGATCAGTCTGGGCTGACTGCTAAGGAGAAAGGATGCCTGGTAGAGGCTCCAGCTCAGGAGCTGTTACAGCCCTTACCAATGGAAGCCGAAGAGCCCGAGACCTGGGCCAGGGGCCTGCTGCCAGCGGAACCCCAGGGAGCATCTGGTGCTGAGGAGCTGCAGGCAAGCTGGTAGGAAGTGACCCAGGGAGGGTGGGTGATTGATACCTTCTACCAGCATGAGGTCAGTGTGTTTTGGTGACCACTCTGCCACTGTTAGGGCCCTGGGTAGGGGCCCGGTGGAGTTGGGAGAGCCCGGGCCCCCCTACCGGGATTGACAGCCCCCAGGTGCTGGCCACGAGGCCCCACTACCCTGCATTATGAGGGGGGTTGTATTGACCCTGGCCATTGGACTAAGTGACCCTGACTCTGGGCACAACCCCATTGGCTTCACCATGGGGCTACCACGCCCTTGCCCCATCCCCAGGGTGATGGGGTATACTGGCTCCATGACAGTCCCTCTCTAGCAAAACCATGATTTTCTTCAGTAAATACAACAGATATGACCTGAAGATGCTTGTGGACCAGACCTGTGGAATATAAATGGGATTATTTAGGGAGGCTGGTGGATAAAGACAAACCCAGTCATTCTCTCTGGCTTCTTGACTCAGCCTGGGTTTCCAAGTTTCACTGCACAGGACCTAAATTCTGACCTTGACTAAGCAATCACAGAGGGGAGTGCTGAGTGCACTACATGATGGGAGGAGCAGAACTTACATGTATAGAAGTTCACTAAGATGTCCACTATTACATAGTCACTGGAGTGCAGCAGGACTGTCCATTACAACACCTCACACCAATGGATCCTACTTTTAATGTTTCTTCCTTGTTTCCATACTCGATAGTATTGTTAGAATAGATACACAGGCACCCGCAGCAATGGCTCTTGTGAGATTTGAACCAGCAGAGATCAGAGTCACTTTTCAAAGGCTTTTCAGCTTTCCCATTGCGGCTCGTTCCATTGCCTCTAGATCTTCATCCCACTTGAGATGGCTG